>NC_045477.1:113113684-113735957 GCF_009650955.1 Corvus moneduloides
AGGATCTTTTCTATGTTGGGGCAGGGATTGCAGTTTGACTACATATACTGGATGATAACAAACCATGTTGAGGACATGGACTGTATTTGAATGTGTCTGTTATGATACATGTACAATTTACATAGAGAGTTTCTTGCAGTACAGTCATTGCCTGATGTGTTGTGTAGGGTAAGTACATTTCTGACCCACAATACAGAGTTAAAAAAAGGCTTATCACTATTTATGTTTTATGTGGCTGATTGTATGGATTAGTGAACAATAACCCCTTTCCACAAAGCACATAAATACATACTTCTGAGACTTCTGTGACTTAGTAAAGCTCCTTTTTGTTTGAATCTTTTATATGCATAAACTGTGTGCAAACTACACATTTATGTCATGTTCTTGCTTTTCATCCTTATACATCAAAGTGAATTGTGAGAGAGAACTCCTACAAGCAGGGTGTGAAGCCTGGAAGAATCAATGCAGCAATACCTGAGAAACAGAATGAAAAGCCATAGTCTCTTTCCTGATCATCCAGCTGTCATCATAAAATTGTTCTATTGATAAAATTGTGCTCCATTACCCATTTTTAGCAAATAGATAGGCAATATTTGCACTGCTATCAGGAAACTGTACCTGTTTGAACAAAAAGCTTTCACAATAAAGACTTGATACAGAGCACTGGGTTATGACTACTGCAAATATTACCCATCACAATAAATTAATTTATTTTATAGTTAAGAATTATTAGACTACTATATAAATTTACTCTTTTTTTTTTAATCACTTATAACTAAATTTTTCACAGTATGTTTTTCATAAATAAATAAATTAAGGCATAGAGTATCCAGTGCTTTAAATATCCAGTTTTGAACTTCCTGTCAATAGCAAAATCATGCACTATGAGGGAATACAAGAAATTTCTTCACTGAAAAGGTCACTGAGCTTTGGAACAGACTGCTCAGGGGAAGAGGCTGAGTCACCATCCCTGGAGCTACTAAAAGATGTGTAGATGTGGCACTTAAGGACATGGTTTAGTGATGGCCTTGGCAATGCTGGGTTAATGGTTGACTTGATGATCTTAAAGGTCTTTTCCAACCTAAACTATTCTGTGATTCTATTAATATTGGAAGAAAGGGTCCTGCCTTCCAAACAGCCAATCAACTTCAAATTTAAGGAATTTAAGGCCTCAAGCAGATATATCTGTATTCCTCTCAATAACTGTAGTGAAGAAAATGCAGTGGAAGTATAACAACACAGTTCAACAGCACCATCTCAACTAATTAATTTTCTTTCTCCTCAAGATTCTCTGAAACACTAAATACAATATTATCTCACTTTAAGATTTTTTTCCCCCAGAGGAAAATAACTGTATGAAAACTGTCCAGCCATTTACTATGAAAATTTGCATCGTTATCTCTTTTTATTACTGCAACAGAGCGTGTTGACAATAGACTACCAAATTAACATTTCTCATGTATTTGAAAGTAATGGAGAAAAACTAATTCAGTTAAGCTACAAAGAATAAACTTGATGCAAATTATATAACTTCTATAAATATCAGATATGCTTGATAAACTCTCATGTTTCTCAAATGCCTCTATACTGAAGTGCTTGTCTTACCTGCCACTGTTTCATGAGGTCCCGAACCATTTTGGCATCCTCTAGTGTCTTTTCTTTGTGTGTAGCATCCTGCAGGACATTTGCAGTTGTTTCAGCTTCTGTAAGCCAAGCAAGGAACTTTTCGAGATCCAGGTAGAATTGCTGCAACATTCTTAGGGCTGATTCCAGAGCTGCTTCACGTTCAAAAACCCTGCACAAGTACAAATAATCAAATACATTGTTCTTTGCAAGAAAAAAACCTTAATCATTAAATCAAAATATAATAAAGACACACTAAGTATTTTTCATGTACCAGTGAAGTAGGTATGCTGATACATTAGCTACAGAACTTGCACTGTAGGTTTGGCAGGTAGGGTTCTTTTTCTATATTTTCACCTGAGAAGCAGTAAATGAAATTCATCTGATACAAAATTAAGCAAAACCACTTCTTTCTAAGTGTTATGCCTAAAATATGCAAACTGAAAATCAGAAGTAATTCCCTGGTTTGTTTTAATAAAAGATTATTTTCTTACACTACAGTGGAAATTCTTGTTTATTTTTAGAAATCACAAAATAGTTCCTGACCACTGCATGATATGATAAATTTGAAGATTAGTTTTCATGACTTAAAACCTTTGGAGACTGTGTTCAGCACCTTAAATGCTAATAACACTGAAGTTTCTGGTAGGTTTTGTGGTTTCTTTTTTTATATTACTGTTTTATTTTCAATATGAATGTGATAAATTACAAGAATGATCTCTATCAGTTACATGATAAAATACAAGTTTTAAAGACAAAGGCTATCTTATCCTTGGGGAAGGTCTAACTCACAGATTAGGAAAGAACACAAAAGATTTCAGCAATTCTTGTGCTGAAAAAACATTAAAGCAGATCTGTGTTACATCAGCATTCATGTACAATGCAGGTGTCACGTATTCACTGACTTTTTTAATTTGAACTTGAGCAAAATATGGATTTAGAAACATGAGCAGCTAAGTATGACGTTCATTAACATGAATCTGTCAAGGTTACTTACCTATTGTACTACATGCATATTTGTTTAATACCAACATGATAACAAAATAATTTTTTAAGCTCTGAAAATACTTAGTAAGGTCATTTGGTAATGTGCATTATTTCAAGTGGAATGAATGCAATTTGATGCACACCTATGTTAAGTCTACACACCTGTGGCGGTCTTCACATATCTCTATAGATTTCCTGTCTAGTTGTATAGTTTTTTAGGGAGAGACTAGCATACTAGATTCAAGTAGATGTAATTTCTCAAGCTATAATTTATCAGAGGAGGTCATGGAATTTCCAAGTGCTAATCTCTCTTTCTAATCCTGTTGCCTGTCATGAAGTGATTGTACTCCTTGGAAAGTAATGATATCACCCTAAAACCCAGTACGGTAGTAGAAGTGAGAAAAAAAAAAAACCACACCACCACAAGTTTTGCCAAGTGGCACTGACTTAACATGCTTTTGACAAGCATATAAGTAAACAGCAGCAGAGGATAGTAAGAACAGAAAAATTCAGTCAGAGTACAGACAAGGACAACCATTTCAGGAAAAAAATATCTTCCCTGAGAGACTAATGCCACAAGAGCTGCCATTTTTCTGTTATATTTTTAATCCTTTGACATCTTATTTGCTTTTCCCAACCATTTTTGTTAAAAAAAGACTTAATTTTTCATTCAACATCTGAGAAAGCTATTGAACGCTTCACTACAAACTCATCTATCAATTTTTTTAAAGCTTAAAAATGGACTGGATTTTCACCTCAGTTGCACCTGTTGCCACCTACAAGAATTCTCCACATCATGGCACTGCTTAGCCTGCATTAGAATGTGTCCCCAGGGGGCTGTCAGTAGGAAACACTCAGCTGAAGAATAGTGAACATGATCTCTTTCCCAACTTTATTCTGTGTGGGCATAAACATGGCTTGTGGGTAGGCTACCCTTGAAATTTAAAATAACTTCAGTGAAAGAATTTGTTCTTTTTTAAACTAAAGAATAATTACATAGAAATTATACATAAATATACTAGCAATGTACATTAAAAGATAATAAGACAGAGAAAATCTTTTACCTAGAAAATACTGTATTGACCTATTTACCACTTTTAGCTCAAAACCAGCATCACATTTATTCAACACAATTTGGAAATGGAATATACTCGCATGGACTGAATGTATTTTTTCCAGTTCTTCAGAGCACAATTCTATTATGAGATATGCTTTCCAGCATTATTATAATGCAATTTACAGTGTGCAGCATGGTAGTTAATAGCCTTTGCAGAATCACATATAACATTTTTTCCTCACCCAGTTCCTTCAGAACATGAAAGGCATATTTTTAACTACTGTACACCTGAATTCCTATAAATACATAACAATACTCTAATAATAACATTCTGCAAATACACAGTGAGATTTAAAAAAAGCCAAAACATAAGCACAGATATGTAAATGATATTCAAAGGGAAAGCAATTTGAAGGATTACTCAAGTCAGAATTTGTGTTTTAGAGAAAGCCTCAGACTTCATGAAAAAATATAGCATTTTATTGACCTGGGCAAAGAATGTAGTTTTTATCATGAAGAATCTTCTGTCACTTCTATGATGCACAGAAATCTTACGGCACATAATCCTTTCAGTCTACAGAAAAATGTTTCTTATCTATGAGCATAGATAGACACCCATCAGAAAATATGTAGTACTTTGCATTTTAAATTTTGGTACAGCTAACATGCAATAACCATTCGGCTACATTGGCAGTTCTGCAGCATATCAGTAAACTTCATTCTACTTGGCTTTCTCACTACAAAAGTATGAAGTTAGAATGAGAAAAGAAGGTCTAAACACAAAGGATAAAACTGAGCATCAAATCCAGCATATGATAAACTGCAGAAAGTCATAGGGAAGAAAGAAATATGTATATTGAACAGGACATTATTGCACAAAACCAAAATAAAGATGCTTTCTCTTTAGTCTCTATTATCCAGATATGTTTAATTTTATAGGGAATGCAAGCTGTAAGAAATTAACAGGAAGTAACCAGAACTATATTTTAGTGTAAATGGAAAACTGCACAGTGCAAACACTACAGCATACTCCTAAAATACTAAAAGATAGTAATAACAATTTAAAAATATATATTTTAATAGAATAATCATGATTTAATCTGTTCTACTATGATATAAAAATAATCACACAGGCTATAACCAAAAGCCTCTTATTCAAGGAAGAAACACTAAAGGTGGAATTTATCTTATTTGCATCTAGAAACCCAGAGGACAGGCAAACTACACTCCCTCTATAAAACGTAGACACTAGCATTTCTGGAATTTAGTTTCTCCTCCCTTGTCTATCCACATCTGTCATACCAGATCAAGGTTAGAGTAAATTTTCTTCTCCTGACTACAACAGTAAATCAGCTATAATTTAGATAATTTGAATTTTACACAAGCCTAAATTTTTTTTATGTCTAAAAGTTGGCAAGCTGGTCTTCAATCATCCCTGTAAATTTGATTTTTAGGAGCTGGTGGCATCAGTGAGAGTGGACTCACCAACTCTAGCTGTCGTATGAGTTTTGTTGCAGGACAGAAGTTAGGATGCTCTTTTAAGAAGGCTTTAAGTTGAGGGGATAGTGGTGGGAGAGGAAGTGAGTCAAGTGTTGTGTGAACATTTACACTGACAGGAAGATGTTTTCAAGGGTTTTTAAAAAAAATCCACAAAAAAGGAAGGTTACTAGCCTCTGCTTCAGGACATTGCTGTCATGCTGAGAACTTTTAAAGCTAATATCTTTTTAAATATAGCAGTATAAAAATGTTCATGAAGAAAAGGAGGGGAAAATTATGTTACCTTAAATCTGTTTTATCCTCAAGTTCATAATCAAGGTATTGTATTAGTTTTTAACTAAAACCCAGAGTTCATACCATGACATACATGCAAAATAAATATATAAAACAAAATACAACTTCTATACCACTGAACATCTGGATATAGAATCAAACAGGGAGCGGAAGGTAAGGGAATGATGGTCTCAGTAAGAGTTGGACTTGATGATCCTTGTGGGTCCCTTCCACCTCAGAATGTTCTGTGATTCTGTGACTGAAGGTATCACAAGAGTACTTCATTCAACACTACCCAATCCCATACAACACAAGGAATAGAGTGTTTGTAGAGGCTCTGTGAGCCTGAATATCAGACTTTTCTTCAACTGTGGTATTCGCTACATAATTTGGAATCAATCATTCACATTTATGAGTATCTATTTATGTATTTCAAATTGTAATGCTTATTCACAGTATGAGATACATTGAGGGTCAGTGTGTGAATAATGCTTTGAGATACTCAGAAAACAGGACCCACAGTAAGTGCAGAGCACAAAGTAACAAATTTCTGTTCCCCAGGTATTTCTTTAAAAGCAATAAAAGTAAAGCAACTCTGTATCATTCGGTGTTCAATAGGTCACTAAATCACACTTCATCTGCAGAATGTAGTGATCTAAAGTTATCTTACTGAGATATAAAGTAAAATATGCTGGACTACTGGCTGACAAAGCATCAGGAAATGGTTTTACTTCTATAGTTCTTGTAGTTCTCTCTCTATAACTGTATTTTCTCTTTTCTAAAAGTACAGTTCCATACAACAAAAAATGCAATAAAATAAAAAATGTTACTTGAATTTCCTTTATCTGCAGCCAACTATCACAGAGAATTTGAACTACATGCCTCTTCCTGTTAATGCTGGAAAAAGTTTGCACATTTTTCATTAGGTTTATATCCCTTGTACCAATATGACAAAGAAACAATTGCAAAGCTTTATTGGAATATTTAATTTTTACTACTAAATAAATTAAAGCTCTCACTGGTAACTTTTCTTCAGCTGCTTTAACTTGGACTGATAAAGAACCAATCAAAGAGGCAGAATAATTTAACCTCAGATAAAGTTAGAACACAGAGATGTCACAGATATGAAAATTAAATTCTTAAAATAACTATTACTGATATAATTTTGAAAGTCAAAGTCAAAATTAATAATATTCATTAATTTTGGGAATGCTGGTTAGAGGAACTTTCTCTCAGAATCTAGGGACTGTATTTTACAGTGCCAGTTGAAGTTATTAATACATGCTAGTAAGTGATTAATATGCAGATTAACTTTGGAATTCCTGATACAACATGCAGTGGGGAAAACAATGTTGAGACAGTATTTTAAGTACTGCTTTCCTCTGGTTTTCTGGATGTCAATTAGCTTAACACCACAGTAAGGGACACTTGGGATTTTTCCAGTCACACTTCTGCATAAATGAGCCTTTTAGTTTGACCATCTGAACAGAGGTACTAGGTTTTGTCTGCTGTCGATCACTGGCATGTGGATGTGGATATAAATTTTTTGAGTGATCTTTATACATGCAAGCTTATGTCCTAGTATCACTCTTTTGTCTGGCTTGTTGGAAAATGTTCTTAACCAAGTTGATCCTACAGTACTGGAGATTGCTCATCTGTGTGCAACTCTACCTCTGAAATTACTTTGTTGTAAATGGTGAGAAAGCCTCAAACTGCAACCAAACTCAGAGCTACAACACCAGCATCCAAACTACTTGAGTTCTGAATGAGGAACCAGGAAAGCTTTGGTGTGCTGGTACAGAATTTTGTACTCTAAAGACAGGCTTTTGGGCTTCTTTTTAAAGTCATTTTGTGCTTCAGTCTGTTACTGTAAGGACTGAAGGACAAACCTGGTGAAAAATCTACTTCTAAAAGGCAACAGTAACTTTCTAGAACTCTCTGCCTGATCTTATCACTGCTAATATCTTCCTGAGGTTTGGAAGATGTGGAGAACTTAAGGAAGGAAATATTTCATTTTGCAGGTCTTTGAATAAACAAGCTCCTTTTAGGGATCCCAGTGGGAATATACTGGTGCTGCCCCTGCTGATTCAGCTATATCAACAGGATTCCTACCAGTGATATCATTCTGTCTGTATTTCTATGTGCATGTCCTGGATTCAGCTGGGATAGAGTTAATTTTCTTCCTAGCATCTGGTACGGTGCTGTGTTTTGTATTCTCTGTGAGAATAATTTTGATAACCCAGTGATGTTTCAGTTGTTGCTGAGCAGTGCTTACCCTAAGTCAAGGACTTCTCAGTATCTCATGCTCTGCCAGGTAGAGGATACAAGAAGCTGTCAGGAAGCACAGCCAGGACAGGTGACCTGAGCTGTCCAAAGTGACATTCCACGCCACAGAACATCATGCCCAGTACATGAGCTGAAGGCTGGGGTTAAACCTCAACAGTGCAGTACTTCTGCCTTACACTAATTTCTCAACAACTTGATCTACTGCCTGAGAGCTTACTTGGTTTCTTCAGACAAGCTGAAGGGCATCTCTGCCTTGGCTGCACTATCCATATTTATAACAAATGAATAAGCAGTGAAGTAATTTTAAATTCCAGACATAATTGTGCATACAGAGAGATTAGGTGCAACAGCTGGTCCAAAATAAACGCACAAAGGCAGCTCTCTGCTGATTCTCTTTACTTCCACAGGAAGGAAGAACAAAAGCCCTCAACGTTTCCATGCTCTGATTGGAACTCAGAATGTCTTCATATGGACAAAGTCATGCTCTTTCCCTGATAATTAGACAGTTTCCTTACTGATGACAGTTCCTTCAGTTATGAAAATTAGAACATTCTAACACATCTCCTGATCATAGTGATAAGCCCACATAATTTGTCTTTTCTTAAAAATCTGCTGAGGCAAAGGGGGAAATGCTTCAATGAACAGTTACTCACTATACTATGCAACATGCAAGTAGTTTTTCCTGAACAGTTTTCTGAACAGAGTATAATAAATCTCTTCAAAACAAGAAATATGTTTCTGGTGTTTCTGTACTTAGGAAAATGGATGCAGCAAGAGAGGGAAATGATTTCTTTTGATATTATTCACTGGCTTGCTTGTTTCTAGATTTATACCTCTCATAGACCTTCTTGAAATAGCCTGGACTTGTATGAAAATAACAAAAATCATCAACCCTTCTCCCAGCATTTTCCTCTTTGTCACTAAAGATTCTAAATCAATTTGAAAATATATTTTTGAATTTAGATTGTTTGCCCCACACATTTCTTTTTAAAGCACAATTGATAATGAATAGCAAAAAGAGAAAAAAACCACCCCAAACCCTGTGTTTATTCATAAAGTTTCAGATAAATTCATAAAGTTTCAGATGAACCTTGGATATCAATCCCCCATCTCTTCTATAGTATTTTTAATGAGACTGAGAAGAGTTGCTAAAAACAAAGGAAATATCACCCCCCTGGGGAACAAAATCACATACATGGACTTCTGTGTAGGACCTTTGAACAACCCCTTTTTAATTAAGCACCTGCCAACATCAGCACAAGGGGATCTGTCTTATCCTGGAGTAAAACTTCTCATTTTTAAATATATTTTTAAAAATAATTTCTGTCTCTTCTTATACTCTATTCACTTATGGGATCCTACATTCCTGTCCTGGGTTGCAGTATATTCCATTACCATCCTCATGAGGTGTTGAAATCAGGTGGGGCAGTGTTTCCTTGCCTCCTCCCCCCAGACTATCTTTCTGTTAATGGCCCATCATTGTCCTGCCGCCTGACTCAGAGATAACTCCCTCCGGACCATCTTCTGTTAATGAGCCTAATCAACACCTGGCCCCATGACTCATCACCCCATTGTGAGATGCTCCACCCAGAGGGAGGAACCAAGCATCCCATCCTGGATATAATCTGAGATTCTGAACACCACAGACAACCTTTCCATTGGATTTCCAGAGGACAGGAGCTACACAGCCACCACTGGACTTTCTGAGGAAGAGCAGCCCCTTTCTACAGGATCACTGCTTTGACAGAACCACAGCCACCACTTCAGGAGGACTGCAGCCACCATTTTATCGGACTGCCACCACCACCCTGACTAACAGGGTGTCAGGTTGTAGTCTGACTTTGTTAGTTTGAACCAGTGTTTTCTTTTTTTTTTTTTCTCCTTTTCTTTAATTTCCCTATTAAATTGTTATTCTGACTTGGTGCCTCCCACCGGTTTGTTTTCAAACTAGTACAATTCCTAAAATGCCTCTTAATGGGATGAAAATAGAAAGAGAATTAGAGGGAATTTTTTCTAACAGGCTTTTCTTGCCTCCATCACTTTTGTGTCACTTTCTTGGCTTGCCTCAGCATAGGTGAAGAATATATAAAAACATATTATAACTGTACATTTTCTCTATGTTCATCATAACCATAGATTATCACACTTACATGGTGAGCTACAGAACAATCATTAATGAAACTAAGGGGATTCCTTTGTAATTACAATCAATTAGACGTTATCTTTTATACTATCGAAAACAGTTTGTTTACATGTGATTTCTAATCACCTGATAAATTTTCATTAAAGTCAATCGCTTTCCAGAGAATAAATCTTAACTGTTATCAGGTTAAAGAGAAGGGAATCTGACCAATACTCAACAATCACAGACACATGAGGTATCATTAAAAATTACTTATAGACACAGAATAATATTCTGATTAATTCAGTCCAGAGCCTTTTCTAAATAGCCCTCAATCAAAATTCTAAAAAAGTATCTTAAACCACTAAATAAGTAAAAAGAAAAAAATCCAAAGGAAAGTAAAAAACAAAATAAAGTCCAGCAGAACAAACAACCCCACAACTCCCCCCACCTCAATTCTCTGAACTCATGGAACAGATTCCAGTCTAATCCTTGTATAATTCAATGGCCCAATAAGACACGGGAAGACAACATTTAACAATTCTGGTATTCCCAAGAGAGAAGTCAGAAAAAGAAAAAAACCCTAAAATCAAAACTAAAACCAAACAGACAAAACTAATCTCTCATTCTACCAAAAGAAGCAAAAATATTATTGTTCTGTTTAAGTCTTCTTCATACTTCACAGTCTATTAATACGTAGAATTAAGTTTTTCCTTGCATTCCAAAACATATCATTCTTTCAAAATTCCAAGGCAGTCAACTGTGCCATTTAATAAATGCATATTAATTACTCAGATGCAATTTAGTAAGATAAAATCTTTGCTTTCTAAGACAGCAAAGTATAATTAAAACTGATTATGAAATTAATTATATTCTAAAGGCGCTTGTTTTCTTAGCCTTACTTACTGTACAAACAACTAGATTTAATAAGACTGTGAAATGCACTGATGGCATTACATGAAATCAATTACAGCTCACAAAGGATACTATTAAACTGTTAGTGTAGTTTTCATTTGGAGCATCAGCCTCTGAGGGGTGAACTCCATGGCCTAGCAAAAAAGTGATTTGCTACAATGCAAGAGAGAGAAGCCTCAGCTCCCAGCCTGGAAAACTTGTCTGGCAGCACTTACAGTTCTTATTGTACCACACATCATATTAAGTAACACTAAATAAACACTTAGATAAACACACATATTATTTTTCCCCTCTAAAACATGGGCTTCAAGTAGTACTCACATTACTCAAAGATGCTGCCAGATCAGACTGACTCAATATATTTTAAAACATATATTCTGTCAATGTATTTTAAAAAGCATAAAATGCTAATCAGAAAAAAACAAAACAGCTCTGTAATATTCAGGTCAGAAGCAGCTGGTAACCAAAACTGGTTAGCATCTGAATAAGAAGGAAAGAAAGTAGCCTGCCTACTGCTTCTTCTATCTATATAATCTAATAAAAAAAATATTAGTTGCAAAGAACCATTCCATATTGTATATTTATTCTTTACTCTTCAGGAAGTTTCAGACTGCTACAGAAAACTGAAATATAGAATAAGTTCTCCACTATAAGGAGAGAATCTGATTAAAATAGATCTGCTGCAGAAAATGGTGAAACAACAACTACAACCACAGAGGTAATATGAGAATAATATAGAGAAATATAATAATATAGAGAAATACTAATAATTTATTATTATGCAGATTCAACAACATGGAAGGAAACTACAGCTCTAGTTCTGTTCCGCAGGATCATGCAAATATAAATAAATAATTAAGTAATGAAATTCCAGAGCCCAATTCAGCAAATTCAGATGGTGCTCAACTCACTCTCAGTTCAACAGAACTTCAGCATGTGATTGATACAAAAGCCTTACAGAGAAAACCCTAACTCTACTGAGATGAATGGCTAACCTTCATCGGACTTCAAAGGGAACAGGATGTTCTCTGATAGTTCTACCTCAATTCTTTTTTGCATGAATTTCAAAGACTAAAGTTCTTCGCAGAAGAAATCATAACCCTTCAAACAACAATTCTGGACCATTTGACAGAGTGGAGAGAGACATAAATACCCAAAACTCTAAGTCTGGGAATGAGGAAGTCTGACTGTTCTGCTATGAAGAGACAAGATAAAAATGGATATACCTGAAACTTTGCGTTCTCACAGGCAATTCTGGCAGAGTCATCCAAATCTAACTCTTAAGTAGTGCATGATTTGCAATGTTTCTTTCCTTCTTAATGATTTTTGAAACAGTTATCAGGTGTTTACATTAAAAAGATACTCGATTTGGCTTGAGATCTATCATTTTGTACTCACTGTCAAGCAAGTATCCTCTACATATTATTGATAATTTATCCAACATCTGAGGAGATGCATTTCTTTTCCCTAACATATGTCTACCTGCTCTCAAACCACTTTCCAAATTTAGGCTTGGAAATAAGCACATAACTGATGCATTCATCAGTTTAACTGACGATTTAGCTTTACTTCAGATTATGCAAAGAAATCCATAAAGTATATCATAACCCCTACACAAGCAGCTATTTAGGAAGCAAGCTGGGGATGCAAAGTTTTGTTACAGAAACCTCTTGAATAAAACAAAACTGAGATTAAGAGTATATAATGTAAATAATGTTCAACCCTGAGCATTAGGAGCCTGTTCCAAGGGAGTAGTAAAAGGTGGTATGAAGTGCAGTAATCAACCACTGGGAAAAAGGTATGAAGAGCAAAATGGCAAATTTATTGAGATTAATAAAACCCAGAAGAACTTGAATAATTCCAAATGGAAAAAAATCATTAGGAATATGATAGCAGAAAGATTCAATAGATGTGTCTAAAACGAAAGGTACTACAAGGAATATTTAAACTCAGTATAATCTGCTGGGTTCTGAACTAGCTGTTGCCTTGAAGGTATTAAGTATTTCAAATCAAGACCAACAGCTTAATGAAGGTTCCAATACATATTAGCATCTGAAAGATAGTAAAAATGAAAGGAATTAATGTTTATGTCCATCTTTAACTCACTCTATTGAGGCTGGGCTGGGTACCTTTTCCCAATCAGCAGAAAGGAAAATAGTATCAGACATAAAAGGACTAAAGCAGTGACATGATATGAAAACTAATTTAGCTAAAGCAAAATTTAATAAATACGTTCCATACTCCTACTTTTATTTTCCCCAACTTGAAAAGAAGTAACAGTGACAAATGTCCACAGTTCCAAAGGGTAGCACAGTGTAAAAAGTAAGGGTGTCAGCAAAGGCAGATCTGAGCTATGGTTTCTTAGTGCCATCTTATTTGACAAGTGCATATTGCTGGTGTTTCCACTGGAAAAAAAGAGAAGACAAGCCCTAGAAGAGCTGCCTCCCATCCCTTGGAGTAAATCCTCACTGAGAAACTTACAGGTAAACGACCTCAAAACAAAACTAACTTCTTGGAATCAGTAAAGGTATATGGTTTATCAACTGAAACTGCTAGTAATTAATTAACATGGCTGAAGCATCAACCTCAGACATGCTCCAAACACTAAGAACTCATGGAAATTTTGGAACTGCTTACCATTACTGACAATAAACAGCATAATGTTTTTCAGATTTTAAGACATAAAATAACCAAAGCCAACATATATAAGCCATGTTGTGGAGTACAGAAAATGCATCCAAATTAGATTAAAAAAAAAAACCCAACCCTAAATTAGACTCTAACTTGCCATGAATTAAAACAAAAATAAAAAAGAAATCATGTAAATTATAAGGGAAAAAAAAAGAAAGGAAAGGAAAGGGAAAAGGGAAAAGGGAAAAGGGAAAAGGGAAAAGGGAAAAGGGAAAAGGGAAAAGGGAAGGAAAGGGAAGGAAAGGGAAGGAAAGGAAAGGAAAGGAAAGGAAAGGAAAGGAAAGGAAAGGAAAGGAAAGGAAAGGAAAGGAAAGGAAAGGAAAGGAAAGGAAAGGAAAAAAAGAAAAAAGGAAAAGAAAAGGAAAGAAAAGAAAAGAGAAAAGGAAGGAAAAGAGAAAAGGAAAGGAAAGAAAAGAAAACAAAAGAGAAAAGAAAAGAGAAAAGAAAAAGAAAAGAAAAGAAAAACGAGAAAAGAAGAAAAGACTATAGAGAATGTATAATATTAATAAGATAAAATGCAGAAAGTGGAAACTGGGTGTTGCAAGCTTGGCCCTGGAGGCACTTCATAAAACTTTGCTTTTACCATACCCTGTGTCAATTAAACAAATGGAACCTCAGAAATACATAGCACATTTTAAGCAGATAAAAATAATACCACAAAGTGGACCCATATAATGCACTGCCACAAGGCACTATTATGCTTAATCAGATATATCTCAGATATGTAACTGATTGTGTGTCTTGCAGAAAGGAAGAATCTGCAGAAATGCCAGCTGGAGTGATAGTTCCAAGAGCTATTATTTCTTATCATTTGCAGAAGATAATATTTTTTATAGTTTGTGGGAGATGTAATGCTTAGTAGCTGGGGAAGTGCTATGCATTTATTAAATGTGTCAGGGAATTATCATAGGTCAGTTAAATTTGGGGTATTGGTCAAAATGTAATTGATACTGGAAGATAAACAAGATGAACCTACTGATCTTTTCCTTTTCACAAATTCCTTGCTTGCTTACTGTTTCCTATTTTATGCACCTGTATCAGACACACCATAAATGCTCTATCCTCAAGATCTACCAGTTTAATCTCACCTCTCAGTGATTTCTCACCACATCTATTCTAGGACATGCAAGAAAACCCTGTTGCTAATTCTACTGCTTTCCATTCTGCCCTCTGTATTGCCACTTCCCCAGATCTCTGCCTTGGTCAGCAAGAGTCACGACCATCAGCCTCCAGTACCACTGATCCTCATCAGGAACAATGAGGATTCGTTACTTGTTGATTTCTTTGTGACTTTATATAAAAGCATGTGATTGGCATTTCAGTCACAGCTAAACAACAGCCACACAAAAAAGACAAGCGCTGCCATTGTCAACTTGACACATTTGGTGGTAACTTCCAAAGAGAGACTAAGCGTTAATAGCAGACTGAATTATCCTCAGTTTCAAGCATGACTGACAAGCCAGGGAGGGCAAAGCTTAGACTGCCTGCACAACAGCTGAAGAAATACCAAAATACAGGGAAAACACCAGGGAAAAAAAAAAATAAGCAACTGAGGTCAAATTCCTTTTCCTGGCACTCTGCTCAAGTCCATCATCTTTATTAATTTCTGTTCAGTTTGTTTTAAAGGATATGAAGCCTGATAAGAAGTCTATTGAGGGGAATGGGAAGACATTCATTTATTTCATGAACTTTGAATGAGAGCAATGATCAGTTTGCTATAGTTTGTTAATTTATCTACAGACTAATAGGAAATAGATTTAAGGTTAGACTTTCAGGGCACAGAGCATTAGCTTCTGTTCTTGTTCAAACAGAAACTAAAATTCTCTAATTACTTCTAAAAATCTCACCTTTAAGAGAAAGAACAACACATTTGTCTTAGTTTTCTAATGAGATGGGAACAAAAATTGACATTTCTGTTTTTCTCTCACAAAATCAAACTTAGTCTTCCTTAGTACCTTGCTCCTCCTGCATCTCCTGCAGATGCAAAAGAGGAATATTTCTCAAATGGAGCATTTCCTTGACATACCCACACTAAGTTCCAGTTGTGATTCACGTTTGTCCACAAAACTGCTCTCCCTTTAGAATTCTGTTCCATAAACTATTCAATGGTTTTGTCCAGTTGAATTTCCCTTTAATATGAGAAATGTCCTCATTTTCAACAGAAGGGAGTAAAGAGCATTTAACACACAGTAATCATGAACAAAGAAACAGAATTTTGTTTTAATCAAGACCAAAGTAAAAACCAAAAATGAGGAAAAAAAAATAACAAGAGTTTGAGTAATAAGGAATGGTCTTCTCAGCCTGTTTCTTGCTTAGTTTCTGTTGGTAACTTGCTCACACTATTGGAAACTGATGGCCTCTTTGCAAAATGCCAGTCCTATTTTCCTTTTTAATTGTGTACAATTAAATAATTAATACTGGATTACAGTTAAAGCATGGTGCTAATAACACCAAGGTCATGGGTTCCATCCCTGTATAAACCATTCATTTAAGAGTTGGACTGGATAATCTTTGTGGGTACCATCAAACTCAGAATATTCTGTGATTCTGTGATTTTAAACCCAAAACAACTAAACTCTCAATGAGCTGAATTCATGGTGTCTAGAAATCTGAGCAAATCCTTTGTGAAACAGACAAAAAAAGCACTATTTAATTTAAAAACAGCAACATTTTTCTCTGTGAGGTCATTTCTGTTTGTCTGTGGGAGGACTTAGCAGACTTACAGATGATCTATTGCCTTTCTGGAAGAGATAAAGATACTAGACTATATATATATATATTCAAGTGGTGGGACAATTTAGTATCTTTAGACTCATCTAAAATTTTTAAGAAACATGTCCCTGAAGTCACAAAGATCCATAGATCCTTCTGTCAAATATTGTATTACTGATGCTTCCTTCTCCTGAAATAACTCAAGAACCTTTCCTTCTTATAATTGTAAAAGAGTTTCTCAAAAATCACAGGAATATGTTCACAAAGGTGGAAATGATGAATCACACAGTATTCTGGGTAACATTGTCTTTTCAGTGCACCCTACCAGCATTTTGAAAGCATCTCCAAGACTGTCTTCTCAAAAAATGAGCCAAAAACAGTCACTACCATCAACTGAATTCTCATCTTGGATCCACATACTGATGTCAACACTGCACAAAGAAGTACTGTCACCTGAGTGGAGAACTAAGATTAAACTAGAATATAAGCAGCTGACTTTCTAGATCTGATTATATGAGCTTCATCTGGCAGCTTCATTTACTTCTTTTTACAATTTTTTTTCTTATATGTGATGAAATGTCATCATTCTGAGGGATATTAGGAAGAAAAAATAGTAAAGCATTGTTGACTGATGTCATTGCTGGTAAGACTGATATTATATTTTGTACCTAAAAAGTTGTTCGAGATTGCAGGCAGTTAGTAGATTGTCTTTCAAATAGGTTACCTCTCTTTTATTTATCATCATAAAATAATCCCTCTGCTCCAAATGGTTTTTTTAGGTGTGCTTTTAAAAATGGATATATTAAGAAATGATATAAGTAAAACGTAAACCAATAAACATAACAAATTAAAGCATCAAAACCATGCCATTCTGACCCTTCTTACCGTCCTTTTCTGAGGATTTAAAATAAAGGTAACAGAATGGAACACAGATAACAAAAAATACTTTAATCTTTTGTCTGAAAACCACTTTTAGGTATCTTTAAAGACATCCATATTCTAAACACAAAAGGCTTAATATTTTTGCATCACAAGAAGCAAATACAGAGTTTTTCTTTAGAGTTTCCTAACTCTGCTGGAGAGTAACTTCTGAGAAGTGTGGAGTGCTTTACTGACAAATTAGTTTCATGAAAATGAAAGGCTTCTTATGTCCAGTTCTCTAATAAGAAAAACATAAATACTCCATATAAAATTCAGACTTTTCAGAAGAGTTCCAGAATAAATGCTTTTTTGAAGACTTTGTCTCTTTTGTTCAAAATCATAGTCAACAGAAATACATTAGTTCTTCAAAATAAACGTGTTGACATACAAAATTATTTGGTCCTTGACATAATTTCGACTGCGATATCTCAGATCAAAGAGATTCATTTAGTGCGACTAGTTTTACTGATGAAGTACTTAGGGCCTTAAAGATTTAAAACCAAGAGAAGTTCTCAAAGGCAGCATCCGACAAACATCTAGACTGAAAATTTCTTCTTTAAATATGAAGGCAATAAAGATAAATATATTATCAACATCTCTCACAAAACAAAAGAATTGCCCTGCAATTTCATTCAATATTTTCCACCAGACTTTGCAATTTTAAATTAGAATCCATTGCTAAACTGGTGTAAATAACAAGCTTCATCATCACATGTTGGTTGTAAAGAAGCAGTCTCTCTTCATGTCTATTTTCCTGAGCCTGGCAAAATTATATTGAAAACCAATCAATAAATCACCACAGCACGATGATAAGAATAAAAATTATCATAATTTTTTTTTGGGGAAAAAATAAATTTACAACAGAAAATGACATTCTTCATGTTCATCTAAAGTCACATTTGCAAGGATTTCTTGCTCACACCCCCACGAATGCAGCTCTATAGCCAGGACAACAACTGCAGGCACAGATGTGTAAACAGACTTCTCATGTAAACAAGATTCCCATGGCCACAAAGTTGCCCTCACAGAGAATTTTTGGAGCTGCTCATACTCATGGCTCTATACAGATTTTAGGAATGCGAACCAAGCTTCCAAACAGCAGGAGAATGGAAAGGGGAAGGATGAGTTTGCTTGGAGACTGCGAATTCTTTGCTGCTTGACTTGAGCAGTCCGAGCCGAAATGAGCAGATAAGCTTCTCAGAGATGGCTCCTAGAAACAGTCTAGGTACTGAAACCAACTATGAATCTTCAGTATAACTCAAGACAATTCACACTTCTGGCTGCTGCTTCTGTGTAAATGCAGTTTTTCTCACCCACAATGCAATACAACTGTAAAGCAAATGTGATTATTTCCACAAGTAACATAAAGTAATGTAGTGTTAGGACAGGTAGAGTATATTAAGAAAACCTGTCTGCAGCAGAATGATTGAGCTCTTTCTGTGCAGGTAACAAAATTATACTTACAAAATTCATGTGTAGATAAATGCTAAATTCTAAAAATTGTATTTTTATGACAAGCAACAACTGATTAGGAATAGTTTGCTGCTGAAAACCCAAATTTAGCTTTTGACCTTTTTCACACTTAGAATTACTGTTTTATTATGCATTTACGTATGAAGGAGATATGCATCATACTTATGTACTGTTTATGTCCTTAGTTTGTTTGGCCATTTGCATTTTATACTGTCCAGCTGACGTGCAAAATCAAGGTGTTTATACAACTGGCTCCATTAGAGAATTAGCACCATTCTTAGTTAAATATGGGAGTTGGTACCTTAGGTCTTTCAAACAGGTTTAGAAACACATCTCCTAGCCTCTCCCTACACTGATTCTTCACTGTTTATACTTTGTAGTGGGGAGAAGAAAGTTACTTTTTATGTTTAGGTTGTTGTGTGTCCTCTATATTGTCTCAGGAGCCAAAAAAGCATCTTGAGCAATGAAAGCTCCCAACACCTATTGACTTGGCCTGACCTCCACTGAGCTTGACCACAGAACTGATGGGTGATGCTAATATTTGAAGATGTCTATTACACAGTGGTGGTTTGGAATCCTAAACAATTCTCAGAGTATGTGATGCAATAATTTTCCATAATTGACTCTCCATTGAGAAAGATCTAAGTCCATTTTTAGATTAATATTTAAGCTAATGATATTTAACACATTTGGTGGATTCACAGGAAAGGAAACTACAAGCAACTGTTGATGCTTTTATATGGTAATTCACATAAAATGTGTCTGCCCACAAAAGGAGGTAAAATAATACTACCATAACAAACATTTTTTTATATAGCAAATTTCTAATGGTTGCTTCTATCATTGCCCTCCTTCCCCTCTTGAGAAGACTTCAGTTCAGCTGTTAGATTTATTTTTCTTAACGCAAGCAATAGAGATCACTTTCTCTTTCATTGCTTCAGCTTAAATAATATGGCTATTTCTTGGAAAGTCAATGCTTCTAAAGAAGAAGAGACCTGTTTACAAGTCACTCTGGCTTTTGCCCAAGTGATCAGTTCATGTGCTTTTTAGTGTATCTTTGCAGTATCAACAACAAAAGCAAAAATTAAAAAGTGTCAAGTGAAAAAAAGGGAAGCAACCACCAAGCATTCACCAGCTTGTCTCTTAAAGGACTTAGACAGGTCCTGGTTATAGCTCAATGCTATAAAACACAACAGTAAGGCAAAGGGTAAACACACAGCAATCAGCTGCAAATCTACTTAAGCAAAACAAAACACGAGCTAGCAGATGTTGCCTGAATGACTGAACTACTTGCTTTGGCAACTATTACCAACAGGCAAAGTGGAATTTTACTACTGGTTGCCTGCCTGTTGTCATAGTAAACTGGTTCATGGAAAAGGAGGTTTCACTTTTTTTTTTCACTGACACAAAATTCTGATGTTAATGACAGGTTAAAGGAAAACCAGTTCAAAAAAATGTAAGCAACTCTTACTTTTAACTTTTAAAAGAAAATATTCGCAAAATAATTAGGCCATTTAACTTAGCAATATAGAGAGAAGAAAGCAAAATCTTTAGGTGAATATTTCCTGTTGGCACCTAAGACCTGCATAAAAAGTGATAAAACTGCTTGTAAAATACTGGAGAAATGGTCAAGAACATAATTTGGAATCTATTTCTACATCACTGTGAGGTGACCAAGTTATCAGATCACTATTCATTGTCTAGATGCAAATAACACACACGGATATATCTGAAATCACTGCATACACATCTGAGTGTAAAACTAGTCTTTCTTGAAGACTGGGGCAAAACAGTTCGCAAGTTTCATTTCTACTGAGTAAATATTCTCTTACAGTTCAAAAGATCCCCAAATCCATACCCCTCCTCCCCCCCCACCTCCCTTTTCTTTTTCTCTGTGCAATAACTTGAAAGCTGAAGAGTTGAAGCATAGGAGCAGGGCAAAAAACCCAAAGTGAAATCCTCCCCCAAAAACCAGAACAAATTGGCATTTAAGTCATCCTAAGGCCCGTGGGCTTCATTATCTCTTCCACAGGTCTGTTTAACAAAAGGATCATTTAGGTTGGAAAAGACCTCAGAAATCATCAAGTGAAACCCTTAACCCAATGCTGCTGAACCCACCTGTAAACCATGTCCCTAAGTCTCACATCTACATGGCTTTTAAATCCCTCCAGAAATTTAGAACATTTTTTCAATACCTCTCTCAGGAGCTCCTGCATGAGCAAAATGCCTGACTAGTGCTTCAAAGAAACCTAAAAAATCTACATGTGCAGAAAATCTTCCAAGTAAAAGTCTTATGCTGACTTGATGCCTTAGTATGTCCATATTTTTCAGTCTCACAAAAGACCAATAAAAATGTGATCCAGCCCTTAGAGAAGCTTATCAACTACTGTTTGCAGCATGCTTCTTTTTCAAGTTCCCAAATCATGAACTTACAAAAGTCGTATACAAAACACTAAATTAAAAATATGTTAGAAATATAGCAACATCATACAATCAAAAACTAGGATACTCGTTTCACAGTTCATACTTATTCCTACCTTTTTGTACTTCTTAAAGGGAAATGTCAATTCAGTCACCTAACCAGCTCTCTTCTTAGACAGAAAATATTAGTTAGTAATAATATAATTATTATATATATAATTATTATATTTATAATAAATTATATATAAATATAATTATTATATATATATAAAATAATATAAAATAGTAATTCATCTAACATGTCTGTGCATTTTATAGAAACTTGCAGGGAATGTGTCTTTAAGAATTTGTACTTTCTCTTAGCCTAATACTTTGCAGAGTCCACACAAGAATGGCAATTCTCATCTTTGGGCAACATTAGACACACCTGGGCTTGTGCCTGAGGCATTAACAGATTTAAAGATGCACCCTTAGCTACAATTAATACAGAGCATCCACAACAGCTACACACAGATCCTGGACTTCTCACCAAGCAGGGGCTGTTGTTCTAAATACAGACAAAAGCACTTTCCTTTGGTTCTCATGTCTGATCCTTCTGAGCTGATGGTTTTATCTACTCATGGAGAAAGGTTTTGAGAATTAGACTCCCAGCCTTTCTCATCCAGCAAGAGACAGTCCCCCCAAACTGCTTCTCAGGCCACAGTGAGCAAAACATTTTTTCTTAAAAATATGGCTACTTCTAATAAAGCTAAAAGGGCTACTACTATGACAGGAGAAATGCAAGCAGGTATAAGTGGAATGTTTATACTAAAATCTCAGTTTAATTAAAAATAAAAAGCTTTCAAATTACTGTATGCCTTTCTTTTAGAGGACATCAATAGTATCCCTTCTCTCATTTGAACAGGGTCTTAAGTCAGTGGTAAATTTGCTTTGGAAAAAATGCTGCTAAATTGACTCGTTCATATGAACATCAAATTAAACAAAAAGTGGCATTAAACTTCTGTAGTCATCAGTGATTTAAGTAACTGCCATTATGCAAGAAGATCTACTGAATTTACTGCATATTTAGCTAAACTGACTTTTCTGGCCTTGTTCATGGACTTTAATTAAAAACATGTTAAGATCTAATTCATTTCTAGTTTGAGTTATAAACTATAAAGCTTAACCCAAGATACTGATGAAAAACTTTCATATAATTTTTACACATCTAATCTCATGTGTAGTGGTTTAAAACTCTTTTACTACTACAAAGAAAGTAATTTTTACTGCAACATGTTCTAATCTTATAGATTGCATATTGGATGATTCACAATTTGTTGGCAAGCTGCAAAAAAAATTGCTTTTAATAAGGAATTGGTATTTAAACCAAACACTGAAAGCCTGTGAACTGTAATCATGAATGTGGTCAAGGATTTAATAAAAACTTTCTTGACTAGAGATTTGCTTCAAATATACAGGATAACATTTCTACTTTGAACCTGCTTCAATAGGATGTGCCTGTCATTTTCAGATTTGGTTTATGAGTCAGAATCACTATTGTGATTGTGATGTGGAGATAGTACAGATATATGAAACAATTTTAAATACTTGAAATATAGCCTATCAGCTTAAGTTAGTTGGCAACTGTTAATAGCAGAAGAAAATTGGCAGGAAGCTAATTTTTTTTTTGCGAGAATTAAGTGGTATTCCAAAGACATATTTCCAAAATTTCTACAGAAGAGTCATGATCGTTTCTCACTACAGTCACGTCATTTGCAAAAGTTACATCTTCTATAATCTCCAACCAAAGCTGGACAATGAATATTAATGGCGTTTAACAACAAATCTAATAACAGAACTTATATCCTACCTTTTATTAATGGCAGCCCACGATGCATTAATGCTATCTGTCATCAGTTGTACATTTCTGGTGTCATCTGCTGAATAATCACGGAGCAGCTTAAGTGCCATGTCATTTGCCACATCTACATTTATTTGCCATTGTCGTATTTCTTTTGCAAATTGCTGAAGTAAAAAGAGAAAGAAAGAATAATCCTCAGAGCAACATAAAATGATCACATACATTGTTATGATTATTAGAGAAGGAACAGAATAACTAACACCATCTATATAAAAAAAAAAAAAAAGAAAAAATAAGAAAAAATATCCTTCCTCACATTTACTGGAAATGAAAATCAGTTTTTCTAAATGTTTTAAATTCTTTTAGTGATATGACCACAGGACTACTTCTACACTCTGAGAGGACCAAGCAACCAACTTCTAAATGCTGGAAAAGACGTGACAGTTCAAATTTATAAACACTGATTAGAATGTTGATTATTCTTTTCTGAGACACAAATAGATAGATGCATTATTATGCATTATAGAAACTACAATTATTTGTGACACTGAATTATACTGGGATAGAAAATATAGTGAAATCATATATTCTGACTAATTTTCTTTTTTATACTGTGAAATAATACTGATTTGGACAATTACTACCTGTGCTTTCAGGTTGTTTTTTTAAAATTTAATTCATTTAGCAAATTGTTTATGTAATTAGTGCCATCTACTGGAACAGCACTAAATTTGCAATACAGCAAAATACTACCAGTAAACCTATTAATATCTTTATAATGCTAATTTATGCTTCATACTAAAAAGCTTTTTAAATCTTGGTCATTCTTTGTTTCCCCCTTTCCTCCCCACTTTCTCCTCTCCTTTCTTTCTCCTCTCCACCTAGGCCAGCTGCCTCACTGCAGAAGCAAGCCAGGAAATCCAGAGCACTCACTCAGCCAGCAGCCAGCTCCCATGCATCTTTCCTGTTAGTCTTTCTCTCAGAGCAAATTTCCATATAAATGCACTGAAGCTGCATATTTAATCCATAATGTGTAACAACATGATGAAAGAGAAAAGATAATTGATTGCCTACTTGTACTTTTGTACTAGAGAGACTCCAACTAGCCAATAAAATGGACAACATAAGTTGAAAACCAGTTTGTATTTGCAAATAGAAATAGTAACTTGCATGTAAACATTTGAAGCTATTGACGAAAAACAAACAGTAAGACTTGACTGTCTTTATTGTTGTGCTTTAATACATAAATCGGGAAATGCCTGTGAAGAAAAAAATAGCTTTTTTCCCTTCATTCTCCCAAAGCAGTGTTCCTTTTGAAATCTTGTTTTGACTCACATAAGGAATTCTCCACACAGAGCTGAACTTACATGTAATCCCTAGTGAAAGAGTCTAAATTCTAAGAATAAATAAATAATTTATGTGTTTATGCTTTAATCTCAGAAGGTCTGTAAAGTGATTTTGATTAAGACTGGGACTAAGATCTTTGAACATAGTCCAAATGGAATTTTGGCGGGGGGGGGTTGATTTTTCCCCCAAACTCTTACCTGTTAAAGGGCTATTTCACCATCTCTAGGTTCTCTCCATTATTTAAAACTGAAAACAGGTACTTCCTCCATTTCCTGTGCTATTCCTTCATGAGAGGGGCAGATCACTCAGTCACTGTGCACCAAACAGCCTCAGGTACTAAGGCAGCACCTTGTTTATCTGTTTTGTACAAGGGATCTTATTTCTACCAGTCAAACATTAGGAGGAGCCTATGAACCCCTAATCCTGAAAACCATCTGAACATGTTATGGTTAAGGTCACCTAAGATGAAGCTGTCTAGACAAATTTTTTTTAAGTAATTTCCCTTTGCTGAGTGAGGAGATAGAGACAGGAGAGGTGATAATTTTCTGGAAAACCACTACTACTTCTTTGAGGATGGTACAGGCAGATGGTTGTTTTGGAAACAGTCTGCTAGCTGAGCTCCTTTCCTGCCAGAATGATATACAGTAAATATACAAATTTTAATATTTACATAAATATAATAATATATATACAAAATAAAAAATTAAAAAAAATTCTACAGTAAGAATAATTTCATTTTTGTAGACCTTATATAGCAAGTATCTATTCTACATTTAGGTCAATCCATCTTTGTTTTACTCTACCTTTCTCTTTGTTTAAAATTACACAGGAATGCAGGTAATTTTTTTTCTCAGCCAAAGAATCACAGCAGACTGACTGTTCATTGCTTTATACAGAAGATTTACCATAACATTTTGCCTGCCTTGTAAATTGATGGTCTGTAAACTTTACTTTGAAAATAAGATCTTTTTGCCAAGACTCATGTGAATAAAAATGACCTCATAAAAGATTTGAAACCCTGTTTTATAATAAAAAAAAAAAAAAGGGAAGATCTGTTACAAGGTTATTTCCAAAAGTGTTGTTCTCACCATTAACTTCAACATTAATCCATTAACTTCCCGACACTACAACACTAGGTCATCACTCAGGAAAGAAATTATGAATATAGAGAGCTTTGCTGATGGAAACAATTTGTATTTTCTATTTTACTGGAAATTGATATGTAATTTTTCTACAGCTTTGAGGAGCACATGCTTCAACTTTTCTCTGTGTGCAGGCACTGAGAACCAAGTGTTGTGGTAAAAGTTTTACCTGTCTGTCCCACCAGAGGCCCATTAACTGTCTTCCTACATGACTGCAATGTATACTTCAGAATTACATTCATGGCATCCTTTTTTTTCCCTCTTTTCCCTTTTACATTTATCTTTAGCTACTTAAGAGCACATTTGTTTGTTTGTTTTTTTTTTCTTTAAAGGAAAATGCTTCATTACCTTAATTTCTTTTTGACTTTTTTTTTAAAGCATTCTCTTTGTTTTGTCAGTGTTATCACTGGAATTTGCTGAGTTTATTAAAAGGCTTAAAGAATTAAGAGCGTGAATTTATCATGTCAGTTAGGTATAAATTTATTTTAAACTTTTAATTAGAAGACACTAGTTGATGTTATTAGGAATAAAGTCTGTGCAATTAAGAGCCCTCGATTTAAAACAAGTAATGAAATCAGAGCTTCACTTTATTCTATCCCAGGATTGCCCAGTGGAACAAAATCAATGATGCACAGTAGTTTAAATATAGCAATATGTATGTACAACATAATCCTTTTCTGGGTATATACCACAAATCTGGAAAATCAGGCTGTCGTTCTGTCCTTTTTCTGTATATCAGTAGCCTGTTTTATTTATATACTTAAAGAATTTATTTTTTTAATCAAGGTATTCTAATTCAGTGTTTGCAACATAGTCAATAACATGAACTTGATTGTTTTACTAAAATCAAAGCAGTACACTGTCAGCCCTGGAACAATAAAAACCCACAAAATGCTGATTTTGTTTTTCATCTTGGTGCACAGGGAACAGCAAAAGAGTCTCTAGTAAGTTACCACCCTGCAAGAAACCAACAAAGGCAAGCAAGGCAGCCTCAGCCTTATCCACAAATTCAGGATATAAAGTTCACACCCTGTTCACACCAGTGGGAGGCTGCCTGACCTTTTGAGTCCCAACAGGGCAGAGGATGTAATCAGGCTGCTGTTTAATTTCCTGTGTAGATGAAGAAATAAGTGGTCAAAGAAGGAAAGGAATGAAACATTGTCCCCATCCTTCCTCCTCCTCACTTTGGCCCTCCCAGATGAAGTTGTACAGAGGGAGAGAAAATGTTTTACCAGCTCCGACCAAAGCAAGGAGTCAAGGAGTGAACAGGCAATCCTGGAAGTTTTGTTTGGTTTGGGGTTTTGGTGGTTTTTTAAATTTTTTTTTCTCCTCTTTTAAACAGAAGCTCAATATCCTATTGAGAAAAGGTTAGTTTTACACTAGCTTATGTTCTGATGACGTGGTGATGGAAGGAGTTGAGGTGTGATTGTGTACTATTTATATACCTACAACCTTCAGCCTGCTGAGTTACCCATCTGCAGTCATCACTTAATGAACAATAAAAACCAGGACTTAATGGGTAAAGACTCCCATCGGCCAGATTGCCATATTCTGGTTCCCCACACCTAACACCAGTTTAATTCTCAAGTACCAAACTAAAAAAATAGAATGGAAGAAAAAAGTTTTAATTCTCAGCAAATTAACTCTGAATTAATTTCTGATTCAAATGAATAATATTTTAAAGTATTAGCTATAGTACCTGCTTACTTTTCTCTTTTAAATGTCAGAAAAAAAATTGTCAAATTCTATTAAAAACATTAGTGGCCAAATACAAGCCAGCTATAGATTTTTGTTTTATGCTGGCATTGTAAAAAAATAATAATCAAAAGACTGGTATTATTGAATTTACCATGTACTCATGTATAAGGATGCCCTAATAGAAATGCATTAACGCATGCACTGATTAAAAGTTCCCCTAGAGCAGAAAGGAACTTACACATTGATTCAGCTGTCTTTAGGCAGACCTACAGTGTTTAACAAGCAAATCAGAAGAACACTTGGTGACTACTTTCTCACACCAAGCTGTGTTGAGATACAAAGCTGACAAAATTAATAAGTCTGAAGAATTTATTTAAGTCTTGCACTGACCTCTCTCTTTCCCTCAAAAAAAAAAAGAATAGAAATGACAGCTTCTTCTTCATCAGTGTAATAGCAAGCCAAAAGACAGCCTACTTACTCTACATCTTCAGGGGACAGAAAAATATATGTGTTTGGCACAGAAGCCTGGAAAGCATTTATTCTGAAAACTTGATGTATTTCTAGGTCCTTTAGTTTAGATAATACTGTACAGCAGAAACATAAAGCCGCTAGCTCAAAAAAATTTTCCATTTTCCTTAGACTTCATGACCCCTTATCTCAAGCATGAACATAACAGCTGATGCTGTCACATCTGAGAAACTTTGATGAGGGATTTGACACAATAGGAATTTCTGGCAGACAAAGATAATTCCTCTAGGAAGGCTGGCACAAAAGAAATACAAAAAGGAGAAGGAAAAAGAAGAAAATAAATTCCCCCACCCCTCCTACTCCCTATTCTCTAAGACAGAGGTGAATTTCTTCCAGACTCGAAGAAGAAAGGCTAAGCAAAACCAAATAAATGAAAGTAAACAACCCTGGAAGAGTAGAGCTTGTTGATGTTCATATCATCATGAGGGCACGAATTATGATGGACTAGCTGTGACACTGAAACTATAATTATAGATTAACATCTGCAACTTCACACAACACATCCCACTGGATCCAGACTGGTGGGAATGGCTGAGGATACACATAGCCCAAGTGCTTCTAAAGTGAGGCAAAAGAATCTGCAGGTCTCCATTCCCAAACTCTATAGGTAGAGATGCATCCTGTGCATAAGAACACTAGTATTCTTTCTCTAGAACTCTGGGGATGGAAGAGAAGATGGCATGTTCTTATTTCTCTCAATGGATAATGTTGATCCAAAAAAACCCTTTTTTTTTTTCAAAAAGCATATACCCTTAGATGGACCTCATCTCAACTTCATATATTCTTGTAAAAAAAGTGGATAAAAATCCATTTCTAAAGCAATAATTTCAATTATTTTCCTAGTTAAGAAATTTGTGTTCGAGACATAAGACACTCCAACACTATGACATAAGACAGTGCTTGCACAGAACTGTTTTTTTGTTAATTGAGTCTTTGCAGAGCTGAGGCATTGACTTTGTTGAAGCTTTTCCTTTTTTAAAACAAACACTGGGCAGAAGCCAGGGCTGTATCTCTGCAGGAAGACAGTGACAAATGGGAGTCCTCTATGCTGATGAATGACAGTACTACACATGATCCATAACTCTTTCCAATACATTAGTGAGTGATTGCCCTTGTTTACCATAATCTACCCTTCCCAAGCAATGACCCAAGAAATGGTACAATCTTAAATGAGAAAACTTAACCTTAGCTCAGCCCTAAACCAACGGGCTGACGAACATTTCTGTGCTCAGGCAAGCAAAAGAAAAAAAAGCAAGCTAAAACACCAACAGATTTTGTATCTACTTCTAAATACAATAACTGATGATGGAGATAACTGAACCAATCATGAAGTTGGACATACATATACTTTCTCTGGCAGTAAAATGTTGATGAGGACCCCATTAACTCTTCACAGCAGTTCATTACCATTCAGATGTGTAAATAAGACTGCTCTAAGCCCACAAACTTTAACCAAAAATTGAGTGGTAGGAGTTAAAAAAAAAATACAAAAATCTGGTGGGCAGGAGAGGAGGATATATCACAAAATACTTGTGCAACTCTTTTCCCATAGAGGCAGGATTCACCTTAAAAGGCTGATTGATTGGTTGGTTTTAATCTTGGTTTTCCCCAATTAGACAATGAGATACTATTAATCTTAAACTGCTGTTCTCAAAATTTATTCATGAAGAATGTCACCAAAGTATGACTGTTTCCATAATAAGAAACTTAAAAACTGATGCAACAGAGAATATTTTCTACCTGACATATAGCTCAGCTATCTAAGTTAACACATTTTAGCACCCATAATGTGGCAATGTGCTAAAATCACAGGAGGAGCCATTTCAGGCTTATTTTTTCAGTTAATAACCCTGCCGAGGTTGAATCTGGTGAGATTATCTTGTGGCAAATCTAAAATGCTTGATTTCCAAAATATATCCATATAGTTTGCTACAGTTGGGTTTTTTTCCCTGTTTTCTCAACTACTTCCAGAAAACCTATGCAGCTTCATTAGCAGCGAAGACAGCCAGACCACTACTACATGATTTCCCAGTCTGCAGTACCAGCGCTGCTGAGGCTGTAGTTGAACAGAAGGGATGTGAAATACTTGTGCTAAAAAGGTAGGTGTTCCTCCAGCAAGATCAGCCAGATATTTGTTATATCTGGTAAGTAAAGACCAATTTCATATTCAAGGAATATGTGACACATATTTTAGACTTTAATTTTGTTCTAATTTGCTATGGAAGACTTTTTGCCGTGTACATTGTCCATAGTTAGAGGACAACAGAGGACATATTCTTTAATGATCTCATTAACTCAAATGGAAATATTTTAATACTCAGTAGTGACCTTAAGTTCTGCGTTCTGCTTTTTCAAAGCTTCCACAGTGTAGGAGATTTCTTTCCATGACTCAAGCTTTGCTTTTGCTTGTTCAAGAACCTGTTCAGCTTCTCGTTTAGCCTCCAGCCATTGTGTTGAATCCTTCAACATCTCTTGAAGCTGTTGTTTTCGGCTTTGGAGGTATCCATGCACTTCATCCCACTGGCTCTGTATCTTTTCAACTGGTGAAACACAAAGGAAAAACAAAAGCTGAATTACTTAAAAGCTTTTAGTTTTTTTTTAAAATTCTATTTTAATTCTATTAAAATCTTTCTAGAACTGACCATATCAGAAAGCTGCTGTACTTTTAAACTGCAATTGCATCGAAGTTTAGTTCAACAAAAAAGAACAGATAAACTGTTCTGGGTCACACAGTATGGCTTTATGACACACAGCATGTGTCTCAATGCATATGCAGCAAGAAATGACAGGTTCATGCCTCAAAAGCCCTTATGAAACAGGATCATATTTGAGAAAAAGTCTGCAATAATCCTTCATTTTTACCAAACCAAAACAAGGTTTAGGATTTTCTGAACAACAAGTCCTTTAGGGACTACAGTAATATTAAAGATTTATTGCAAGATATAATTAATGGCTGTACTTTCTTATTTCATTAAGGCAAACATTAGCAAACTGCAAAGGCTAAACAACTTTCTTATATGCACATGTTAAATATAAAATAACATTAGCTTTATCCACCATTTGAAAGAAATGTGATTTGTGGAAACTTAAGGATCACTAAAATCACTGATAATAAGCATTGGAGAGCATCCAGCACCAGGCTCATCCATACTAGCATAACAACGCCAATAGAAGTGTCCAAGCAGCTGAACTTTGACACAATATACACAAAACCCCCAACATCAACAAACAATAAAATCTGTGCAGTGCATGAAGGAATAAGCATTTCTTATATACATATATTTAATTCCCTGAGGTTAGTCCACACAAAAACGCATTCTCAATATTTTCTTGAAGACTTCCTCACTACATTGAAAATTCACAGGCCTTCTAGGGAAGGGAACTGAGTTTCCTAGAGTAATTAGAAAGCAACTGAAATATTTGTTGACTGGCAGTTCCAACACTGCATGTCTCACTGCAAGGTTGATTCCAGAATGGTGCAGGCTAAAAACCTGGATGAGAAATGCTTCAGCAGGGAAAAGAGGCTTCTAACTATCAGTGCTTTTCCTCCTTCCAGAAGAAAGGATAAAGATCTTTCCATGTACTCAGCTGAGGTTTAGAGAGAGAGAAGAAAACTTTTCAGCATTCTCTGCTGAAGCCTAGGGAGAAAAACTGAGTAAGCACACATAGCAACATGTTTAAATCAAAGGAAAAGCAAAAGGAACTGAAGAAACAGAACTGGAAAACATAAAGCACGGGCAGAGCACAGCAAGGATAGCCTAAAGCCCAAATATTTAAATGTAATCTGAAGCAAATCTAACCTCTCGTTTTAGGAAGTCGTATACTCATGTCACAAAACAATTCATTTCTGTGCCCTCTCTGGGCAAGGATTTCTGATGTAAGCTTTAGAGCACACTTGAAACAACAAAGAGGCTGTAGACTTCAGGAAGGGTGAACAACAGAAGTGAGCAGCTTGAGCAAAATCTTCCTGCTGTGGCTACAGAATGTGGCTCAAGGGTTGTGCTGGACACTTAGGGACAAAGACTGCCTAAACACCTTCCACAGTGTTGCTGGCAACAGCTGCCACCTATTTCTTGTAAATCACTACTTGTGCTCCTTCCCCCTTTGACTCTGAGACATTCATATATTTTCATTCCTGGCAAACTGGAGATTTTGATACATTGCAGACAGAAGTACAACGGCATGTTTGTATCAGCTGTCCGTGAAAAAGAAAACACAAACTACAAGAATCCCACCTATTTTTGCTTTATTTTAAGTTTCCTTGTTGGTGTGGGTTGTTTGGGGGTGGTTTTTTGGTGGTTTTTTTTTCGTGGGGGGGAGAGAGGATTAAGAAGTGAATGAAAACCCTATTGCAGAACTGCTTCAAAAGAAAGCTGGATCTACAGTTATATTAATTTTTTCATAAGAGCTGCTTTTAATAAGAAATGCTGGTATTTCTTATCACCCAAAATCAAAATATTTACAGATGTATTGGTTCCATAATGTCTCATGAGAGTTGTATGTAAGCAAGAGATTTAGCAGTCCTCCTGTAGAGACTGTGCTTTTTGCAGCAAGACTGAGCTTTTCATCAGATCCCACAGTCCTGGGATTCCATGATGACCAATTCTCCCACCCAAGAGGACAATGAGGCTGCATAAGGAAAACTCCATTCAGGATATCTCAGGAGCCCATTTACACAAGTGACTATGAATGCACAAGCTCCAAATCTATGAAAAACATTTTCCACTTCCTTGTGAAAATACTTGCCTTAGCTCCCTCAATAAAATAATATATATATATTTACTTTTGCTTTATTACAGACTGGAATTGAAGAGTTCAGGAAGTTAGTAGGTAATGTAAACAAAACAACACACCAGAAAAATAAATGTGGTTTTCTTACACCAGTGAGTGACCAAACCCAATTAACAAAGTACTTCACTTGTGGTTAAACACACCATGATATCTACATAATTAATCTGGCTTTTCTAAGGTAGAATGTACCAAAGAGTGAAGTACTATTTAAGATGAAATATGTATAAATAATTTATTAGAGAAGCCTTTATAATGATGACAATATCATTTAATTTAATGTAACATAAAAATCCCTTCATTACAATAAATTTAAAATCTTTAAATTATGTTCCCATTTGATTGATTTTTGAATAACAAAAAGCCCAAGGCTCTAAAGCTTAAAATATGAGGTTCACTTCCAAAGTGAAAACCACAGTCTAAATCAGTGTCTCTTAAGGATGTATTTGTTCATGTTCACTCTTTAGTGGGATGTTTTCCACAGAAGGAAAGGTGAATGCCACTTAGATTTATGCCAAACAAAAAAGTTCAGAAATTGTAAATTGAGTGTATATTGTGTTAGAACTGACCCCAGGAACCCATGAACGCATTCACCTGCAGCTAATGAGTTACTGACTGCAGATGAGCAGGGTCAGAGAATTGTTATTAAATCATGTTGGACAGTAGTAGACAATTTTTAAATTGTGAACATCATAGAGGGTTTGTACAAGGGCACTGGAACATATAAAAGGTTTTTTCTAACTGGGTAGTACTGGGAATAGGTTTATTAATATATTTAAGTGTGTTTTATAAGACAGCAGTGAGGAATTTCAGTCCAGAGTTCTTTCAGGCCAACACTCTGACCATAGCCTTTAGAAGGACTATTTCTGCTGTCAAGACTTTATAAAATCCTTAAGGTCACCATGTACCTACAGGACTATGCTGGGTTTAGCTGGGAGAGTTAAATTTCTTCCCAGCAGCTAATATGGGGCTGTGTTTTGGGTTTGTGCTGAACACTGGGTTGATGATATGAGATATTTTTGTTATTGCTGAGCAGGGCTTCCACAGAGCCAAGGCCTTTCCTGCTTGTCCTACTGCCACTTTGGTGAGGAGACTGGGAGGCTGGGAGGAGATACAGCCAGGACAAGTGACCCCAACTGACCAAAGGGACATTCCAGATCATGTGACATCATGGCTCAGTAAATAAAGTGGGGGGCAGAAGGAGCAAGGGGAGGACTTTCGGAGTGTTGGAATTTGTATTCCCAAGTCACCATTACATATAATAGGCCCTCCTCTTCTGGGATGGCTGAACACCTGCCCAACAATGGGAAGTAGTAAATGAATTCCTTGCTTTCCTTTGCTTGTGTGCATGGCTTTTGCTTTCCCTATTAAACTGTCCTTATCTCAAAGTTTTCCAACTTTGGCCCTTCTGATTTTCTCCCTGATCCCTCTGGTGGGAGAGTGAGTGGGTGGCTGTGTCAGGCTTGGCTGCTGGCTGGGGTTAATGGATCCAGCATAGGGAAAATCAATTTCTTTCCAAGTTTTATCACCCTTACCTGGAATGAGGAAGACAGCCTTAGAAATAAGCAAAGTTCTAAACCTAAGAAAATAGAAGGATCAATGGCATGTGAAGTAATTATTCCAGAAAAAGGATTTGCCCAAATTTTGGAAAAGTAAAGAAAAAATGTTATCACTATTTCCTACCTTGAATATAAGGCCCTCAATAAGTAATATTCAATAAATGAAAAAAAAAAAAATAAACAAAAGTGGACCAAAAGCTATTGCAAAGATGACAAAATATCCTGAAAGTTAAGAACATCTAATATGACTAAAAAGAGTAAATTTTTCCAGAAAAAAGTAATGTAACTGACCTTACTGCTCTCTCCATTATAATAGCATATTACTGAAGTGAGACTCTAATCTTTATGTTGTACATATCATTGCACTACATACTGTAACAACTACACATTGGAAACACCCAGACAGACACAACAAACATGGCTCCATGTACACTATTAATATCACAGAAGCACAGGAATTTAAAATAATTAGTAAAAATGAAAAAAAGTCTTTTTGTTCCCCCTAGTTCAGTAGTTTCTGAAGCACCTCAGTTTACGTTGATCATTACAGCTAAGTCCCATGCCTTTTACATTTCAAAGCCCAGTGTCTTACTTTTCAGTGTGGCATGTCTTTGTTGTATCCAATTTTCTTCCTTTCCTTTCCTTGCCCTAAATTTGACAACAGTACAATATCTTTATTGTGAGAATCAGTATTACAAATTATCTCAAGAAGATTTTTGCTGACTGCAAAGGGGCAATCTGGAAAAATCAGGACAGAATTTTCTTTATGGCCTTAATGAAAAGAAATAATTTATTAATTCATGTGGCCATTAACTAGTTTTATGTGAATATAAAACCACAAAAATATTTGACAAAGCTGAACTGAGTGTCAGAAAGACAAAGTGTATACAACAGGTTATTTCCTGAAGTGAAGCCCAATCCCCATCCATCTCCCAATCACAGTGCTCCAGCAGAACTCCTCATTGTACTTCACCTACACAAGTTTTTTGCTTGCTTGCTGGAAAGTGTCCCAGCATGCCTCCAACCACTCCCAATTCAACACTGAACTCTCTCAAATGAGCAACTTAGGACATGGCAAGATTCTGCCAGTTTGTAATTTCAAGGTTGCTATTCAATTTCTTTTTTTTCTATTTCTACTATTTCCTTGCTGATCAATAGTGATTATATACTAAAATGGACAAAAGAAATTCTGCTGAACTGAAGTTACAATAAGCAACAACAAAGCAGAAAGCAGCATCTAAAGTAATCAGACACAAGACAGGTATACTTCAATCTGATTTTCATTAATTTCATATGTTGAGGAAAGAACACACTTAGTGAAGGAGAATGAAGGAGACTGCGTCCTTAAGATTCAGTTTTGTTTATTAATAAAAATTTTCATAGGTTTTCTCATGCATTACTCATTATAGGGAAACAAACAAAAAATTAATTTCTTTTTCTCTGGTAGATTTTCATGCCATTTTATCAATTTATCTTATTGAAAAATATAACTTCAGTGAGAGAATATACCCTCTCCTGTTTATAATATAACCACAACATAAAAGGAGTCTGAGAAGAAGCTATCAGTCACAGGAGAAATAATGTTCATGTCACCAGAACATACATATTATATATTTAGCCTATGCAAAGATGAAAAAAGTATTCATTCCATGCCAGTTTGTTAAGTCCATTGAATCTAGAACACTCTCTAAAAAAGTGAACAAATAAGTGAATAGCAACAGAATTTGTGAGATAGAAACCCTCTCCTTTCCTTGTCCAACAAATTACACAAACTACACTAATTTTGCACTGTAGGAGACTTCTCAAAAGCATTATTGTCAATATATTGACATTTGCCTATAAAAGCAGGTTTTCACTGTATTTTCATAGATTTGAAGACTAAAGGGACTAATACAATCTGATCTGCTGCGAATGTAACCAGCGAATGGCAGAGCTATAGGCAGTATTAATCCATGTTACCAAAGCTGCTGATGCACTGATTTTCAGGTTGGATTAATTTTTGTTTGAATTGCAGCTCAATAGTACACTTTTTTTGGAATGTTCTGGATAGTTAATTGTTATGTATTTCATTTTACTTCATTGCATTTTACTAATCTATACATTTATCAATATTAAATTTAGTTTAGTTAAACTTTCGCAGCTGTGTAACATTCCAGTTTTTTCCAGTCCTCAGAGTTTTAAGTGAGCAGGTTTTATGAGAGGCATGATGGAGAAACTAGAAAATATGGATCTAAACAGAAATATTCTAGGTTACTGCACCTTTTTTACAGTTTTCCCTTTCTTCTACTAATCAGTATAATCTCCCACATAACAGGGATAAACAAATAGTGAGGCAAAAAAAGATGTTTTTATAGGGTTACAAGACCATTCTGAAAGAACAGCAACCATGCACTACACGTAAGACTTTCTGATATTTGTCAGTTTTGGCTCAGTTCTCTATAAACAATGTTAGAGGAATCACAGCTAAAATATCACTTAAACTTTGTCTTATCTTATGGTTACCTTTCTTTGTATTATTGTTTTGTTCTAAGGAAATAAGCTAAACTATTTTTTTTTTTTTAACTATGAAAGGATTTATTTAAAGTTCTCCATTCGTCAATTACTTCTTTCTGCAAGTGCTCTACTTTCTCTTCTGCTGCCTTCCAGTACAGGAGGTGTCTGACTTGAGTCTTATTTTCAAAGAGGAATCACTTTGATAAAGCCTATCATACAACATCCCTTGACAAAAGGATGCTGTCTCTGTTCTTATGAACAATCTGTGCATCTGTGAGAGACTGGCCTAGGGAGAATGTTTGGATGGTAGATGCAGAGTCAAGTGAGGGTAAGTTTAAACCATTTCTTTTTTAATTGCTGAAGTACTTAAGGAGTTGCAGGAACAGTTATCCCCTAAGTTTCTGCCTGTATCATTATGGATCTGGACAGGACAGGGTGCACAGCAGAGAACAGCTGGAGCCAGCCTGCTTGGGTAATGATTTATACTTAGCTGTCCTTCATCTTTCCTTGGAGAGAAGCATTTCTCTTAACTTTTTCCAATGGCTTATAAAAGTCATACTTCTCAAACAATGACCTTAGAAACTCATGGCAAAACTTTAACTTAGATATAGAAAAACACTAATAATCTGTCATCTAAGACATTTTATGTATCAATGGTCAATAAAATGATGGGAGGATTTAGCTAATAAACCCCAAATTAATAGTGGGGTGGCAATGTAGAATATCTACCCTGATGTGAAGTCTGCCATTTATACCAGTAAGATGTCAGATGTGGCTTTTATGCACAGTTAATATATTAAGGTATTTATAGAAATATTCCTTATCATAAAGTATCATAATGCATAATGACAGATTTTTTGGAAAGACTATTCTTACAGAAAATTAGGCAAAACAGAAAGTATATATGCAAACTAAGCTGCATATAGACAAGTGGATGAATAATACCTGGGAAGAAGGAAGGAACTGCAATCATCTATACTTGTGTAATATTATCGTTTCTATGAAAAAATAAGAAGTATTACAAGGGAAACCAGGAAGAAGAAGCACTTGGAGCCTTTAGTTGTCTTTTGGGGGTCATGAAGAGCAATGAAAATGTACCTGAAAGACACACCAAGGCATGAAAGTCCCAAGGGGAAGAATGTTACTTTCCCTGCCCTCTCAGAGACGAGAAGGATAGGCAGTAAGAGATTTCAACAGATTTAGATGTGTTTGGGTTTTTTTTAAACACACAGAGTCAAAATCTCAGTTTGTAGTTTGATACTTTTGGGGGGTAATTATTTCCAACTATTGCAAGTCTGATTTAATTTTGTTTTGTTTCATTAAGGCAGAGCTTATTTTCTTTTATCTAAAAATCAGTTCCATGTGTTCGAACTAATGAAGGTCACTGTTCCTTTGAAAGTGTCAGATCAAACAGACTGAACTGAAAACTGTCAAGTGGTTTCTGCTAAGCACCAAGTGAATAATTCTTCAACACTGTTAAGCATGCTTTATACCTTTCTATAGAGAGTGGGAGTTAGAGACCAGACTAAACTGGTGGCACATCTGAAGAAACGAGTTTCTTACATCAAGCAAAAAGTAAATTCCATGACTGGGCACCGAGAAGGGCATGCAGGAGTTTATTATTTGGAAAACAGGTCCCTCAGAAAGCATTCACCAGTTTATTAACTTTTTATAGAAGTATTCATGTATTTAACATTTATCACTTCTCAAATGAAGTTTTCATGATAATTTTTTCTCTAAATGAGAAAAGGAACAGATCATGGTATGCACAATGTGGAAGACCATTTGCTTTGCATTTTAAAATGTCATACAATCTGTAAAATTCTGATGTGAGAAATAAATGCTAAAGAGATGTAGGATTCTTTAGGACTTAGTATGAAATAGGTAACAAATCTAAGTGTAGTTTTGCTGGAAACCTACAGAAAAAACCATATGTATCTGCATATACACAAACTATTGACAAGGGGTATGAACAGATTAGACAATAATCTTTTGATACCTCTCTATTGTCAGCAGAGCCTTAAGAACAGGACAGTCATGGAGAAATGGATTGACAAAACTAAAATCCCACTACTCTGGCAGAAGCCAGAGTCAGCAATGATTCTTCCATGACCCCAGAAGCAGGATGCATATGGACATGCCCTTAGAAGTTAACTAAATGATCTTTTTCTACAGAAACTCTCACATTTGGATGATATAAAAATATAACCTCACTGTAACATTGTACTAACTGAAAAAAACAGAGTGCTTCCTTGCTGGAATGATTTAATCATCTTTCAAAATGTTTGATTTATTCTATTCCCCTTGTTGCATGTAGAAAATATGTACTGCATTATTGAATTTAGCTACTTTCTTAAATATTCATAATATAATTATGAAGACTTACATTAGATTTAGAAATTATATTTAGGCTGATGGGAAGTACTCAAATTGAAGCCACAGGATTAAGACTAATCTGATTAACTAGATGAGTGCATATGTAGGCAATCCAACTGTTTCTGTTTAAAATTTATAGAAAAGTTTTCAGAGAACTTAATAGGAAAAAATGCAGTAATTTCTGTATTTTTTTAAAATTGAAAGATTTAATTAGAGGCAACTAGGTATTTTAGTATTTACCTTTGCCCAAATGTCTATTTGTTTGGGTTTTTCTCTAGGATTTTGGTTACTCAAGATATTAAAAGGAAAATAATTTATGGTTATATATCTAATTTCTGTTCATGGATGATGGCTTTTTAATAATCAACCTGCCTACGAAATATTTAAGAAAATCTTTATTTCAGAAGAAATGTCTTGTCTGTGCCTGTATTTAAAAATTGGATATTAAAATAGTGATACTGTATTCTACTTTCTCTGAACATAATCAAAAATGTTATTAGCATTATTAAAGTACTTCAGCTTTCATACACTAATGCTCTCAAAGACTTACTGATGCAAAAACATAATGGTAGGTTGGGTAGTTTAAGTCCTGAAATATGTGAAATTCACTACCTACCTAATGAGGCGTATAGGCAGTGAAATTGTGAATTCTTAGTACCACATAACTTTGTGTTTCTATCATACATTCATATTTACACTGCATATTCTTAATGTCATCAGCCTACAACCTCCTACTGAGTTTGGGCTGAGACTAGCTTTCCAAATATATCTGCATTTGTTATTCTGTACACTGATTTGCTTTGGCTTTGATTTAATAGATCCAGCTCTGACTGTAGGAGTAAGACTTTGGGAGATGTTAAGAGAACCAAAATAACTAGAAAATTAAAATTGACTTTATAATTCAGCTATCAGGCTCCAAGTTACTGAAGCTAAGCTTTGCAGATTGTTTACATTTCTATTTTTTTCCACAAAAAAACCCCAAAACCCAAACAAGCTCAGACTATTGTGGATCTTTTCCTATGCCTCTTCTGACCCTACCAAATCTGCTCCACCTCCACAGCACACAACTCTCACTGAGGTCAGCTGGGAGACAACTCCAGAGCTTTGCTACTACAAAACAGTGACAGAAAATTGGGTGCTGGTAATGGTACTGGGCTTAGCTCAGTATCCAAAAAAAGCCATGCATGCATCAGGGGAAAAAAAACAGTGGGCCAAATCAAAAACATGCCAGCTTTGACTTTTATATTTCCTTTGAAAGCAAAGAAAACTTCCAAATGAGCAAGAACTGATTTCAAAGGAAACAAGTAATAGTACTTCTTTTAAAAAATTCCTATATTCAACTTAAAGCATAAATTTCAGGTATTTTGTACTGAGTAAACAGTACATCTGAACTGAATTAGTAATTTTTTTCTTATTTCACAAGAGATATTGAAAACAGTATAAATTTATTTTATTTACAAATTACCAGTTTCTTAATCACAGACTCATAGAATGGTTCGAGTTGGAGGAGACCTTTAAAGATCACCTCGTTCTAACCCTTCCAGGTTGCTCAAAGCCCCACCCAGTCTGGCCTTGAACACTACCAGGAAAGGGGCATCTGTAATTTTTCTGGGCAACCTGTTCCACTGCCTCACCGCCCTCACAGTAAAGAATTTCTTCCTAATATCCAATCTAAACCTGCCCTCTTTCAGTTTAAAGTCATTCTCAGTGTCCTATCACTACTGACCTTACAAAAAGTCCATCCCCAGAACTGAAAGGTGACAGTGAGGTGTCCCTGGAGCCTTCCCTTCTCCAGGATGACCAATCCCAGCTCTCAGACTGTTTTCCTAGGAGAGGTGTTCCAGCCCCCATGGCATCCTCTAACAGGTCCATGTCTGTCTAGTACTGGGGACCCCACAGCTGGATGCAGCACTTAATAGTGCAGTGAAATACCAGATATGCATCTTCAGCCATGATATATTTTCAGGGACAGCTGATTATAAATTCTAGCATGGACAAAAGTTTATAGACTCAAAAGAAAGTCACATTTACACAATAGATTATGAATTGTACTGGTGATTTGGGTAAAATAATTCTCTTACAGTAATGTTCCTGACAGAAGTATCAGATATTAAAAGACTGTAAATGAAAAAATCTTTTTTTTTTTTGATTGATAATCACAGTCTTTTAGATAAATTGCACCAATGTTGAACTATTTCCAAAGATGAGTTAATTCCCTGGGGGTCCTGCTTCTCCTTCAGACTGACATTTCCACCGTCCTTACACCCCATTCTGTCTTCCCTCTCGCACTTGCACTGATTTTTTAAGTACTCCACAAGATGCTGTCAGTCTGATACTGGTTAATCCATACTTTTTTATGCAGAGAAAGACAATCTTAGCTTCCTAACACTTGAAATTCTTAATTTCAACTTTGTTGAAATATAAAGCAGAGAAGTAGTTAAATTTCACGCTTAAAATGGCCTTATACACTTCAAAGTAAATATCCCACAGAGTCAGCTAAGGAAGTAACATGCACAGCAGAATAAAGAGATATTTCTTCTCAAAATTCCATAACATTCAAACATTCTGAGCGTTTTCCGTGCAATTATAATACTCCTTTTTTTTTAAATTAATTACTGATTAGAAAATGAGGGTCCTATCTTAAAAATGATGATACTTGAACTTAAAAGGAGCACAACTCTGCAAGCACAGAAGCGTGCCAAAAAAACCCAGGTAATGTGTTTTTTCCTATTCTGAATTTAAAGGACTAGTTCTCAAGGTCACATGAACCTGGCATGACATCACATGTATTTGTTCCTTAGTAAATAAAAAGATACATTATTAATAATAATAATAATAATAATACCACCAATCAACAATGTATCATATCTGTCATCTTAGTGCAATATTTTAGCTAATAAAGGAAAAAAAAAATATAATGTGTCAATTACACCAATCATGAGAAAAGGAAAGACATGATAACTTGCCTTTTACTATTTGGTTTCTTTTGTTTGAGGTGTTGTGTTTGTTCTGAGGTGTTTTGGTTTTCTTTTAATCAGATGTCAGTACGTCTTTGTTCATGTTCTCTATGCTACTCCAACACAGATCAAAACATTGGTGAGACACTCTATGGACTGAACTTAATCTACTTTAGGCAAACACTTCAAAGTCACTATTCTGTTATGGCTTAAACTCAGCAAATTTTGAACCTATCACACTGCACAGGTGTGTACTGGAAATTAGAAAGCATTTCTTTACTGAGAGGGAGGTCAGAAAGTGGGAGAGGCTTCCTGAAGAGGTGGTCAATACCCCATGTCTGTCGGCATTTAAGAGGCATTTGGAAAATACCCTAAAAAAAGTACTTTAACATTTGATCAGCCCTGAAGGGGTCAGGCAGAAGAGCTAGAGGGTCACTGCATGTTCTTTCAAACTGAAATAGCCTATTCTGTTCGATTCTGTATTTTATTATATTTTCAGGAAAACGTATAAAATGGATCAAAAAGAAGTATCCAACAAACAGATGAAACCATTACTTTTGCCATCCTAATATAATGCTGCAGTGAAGGAAGCCAAGTGTCAAAAGTACAGAAATTCAGAGAGAATGTAATGAATATTCTGCAAAATTATTACATCCCTTCCTCTGAAATACGGCACTCATTTCTAAAGTTAAGACTATGAAGCAGACATAAACACAGTCTGACACTTCCAGCAAAAATTTCCATAGCATAGGCGTCTGCTCGACTGTACACAAGTTCCTGTCCAATTAAAATATTACAAAATAGATCTTTTTCCTAAATATTCTCTTTTAAGCTCTAGGTCTCACCAAGCCCAAATGCCACCAGTTTCTCACCACATATCAGAGTACTCATCACCCACCCTTCTTTGCTGTTACTTGGTGAGGGATTGTCCTCTGACGAGTCATGCTCTCACCTGTCATGCAGTAGACTTGCTGATAAGAAAGATGGAATAGAAGCAGCTAGTCTCCAGAACTGTTTTGTTTTTTCTCATTCCCTCCCTTTTTGGTATGAAAGAGGCTGAAACACTGTTATCCACCAAACAGAGACTGAAAAGCCTCTGAGTCACCATATGGTTCTGAAACAAGTAATAAAGTTAAATTCTTTGAACTATCTACAGTATTTCATAAGTCACCATAGCGATGATTTTTATACATAACTAAATCAAATCACCAGCTGGTGGAACCACTCACCAAAGTCTTAGGACCTCTCTCACACAGACTAAGCCTGTATTTACTCATGTTGGACTTGCAAAGGAGCTTTGGGGCCTGTGTAAAACTCTGATTTTATTATTGTTTTATTCCTGACTCAAGAAAAACTAAAATCATTATAAATTTATATTGAGGACAGCCAAAGTAAAATCATTAGGCCAAACATACTCCAGGATGCTTAACTAGATTGTCTGAGAACAACTGCATGTTCCAATATATGTTCTTTGTGTATTGCATCCGTTTTAGGAAAAGAGATGGGACACAATGTACTCCAAAACCTGCATTTTCCTGATATGGCTGATTATGTGACATCTAAATTTAGCTTGTAATCTCTGCTGAGCAGGACCTCTGTTGCCTTTTTGCCCTCTAATTACTACAGAAAATTATGGTCTCATATAAATGAATATATACCGTTCTGACACAGTTTTTAAAATAACTGTGGAGATTTAATGTTGCCCATTAATCTGCCAGTGGACAAATAATTTGATCACATCCTCAAAACTTCATTTCTGAACAATCCCTTTTTATTTCCATTTATTTTTCACTTTTTCATAATGTGTTGTAACACGAGCATAGCTTGTCTGTTTGTATCATCATGAATAAGATAAAAATAGAATGGATATTTTTACTGTTTACACGTCTGCTTTTAGTTAAATTTAAAATGTTCTGTGCAAGCTACTGTTTCTAACACAGTACTGCCTTCAAACAGGGACCAAAACAGCAAACACTTTGGTTTTTTAGATTCAAACAGAACAGGTAGAAAAATCTAGTCTTCTGAAGAGATATGGCGCAGAAAGGCTGGGATAAGATATATTATCCTACCTTAACCAGATAAAGATCCGAACATATGAAATTAAAAGACTTTTCTGCAATTACAAGAGTGTCTGTAGCAGATCTGGAAATTAAATTGAGGTCATTCTAACTTCTAGTGATGCAAGAAGTTTGCTCTTACTGTATTTTCATTGCTAACTGAAGGCAAAAACAAAAAAAAAAATCCATATCCTATCATACAGCTGACCTGAGGCATGGGAGTAAGTCAGTGCTTAGTGTTTGGCAGGGAGCTTTCTCTATGAAGAAAAATTAAGAATGGCATATGTTGCTTGGATGTAATCATACATTGCAAGAAAAGAATTAACAAGTCCTACTTTCTTTGTTGTGGTAGCCCACCTTAACAAGCAGCTCTCTACTTTTCACCATGTGCATGAGGGATTCTCAGTATATCCTGGAGTATTTTGTTATTCTTACCTTTCCTGTTTTTTCACTGATTAAAATGACAGACACGACTAAATTATTCTCTAGTCCAAGTGTTTATATTTGGGTGACAGGTCCTGTTCCAGCTATATGAAAGCACGAATACTTGTTCCCTGACTTCATTTTCAAGGATGAAGCACTTCCATCAGTTTCCATCTGTGACTTCACTGATGAAAGTCACCATGTACGGGGAGCTATCAGAGCACAGCATCTTTACTGCTGATGGCAATTATTTACATTACTCCTTTTAACATTGCAAATTGACTGAGTCTTTCCAGTACCAAAGAGAAAAAACATTCCTTTCTGATCATCTGTCCACTACACAAGTCAATGGAACATTCTTCTGCCTCTTCTGACAAGTCATAATAAAACCTCTTTACCATTTATTATTTTCAGTTTTTAAAGTATTTTATATAAATGTGAATTAACATTTGTAAAAATGAGACTGAATTCAGTTTTGAAATGCAATGTAATTAAAACCCGATTTTTTTCTGTAACGCTGTAAATAGGAAGCTTCACATTAGATACTGTTAAATATGTTGAAATCTCTAAAATAACTTAGTGATTGCTTTCCCGAAAAACTACATATTCTTGGCAGCTTTGGTCAATTAAATGTTTCAAAAAAATATTTTAACTTCTCTACTTAAGATATGAAAGACTTTGTATCCTGAGAAGTAATCTCAATTTACTTCAGATTTGCATACTATTGAATCCTTCTACATTCTTCAGAAGGACGTGGTACTAACAATTTCAGAGACCTACATGATCTGCCATCTCATCCTGTGTGGCAGTTTCTTACCTTCCCTTTACATTTTGCTTATAACACTTTTGCAAGTAAATTTGCTTCTTTCTGAAGCTACTGAGGCAGTGATCTTGTTAAACTGAAAAAAAAGAAAGCTCCTTTAAATGGATATTGAATGGAGATTTTTTACAAAGACTCTAGGAAGGCAGGTTGTCATATAAAACCAGTCTGTTAAAATATGACTCCTCTCAAGCATACAAGAAAGAAAAGATGCCCCTGACAACAGTGAACAGTACTTACCATAGTAGGGTAGCAGACTGTAGTACCTGGGGAAAGGAATTGCCTCCTGACAAGACTTTCTGTCATTTCATATCTGCTCATGGTTCTGGGTAAGATTTTCACCTAATTGGTGACTGGGTAGGTTGAAGGTTGGAGAGCGGAGGGCTGAAGATTTATATGTTTTGGCTCTTTAACTAAAATCAATTCTATCACTTCAGTCTCCAAACATTTGAAGAAGAGCAGAGTGAATTGCAGAATATTAAATTGGCTTAAATTGTCTTGACGCTACAAATTACAAGAACTTTTCTGTCTGTATTCTGACTAAGCACCTCTACTAACTCCATCCCTAAATGGTGACCAACAAGGTTAAAACAAGATACAAAGCAGGCTCAAACAGCAGCTCCCCCCCAGTGCTGTACCAAATCATTCCTGAGGCTAAAGAGGAAAGTCTATTCTTCTGTCAGATGAGGGTATATCCCAAGTCTTTCAACCAGTTAACTTTATGTACCCATGGCTACATCATACAACAAAACGTAACCTGTTAATGTGAAACATCTCCCTACCAAATCATGCTGTCCTTATTCCAGGTGGTTTGTTTGTGGCTTTTGTGTGTTTGTTTTCACTCTTCTGGGCCTAGCTGAAATTATTCAAAGGCTTTTAAGGAAATTAATATCACATTTTCTGAAAGGTCTCTTCCTGTAACACAGCCTTGCACTCCTCACTGGACTTTACTGTCCACGAGTTCACAGTTAGGTGAGGACTCATTTTGTGGTAATAATTTTCTCAAGAGAAAGTTGATCAACCATTCTGCTTTTGGAGGATAGATGACAAAATGTTACTAAGCCATAATTTGGACATAATTTTAAGTGCCTCTATACAACACAGCAACCTGGGGTGCCTGTCTTCCAACACAGACTGGTTTCTAGCAACAAAAACCTTATCTATTTTGTCCTTATCTGAGTTCTTACCTCTTTAGAAATATCTGGCCTAGAACTAGCCAGTTCCACAGGAATTACCAACAACATGAAGTTTTGTAATTATCTTTCTTTACCTGATTGAGATGGTGACATCTAAGCAAGCCACTAGCAATGATATCACCTAATACCTTTATGACCTCTGAGGCTACCAAAATATGTGTGCCATTTCTGCTGCAGAATATAACCAGAAGTGAAGAATAGTCACCTCGTAGTCTAAAAGCCTTTTAGGGAGGACTACAACACCTGAAGCAGGCAGCTGAGGCAGCTGAGATCTTGCCCTTTGTCCATTGAACCATATGCTTTTAATATATATAGACTGACAAGTTATATATAACTGGAATTCCCCAATCATTCAGACATGAATATACATGGAGCATGTTATTGCCTGTTCTTAAAGGGCAAGTCTCCCCAGTATTCCAAAATAACTTCCTACTCCTTCTTGAAATGTCCCATAACTTTCATACAGGTCCTACAGCAGCAAACATGCACAAAGGAAGGGGTTTCAAATTCTATACTCTTCTCAGTATACTATCCCTTTCAGAGCTCTAGTTTCATCTTGTTATTGACATTTTGTTACAAAACAACGTTTCTCCCTTGCTTTGTTTCTATGGTGTAAAGTTCTCATAGGAAAAACAGCTGTAAAGTGGTACATCAGGATGATTAATAAACTGCATGTTTATGACATAGGAAATTCAAATTCTTGAAATGTTCTTCAAATATGTGAAATTCAGAGAATAGACCACTGGGGTTTATTCAATAATTCAGCTAAAAAATATCAACAAGATAACTGGAAAACTGTATACAATACACTTTTCTCTAATACTTCTCTTTTTTACTCTTGGCAGCTAGGGGGTTTACTACTGGATGGCAAATCCCAGATTGTATGACTTTATTTTTTCAAGTGGTAAACTCATAATTTGTATTCAATAGTTCTAAGAGAAAACCATGTGGATGCAGTACAGTGGAAATGGCTATTTTATTAAGATGTCGAGAACAACAGTACAGCTGTAATTCACTGTGGAGTTTCCACATATTTTGTTGTGAAAGTGATGACAAGTTGATGATTTTGCCATAAAACTGTCAAATACAGTAAACAAATAAAGGCATTTTTATGTAGTGGCAGAGAGACATTCAGACTCTTTTTAGATTAGTTCAAATGCAGCTCTGCTAACAACCAATTAAAGCATATAGGTTTTCTTCAAAAACACAAAAACCAACCAACAACAAAAAAACCAAAAACAAACCAACAAAAAATGAATCACAAAACCAAAATACCTCTTCTGAAGACATAATCTATAAATTATTCATATACTTGTGGACTTGTTTCCTAAAACTGTCAAAGAAAATTTCAAAAGGAATAATTTCATCCCAAAGCATAATTCTTTATCAAAATAGTCTTCATTGAAATGCTTGTATTTATTGTTATTATTTATGAATTTAATGTAATAGGAATTAATTAACCTCTCAAGTGATATTTTGAGAGTACAATAAATTTCAAAAAATTGCTGAAGAAATGTGTGTGTTACTTTGGTTTATAATCTTGAAAGGGAGATTACCTGGTTAGTAAGAGATTATTTCTTCATACAGTTTTATAAATATGAATTTCCATACCTCCTCGATCACTTACACAGCCAGAAATCACATTACAAAATTGGGATGTAAATTACTAGCCAAGTGAAACCACAGAAAGTTTATGTGATGTTACCTCTTCCACATGGCCTGCTATTTAAAGTTTCTTGTATTTCCAGGATCTAGCAAGATCTAACATAGTCTTTGATATTGGTTTGGTATTTCTGATTGTAAGACTGTAAATTTGTTTTTATTACCTCTCAGTATATTTCTATATTGACTTCTTACCAGCTTTGTGTATTCATACATAAGGACTGATGGAAAATAAGGAATTTTCAAAGTTTAATTACTTTTTTAAATTAAAAGTTGCTTATAAACTCATTCATTTTAAAGAAGCAACACTTTCAGAAGCAGTAAAGCAATGTGTTTTTGAGCTGTGATGCATTATGGAGAGAAAAATGTTATTGTACAGCATATGGTTCTCTTAGAACAGAATGCTTCTGCATTAAAAGAGCAGAAAGGTATGCTGCTTTTTCCCACAACTCTTCCTCAAGACTAAATGTAATTATTATTCTTACATATTCTCGTGTGTAAGTGGTAAACAGAATATGATTTACATAGCACACAGAGATTTAAATATAACATTATGTAAACATAACACAAGGTTTACTTTATAGAGCCAAAGTCTTTTCATGTAATATAGCTCCAGCAGTTTCATGCAGATAATGAAGTAAGGGTGGAGAAAAAAAGTTCATAGGAAATCAATTGTATGAGCTCATCTTTAACTACTGTAAGAAAGACTAAATCTATGCAATACTATGACAACTCTGTTGAAAATAATCTCATGATTATAGATTTCTTTTGCAATTTATCATAGACATTTTCTCACAAATGTCTTTTGGGTTTTTTTTTTTTTTTATTTTGTATAAAATGTTTACCTTGATTTTTTTTTTATATATACTTTAAAAAGGAAATAAGATTTCCATATATATTTCAAAGTTAGACTTTAACTAACATAACATACATATTTCTGCAAGCAGAGTGACTTAAGAGTTAGCAAGGTTAGCACAGAAGCCAGAACCTTAAGGGTTTAATTCCAGTTGATGATATGCCAACACATCCTGTGATGCAGAATGCCGCTAACTCTACTCTTGTAGAGTACCTGTGTCTCATTTAATATTTCTAACATGTCTCTTCAGTGATACTGGCCAGATGATTGCATTGCAGGTTTTTACTAGCACTTTAATAGCAAAAGGCAATGAACACCCTGTTCATACAAATTAGCTAATCTTCTCATCTTTTCATTTCCCAAAGTGTGAGATGCTGTGCTTCAGCCTGGGGAGTGCACTAGATAAAGTCAAGTCTATCAACCCCTACATGAAGACCAAGGCATTTCAGCCCACCACTCCCTTTCCTTCATGATGGGATCTGATGCATTTGGCCCCTGGCAGAGTGACTTTACAGAAGGCTGCTTGTGAGTGTGGTACACAGCTGCTGCAGAGGAACACCAATGTGCCAATGCTCAAGTCATGAAACAGAATAGACTAAATGTGTACTCATAACTGCTAAAACATAACCATGGTAACCTATTTGTACTCATGAGGAGGGAGAAAAACTCAGGAAATGGGAAACAGTCTATGGATGAGGTAGTCAGGGAGGACTTGCAGCAGGACCCTGGTGTGGACACCAAGGGAGTGGACACTTTCTAAGGCTTTGAGGAATGCTTGAACCTTAGCAACGGGAGTAGGTTCTCCAATACAGGGATCAGCTCTGGCTGTGAACAAGATTCCTTGGAATGGACTTGGGGACAACACACTGGGTGCAGTAAGCTGAACTCAGTATGTGCTAGAGGACAAGGCAAAACACCTGCAGTAGGTGAGAGCACTGTACAGGACAGGAGTACAGTAGGTGAGGGCACACAGCTAGAGACACCCAGCTGGGCTGGGAATAAGGAGGATCCCTATTTCAGGACAGGATAGCACTGTGAATAGAGTTGAACTACAGAGGTAGTTGCAGCCAGAACAAGTAGATCCTGTCTATACAGATATTCAGCAGGCCTAATTCAAACCAAACAGAGCAACCTCCATCTTCTTCATACGGCACACAAGGAGAAAAAAAAATCAAGCAATTAAAAATACAAAAATTACTGTTGTTCTTTAAAAGAAATACTTTAGATGAGAGCATGTCATATGCAGCAAATATTCAGAAAATACCTTATGTGTCACATTGTAAAGTCCTAGCATCTTTGTGTCCCTCCATACTATAACAATCTCCTTAAAATCCAAAAGCAATAAATACCTCCTGAGTAGTGTTTATTATAACCTAGAATTGCCCAGATATAAACTGAATAAACATAAAAAACCTTCATGGATCTAGTCTGCTGCCTCAGAAAATTGGACCAAAAATGGCCCTGATCACACTCCAACGTGTACTTGAAAGTATATAAAGGGACATGACCTGTATCTACTGCATCATAAGTTGCACTTTTGTAGACAAGGATATTGACAGTTTCAGCACAGAAAATTAATTGTTAAATCACAGAAAACTGACTTTTGTACTTTGAGTTCAAAACTAACTGATAATTTTGAGAATTCTTATAGATAAAAACCAAGAAGTCATCATGTAAAATGTATATACCACACTACTAGTGTGGTACATATATTTAGTAGCCACAGACACAAGCTATAATATTGTTGAGCTACTATATACTCACTCATGATTTACAGTCTGATAGCTGTTCTCCTTTGCTGTATGAGAAAGAAGCATTTAATCTATCTTAGAAGGCAAATTCACTTAAAGTGAAATGCAGTTTTCCAACAGAATAAAATTCAGTCATTCATACAATTCTTACGAGGGCATGTAGGAATTATGCTTGCATTTTTTGTAAGTCTACAATTCTTAACTTCAGAAGACTTTAAAAATTAAAACATACTACAAAATACTGATGGGAGTACTACATGTGTTGGTTTTGAATAAGCACTGTAAAGTTAATGTACACAATTCATGCGACTTCAAACAAGTTGGTGATTCTAAAATTAATTTGCATGTCCAACAGGAGCAGGTTCTTATATAATATATAAGCGCTATCCTTTCCTTCTCAAACTTTAATTAAAACATAAAGCTTCTTCTTCTCTAAGTAACATGTTTCAATAGCAGTTTAGCAATGTTATTGCACATAGAATATACTCTAAATAGCATTTATATGTGGGACTACCAACAATGTGGTCCAAACATGCATAGTGATTTGGGCATAGATGGAATGTACTTACCTGATGGAATAAAAAGAAAGAGATAATGTGTATATAGATATATTAAGTTTGTAATTATGGGGATAGAAAAATTTAGCCTACATTGACACCTTCACAGTCATCAGTTTTAGGAAGCAAGCCCTGGTCTCCACACCAAGATGTACAGAACAGTTTGCATCCACCTAAAGTGAATTGTCTCTGTCCACATGCAAAACACTTGGCCTGGGTCTTCTCTAAGCTCCATAGCAGACCTTGAGGACCACAAAAAATTCATTTTTCTAGTTCCTGGTCCTGAAAACTTGAGATAATAACTGAAGATATATAGCAGTCTGTCTCAAGGGCCACTTCCATAGCATGACCTTGAGCATGTGTTTCATCCTATAGTGAGTGGTATAAGGACATGCAAGCTCCCAAGGGTGACAACGCTATGTCTTCTATAGACTTCTTCTAAAACTTATTCTACTATTTTTTCCACCTTAGGCACAGCTAAGTTAAATCTGGAAAGGGAAAACAGAACTGAAGAAATAATACAGAGTAAAGCAGAGCATCATCAGACTTGTGCGTCAACTGAGGGGAGATGAAAGAAGAGCCTGCAGCTGTACTACGGGGGATGGAATTGAAAGCCTCTTACAAGCCTGTGGCTATACTCTGTGAATTCTTTCTTTTTTCTCCTTGTGTAAGAATAAATGTATTTCTTTATCTTCAGTGCTCACATTCTATATTATGTACAACGTCCTTCCACTATGAAGACAAGCAACATAAAGTTAAGGTGAAAAACCTGAAATGTGGGATCACTGACTTTCACTGACATTTCTTCTATGTGCAGTTCGGAAAATCTGTGGGGATTGTCACCTGATAGAACTCTCCTTCTCATGGCAAAGGCATAAAGTATCTGCAGAATGCTATGCTTATTAGATACGACAACATTTTCCATGTTTGCTGAAATGCTGTATGATAGCAGAATCGCCACTTACTGCGGTCAGTAATTATTGTCCGGGCCTCTTGATTGCTTGTCTTGTTTTTTAGATTTTGTGCTGCAGTTATTAGTTCATCCAGTTGGGGACGTCTTTGCTCCAGATCCTGTAGTATTGCCTAGTTGAACACAAATACAAAAATAAAATAAAGAAAAAAGCATAAAGAGCTCTTGGGAAGACCACATATAGGGACTTTTTTTGTGTGAACTTGATTTAAAGAAAAAAGATTGTTTGCTGTTTCAAATAATACAAAGAATTTGGTCTAGACCTTCTAAATATTGTTCTTATTAATTTAAAAATACCAGGTATAACTTGCACTAATAATTTTAAAATAACCTGTAAAACTAGGTAAAAAATAGCAATTATTCTACATTTTTAACACATCAAATTATGCAGGATGTGCTATTCTCCTCAATAAAGCTATATAGAAGGACACTATTTTTCTGTATTATCTGATATTTTACTGTGTATTTTAAAAAGAAGATATAAGGGTTTACATTCTTGCCAGATTAGGCAGGCTTTTCCTATTAGCTCATGAAGTCTGATAAATTATGTTTATTTTTTAATATTTCAAGACTGTTTAATTATTATCTATTGGCTAAAAGCCATTGTAAGACTGCTAGTGCCACTTTTCTCTGTCCTCACTTCTTACCTAGCAGAAAAATAATTAACACTCACAATAATTTATATGTTATTCAAATCAATATATAAAGCCAAGACAATCTGACTAGAAAGTAAGAAGTGGATTTAGAGTTTCTCAGGGGGAAAAAGATGAGCTTCATGGTATTTAGAAGGCAATAAAAACTAAAATACAATAGCTTTAGATAAAATGAAAATGAAAACTCAAGGAAAGTAAGGCATATAAAATTTATGCATATATTTAACTTCTTGTGAAGGATTAGGGAAGAGCAAACAAGGAATCAGCACAATCATTTCTCTCATGAGAAGCATCCAAGTACGTATTTAAAAGACATTGACCAAATTCAGACACTTCAGCTCCCTATTGTGTAGTTTCTAGAAAAGATGCTCATTAAATTTCCCAGTCGTAGGAGTTGAAAGTAGCAGTATTTATTACAAAACTATGAAAAAATTACTTTTTTTCTGCCTACAACTTTTAGTCATCAGAACAGAACAGCGTGCTGTCAGATAGTTAATAGGTACACTTTAACAAATATCAAGCTGGCAAAAAAGGCCAGAGAAGGATTTCTACTTTTCAGGCTGGTTACATGGACACTGGTTAGATAACCTGTTAGCATTCTCACCTGGCTGTTGATAAAGCACCTGGGGTATTTTATTGTCTTAAGAGTCATCTGTCCTTAAAATGCTTTTCTTCTAAAGAATCATACTTGATTTTGAAAAGCTGTTATTCACTGACTGTTCTGGATAGAAAAGACCTGTGAGTCTGGTCGTAAATTTGACCCTCCAACTTCAGACTACAGTTGCATAATTTTCACCAAGTTGAAGGTTCCAAATAAAGACCTAATACTGTTTTCTGTTCAATAAGATTAACAAAAGAGCATAAGAATATAGTTTCCAGTAACTACAGCATGTACTATCAAAAGCAAACTAAAAGCTCCACAGAGTTTCACTTTGTTCAGTTAAAAACTCTTCAGGAAAAAAGGTAATTTTTAAGATATACCTCTAGCAACACCCTGTGAAATTCCTGCCTTTACTTTCTGTAACAGTTCTTTGAAAATCTATTATAACTGGCTTTCTAAAGTCATACCCAAAAGTTTGGATGGTATTTTTTCACTTGTATACTGATTGAATTGCATACAGAGACATGCAGCTAAAACAGCAGCTTGCATAATTAAGCAAAAAAGAAATTTCTCATTAGAAGTCTCTCCTTAGAAAGAGAAATAAAATCTACTGATGCAGTTACTATCTCTAGATATCTATGTGCCTTCTAAACTCCATTTTCTAAGAAGACAAGTTAATGAGTGACATGAATTTTACAATAGGAAAAGCAGTCGCAGTCCAGCCGAATGACATCTGTATTACACGTATTGCCAAAATGGACGGTGCAGAAGGAACACTGAAACACACACAACAGGCTCAGATAATTCTGTGCCTTCCAAACTAGTATTTCCCTTTCTCTCTCCTTCCCTACCTAGAGAATCTTCAGAAGAGGAAAAGCAAATTAAGTCATTCTAAGGTCTTATGCTGACAGTGACTCTCTTCCCTAAAGTTTCCTAAATATAATTTTATACTGGAATATTCAAATAGAATGATTTATCTGATCAAGCCTGAGTCTCCAACTAGACATTAAATGCTGTGTTTGTATCACAAAGGAAAGCTGCTGTTATATGAAATCCAGTAAGAAATGAAGCACTAGGTAAGGACAGCTCAGAAAGGATTTGCCCTGTACCAAAATGAGGGAATAGAGCTGATCTGTGCCCAAGGGCTCACAGAAGGATTTACCTCCAAGACCCATCTGAAATTCCTGAACTGGACATTCAGGAAAACTAGAAATGCCTCTTAAAAATGAGTCTTGCTAGTTCTGCAGTTCGCTTGGGGACAAAACAAAACCCTGTATGGATTGTGTGGACAGCCTTCCCTCTGCCATTTAAAGTGAATAAAATTATTTTCTGCTGGATGCACAAGAGCATTTTATTGAAAGGTCCAGAAGGACACCCTTAAACTCTTAACACTATAAACAGGTCTGAAGATTCTTAGACCTTTCATAAGACAATAATACATAATTATAAAACAGATCTCTTTTCTTACCCTTAGAAAAAGTGGCATTTCTCAAATAAACATATTTTTTCCTTGATTTAATACAAAGTGTCTGGGAAATTTACCCAAGAAATGTCCTATTTTATTCAGTAGAATTTTATCAATTAGAATTACAAAATTTTTACTATGTTTATTGGTCTAGTTTTACCAACTTGTAAGATCTTAAAGAATTAGCAAATACATGTTCCACATGGTACCGACAGTGTATGTACCAAAGCCCGATGGAAACATGGATAAAAGTAGCTACTAAAACACATAATTCCTAAGTCTTCCTGTGATCCTGTAGCATGAAAATAAACAATAACACTTGAGCTCCACTTAAGGTGTTATCATATTCAGAAAAATATTCTGTGACTGGCTAAACTGATCATACAAGTTGATTTTGTGGGTTAATAAATATACAGTTAATTATGCTAGGAAGAGCAGTGCTTTGAAGAATAGAAACTAAAAGACCACTAAATATGATTTTTGGGAAAAATAAAAATTGAATAGCTTTAAAGTATTAGCTGAATGATCTAAAAGAAATGAATAAAAACCCCAAAAACCAAAATCAGAAGTAATTAATGTCTGGAGATAGTTTAAAAAACTTTTATGAATTCAGCCAAGTATTTAAGGTTGTAAAACTGGATCCTCAACAGAAAACTAAGTGGAAACTATTAGAAGCTACTGTTACAACAACCACAGGAATAAAAACTCATTAATAGTGGCACCCTGGTGGAGGCACAGCAGATGCAACAGACCAGATGTCTCTGATTTGGAATGTCAGCACACGGAAACAAATGTGCTATATAAAAATAGGTAGTACAGAAATGAAAGTTATAATTAAATTACTTTCAAAATAAATGAAACAGAAATCTATCCAATCCCCATTAGGTCACCAAAAGCACAAAGACTTAGGGAGTCAGTTAAACTAAAAGTTGTGAGGTTTTTAATAAATTCTTTTGCATACAATTTGTCTCTACCAACACTTTTCTAGTGCTCTGTAAAGGTACAGTAATATATTCTCCAGAGCATTAGAGAACACATTTCATTCAAGAAATTTTGTTTAATTATAAATGTAACTCCATACGAGTAGGTCAACAGTGAAGGACCATTGACATGCATGGTTGTACAAACACATCTTGAAACCCCAAAAGAGCTTTTCTTTTTTTTCCATGTATCTATGAATGCTAACATAATGATGCTTGGTGATAGCACAGTAATGCATGATAATGAGCAATGAGATACAGTCATCCAACCTACCTAGAGTTTGTTAGAAAATGATGCTATTCACTTTTAACAATTTTTCCACATTTGCAGACAGCAGCTGCTCAAAAGAAAAATCCAATTTTCAGGTTCCTAACTTTTATGATTTTTGTATACAAAATGGGTGTTGAGGTATGGAACAAATTGTTCAAGTCACCAACTGAAATAACTTGCATAAAAATTGCTAAATTTTCTTTTTAAATTGCTAAAAAAATAAACTGAAAAACTGGAACAGGTGAAGTGTGACAAATTCTTGGTGGGACTGCAAGGTTTGACACTGACAATTAAAATATTTTCTAGCTTTGTAAGGTACAGCATGCTACAGCTTGCATATTTGTGACTCTGGCCATACGAATTTCTATAAAAGGATCTTTAAATCTATCCAGTCTTTTTAAATTTTTTTTTTTTTTTCTTGACTGTATGGAAAGTTTTATCAAAATGGAATAGCTGAATTCCAGTACGGTACCAAGATTTACACATTTGACTAATCATTTACTAGTGCTGATTATGGGTGTTCACTCTTTAATATCTGAAGAAACTTTTCTCACACCAAAGCCAGGACTTTTCATCTGTCTTTGCTGAATTCAAACATATCAACAAGAGTTAAGGTTGCTGCTTACATGCTCCCAGTCAAATATAGTTTGTTATCTATTTTATACGAAGTATAAAAACGCTAATAGTGAGTGACCCAAAAAAATTATGTTTGGGCAAAAAGGCAATTTAGAAAAGATTTTCCATGTTAAGAGCAAACTGGAAGCACTTTTTGTCATTAACAACCCATGGCTGAAGACCACAACTGTTTGGGATGATTTGTTTTGGTTCACTCCCAACCTTGTTTAATGAAATGAACCAGTGAACCACAGGAGCACAAGTGGATGATTAATATGACAATGTAAGGGAGAAGGAAGATATATTTCTTATCCTATGAAGCTTTTTGCTCTTCCCAGCTAACTCACCATGATATCCTCAGGAAAAGCATAATTCCATTAAATAGTTGTTGAGGAAATTATTTGCTTTTCTTTTGGAAAACTTTAGACTCTAAGCCTTAAATTTAAACAAAAAATGAACGATAACTTCCAAAATGTATAGTCAAGACAACTTTTACTTAAAACAACTAAGTTTCTTCTGGCTGATTTGCTCTCTAAATATAATGTGTTATATACACACACCTAGAAAGAGAGAAAGCTTTGGAAAAAACTTGCTAACAATTTCAGAAAATGCAGATATGCAACACCTACAATTCATTTGCATAATAAAATTGGCTTTGTTAAGATATTCCTCCCAAACACAATTTGAATTTGTTTTCTTGTCACTAAGCAGGAAGAGAGTATGAGAGAAAATGGTCATTTACATACCCTCTATATTTAAACATAAAATTATGAAACAATGAAAGCAATATAATGCAGTGGAGTTTTCTCTTTTGAAACAACTTTTCTTTTGACTATTAACTATTTTGTGTTTTCCCCCCAAAGCATGGAAAATTTTAGGAAATATAAAGAGCAAGTGTAACTATTTAGTAATGTTTATAGCTGATTGGTGCCTGTCAGTGAAATCAGAACTTTAACAGACCGGTCACTATGAATTTGTTTTTTCCTGAGTGCTTTATGCAGTGCAAGTTTTCCTAAGCATGTACTTTTATGTCCACTTAGGGCAACCTCAAGAACTGCCTCAGCAGCTCTCATTGCTGTCTAAGTGAATATATCAGCTCCATCAGTGATGCTGTGGGAAAGCCACCAGTGACAGCTTACCAGCTGCTGCATGAGATGCATGAAGAAGCACCATAGACGTTTTGTGTGCTTTTTTGTGACACTCATTCAGTTATGTTGGTGCCACTGTAAATGTTCCTTTATGACTTAGAAAGTCCAGTTCATGCTGGGAAGTTATGACAGCAAAGCATGCAACACTCTCTTGATGCACACTAGTCAAACCAAACAGAATGGGGAGTACTTAATTTGAGTCTCCATGTGTTGACCAAAAAGGATGGTGATGGCAAGGTGATGGTGAAAAGTAAGGTGATGGTGATGGTGGGGAGCTGGGATAACTCTCATCCTTCCTCTCAGCCTGCTCCCCATTTGTCTGTAGGAGAGGACTTTGGAAGCGGATCAAGAGGATCGAACCATCAGCAGCTTGCTCATTATAACTGAGATGCCTTGATGGACCGCACTGGAGTCCATCCAGCAGACAGGATGGAGAAGATGCAGAGGAGATTAGAAAAAGATTGGAAAAGATTACAGTTTAACATGGCTTGTGAATGAATCATTCTGCAATAAAAAGAATTTGCTCTATTATAGCCATTGCCAGGAAAAAAAAGAAATAAAGCTAAAGATGTATCTGTAACAAGTAGAACAACATTTAAAGATTTGGGTGTTTGGCTATAATGAGATCCCTTCAACTAGAACACAGTGATAAATCACATATAAGAACTCAAGACTGGAACAGGATTAAAGCTCTAACAGTAAATCTGAGTAAACGTGAACTGTGTATGGAATTACAGCCTCTTGACCCCAAACAATGTGGCTGTCCAATACTACTTTTTCTTGCAGTAAAGTATGAGCATTTAAACTATCAGGCAAAACTATTCCAGGGTATCTGATGTCCTTCCATCCCACTAAATAACTTAATGGATGGGAATCGGTGTTAGGAGCTACAGAACTTCCCCCGTTTCTGTATCAGTCAGCAGAACTGAAATCTCTCAGTGTAGAGCTGCTATTTGTAGAATGTGAATTTGCAAAATTTACTACTTTACTTCTTTTTTATAACTAATGGTTTTTCAAATTAAGGGTTTCTCCTATCCACTTAACAAATGTGTATTACCAATAACACTGAGGGCAGATGTTCTGTTTTTCAAGGGTTCATCTTTAGTCTTTTCTTTACTGTTTTTTTCAGATGATGTACTTGTCAATGAACTTCAAAAGCAATGTTATCAGTTCTTTGTGACATTTTTGACAAAAGGAAAATAGTATTGAGTAAACATAATTTTTTATTATGAATATAAACAAAACAAACAGATTTTTTTAAATTTTTTTAAAATTTAAGAAAATAACCGACATTTGTGGAGAAGGAAAGCTAATAGCTTGACTAAAGATGCTCCACAAATTATCCAATTTTACAGAGAAATGATTAGATTGAATCAATTTTAACTTCGTAAAAAAACCCCACAGAATGACTTCCTCAGTTTCTACTAGATCCCCTGGAAATCTGTGATTACTTTTATTGGAAGGTTTCTCCAGTAACAGCAAGTGAATAACAATTAAGGAGAATAAAATGGATTGTCACAACATAAGTTTCCAGGGAAGTTTTCCTTTAGTACCTTAGGAAACTAGATATTTTTCTCAAGAAAAATGTAAAGTGAAGAAAGAGGATTTAATCTGGTTTGTTTGGCTTTGCTTTTGTAAAAAAGAACAAATACTGTTGCATAATTTTTTCTTACAGTGAACTTAATATTATTTGGCTCTGTGTGTGGAGGTAGGTGGCAGGGAAAAGGGAAGGTGTTTCTTATTTACCCTATCTGATAAGAAATGTTGGAAAAAACTTTAACCTACACCTAGTAACTTGGATCTTTATTCATATTTTGTCATGCCAAAAGATGAGAACCATATGAAGTTACAAGACTAGCTTTTTTCCTTAAACCTTTCTGGTATATTTAGAAAGGTTTTACTCTCAGAACTACACTTCTGCCTTTATTTTTGTTTTCATTTTTCTTGGGTTTTCTTTGGTTGTGCTTGTTTCTTTGTTTGATTTACTTCAAGTTTTTGTTCCTCCACATTTTTGTTACTATGTACTTAATTACAGTCAACAATAACACAGAAGACAAGGTAGAAACCTGAAAAATTCTGATGTTCCTATTTCATTAACAGAAAAGGAAGGAAGGAAGTGTATGTATAGCTCACTCAGCCTTTTCCCATCAGAGGGATGCTCCAGTCCCTTAATCATCTTTCTTGCCTCCCACTTTACCCACTCCAGGAGCCCCATGTCTCTCTTGTACTGAGGAGTCCAGAACTGGACCCAGCACTCCAGATACACCTCACAAGGGCTGAGTGAAGGGGCAGGATCATCCCCCTTGACCTGCTGGCAATGCTCTTCCTAAGGCACCCCAGGATACCCTTGCCTTCTTGGCCACAAGGGCACACACCGAAAGCAGGTGTGTCACTGACTGGATGGATGCCTTCTCCTCTGGAAAATATATATAAGGGAACAGGAATAGGCAGCACCTCTCTGTCCTGTTCCAGTGAACACCTTTTGAAATGCTGGTGGAGAACACCCATCAGATTAAAGGACACATTCACAAGAGGCAGATGAAGGAGGGCTTACTGCAAAGATGAGTACTGGATTTTAAATTTCTACAGAATAGGTTGGAAGGGCTTCTACTCACAGGCAGAAGCCAAACAAAAGGGGCACAGCAAACAGCACTATTGCAGAGCTGCACAGCTGGGCAGGAGTGTCAAGGCTGCACTGCATCTATGTTATGTAATTATGCCTCATTTTAGACTTTTCTGGTGCTGCCCCTTCTTTAGTATATCTTGCTGCGGAGGATAGATTTGCTCCTGCTAAAACCTACTAAGATGTTTTTCTGATTAATACAATAATTATGAACTATGGAAACAGTAGCATTGAAAAGGTATATTGGCTGGAAATTGAAGACAGTAAAATTTAAACAGAAAAGATGCAAATTCTTATAGTCAGTACACTTAAATACAGAGCAAATGACTAAGGAATATAAGAGACTATTAACAGAACTGTGTAATTTAAAAAATTTTTTTTTTAATGGACACAATTTGGAAGAGTAGGAAAAGGAATCTCTATGTAAAATCCTATGGAGTGGTTTCATATAAGTATATGAGCATACTTGTCTTTCTGACCTTGAAATCTATAATTTTGTGAGACATTAAAAAGAAACAGTTGAGCTCCCCTATAATGCCAGTTTCTCTGAGATGAATTTTCAACACCTTTTTCCTCAAATCAGTATCTGTCTTACTTGGTACCCCTCCCTCACACAGATATAATTTAAATATATTTAATCAATTTAGGACTGACAGCAGTGTTTAAGCATAAAGTTAAGCAAAAAAATGGAGATATTTCTTGTTCAGACAAGTAGAACTCTTACTATGAACAGTTACTGTATTTCATCTGTAAACATTGCTTGGGGCAGAAAGTACAGATGTTGATTAGCAGCTTGCAGAGTAGCCACAAAATGCTACGCCAGGGGAAGAAAAATTAGCATTTTTCTGTTTCAGAAAACACAGTTTATTATCCGAATGACAATTTCAGAAATGTATCTGATAGAAATAGAAAAGAAAGAATCACTGATAAAGTAGATTGACACTACAATAATAAAAGCAGGGAAAACCAATTTGCTTTGCATGTTCATTCATGTATACACACATGGTGATACATGAGTAGGTATAGATATGGATTTTACAGTGGGCCTTTGCAATAAGAGAGATGGAGCCAAATGAATAAAATTCCAAAACTAATGACCTTCCTCTGATTTCTATTCTGTAACTGAGGAGTAACTGAGGCCAGAGGGGCAATGAGCTTGAGTACCACAATCTGCTCAAAACAGAGGAAGAGGGTTTCTTGAGATAATACAACACACTTATAAATACAGTAAATGTTCCTGACAATATTGAAAGTCAAAATGAAAATATTCTTCTCTGTTATCTTTGTTTGGAAATGCTGACTTTTTTTCCACAAACAAGATTTTCTAGGCATTGGAAACTGTTGTTTTCTGGCTGCAATTCCCTTGCTCTGGAGGAACAGAACTTGTTTTTTAGCCACTCAGCTTTTTCCTGGGACACTGGAATGAAAGTAGGTATGAAACTGTACCTTGCAGTGTATTTTTATTTACACTTCGTTCCTGTTATGTTTGTAAAGTACAAACATTTTATAGACAAAGTATTTCCACAGTTCCAGAAAGAAATAAACTTGTCGCCAGGTTTTTGCTCGACTGTTCTCACGTGCTTGCTCTCCCATGTACTACAGAGATGAACCTCAGCTTAACAACAAACTATACTGCACACTGCCTTGTGTAAAAAATCCTGACCGCATTCATAAATTCACTGTATGCAGTTCCATAATAGTGTCAGTCAGGCTGGAAAATAACTGAAGATGGAAAGACTGTACATCATCCCTTTTTCTAGAGCTGGTTTTCAACAGGACAGGCTTTTTTTTTTTTTTTTAATTCACAGACTGCAACTCCTAAACCAAGGCTTATGGCACTGGCTGCTAACAACTCACTAGTAAAAAGTGGTCATCTTTATCAGTTAATCCAACTTGATTTTCAGGTTTTCACTCAATAGTAACTTTTCCAATGCCAGTAAGGTGTTTTTCATATTAGTAGCATTGACACATAATTTGACATGAAGCACAATACAGAGAGATACATAAAATTTTGGAATAATAATTTTCAAGTATTACATACCTGACAATTTGGCCTTATCTGATATGTGATATTTTCACTTTTTATGCACTAAATTAGGAAGGTGCAAGAAAATGTCATACTGTATAGAGGCTTATCTGAGGATTGATGCAGTCAGTTCTCCAGGGTGGAGAACCCAAATTAACTGGGAGGCTGCTATGATGCATCTGGACCCTGTCTCCCGCTCTCCCCCTCCCTGTTACCATAACAAAGTCAGTTACTGAAAGGCCATATTGGGAGGTGGAAACAAGAGCTCTCAAATGTGTTATATTTTTAAAAATTAATGATTTGTATCTCCCTATGGAAATGCTAGATTGTGACAAGCAGTTCTTCAAGAGCTGAATCCTGGAAGGACTCCAGACTGAGGTCACTGTTTTTTTTGCAAATAGCAGCCGGCAAAACTGGGAGGTATTTTACAGTCTATGGAACTGAAAAATGTATCTATCTTGGCAATTTTTTCTTATTCAACTTTCTGACCTTATTTCTTTTCTCTTGAAAATTATCACATATACATATGCAGACAAACTCCTTTCCAGAGGCTTTTTCCACCAGACAGAAAAAGTAAGAGTTATTTTTCTTGAGAGCTACATTTGAAAGCAATTTTTTTTGTCAGCTATTAATTATTAACAAAAGAAAACTGAGTTTAGGAATCTACCATTTCTTTTGCTTCTACTTTACCCTCCAGAGTATCCTTCTAAATACTTTCATTCCAAGCACTAGAAAATGCAAAGATGTAAATTGTAGCCACGTCCAAGGGATTTGAAGAACTCTCTAGAAACATGGGCTGAAACAAGAATAAGCAACTGCATCAAGAAATAAAGGAGAAATATTACACATAAGACTGAACAGATGCCATTATCCTGTAGTGCTGATGAACCAGCTAAAAGCAACATCAGTTTATTTATCCATGACAGCATAATATATTCTGGTTAAAAACAAAATAAACCAAACAAGCTTAGGAGATGTGCCTCAGCATGTCTTTAAACTCTGTATCAGCTGTTTCCTCAGGAAGGGTCTCCAGGGCTATGGAGATGCCACTGGTTGACCATTTCTAGTAGGTGCAGTAGTGGCACTGATGCCACCATGCCAGCTTACACCCATGGCTTTCCTTTTGGTCTCAGCCTCTGCCTTGTGCGAAGAAAGGTCAGAGGACAGGTGTAACAGGGACACAGCTCTAAGGAAAAGGAACAGAAGCAAACTGCCACTGGAAATGAGAAATGGCTGGGCTGCCTTACTGAAGATGGGTAGATGGGGAATGGAGGATGGCAGTTGTTGGTGTACAGATAGCTGAAGTTACACATTTTCATTTTGATTAAGGTGAAATTGAGAGAGAATGCCAAAGAAGTGCAACCCTAATAGCAGCAGTGTAGGGCATTAATGTAGTAATAGAGAAGACGTGTAGTCAGAAATTTTTCTTTTTTTTTCCTAAACAAATTCCCAACAGTGGAATAGCTGCTGTGATACCATATCTTCTTAGTCTGTATGCCAGGTTGTAGGTTAACGTGTATAAAAGGATGTTTTAACTTCTTTGAATATGACCCCTATGTTTCTTCAAAACAAAACAAAAATAACCCAAACTCAAATGTAGTTCTGAAAAACTGCAAAGACTGTAATCAGTTTTAAAATTTTAGCTTCCCTTCAAATTTTAATTACTCGCTGCTGCAGATGTGCAGGCATTAAGAGATAACAAATAATTGTAAAAGATTCACCATGTATGCCAAGGTTGTTCTCTGGAGGGTTGGTGGTTTACTGTTTTCTAATGTCACCTTAGATCAAAGGAAAATGTTTCAAACTGTCTTCCACAGGCTAAGACATTGCATATGGAAATCAGATTGTACAAGTTACTATCTTGGAGGAATGTTCCCTACTATAAACAACTAAAGTCACATAAGAGATACATTAGGAGAGTTTTCTATACTCGCACACAATTGCAGAGGATTTCTGGCTGAGGGCATGTTTATTGAATTAACTCCAAATTGAATCTCTGTCCACAGATTAACAATCCCTCAAACCCTAAAAAGCCACAAAGCATACTCATTATTCATACCGAACAAAAAAAACCCAGCAAAAAATAAAAGCAGAAACTGCCACAGCAGCACCAACCCAAGAGCTTAGGTGCCCAGACTCTGGTGTACCACCGAAAATGGATGCACATTCCCTCCTGGGAGAGTGCACTGTAGTTTCTGGACAGCTCTATCCATCCTGCTTCCTGAACCATTCACCTCTCACCTGCCTAGGAAGGCAACTGCTTCAGACTGACCACAAGGCAGGTGTATGAAGGGTGGGGAACAGGAATGAGTGGGAACAGCAGGGTAGAGGCTTGAGATGGAAGGATTGGAGGTATAGGAAAAGCAGTGGTATGAAAGAGAGGAGCTAACTGATATTTGAGATGCATACTCCAGAAAGACAAACAATCCTCAATTACCTATGGATGAGTTAGCCCCAATTCTGGACTAAATACAACACAGGGAAGAGGCTCTACAGCTGATCAGGTAAAGAACTAGCTTAGGTCAGAGAGACTTAACTAATGCACACAGAGCGTGGTGTGAACACAGCTGTGTGATTTCTGGGGCCAGCTCAGCAGTACAGAGCCTTTCAGAACAGCCTGAGTTAATGAGACCTGATGAGTCTCACCTGACTGAATATAGAACCACTTACCTGTTGCTGCATCTGCTCCCCAGCTTTATCTCAAGTAAAACAGCTGCAGTGAGCCTGTCTGTAATCAAGACACAGTATTGCAGGACTACAACATCTGTGTATGTATGTGTGTGCACAGCAGAGAAAGAGATCAGAGTCAAGTCTCCATTGCTGCATACTCCATGTATTTCTTTAAAAAGGCACAGCTGGTTTGGAACAAATTCATGGAGCAGCCTGAGGATACCTGTACTAACTTTCCATAATTTATTCTTGCATGTACTTCCTAGTATTCTTATTGGAAGAATGTTTTCAAATATTTGTTCTCAACCTCAAAGTCACTGCTTACTCAGGCTATTGTTCAGAATTTGCTGTTACCAATCCATCTAGCTACCTGATGATTTATTTTGATTTATTTTGATGGTGGTCTACATTACATCTTCTACTGGGAAAAAAAATATATGTATTAAAATATAGATATGTATGCACACATGCTCCCACACACATATATATATACAAGTAATATGTAACAGTAGCCAATATTTGGATAAGGACTACAGCCCATCACAGAGAGTCTAAACAGCTTTTTGTGCTATTATCCACAGTGTTTGTTATCCCCTTATGGAAACGAGTTTCAAACCTATAGCTCTTTTCTCTTTAATGTTATACAAGACAGAGATTATTTTTGCAGATGCCATAAAGTTTGCAAACTTATTTTGCCTCAACATTTTTACCTAAACAGAATAAAGCAGTCACTGAAACTTTTGAAGCGATAGTCTGAAAAAAAGGTTTGTTCTAGCACTAATACTTATGTTAACAGCTTCAAGGCAGAAGGTCTCTATGTGAAAGACAATAAACAAACAATGCTAACTTTGTTATTGGTGTGACATCATTCTAACTCAATATGAATTCTGATGTGACAGCTCATGAATTTCATCTATAATAGGAACTGGCTCAAGAAACCTCATGGGCATTAGTAGTTATATTTAAGGACCTGCAATGGATGAATAAACCTCACTTTTCAAAGAGGCATAGAAAACCACCCAGGAAATTTTAGGTGAATTATCCCTAGCTCATTTTTTAGAACACATGATTAAACAACCTTTGAGAAGGGAAAATAGTAACAAGTAATATAGCCAACCATTTATAAAGAGTAAATAATAAGCAGAAAACTGCATTTCCCTTCATCCAGAGCTGTAAGATTTACCAATAGTGACCCACAGGTAGAAGTTGTGCCTGATGCCCATAGCAAGGCTTCTAATACTGCCCATGTGATGTTACCAAAAGCAGGAAACTTGGATGTAAATGGAAATGAAACTGATTGGAAAAAAACCAAACAATATAACTTGAATACACTATATGGGAAGGCAATATCAAGTGAAGCTACATACATACAGATCTGTCCTATGCCTAATATTAATCACTCTTATTGGTTGATGGAATAGAGATTGGGTTTTTTATATTCACAATGATGCAAAACCCAACCAGCAGCAAGAACTTGAGAAGAGGAACACAATTCAAAACACTCAAAAAACCCTAAGAAATCAATAAGTCCAAAGCATTAAAATAACTAGCTGAAAAACTGGATTAGCATCAGAATGGGTAGCAAATGACTGGACAGATGGTCACTAATCTAGAAACAAGGATAGAGATTTTAAGGAGCAGGATTTGTTTACTCTAGAGAAAATTGAAGTACCACCCTTCAAGGATATGAGGTTATTGCTGAGAGAGAGTAAACTGTTCTCAATTTTCACTGTGGTGACATAATTAGCTTAAATTGAAGCAGGGGACATTAAGGTTGGAGACAAACATCTTTGACTGGCAAGGATTGCAAAGTTGTGGGAAAAAAATTCTGCAAAGATACAGAAAACAAAAAATCTTATGGAGCAGGTTAGACAGAAACTGGTCAGAAATGATCTAAGTCTAGTTGATCCTGCCTGCAAAAATCTGGACTGCACAGACTTTTAGATCTCCTTCAAGATCTTTTTATTATACTTACCCTTCATTTGTGAATAAAACAACTATTAAAACCAGCACAGAGAATAAATAGAACCCTGTGCTAATTTATAGCATCATTTTCCATAGAACTTTTAATATTGGTTTGAATAAAAACATGATCACATGCATTTATTAGAGCTAATACTCTTTCAACTTTTATTTTGATTACTTGATAACAATGAAGAAAGAACAGGAAGGATGGGAAACAGTACCTGCAGACTGTCTATAATAAGACTGCCAATAATAAGAACAATTACTAAATTATTTCTTCCTCAAAGTTAGCTTAGATATTAAAATTGGCCTCTCCTTGTCATTGTAGTTTCTTTGTAGTATGATATGTTTTATGGAATGACAGTGAAAAATGGCAGGCTAACAATTTTCTCTATTTTTATTTCTATTAAAAATGCTGGCCTCAATTTCTTAGCTAAGACATGAAGAGCTTGTTTTACTTTAGCTGACATATCTTTTCTCAGAAGTTTGGTGACAGAAAAATAGTAAGATGTGCACTGTAACATAGAGATGCAAATAATAAAGGAAAGAAAGGCTGTGTTGGTGTTGGGATCCTATTATATACTAAAAAGTACTTTAAAATAAGACAAGATTAATTACCTAATCTAAAAATTAACCCAGGAATTATATTCCAGGTCTGAAGAATAAGATGGGTCTGTAACCAGAAGTGACACAAACTCCTTGTGAGGAGGGAGATCCGAGAGGCTTTGATAGCAGGACATGTGACCATAGTGCACAGCTTCAATCCTACAGCTCCAGCACTAGGATTTGAAACTGGTGTCCCATAGCTGCCATAGTTTTTTGTTAAAAAAACTCCTGGACTTCTTTAAAGAAGCCCACAAGCATGCAGAGAAGGATGATCTAGTTCACCACCAGTTTAGGTAGGATACAGACACATATAAAGCCTTTTTTACAAAATCCTTTAGAAAAGAGTTTTAGGAAACCTGACAACATTACATAAAATGAAAATTTCACTCCTGAATGTGTATTTCATTTAAAGACAGAAGAGAGTGGGCAGGAGTATGCTGCATTATTGTAGTAACTGTTTTAGAATGAAAAAAAGTATTTCTTTTCATAGCAGGTACTGAGTATATAGAGCTTGCCCGCAGGAGGTCATGAGGGCCAAGAGAAACAGCAGTTTCAGAGAGAGATTAGACAACTTCATGAACAATAGGCTGAAAAATAGATGCTACAAGGACTCCTGATGTCCCAAATCCAAGCGCTGTGGATGCTAGTGATGGGGCAGTACAAGGGTAACATGCAGCAGAAGGCACTCAGGCTGGTACATTCTCCCTGTTCAACCTGCCCTAATGTCACCACCACAGACATTTTCCTGGGTTAGACAGAATAATGATGATTTGACTCAGTAAAGCATTTCTTATGCTCTCAAGTGTGAAAAAACCCGCTTTTAGTCCCATTTAAAACCTATTTATTCTTGTATTTGTTACAGTTCTATCAAATACAAATTATGTAACCTAAAACACTGTAAAGAACTATTGCAAATAGACAGTTATGTGAGACTCAAAATATTTGTTAAGTGCAATGTTGTCCTCATTCAAATTTATGCCAAATCCTATGCAAGATGTTTCTTTTTTTTCCTAAATTATAGGGAAATCTGTAGTGTTATAAATAGATCTTCTTTCAGTAGTAAACAGGAAGAGTTTGATTTGTTACTATGTTGGCATAATATATTATTTATATTACTAATATATATTTTCTAGCTGCTGCTAAGAAGTCTCCAAACACTTGACTTTTAGATAAATCAAGGAATTAAAAAACCTAGTAACCACAATACATATTTAAATGCTTTCCATGACTGTATCACATTCCAATTATTAGTCATCACAAATTTCCACTGAAATGAGAAGGTCTGAAAATGTTGACAAGACTGAGACAACACGAACAGTTCATCTGAGAATTCAGCTGCATCTCCCTTTAGGGAGTAAAAAGGGCATAAATTCCCTGTGTCTGAAGAGATTGCTCCCAACTGGAGCAAGGGGGAAAGGAGACCACGTCCTGACTCCTTGAATCATGTTGCAGTTGCAGCCCTTCTCAGGCAGAGCAATACAAATCTGCTCCTCACTCAGGCAGTGTGGCTTGGAAGTTTACAACATAGACCAAACCCACTGAATCAAAACCACTGATAATGCAGAAGACAAACTTCAAGAACTACAGATTTCGTAAAGCATGTTTCACAGAAGTAATAAGCATGTAAGAAGTAATAAGCATGCAAGAAGTAAGGAAAGGCTGAAAATAGATGAGTCTTTTCACCTGGCTGTTACACAGACTGGTTTCCAATCAGTCTTTTCATATTTATTCTCCCTAAATATTCAATACTGAATACTTACTGATGTTTCTTACAAACAAAATATGAGTTTCTTCCACTCTGTATTGGGAAGGACATGCACATCCTCTTATTAACAGACCTTGTTATTCCTTTTCATCACTCCTGAGCTGTGCAAAGAAGCCATTATCACCAAATTACAGTCTACAAAATGCATGGAATAAAAACTAAGGTGATTTGGATGGAGACAAAACAACACATTATATCCACAATGTATGTTGAAAGCTTTATTAAACAAAGTTGTAGGGAAAGCCACATATCTTCTTCCTCTCTTCGCTGTCACTTGATCTATTTCATATGCTCCATTACCTCTGCACAAGCCCAGGAGGTGTTTGCACGTAATAGCATTTCATTCTTGATTGAATTTAGACTGAATGATGCCTGCCTATTATGCATACATATGATTCTGCATTTTATCTCCCCTAAAAACATATTGTGAACCCCATGCAATACTTTGGGAAACATCCCTTACAGCCACATCTTTAAAAAGGCTATTTTTAGTTCCCACAGATGCAAAGACACTTTCTTAAGTTCAAGAAATTTTTCTGCAGTTCTTATTCCTGAAAGGGACATAATTATGATGCATTGTGCATGTTTGTTGTCATTTTGAAACTGTGCACCAAAGTAGCTGTTGCAAGTAGATTAATATCGGAACAGGTAACAGTCTGCTCTCTGATGGCCCAATGGTTTGGAAGTCTGAGATAACATGTCTAACATTTCAGTAGCAGGAAACATTCATTTTTGCTATGATCTGCCCCAATTTTGTGTCTATGAATAAGAATTACAAATGATTTTTTCATTATTCAGTGAGATATGCCAGGAATTTGTATTGCAGCTAAAATATGATCAAAACAATTAATACATGTTAGGTTTTTTGGGTTTCCTTTAATAGAATCTACAGTGTCTAAATAATTTTTAAAGGAATATGAAGACGGGATCCCTGCCCTGCACAGTTTACAAGCTTCTTCCTTAAGAACTCACGTAAAAAGTGTCCATAGGTTATGGGTTACCAAAATTGACAGGTATCAAAGGTAAATGAGAATACTGCAGAAAGGATGGCAAGGATAATAAAAATCTCTGCATCTGGGTGATGAAATTAGATGACTGATTTGTTAGACACTATAATTCTAATTTTTAAGAGGCAGTGGGTATAAAATCAGCAAAATTTCAAGTATGTTCTGAGGAATACACTTTGTGTCCTTGTTGTATATATTATGTTCAGCAACACACAATCTGTAAGAGTGGACCAAAAATATCTGGGAATATATTTTTAACCCAGATCTCCCCCTCTCCACTCCTTTTCCTGTAAAATCCTGTACACACAGTCTTGTCTCTTCCATTCACTTATTAAAATAACAAAACAAAGCAAAAAAAAACCTTCTACATTTTCATGGAAAATTCCAAAGTACTAAGTTTTCTCTGAATTGTAAATTGAAATTCAGTTAATATGCTTCAAAATATTACTGTATTCTCTCCCATAAGAGTGTAAATTTAACCAGATTTCTGCTACGGAGATCTTAATTTTAAATAATGTTTTGAGTCTATTTTTTTTGATGCCATTATTTTTAAGTGACAGAGTTGTTCAACCATACCAAACTTAGAAAGTGTAGTTTAAACATTAAGGATTACAGTATTGAGAAAGATCACTCTCCTAGATGTCCTCATCAAACACAAATGGACATACACAGATGTCTGCATTTTTAGAGATATTTAAGATCTATGGAATAATTTAATTGAGAGAGAGAACTGGATATTAACAAATATTAAAAAGTACACCAGAGTATTTTCCTGGATCATTGGTAATGGGCCAGACAGAATTGTGGCTGCATATCTTAAAAAAAATCTTACATTTCTTGATGAATTTCTCATGAAAAGTAGCTTTCTACCCTGATGTGGACACTTAAGTTTATCTAAAAGCTTCTAAAAATGAAAGTTCTTATCAAACATAATAGAAAGAAATTGTTCTGAGAAAATGCTCTATAGTTATTTCCATCTTTCCCTACCCAAACTTACTTTACTTCAGCGCAGGTCATAAAATTAGAACTAAAAACTAGTTTTAACATTTAACCTTTATGCTGCTTAGCAGTTATTTCTGAATTATTTCAGTGAACCTCTTCCCAATTAGACTTTGTTTTTCTTTTTCTTTCTCTACCCAGAATACAAAACCGCTATCAGACAGAAGGAATACTAGCAGACACAATACTGGCAGCAGGTTGCTGCCCAGGAACAGTTTGCCATGGTCAACCCTTACAGGGGCTGGCATCCTCTATGATGTGTCACCTTCCTCACAGTGCATCCCTCACAGGCAAAATTCAAATAAATTTGGAAAAGAAAGGAAAAAACTACAGAGGCAGATTGAAATGAAGTCACAATGTCTCCAAGGAGAAGAATCACTAGCAAAGCGCTAAAAGGAGAAGATCATAATTTTCTGTTGAGTATTGTGAAAAAGTGCTTGTTTTCACATTATTTTTAATAATCCATTACAATTCTTTTGAAGTACAGGGAACTGAAAATGACTCCTGCTGTTCATTCTTTTCTTTCTCACACAGTACTAAAAAAGTAATCTGCTATTTATAAGGTTTTTCTGCTGAAAATGATAATTACAGTGAAAATGACTCATTATGCAATGGCAGAAGGAAAGAAGGTTGAAAATTATAATCTAATTGATGATTTACCTATCATTCAAAACAGGCTGAAGAATCATTTTTCCTATATATTGTTAAGTAGCATCCCTGAAGATCAACCCTACAGCAAAGCCTAACAATGATCATATAGCCCACGGAATTCAGAAATGGGCATACAATGAAACATGAAGTCAAGAGAACACATTTCCTGTGAACCCTACGGTGAAAAAATCCCAATTTTCTCATAATAAAAAAATAAATGCTTTGTATTCTCTGCTAAGAGGTCTCCAAAGGCTGTCCTGTTATTTTAATTAAGATTTGTGATTTTAAGATTGGCTAATGAAAAAATTTCAAAGGAATTGGGTAATGAGCACCCAAGGAAATTAAAAGTCACGTGCACAGTTCCCTTAGATTCCACTTACAATTCTGGCTTATGTATAAACCATTCTAATTATTAGAGACATACAAAATTATTAAATTCATACAAAACCTATCATAATTAAGCGAAATAGATTAATCACGCCTTGATAAGAACTATTGGAAAAAGTTTAATAAAAACATAGAAACCAATAAACAAAATGAACGAACATGACTGAATAGAAGCTTCAATATGAAAGATCTTCTTTAATCTCAGCATATTTAGCTAGAAAGAGTCAAAGAAAGATACTTTTAAGATACCCTTCTCAGAAGGAAAGTGATGTTTGACCTAAATACTTTTGCAGTCTAGCAGGAAGAGGAGGAGATGGGGGAGGGAAATATGGTGACATTAAATTTGTGTATACTAATCTAGATAAAAACCAAGAGCATTTCTGTGTTACAAATCTTTCTCCTTCACTGAATTTTTGCACTTCATCAATACAGACCTTTATAGAACTATGTCTTAGAGAAGACTAACAGTCTTGCAAACTTTTCCAATTCAACAGTTACATTGCTTTTCCTACCCTTTCCTCTCCACTTACATTTAATCCATCTTTCCTGTCTTCTCTTAACCATAATCACAGGTCCAGCAAGACAATTTCACCTTTTTTGCTCATGTCAAAACCATGATCTAAGTCCTGGTTGAAACTACTTTTAAATATAAAGTTTTTTCACCCACATGCACCATATCAGTATTATAATTTAAATGCACAGAATACCACTAATCCTTTTCTGTAAATACTTCTGTTTCTAAATCAATCATTACAACAATATCTGTTGTGGATTATACTGGAGGTTTGTGTAGCTCTGGAACATTCAGTACAGGTACACAGAGGTCCTATTTTTGAGCTCATAACATCAGGCCCAATATACATATTACAGTCACTGACCAGAAGGGCCATTTGGCTGTGCTCATCCTCAATTCAGATTCTGCTGCCTCCAAAGAACTTCCCTGTGACTTGTACAAAACTGCAGGGGAGATCCTCTTTAGTAAATTAATACTGAATTTACTAATTATTTTGCCTCTGAATTAGTCAAGTAATGTAAAATACAAATGCCTGAGGGAGTTGATTTTATCTACTGTCTCACAGCACTTTGATGCCAAGCTTTCACAGTTGTCATCTAGTAACCAGAGATATCATGTTGTTCCCTAGCATCCGTGTTGTTCTTTATCACATGCCTCAATGACAGGTCCAGGTAGGGGGGGGAGCCCCACCCGAAATCACACTACCAGCAAACAAGTTAATAATTTTTATGTGTTCTGATGCACCATCATTTCTTTGCAAAACACAACCACTTTGTCAGAGCTGAATCCCACATCTGAATGACATTATTGACATTATAGGAATGTGCCGCACATACCAGTTTTCTTCAGAAATATTATGCCATATGGGTCACATATGAAGGAGTAGAAGGATTTATAGTAACATTTTAAAATGTTGTCTTTGCTGATCCCAAGGCACAGTAGGAATTTAAGACACACTGATTAGATACTAGAAAGGAAAATGGTTAAATATATGTCAAAAGGTTGGACATTTACCCTAAGAAGTCATCCCACATCATGCCACCTTCAAAATTGTCTGTTTGAATAAAGGATTCCATGACATATGCAGTGAGACATCACTGGTAACTCACGATAGCCCGAGAAACGTTGTTCTTCCCACAAAGTGGAAAATGCTTAAATTCACATTCTGTTTATTATTTCTTCATTTTAACTTCGTTGCTTTTTGGTCAAAAACCTAACAGATATTTCTCTGAACAAGAAGGTGAAATAAAACAGGGTCTTTATGTTACCTCAGAACCATTTTTTCCAAAATATTAAAACCAGCTTCTACTCTAATTAGAAAAAACTGCTGATCCTAATTTTTTTTTTCCCCAAAGAAGCAAAGTGTCAAGCTGTTCTGTTAAAACATCAAAAAGGAACCACTTTTAGCATCAAGATACAGCTTTTCACTTTACCACTGATAATATTAGAATATTATTTTTCTGTAGTTTCATTTTGGGGGGTTGGGTTGGGTTTTTTTAATACTAAAACCAAATTAAACTAAAACTTGGAACTATGGCATTAAGGGGTGACAAAATAAATGGAGGAAAGAGAGAGAAATCAGGGAGTTTTTCAGTGTCCCAATGGAGTAAAATCACTGCCTTTGGTCTGGATATCCACTTATTTGTGCTAATGAGTGGTAGGGACTGGCTGTTTCACATAATAGGAAAAAGGCTTGTTTTGCAGGGTTGTGCCAAGAATCCAACTGGGGACAATCACAGAGTTGCTTCATTCCCAGTGGAACATTCTGGCTCTGTCATGTTCTCCAGCAGAAAACTGCTCCTCCACAGGGGTGGAGATGATTAAGAACAAATGGAGGTAGGTATCTACACCTGAGCTTGTGTACTGAGAGAATGAAGCCATTCCAGGAAACAATTCCCCTCACCTCACTGCATGAACCCCAGCGTGCATTCCATATTTAACAATTCATCTGGAGAATCTGATAAATCCAGAAGCATGAAAAAGGAAGTTGGGAACTAGCTGAAGTGACTAACTCTCATGTATGAATCTCATATTTGGCTGGAGAAAATCTTTCCTACAGGCAGAAAGCATCTGACCATTAGGAGTGCCATGGTGATAAGTTAAATTGATCTTTTAGCTCAATAAGAGCAATGGTCTACAAAAGCAGCAGAATACAGGTCTGAGATTGATTTGTTACCTTGCTTATTGTATCAGCTAGCAACAGAGACAGATGAGAGCCTGGAGTAATGTGAAATGGCCTGCAGTTACTACAAAACCAGGGCTTTTTAATTAAGTACTCCTTCAGCAGTTGATTACATGAAGGGCTGAATTCTCTGTTTCAATTCAGAACAATACTTTAATGTCTGTTTCTTGAAGAAAACATAGTCTTATTGCTTTTAGTATAAGTACTTTCATATTTTAAGTTCCATGCGCATTTTCTTGGATTTCATTGCAGTAGTGGCATGAAAAATTCAAATTCAATTTACATTGTAAATTTGCTGTCTGCTAATATGATTTTTTTAAATTTTATTTTTGCAGTAATGAAGGATATCGAACAAAACAAATTCTGCTTTTTTTTGTTCTATATCAAACAAAAGAAAATATAAACACACAACCCTATCCCACCACCATCCCCAACTAGTGAAAGGAAAAGAGAGTCTTGAAGTGCTAGAATCTAAGGTTTCCTTCAACATTAAGAAATGATATCAGCTGTTAGAGGGACTAGGCAAAATCAGACATTTTGTCCTTATCTTCTGCATACAAAATTCAATTTAGTAGACACAAAAGGAGAATGTTGAAGAAGAGATGAGCCAAAGGGGACTCCAGGCAGCAGAAAACAGATCATGTTCCAGAAAGGTAAAGAAGGTGGGGCAAGAGAAACAAATTCCAAGCACAGTGTTCCTCTGCCCTGAATCCTCCCCATAGTGCCAACTTTGCAAGACACAGTTCTATCTCCCACTACTTCTCTGCCTTCCCAGAACCAAAGGAACTTACTGTTTATATATCTTAAATCTAGTGACAGCACATGCCTAGTGCTGGGTCGCATGAAAAATAAAAACATGTGTAATGGTTAGGGAATATAGAAAATTTTTCAAGAACCCGGTGCTCCTGAATGAAAATATGGCTTTAAGCCTTTCTTACAATGTTTTTATAAATTTTCTCTTTCAGTTGTAAGCAGCTCTACATTGCAAAAAATTTAAATGTTGTACTGGAGTGAGTTAAGATGTTTGTCTCCTTACATTTGAATAAAGTACTTATTTGAATGGTTTTCATTACTTAACGTGAGTGTTATAAAACAATATCTACACGTAAACCAACAAAGAACTCACCACGAAAGCTTCTCTAAATGCAAAAAAATTATTATAGTATTCTACTGGGAAAAGAGAAAACAGAATTCCAAGAATTCTGCTTACTGCAGTAGAGCTAAGTTACTAGAAACTACTTATTATAAAGCTTATACTACAGTTTAAAAAAGCTTGTGACATTTTTTTAAACAATCCCTTCATGAAAAAGGATGATAATGACACTGCTGGCTGTTCTGCCTCAAGAGGGAATTGTCCATCTGCTAGCAAACCTCTGAATCTATATCATTATTAAGATGTGTTTATAGAAGCATCAGAGTACCCTTGGCACATTGAGAAAACAATATGGCACATTTCAAGATCACAGATTTTTTTAGTTTAAATTCTGGGGTAATTTTCCACATAAAAGAACTGTGTTTCAAGATCAGCTTCATTAGGAAGGTCTGCTGGGATCTGATGTTTTTATTTTCTTACAGAAGAAAACTTATTTCTTGAAGAAGAGCTCCATCTTCTCACCCATTAAATGAGCAAATATACAATTGCTCCCCCTAGTTTTAATTTGCATTTTATGATTACAACTAGGTTAGAATTTTATACATTGCATCATTATTTAGAAAAAAGCTGCTTTTGTATTTCCCACAATTTCTGAATAAAACCAAAGCCAGTCTTATATTTCCTGTTACTACTTCTAATAACATATATCAATAATGGTACATAAATAAAGCCCCCTAAAACTTGTGTAACTGTCCTAACAGATCCTCACAACTATTTAGAACTAAAAAAAGTCAAAATTTTAACAGGATTTCTTCACTCTTTAAAGCAAATCAGAGGTGAAGTGGGAGGGGTACAAAGCAGGGAATAAAGCCATTATTTCCTTCATTTAAAGCATGTTTCATTGACAAGGTTGAACACAGAATCTATATTTGAGAATAGCATTTATATAAAGTGACAAAATTATTTGTCTTGGAAGGGACCTTTGCAGATCATCTTGTCAGCTACTGCTCAAATGTGGCCAAATTCAGAGTCACATCAGGTCACACAAGGCCCTATGCAGTTTTGTGATGAATATCTCCAAGGATGGACAATCCTTGATATCTCTGGACAGCCTGTTCCAGTGTTTCATTATGTTCATCATGCACATTTTTTCTCCTGATATGTCATCATAATTCCTTTTGCTGCAGCATGTGTCTGTTGTCTCTCATCCTTCTGCTGCGGACCTTTCAGAAGAGTCTGGCTCTATCTTCTGTACAGTCTCTCCCATCTCGTGGCTCTAGAGAGCAATCAAGTGCCTTCTGAGCTCTCTCCAGGCTGAGCAAGCCCAGTTCAGCCCCTCCTCATCCATCAAGTGCTCTCCTGCCCCGACCACATTGCTGGCTCTTCACTGGACTCCCTGCATGTCTTTCCTACACATTGGGCAGCCCAAACTAGACACATAACTCCAGATGCTGTCCCACAGGTTGATTAAAGAGGAATGATCACTTCCATGTGATGCTGGTGAGGGCCATATTAAATTCAGCCCAGAATCTAGTTAGGCATTATTATACTGGCTGGGCACACACAGAACTCATGAGGGTTAAGGGAGTTTTTACATTTTCCAGCACAGCAGGATTTTCCCATGTCTCTGTGGACAGCGCACAGCTGTAAAAGTCTTTCCAGACCCATGGTGTGTTTGTAGAGGGCAGCAAGGTCCCTGAGCTGCACATACTGGTGGAATGAAAACACAAAATGAAAGATTGATTTGGATTAAAAAAAGTAGGTCAGGTAAGGTCCAGTGTTGATGGTAATTTGTACTTGTAAGATAGAGCAGACTCAGAAATTTAAAAAAATAAAAAAAAAAAAAATCACTACTGAAAAAATGCAGCCCTAGTGAAAAGTTTGTGCTTCTAATACTCAGTGTATCAATGCAAACAAAAATGAGTTGCTACACTCTTATCCTTTCCCTGCTAAAGAGGATGCCAGTTGTATTAATCATGATAATTTATCTTTGTAGAGAACTGGAAAAAAACCCCTCAAATTATTTCACAATAGGCCAATAAAAGCAAAGAGAGGAATGTTATCTTTAGGCACAACTGTTGTATTGGTTTTTGTTTGGATGGTGATATAGAGCCTGACTGAAAACTGACTGAAAAATGATGAAAGTATCTATTTTACTTTAATGAGTTTAGAATCAGATCCTTAGAGGTACAACTTTTATGCATGTCCTAGTAATTAACATTAGAGTGAAATAAAGAAATAGCTGTTAATAATACTTCAAAAAAACCAGTGTTTAGACTTTTTTTTTTATTATTGCAGAAAACAAATATACTCTCTAACACACTGTAATGAGGTGGCCAAGCTAGTTTAAAATATCAGCTTTTTGTTCAACAAAGTATTAAAAAAAGAGTCTCCTGACACATATTCTATATCCCTTGAGGTCCAATTTTCAGACTAATAGACCCTTTTTTCTTCCCTTTCCCTTTAAAGACTCTGATTTCCAGGCCCTCTAGAGCATCCTACTGCATTTTCTAACCTTTAGAAACAAGCTTGAAGGCTGACAGACATTTTTTCATTTTTCTCTATTCTGCAAAAAAGCAAAAGCCTTTCAGGACTACAAATCTCATAGTTTTAAAAATACAATAAATTATTATATTTAGAAATCTGTTCATTTATGGGTTTTTTTATTCACTTTAAAAACTGAAACCACATTTTCAGTACTTTCATAAATTAGAATTAATTTTAGAAGTCTAACAGCACGACAGTATAAAATAAGAATTCCACTAGAGATCCCATACTAAATACAACACCACCACTCTGAAATACGCATAAAATAATGATAGTGTCTTCTGAGCAGTTATATTGTATGGTGAATTTCATAGAGGTAAGGGAGGTTTTGCACACCATTTAAACCATAAAATCATGTGTGGGGTTATGGTATCAGAGAGGATGCACAAAAATGCCAGTGAATCATCCAACATGCTGCAGAATCAGTTTCGGCTTCAGCCCTGCTTTATCAGGACAGTTTATCCTGGTCCAACAGTGACCCAGGAAATGTCTGCAGTTGTGTATTCATATGGAAAAAGAAGATCCTAGAAGCTTTGAAAAACAACCCTCAAAGCATTATGAAAGCACAGAGCGAGGGATGGGGCAAATGTGCTCTTCAAGTTTGATTCAGAAACTGTGAATGTAAATTCCCAACTTACTGGCACCACACTTGGATTTTGGACTAGCAAACTTTTCTCTTTAAGCACATCACATGAACTGGAAATGTTCAGCTCCAAATGTAAAATCTTATGTTCTTCAACAGTACATTACCTGAAGATGTGCTACATGGGTCTTTTCATGCATTTTTCACTAAAATGAAACTTCTGCAAAACTCTTTTTGGATACTGTACCTTCAAGTACAGTATCCAAAAGGGTGAAGACTCCACCTTGCCTATAGCTTACACTTCTGGCATAAGCTACATGGGCAGATGCAAAAGTCTCTGTCTGTAACCACAACTTTTCATTCAACAGAGGCATATTTCGAGTACATTGATTCATACTCAGTAATGGAGAACTGCAAATTTTGATTTGGAACTTACAGTTGCTTCTGTAATAACAGGATATAAATTTGGAACACTATATTTTTATTTCCACAAAAATGTACGTTGGAAAACAGTTTGGACAAAAAATGTCTCATTTTTCTGATCTATCTCAATATTAATTGTAAGGTTGCATATGAAAATACACATTTAAGTTGTATACTAAAAGGCATGGTATGTAACCATGGGAAAGGATAGATAAAATGCTCTGACAAGAGGAATGTAAGTTAAGCCCACTCTTTTTTTGGCACAGTTTATAAACAAATAATTTTTCCTTAACTGATATTTTACCATCCATCATCTGGAAAACTATTGAAATTTACAATTAAAAGTGAAAAGATTTCCTCATTCTAGTTTTGTTCATTTCTCTAACTGACAGATAATCAAACCTACTTTTTTTTTTAATAGTGACAGATTAATTAGATAGAAATAAGTTCTCTACATCTTTCTGGATGACTACTTTTGGATGATACAAATCATTACCTGAAAGTATCTTTTCCACTTCTTTACTTAAAAGTCTCAGTAACTAGGTTAGCCTCACTCTACATAAATACTTTTTTATCAGATTAGTCCCCTCCCCTGCACCTAAAACTGAAGATTCAACCTATTCAACTCTTAGAATCAATAAATAAAATCAGGCATTGAAAATTTTAGTCCCATTCTTTACTAATCTTACTTATTATAATACTTTTTACTACATAAAAATCTATGTACATCCAGTGCAATAAAAAGCCATGCTTTCAACTACATGTATTAAAAAAAGTTTGGATGGACAGCATACCTTGGCAAAATCCATGGACAGAATTCAAAATTTAAGGAGATTGTAGTACCTGATATCTTTGAACAGCATTGTTAATTAACTTCAAGCTTTGCACAGGCTCCATGATTCACTACTTCCAGCAGAAATCTATTCCTGCTGAAAACCTTTCCCAAAGCAGAGTTTCTGGGTAAAGGCTTGTTGGCATCTTAAGTAAGGTTTCCATTTTTCTAAAATGTAACAAAATGGAGTTTGTCATCCTGTTCCTCACAATTTTCTCTTTTATGAAGAACCCCCACCTGACCTTCAAATATAAAGCATGTTGATTGTTTCAAAGTAAGGACAGTAAAATGAAGTAACTGGGTAAACCATATTCTGTCACGTTCCTCACCTCCTTACATTGTGGCATATTATATATCCACAGTCTTTCCCATGAAATTTATTTGCTTTATTTCTTGTCTAAAGAAGCAACATGAGTCTCTTGTCAGCCTGCTTTACATTTCTTTGTTTAAGGATCAAATCCTACAAAACATCAGTCTTCAAGCAGATGAGAAAAATGTAATAATTTTCCTTTAATGCAAACACAGATGATACTAATGCTAGTATTAGATATCTTTATACACACTTTTTAGTATCTTCTAGTTTAATTTTACAGAGTTTAACAAGGTACACACAATCATAAATGACTAAAAATATGTAATACATTTGATTGAAGTATATCACTCATTTGACTGAAAGATTAACTATAGATATTTGAAATCACTAGTCACTATGCTGCTCTTTTAGTATACTGCTTTTACTATATATTCTGTGCACCACTCAGGAGAATTTAATTTGTATTGTTTCTTTCATTAACGGGAAGCTGCCACTAAAACAAGCCTTTTTTTCTAAATAGTTGTCTTTTTTGAGTTTTATTGTCCCATAATTAACCAGTGTAGTGCTGTTCGCGCAAGAGTGCCAATTCACTGCGATCAGCTCCAAGCAAAGTTCAAGTGAGGGCTAACGATGTCTTAAACTTTTATGGAGGAAAAACATGGCAAAGTTAGTGGCTGTAATCCTGTGATACAATCAGATTGAAGTGAACTTAACCAAAATGCTCTCAGAGATGGAGCTTCAACATTACATGCTGCTATGAGAGAAAGGACAACCTAAGGTCACTTATTTTCACCTGGGTGATTTGGAAAACGACCTCTAACATTCATTGTTAGGATGTGGGATTTCTTTGCTTCTAAAATGTTTGCTTTGACATTGCAGTTTCTTATTAGAAAAGTGTCTCTCTGCTTTGGATGAAATATGAAATGGAAACAAAATCCCAGAACAGTAAGAGTTTGGTAACACAACAACAGGATGAGCTGTTTGAAGTGTTCTAAATTCTGGGTGAGGAGATAGAGATGTATTATAATAAAACAGCTTTCTTGAAGCATGTATCTCTGTAATGATGAATTTTTATAAGGCAAGTAGTTGGCTGTGTTTAGATGGTATTTTACACCTGAAGTCGAAAAACTGATTTAAAAAAACAGGTCACTCTACAAAGATGGAACTTCCATTAAATCTTACTGAGATTCCTCTAAATATGCAATAAACTCTCCAAGTAAACCACAATGCAGAATGGTGACTTTCAATGACTTTTAAATCACAACCACAGGAAAAAAATCCCTATAATCTTCTACAGGATATACAGATCAGGGGAGGTAAGCACTACTTTCGGATTTCCAACTTAGATCATATCTGGCGTGACTTTTCAGATTAGTCAAGTACCGACACGTCCAACTTCATCAGCTCACAGACTGCTGCAGACACTCCACACATTAGAAATCAGGGTAGGGTTGGTTTTATATGAGAAACCTAAAAAATGCTTTGTCAGTTTTGAAAATTCTTTATGCTCATCCCACCTAATAATCCAGTCATAGATTTACAAGAAGAATGAAATATTTCATGACATTCATTTCCATGTATTAAGTGATAGTAAGATGATCATTAGAGGGAGACAGTTAACAGAACTGCAGTCTATATATAGACATTGGTTCTTCCACTTCATCAGAGAATATATTAAATGTCACATTCTGTTGCACAGCCAATTAGAGAGGTAAGCATGACAAAAAAGAGTTTTCCTGCTGGTTTGTTACCAGCGCAGCATGGTATCAAAAAACAGAGACAGGGCTCCCCAGCCAGGAACAGACTGCAGCAGTGCTAAAATATTTTAGCCTTGAACTAAGATGAAATGCAAATACAAAGCAGTTCATTTTAAAACATGTTTAACATTAACTGAAATTCTGAAGAGTTAATAATTTGGTCTCATATTTAAGTAAAAGACATCTGCAGCAGGAAGCACACTATGGATTTTGCCTGCCAGAATAATATGCTAAAGTGAAATATAAGTAAGAAATCTGAATAATGCTGAACCAAGTATTTGACAATATAAAATTTTAAAACCAAAATTATTCTGAAAAACATCAAAAGATAATGTGTAAACAAGTCTTCTTTGGCCCTCAACCTTTTCAAATGATGTAACAACTATTTTAACCTAATGCTCTGTGTAGATGGCACTGGAATTATCACTTATTATATCTATTCTGTTTTAAGGATTCTTTAATTAATGAAGCAGTATATAATTCTACTTAGTAAACATTATCATCATTAATCAAGATGAAACTAATATTTTCTTCATCTAGATGGTAAAGCAAGCCAAATTTCTCAAAAATGGAAAGTTTAAAACACTGGGGGAAAAAAGGAAATATAAGAAAAGAAGCAGAATGAATCGCATGAGACATCAGCATATTTTCTTTTAAAATGTCTCAGTAGAGTCTCGATAACATGTATACATTTTTTCTCCATTTCTAGCTTAAGCAAAGAAAAAGAATGTCAATATCTTCCTTAAAATAAATTAGATTCTTTCTTTTATGAGGAGGAAGATGACGACAAAAAACAAGAGAATCATATAATAGGGAGTCCTAAACTCAGTTTAGAACTGAACTGAATGGAAATTTAGCACTGAAAAGTTTTGCACAGGCAGGGCAAATCTTTTATATTGAACAATGCTTAATTTAGAAGGCAGGTAATTACTTCAGAGCTATATGAAACAAAATTACTTTTATTGCTACTGAGTAGCTAAAATTTAGCCCTTTCTTCTCCTAAAACATATATTTTCGTATTTTTCTGTGTTTTCAAAGGTAAGTGATGCAGTGATGCAGTTTTGCTGACAAAACAGTTGCATTAATGAGCTGTTCTTTTCTTTAAGACAACTGAGGAGCCTTTGATAAACTGAAAGCAGCAGCATGTAAGGCTCTCAAAAAGTTATTAGAGAAGTAACATAAGAAAAAGTATGAATCAGGGTCCTCTTTTTCCGGGCAACCTGGAACTTACTATGCAAGTCCTTCAATCTCATAAGGTTTATATTTCAACCATTGGCTTGCATACTCTTACAGCACAAGCAATAGAAAGATAGAGAAATCTGCTTCAAATACCAGACAAAATAGTAAATACCTTTTCTTTTCTCCTCAATTAGTTATCTAAACATTTCATCCAATACTTGTGTTTATGGGATACAGTAGCTGAAGTGACAACTGCATGTACTGTAATATTGCAACCTATCATCTCTCCTTTGTTCTTTGTTGAAAGGATTTAATACAGAATAAAGATCATGAGGCTTTCAACTTGAAAAATCAGTGTTTCTCATACCTTTTGTTTGATGATCATGTCGTTGATGTCATCAAGATCACCTACTTTCACTCTCTGAGATTTTATCTCTCGATCCAGTCGAGAAAGCCAGTCAGTGAGTTCTGCCCATGCCTTATTGAAGTCAGCCAAGGCTGGAACCTCCAAAAGCACAGAAGATGGCATTTCTGGTTTGAAGGTGGTGGTTTCCTTGGTTACCCTGGTTTGTGTATCCACAGCAACAGTTTCACCAGGAGTTACTGAAAGAAAAAAAAGCTAAAATTACTGAATAAATGAACAATGATAAATGTTTATTTCAGTATTTCAAATTTATATTGTAGAAAGGGTAACACAGAAATAAGCCTATTTCTTTATGTTATCTCTACTGAAAATATGAAAATCAAAACTAAAAGAAAATATGAGTTCATTTTTTTCCACAGGATTTCTATTATAATATCTGCTTAACATCCAGCATTCTCAGCATATTCAAATTCCATCCTTAGAAGACCAGATGGACCTAGTAACACTAGCAAAGTTCACAGTGTAATAAAACCCCTTGCTAAAGGTCGCTGAAGCAGGAGTAATTTTCCAAAAATCTAGTAGTGTGGTCAGATCTCTCTAGACCAGAAGATAGATTGAAAAAAGTTGGTTGGACTATTCAATATATCACAGCATGACCATGTATTTAGAAACAAGTTTCCTCCACTGTGTCCAGGTCACTTTGTAGCTGTGAAATTGTCTGACCAACAATCTTCTCACTTACTGTTATCACCAAATGCTTCCCATAGGCCCTGTGGCCAATATGGAAACTTATACAACCAGAAATTCAGCCTTGACTAATTGGTTACCTTACCAGTTCATAACTTGAAAGTATTATGTTCTATTATTTGGAGATTTTTGGATTTTTTTTTTCCTTTTTTGGACTAAACAGACATATCTTCTTAGTGTCTTTTCCTGATCTGTTAGCTATAGGTTCTAAATAATCTGTAAATTATTCATTGCTTGAAATGGGGAAGTACCCAACACTGAAGCACAGTTTCTGTCTCTGCAGCAAGAATGATGACAGGTGCCACAGACAGATAACACTGGACAGATAAGTGTGGAACAGGAAATCATTCAGAAGTTCAAGGCTGATCTTTTCGTCTTGGTTTTTGCTATGTACGAAGAGGTGGCTATGAACTGTTGGGCTCTTTTTGCCCTTCAGTTAATCATGCAAAAGCAGTTCCTCATGGACAATATTGTTGTGGATGAGGCCACACTAAATTGTATTTTGTATTTTTTTTTCTCATTTTTTAAAAAGGCCAACCAAAGAAGAAAAATATTAAAACAGAGAAAACAGAACACATGGCATTGCTTCACTGAGATTCTGTACTATTAGAAAAGAGACTAAGCACCTAGACTTCAGAATCTCTATCTGAATCAACTGTTGAAACAGCAATACGTAAACCAGGAAGGCTGAAATAAAAGCTCGGTGGAGTGTGTTCTACAATTTCTAGAATTGAACCACCAAATATTAATTTCTAAAGGATCTAGATGGGGTTTTTTTTTGCATTTTCCCCAGTTTTCTTACAGAGTAGAGAAAATCAGTTTCCTGCCCTCTTCCTGTGAGGTAGCTTGTCTTCAACAAAAACAAACCAAAACACCAAAACAGTGTAACCCCATGCACAGTAACTTTTTTGTTTTGGTTTGGTTTTTTCTTGCTATTACTTCTGGGAGGCTAATGGTTTTCCATTGGCATTCATGCCATTACAGCAAAGTCTGTTTGAAATCTGAAAACCCGGATAGCAGGTCAGGGTTCAACAATTTGTCCATAAAGCCAAGGCCTTATATTTCCTCTGTGACTTCAGAGATTCTTAGACAACAGGAAAACAAGAGTTTCTTAATTTGGCATTCATGAAGGTTAATCAGAAGTTGTCTTATCTCAAGAAAATTTCTCTCCTCACCAGCACTCAGGTAAATTGAAGAACAATTTTCTGAACTGGAACATCCATCAGTAGACTTGGGGTGTCTAAGAAGACTGCCTGGCATCTCTTTGCCTCTCACGTACTTTGGCCTGAGTACACAATCATATGTTCATTAATTAATAAGTATTTATTTAATTTTCCTCTAGTGACAGCTATTTCAGAACAGGGTGTTTCTAATGTTCTAAAGTCTATGGGTTTGCTGATCTGGATTTGCCATATGGGGTTGGTTTTTTTGTCCATTGGGCTGCTTTTTGTGTGGTTTTGTTTGATTATTTTTGTTTTTTTTTTTCCTTGTAGTTCTTTTGCATCAAGAAACTTAAAATATTAGAAAAAGGTTGTGAGATACTAGCAGAAGGGCAACAGTCTAATATAATGTCTTCTCTAAAAACTTCAAGACCTACCACTATCTATTAACATCTTCTAAGGGTGGTAATAATCTGTTCCACTTTGACTAACCATTAGAATATTTGAGTTATCAAATTATTTATAAAAATTACCTTTAGAAAGTGTTTGCACAGTGTTTCACTTCTGACACTTAGAACATACCTATCGCTTATTTCTCTCTGTTTATGCTTGCACAGATATGACACAGTTCATTTAAGAGAAGTGTATAAATGAGCGACTAAAATTAATAAAAAAATATAAATCAACATTAACTACACAATACGTAGCAACAGATCTCATTCTGAAAAAATTTATCCAGAACTGCACTGACAGATTCTGTGACTCAAAGGGGACAGTTTGTTCCTTTTCCTTTTGATGGGGTCTTTTTATTATTTTTTTTTTCCTCAAGAAAATTCATTTATAAATGCAGAACTGGAATTAAAATTATTTTTTTTTCAAATATCTGAGCAATAAATTCTATCCTACTGAAACACATCATAAAAAAATTAAGGACTTCATATTTCAACTTATTTAAAGGTTATAATGGTTCACATCTGTGATATGATAAACCAAAAAACCAAAAGGACAATTGGAATTGAAGTCATTATACCACTCAAGTATTAAGTTTTTAAGGTGATTTCTCATTAGCACTTTCTGCTCTTTAACAAAAAAGGGAACAACACAGAAAAATAATAGGAGAAAACTAAACCACAGAATAATAGGTGTGATTTTCAACTTGAACTTTGAAATATGCTGGATGAAATCAAGTGTATATTGGTAATTTTGCATCTTAAAAAGAATCTGTAATGTTAAACTTGAAGAGTGAAAATAATTGTAATGTATAATGAAATTGAAATTCAAATATTGAATGCAAACCCAAGTAAAACAGAATGAAACCAATTGCAAGGAAAAAAATTTCCCCCCTTCTTTTACTCTGCTTAATTCAGTGTTGTGTTTCAAGAGAGGGTCAAACTGACAACTCAAAACAAATAAAACTCCTTATTCAGGTACTGAACAGGAACAGAACAGACAGGAAGAATGACAACGCTTTCAACAGCTTCAAAGCCCTTCAAACACTCTCTTTCAAGCCACAGTCTTTAAGCAGAACTGCCTCAGTCCACAGGAACTTTCCTAAACCATCCTTCTGAATGCTTTTAGTGGTGCTTAAGTTGCAATTATGTAAGATAACTGCATCTACTAGGTCAAAGCTTTTTGACATAGAAGAAATAACATAGTTACCGGATGTGGATTTTAATTCAGTTTGCATGTCTAAACTGAATGTTTTTAGTTCCATTGTTAACAGCACAAAGTAAGGGAGATGCCAGCCTTAAATCCTTCATGCAATGAATAACAGTAATATACACCCACTAAACTTCCTGATTTAGTCGAAACTCAGCTGCATTTTACTCTGACCAAGCAGAGGAAGAATACCTGTACCTTATGGCATACACTCAGATGACATCACTCAGTGAATTTTTTATAACACATGCAACACTGACTTCTTTAGTGGCAGGACAAATGAGTATTCTCTCAGTGGGAAAACCAGCAGTTTGCTGGCTGGGACATTGCACACCAGGAACGTTTGGCTTTTCCATGGGAAATCTCAGTGCCATTTTATGAGCACTTTATCCTTGTGGACTTGGAACAACTAAACTCCACAATAGCACACAGGTGAAGTTCTGTCAGCTACTAAAATGCATTTTTCTTTTTTTTTTTTTCTTATGCTGTGTCATTGCAACCACTTTTCTACAGGGTTAGACCATCCACGATCATATTCTTAAACTCCAAGCAGACTTCCTGGAGAGAGATCTGGAAAGACAGTTCTGAAACTGATTTATTTAGACTTGTTCCAGTGATAGATGAATTGTCTCATCTCTGTCTGTCCTTCAATGTCAAGGAAACAAAGTAAAGAGTACATTAAGTTCTCCCATTCAGTACAGCCCCTCCCTGCGAAATGCTCACTGCCAGTAACACTTTTTGCAGAGGGGCTACAGCTACCTGCGAGGTGTTCCAGGTCATAAAGGAGTTCTGAAAGGAAAATAGTCTCCAACAGAACTCTGATTAAATATTATAATATAAATTTATTACCTCAAAAAGCCCACCAACTTTGAAGTTTGAAAGCAAGGAATGTTTTTTTCTAGTGATCTGAACTCAGAATATCTAAGTCTTTATGTTGATCAAAAATTGTTGCCAACAAAATTCCACCCACAGCTCTAAATGTGGAAAATATGCATCCTTAGAGCATTGTATCTCAAAGCTAACATTTTCTTAACATTTTAGCCAGCTTTTAAAGACAAAAATCATGTTTCAAAGTGAGTCTTTCCTATTTTAATACAACACCAATGTTTGATTCTCTTAGCCTTGAATATTTAGTAAAAACAATTCCTAGAAAAAGAAGACTTGGTACCTGTATCAGGTATATTTCATACATAGTAATTTTTATAGACTATAAATGGGTAAAAGTTTTATACTTAATTTCATGAACACTTAGGGAACATTCACATTATGTGTTACCGTCATCAGTTTAAAATACAAGTTAAATGCCTAGACTAACTTTTACTTCTAGAAGCTCTTTATGACTCCTAACAAATCATTATGGATTATATATAATTTTAATTACAGGTAAAAGAAAGGAAGCTGACAGTTTATGGGATTATTAATTAAAGTTTAGATCTAAAATAGTCTGTGCAATGGGATGGAGGGACTGAAACTAAAGACACCTTAGCGGTTCAAAAGAAAGTAGAAAGTCAAGGTTAAAATGCTTAGGAGAAAAAAAGATTTACAAGTGAATGTGTACTGCTATATTTGAAAAATAACTACAAAAGTTATGGTTTCTAAAATGTTACTGTTACCATTACTAGATTAATAAACAACATCAGAACTTTAAATTTTGTAGGAATGTGTCAGCTTTCCCAGACTTTTCTTCCTTTGTCATAAGATAGATCTGATAGAATTTTCTTACCGTCCGCCTTTTTATATGCAGCAGTGTGACTAAGCTATTTATTGTACAATGCATTCTTCCAAGTCCCTCCAAACACAACAGCAAGATGTTTTGATATGTCTTTCACTCAATGTAAAGAAAAACTCTTCAATAACAAACAATGATTTGCAACAGGAATAAGAACATACAAAATAGGTAGAGTCTACTAAACACTAAGAATTTCAGTGATATAAGCCACATAAGTAGGCTTGTGTCCATCACAATGTAAATAAACATTAGGGTGAAGTTAAATTTGTACCACATAGCAAAAAGTTCACATTGTGACCTGTTGCTGCGAAGAGCTTCTGCAAATATTTTCTATATATGCAAGATACCTAGAAATGGAATGTTAACAGTTCCTTTGATCATAATAAGTACTTCAAGGTAATTTCCATGTACAGAAGTTAGAGTTTTTAAAAAACTGCCCTTTTTAGAAGAGAATCAGGTTGGAAAATACCTCAGCAAACAGGACATGTATAAAAAAGTCCATGGGCTCTGGTGGGATGCAGCTGTGAGTGCTGGGGGAGCTGGCAGCAATCATTGTGAGGATTCTTTTTACAAACTTTGATGGATCATGGCAAATGGAAGAAGTGTCTGAAGACTGGAGGAAAACAAATGTCACTTCTATCTTCAAGAAGGATAATATGGAGGACCCACGGAATGAAAATTTCACCTCAAATCCCGGGAAAGTGATGGAGCTATCAGCATCATGGGCTGCATTAGGAGGACCATTGCCAACAGCTAGACAGAGCTGATCCTTCCCCTCTGGTCAGCACCTGGAATACTGTATCCAGTTCTCAGATCCCTAGCACAAGACAGCTATAGAGCTACTAAAGAGAGACCAGTAAATGGCCACAATGATGATTAAGGGACTGAAATGTCTGTCACATGAGGAAAGCTTAAGGGAGCAGGAACTGTTCAGCCTAGAAAAGAGAAGACTCAGGGGGAACCACTTGAACGTGTATAAATATCTGAAGGGAGAGTGCAAAGAAGGTGGATCCAGGCTCTTTCCAGCGGTGCTCTGTGACAATAAAATGGGCACAACTGAAACACAGGAGGTTCCCCCTGAATATCAGGAAATGCTCTTGAGGGAGTCCTGAAACAGGTTGAACCAGAGAGTTTGTGGAATCTCCACTCTCAGAAATACTCAAAAACCACAGGAACAGGATCCTGGGCAGCCTCCTCTATGTTCTCCTGCCTGAATAGGGGTTGGACCACATTATCTCCAGAAGTCCCTGCCATCCTCAGTCTTTCCACGGTCCTGTACAGCTATGTTCTCAGTTTCAAATACTCTCTAAAAACCAAATTGGAAATACTGTAATGACAGAGAATGCTTTGGGAAGGAAGCAGCTAAGACTGAAGATAATACATGGGACTAATCCTGGCACAGTGTACATAAACAATTCAATTGACTGCTCTACATGTAGTGGAAAAAACTTTAAATCCTCAGCATTTGATCCTAATTAGACTATGACTCGACCAGGGACAAGTAGTACAAAACCAACTGAAGATTGTAATATAGATCTGTAAACAGAGGTAGAATTAATGCGCTTGGACCTATTGTTCCATTCAAACCTTTCTGAAAGAGAAACTGCTCTAAAGTTCAGTCTCCTTTTAGTAATATAACATTGCCATGGCATCCTCCAAGAGCCTTTCCTTAGGCAGAGTTCAGCATGATTGATGGGGCCACTAAAAATCGGAAAGCAAAAGGCTGTGGTATGAATGGATCACTTTTAGTGAGTGTGAGAGTTAAACAGACAGAAACTAAAGAAAGGTAGCCAAAGAAACTTCCATATGCATTTTTTAAAAGCAGTATAATTTATACCCCTACACAAGGCATTTTTTTTTTTTCCAAAGGATAAGCGTCTTTTTCAGTGAGCAGTTGTTACAAAAGGGTTTCATGAAAATGAATGTTTTGTGCTAAAGCAGTTGTGGCGCTGTAAAATCAAATTCTGTCACATACTTGCCTTATAAAAAACGTTGTGACTACATCTGTCACAAATGATGCAAGCACCTCTCACTATTCCTTTTGTCAGTAAAAGTAACAAGTTCCTTGATTTATGCAGCTTTCAATTGGATGACAATCTATATGACAACAATCTACAATTCCAGTGTACTGCTATTGGCTTGTAACTGAATTTTGGCAGCTAATTCTTTGATATAAGAAAGAAACCACACTGCCAGCAGTTCCAACTTTTACAGTCTCATAAAAATCACCTCTTCTAAATTTTGTAAGATCTACACATTGATTTAACAGGCATAAATTGCTGTCTTAGCCAAGGGGAACTCTGAATAAAGGGTGTAAAAATTGTACACAGATACAAAATAACAAGGAACCCGTTGAATTCTAGGTACCTTGTCATTAAAAAAAAAAAAAACATAACATTTTTGACGAAACTGTGAAATAATCAGAGCTCAGTTATTAGCTAATTTAACAGCATTACAGAATTTATATAAAAATGTCCAAGTCTACCTTTATTCTTCAAGTGAAAAGTCTTGTAGGATTAAAACCAGTCGTTCAAAGGCAACACCATCACTGTCACTTTGTTTTGACAAAGGAATTCCTGAAATCACTACAAGCACCTTCTGTTCTTTCATGAGAAATATTAAAATATCTTGCTTGGTAATACTTTGTGAAACACTTATCAAGTTTTCTCCTATAATGCTTACTTTTCAGGTCAAACTAACCTCTATTTTAGTTTCACTCTAAGAAGAATTGCATTTGGGAACTTAAGTGTGGTCTGACCACCAATCTACTGTTAAAGAAAATATCAGTAATGCAAATCTCTTCTTGCCTATCTCCACCACTTCATGTCCCCTGCTACTCCACACGGATATAAAGATAGCAGTCAGATATTTCAGTGACAAACTTCATATAAACCTTTTTTTCCTCATTTTAGCCTTCTACAGTTTAAGAAGCAAGTCTTTCTGTCACTGTCTCATGCCCTCTGACTAGAGCAGAAACCTTAGAAGCAATTGTGAGCTTTATTCCTCATTCCCTGTAGCCTCCACTCTGCTCATGCTCTTTGGCTGGCTGTTTCTCTGTAGGGCAGCCCCATTCACAACAGAAATATTAGGGAGGACGTCAAAGACTCAGGTAGGGCATGACCAGGATATCCCTGAGCACTGCTCCCTCCACAAGGAAAAGCTGGCTTGCTTTGTTCTTTTAAAGGGATGAGTCAACAACGAACAGACAGGTCAAGAGGATTGTGTGCAGAATGGCCTATCACTTTCTACTATTCTAGCAAATTAAAGAGATTTTCATGCAATGTAATTGTCAATAGGCCTAATTACTATACAAAAAGAAACAGAATAGAGAGATTACTGCTATTTGCAGGCTGATGCTATCTGGATAGTCAAATGCCACAGTAATTTGGGTTATTGTAACAAAAAGAAGGGGGGAGAGAGAGAGTAGGTTTAAAACACTATTTAAAAAAAAAGTGATTTAAAGATGGAAAGTTAGAAACTTAGGCAGAAAAACTGAAAAAGGACATAAACTACCTTTTTATTATGGACACTTTTTTGCTAGGAACTCTACTCCCTTTTTCCATATCTTCCAGAATAAACTAATCTAAATTCTTGATTCTATCTGTTTTTTAAAATGACAGTTGCCACATTTTTTGAAAATTGCCAATACTGGATTCTATTACCAAGATTATGGGAACCATATAAAAAAGTCCAACCATAACTGTAACTTAGTTCTGTGCTCTCATCTGATATAGGTTTTTCAATAACAGTCTGAGGAATTCTACGGTATGTTGTCATTTCATGGGATTTAACCAAAATAAATCTGGCATATCCTGCTGCTACTGACTATTGATCAAGACATTAAATGAAAGAAAACAAGCTGCAAAGTTTGCTCCTCAGAAGAAAATACCAGATTGTATTTTAAAAATGGAATAGGTGAATGTGGTCCTTTGAAAGACTAATGATAGCATTAATCTTATTTACATCATAAATATTGACTGCTGTGCTTCAATAACTTGTTACAGAATAGAAAAAGTAGACCTTGGTTCCATATTGTCTTTAATAACAGCAAAGCAGCCAACTCCTGCTTTGACTTTCTTATTTATGTTTCATCATAGGTATGGGTACAAAAAAAATTTCTTTGTAATCCCAAGTGAGTTACGTTTAATCAGCTGAGCCCTGAACAAAGCAAGTTCACATTCCTTTTGTAAACTGCACTGTCACACCTGTTTATTACAGATCTTTCAAAGAAGAACCTACTGCAAGACCCCTGAAATAGGATGTTAAATATAAAGGTGTAATTTGTACACAGATTTTGGTTTTTACTCAAATTAGGCTTTTATGGCTTAAGTATATTTTGCATGTATTATTCACCTGTCAGAAAATCCAGAAGCAAATCCTCAAATCAATATATGTTATAGAGATCAAAACAGAAATTCTGAGAATAACAGAGATTTGTGCTTCTAAACTTGCTTATCATGTTTTTATTCATACAGCTTGGAAGGCATAGTGTCAGCTTTTTATATAGATGCTTTTCATTACTTCTCCCTGTTGGTGTTACAGCACATGCTGTGAATGACCTCCAGAGATTCCTGAAGCTATATGCAGAGAGAAAATTGAATCTGAAAGCTTTATTAGACAAGTTTGTCTTCAGCTTGTGTCTGATGTCAGCTGTATTGAAAAATAGAACTGCTTGTGAAACTGGGTCCTGACCTTGAAAAATCTCCAATCAAGTGGTAACAGATTCAGTTTTGTGCCATATTGTTATTTGCTGGATGTGTCACATATGTGAGAAGTAAAAAAGCTTCTTAATGGAAATCAGATGGAATGATTAGACACTTCTTTCCTCAATACAAAGGGGAAAACATTTTTATGGCAATTTACACATAATAGGGTCATTTCAGGCTGGCATCTCTGAACCTCTTTACTACATAAGTCTGTAAAGTAAAATGACTCAAACCCAAGTCTACTAAAATTATAAATACAAACCATTATTTATTCCTTCATCCAAAAGAAAAGGTAAAGACAGTAATCTGTTCTTTTACTAATCCACTTTATACAAGTGTGAGCAATCTTTTTTAGGCCAGCTGACTAAAGGAGGAGTCTACTGTTACTGATCTCTAGTGATTTAAGAGCTCAAGGTATTCTCTGTGATACTTCCCCACTGCATTTTTACCTATTCAATTTCTCTCTTGCATTTTATTTTTGTAAAACTTTTCATAGTGTTAAACCAAATTATAGTTAATATTAAAAATAGACATTTCCTTTAGAGTCAACCTGCACAATTATCAGAAACTACATGGTTCTAGACACATGATCATTATTGGAAGTAGTATTTCACTCTACTACAACTCATGATAGTGGTCTTCTTTACTGGTGTCCTAAAACCAAAGTAAACCAAAATGGACTGCTGGCAGTAGCACTGCCTTCTAATTCAGTGGAGAACTACTACAACAACCAACAGTTGCATGCTGTGAATTTTTACCTGTTCAACTCTCTGGGGAATGATTCCATAAAATTAAGTATCTACCACATCCCTCATAAAATCATTTTAATAGTTGACAATGAAGTTCCTCTAAACAGTGAAGACTATGTGCAATCTAACTTTAAATATCAACACATGTCCATTAGTATCGAAAACACTGTAGATGCACACATCCATGGATTGTTCAGTCCCTCCCAAGGAATTATTTTGAGTATTCTTGGTCTCAATTACACTATGCCAACTGATATAAGCAACACAGACACTCAAATATCTGATTTGTACATTTGTTTTTAATACGCCCTTTGAATACACATATGCACAAAGTGCACAAAGATTTTTAAGACTAGTTTTTGGAAATTCTGAGAAAAAGTACTGAACTACAGCATATGTGTTCACTCAAACAGTGGCATAATATATAAACAATGACTGCTTCAGAGCACATTAGCTATGGAATACAACAAAAAAGAAAATGTATCTATTGTGCATTTTTTGCCCAAAGCTAGTTGTTGTCATTTTGTTCCTTACATTTTTCTTGTTGTCTCCTGATTATCTCCTAAATACAAATGGTTTGTTAGTTTTAAAGAGGCAGTGGAACAGTACACAATCCAGCCCTGAAGTCCATGGAAATGAATATATTTCAATGGTTATAGTTTCCTAAACAAAGAATCCTTCATCACCACTGAAAATGTTAAACCAAATATCATATCAGACATTTAACAGGCCAGTCTTCATAATGAAGGACACTGCCATGTCCATCTGTATGTCTCTCTATCTTAGACGTAACCAGTATGGAATAATAAATAACTCAACTATGCATTTATTATGAAAATGAAAGAAAATTCCAGATGCATACTAGCACTACAGAAGCACTTTCAGCCTCTGAGGTAAGTGGATATTAGTTTCCAACTTTAAGTTTTCATCAAGGTATTTATTTTCACATACATGCTTTTGTTTAGTGCTAAGTTTCCTCAAAAACCTACAGACTCATAAACAGTATATTTTTAATAGCACCAGTACGTGTTTCTACTGCAAGCAGTGAATATGAATTCCAGCTGCATTAAGCCACAGCAGTGCATACACTGAGTAACTGGTATTTTTCAAGAACTGTTGTATGTGATCTTAAAAGCCTAGAACAAAGCAGCATGCCTAGTCCAGGTGGGGATTTGCTCCACAGAGAAATAGAAAACAAACTAAACTTCTCAAACAGAAGGAGACATACTATATTCCTGCAACTAAAATACCAAGGATAAGCAAATTAAATTCTGTTGTCGCTACTTTCCCCAGATTCACAAATATCACTGTTTTAATTCAAACCACAAGACTCAAGATATTACAGACTCTGGAGGTGACTGACTGCTGTGAATCTTTTTCCCACGCCCCAGCTGAATATATGGGCTAATAAGTGATGAGTTCTCTTCACCACCATTGCTGCTGGTGAACTTAGTGCAGCTCACAGTCCTCACAACTCAGATCCAATGGGTTCAGCATGATACCTCACTCCTCTCCCACTCTTCTTCATCCATTCTAAGTCCTGAAAAGCCTTCTTCCCCTGAAGAGGGAGGCCCAGTCTTTGGCGCTGTGTCTGCAGTGTCTGACTTCTACTCCTAAAGCAAGTTATACTGAAAGCACAGGAGAGCATTGATTGCAGGCATTTGAAGAAAGACACCTAAAGCTGATGGTGAGTGCTGTGAGCTCTGGTGATGCAGTATTAGCTTTCCTCAAATTACTTATTTGTAGTAAGTGTACAACACCTAACAGTGCATATAAAGCCTTTCTGTCAAATGCAACCCTGCTACAAACTGTTAAACACAACCAATCCTTTTTTATCTTTATCTTTTTTCAGACCTGCTACAAATGACTCTCCAAAATAAGATTGATAACTTTTAAAGTTTAAAGGGACAAATTCTACTTAATTTCAGAAGAATTTTCACCATTGTAATTGATAATAATTCTCACTCAACTTTTGTCTTCATTTCAGAGTCACACGTTTCTCTCTTTCACTTGATTAGGCATTTGATACAAAAAAAAAAGACAAAAAAGGAGCAAAAACTTGTGTAAGCAGTCAGGAGAAAAAATGAAATTGCTTGTACACAAAGTACTGTTTAGTGAATAAGTTAAACTGCAAGAGTATTAAGATAATATATCACTCAGAGTTTTATTAGGTGAACATGTAAAATGTAAAATTAGTTGCTCAAGTACATTCAGCTAGATTCATCTGTAGTTTTAAAATTTCACTGACTTCAAGTACAGCATAACTTAATAATAAAATAAAAAAATAAATACACATCCTTTTAAAGAAATTGTACTTTCAAGATAGCTCTAAATAAAAGTGACCAAAATTTTCCCCTGGCATCTTACTGGAGTGAAGACAAATTATAGAAAATATCTTCCTCCAGAACAAGTCAGGAAGGCCTCCCACCCCACTATGGATTCAGAGGGGTTTACAAAGCAATGTATACCTTTACCTACTTATTAAGTAAATACAGTGATAGGACTTCAGTATAAAAGAAGAAAAAGAAGTAATATAAATGCTAATGATGCTATTAAAACCTCCCCCTCCTGGAAAAGCACATTCCAGAACTGCATTTCTCTCTGTTGAAAATGTTTTCAAACTGCTGGCTAAGCAATGCATCGAGGTATTTGGATAGAGACATTCACACCATTTCATATTATCCTGTCAAGTACAGATAGCAAGTATGATTTTCTTCCTGATTCATCTTATCTTGGAAGTCAATCTTTGCTAAGGTTTTAGGCATACCCTTCAGCTAAGTACACTTTTTGAGCCAGCCGGAGAAGTAATTATTGTTCCTTATGCCTGAGGGCACACTGGACTCATGGAATATTAAGGACTATTTTGTAATGCTTCTTCTGCTGAAGAAACTATAATATGCAGACCTAGAAATAATTATAACCAGGGTGCTTTACCTCTGTAACAGCTACCAGATGGAATTTATTAAGACTCTCTCTCTGAGTTCTTGTAGCCAGACCAGACCAAATGACGCCTGACAGGGCTGTAGAGATAAGCCAGTTATGTCTTCATTCTCTGGTCTCAAATACACATGTCAACATTATTCAATCCTGATGTCCCTGCATGTCTCTATAGGATCAGGAACTGAATAATTATCAACAGGAGATACTGCCATTGCTTCAAAAAATCCTTCCAAAATAATTTTGTGCATCTTTCTTTAAAAATGACCTTTAATGATATTGTTTAGCTTTTGGGAGGCTTTTGGTTAAAGCTAGCTCTGCCATAGCCAGTTTGAGTCCCTATGGTTCATGAGAGTCAGCAGCACAGAGTAAATAAGGCCATAAAAATATCTGTAAGGGGTTAAAATAAGTGCAGAACTTATAGCACAGAATGACCAGACCCATGACATCCAGTTTCTTCCCTCCTCTTCTCCCATTCTTTTAAGTGAAATACAAAAACACCTTAGTAGCAGATATCTTTTCCTATCTTTGTGGAAAACTGCTGTCTTAGCCTGGAGATGAAATGGCTCAGGGGGATCATACCCATGTGTTTAAATATCTAATTGGAGGAGTAAAGAAGACAGATCCAGACTGTCTTCAATGAAGCCCAGTGACAGAATAAGAAGCACATGCAAAAACAGAAATACCAGAAATTCTACTTGAATAGAAGAAGAAACCTTTTTTTTTTTTACTGTCAGAGTTGCTCAACTCTGGAAAAAGTTGCCCAGAGAGGTTGTAGAGTCTCCATCCTTGGAGATATTAAAAACCTGACTGGACATGACCCTGAGCAACCTGCACTAATTGACTGTGCTTTAAGCAAAAGGAATAGATGTCTCCTCAGGTCCCTTTTGAACTCTACAGTTCTATGTCAATATATGTATAATAATGTGATCACAGTAAACTCAAATAAAGAAAAATTATGAATTAGTGTTATAAGCACAGGTTCAAATTTTAGTGCTCTTGACAATAGAATGGAAATCTGTCTTACTTCCTGCTTAATCCTTTATGGAACACCAGTGCTTTCATTTTCTGCATGTATAGTTCCATCTGCTGAGTCTCAGAAATGTTTGCAGTCAGAGACTACATTTTGCATTAAGGTGAGTAATTTTGCAATTCTTCAGATAGAGGTGAGGTAATATAAGAATATATACTCCTTTACTACTCCATGTTCTGGCTCTTGTTCCATTATTACAATTTCTTTTGTTACAGCAGATACACAAGTTGCCAACACTCTTTCCCTCTGGAACCTGACATAACCTGTTCACACAGAAAACTCTCACAGCAAGTTTAGCACAGCAAAAAATTATTACCCATCCCCTTCATTCCCTCCACGTAATTACATGAATTCCTATAGAATGCCTTGGAACAAAATCATGCAAAGCAAGAATACTGTTGTCCTCTAGTTTAAAAATATAGTAGCGGCATTTGGCCCTTTTTAGAAAATTGAAATTATTGCCACGGAACCACAGCAGTCCTAAGGGACTAAAACCAAACAATAGTTCCTTTTCAGTAAGATTCAACATGTCACGAGCAAGACATCTTTTCTTGAACTCACACATGCTATTTGGGCAGGAGGTGGACTGTCTTTTGGTACTGAAATTTCTGGATTCTCTCTCTATGGAGCAATTATGTAGTTCTCTGAAAAAAAAGGGCTTTTTGCTTTGCTGTCCTAGAGAGTCACTTGTAGAAGGTACAGAATTCTCCAATTTAAGATTCCTTGTGTGTTACCCACTAAAGCATGTTAAAAACAAGAGAGATCAACAACCCACATGTAATCCAACTCCAAGATTGATTACTGCAGCTGTATCATACCCTGAGTTACAGGCAATCTGACAGGGGTTGGGGGGACAGATTTCCTTCTGCTCCCACTCATGATGAGCAGCTTTCCAAACTGTATAGGTAACATTCTTCTTTCAAGCAACTGAAATGGTTCAATACCAAGTAAAGAATCTTAGAGACTTTAGAAACTCAGATTGAGCACAGTGCTTCCATGAAGCGTTTCTTTTTCACCCCTACCTAATCACTACATTTCAAAGGAAAGGACTGGGAAATAAAATCCATCTATCAAGGAAAAAAAAGATGAGTTTGTAATCCTTGTAGGGAACAAGAGGTGCAAAGAGATATGTGAATAATCTAATATAAATATTGTTGAAATAATTCAAATGAAATGGAGATCAGGTATCTTGTTGCATATTCATGAATGCAAGAAACAAAGAGATCTATATCACAGACTTAGGGTTTAACTGCAGAATTACTCCTACCATGTTGTCATATGACTTTCTCTGTGAATAGACAAGCTTTGTTTTGAAACAGTCTCACTTTATTGCCCTATCAGTAATAATAATTTCAGAACTTCATTCTGTGACCAATTTAGAGATACTTGACCTATTACATTATTATCTTTTAATTTAAATAATTTGTCTCCCTTTGTAGTATTTCCTCCATTAGCATATGTAGAAAGTAAAAATCTCACCTCGTCATGGAATAAAAGAAAAATTACTTTGAAACGGTAATAATTTGAAAAGCATTCTGCAACCTTTTCATCAAATCACAATCTAATTTGTCTCCTGGAATACATTGCATAAAATAGAAAGGTAATGATAAAAAACCAACTTGAATGCCATAGTAGCACTTTTAAAGATGCAGAATTAATTTAGACTGTCTCCATTCATTTTCATTTTGATGTGTTCTTTGTAATTAATTTAAAAAAATACATGTTTTGAAGCACTTACAGACACCTGAAGATAGATGGCCAAATGCTGCTAACGCTGGCTTTTCCTTTAGTTGTTGAATTAAGTGGTGTATTGCCTTCCAGTCAGCATTCAAGTCTTCTATTTTTTTCTAAAATAGAAAATAACAATATATTAAATTTATACAAATTAATGTATCACAGATTCATAGAATAGCTTGGGTTGGAAGAGTCCTTAAATATTGTCTAGTTTCAAGTCCCCTCCCATCATGGGCAGGGATGCCAACCAATAGATCAGTTTGCTCAGGGGCCCATCCAATTGCAGCATTGTAATGTAAGCAAATGTAAACAAATGTAAATAAATGCAAAATAAAATAAGTTGGTTTTTTAGTCTGGTGGATCACCTGAATTAAAAAAAACCAAACAAAACAGAGAGATACCATAGTGAATTTTCACAAACGGGGGAGAGGGACAAGTAAAATCCTTTCCAGCTGCGCTACAAAAGTGTTTCCTGGTGTCAGGGCCTTAAAAGCATGTTTTCTCCTCAAAGTTTGGCAGCTGAAGCTCAGAGCTGACTTAGAACCAGCGCAGGTGCCTGACTCTGACCACAGAGAGACTTCCTGGACCAACTGCAGCCCATTCCCTTGGCCCTGCCCAGCCACCCGGGGTTGTGTTTGATTCCCCTCACAGGGCTTGATCCTGACCCTGCCAGGGACAGCACCCCAGCCTGAGAGGTCTGGCTTTTAAACTAAACTAAACTAAACTGTTACTATTAAACAAAACCTACATGAAAGTCTGGAGTGTGAATAACATCAGATAATCCTGAGAGGCATTTAGGTTTGAAAATGGTGTTTCTACCTCTCTTTTTTCCTTGCTTTAAGGACTGTAAAGAAGGATGAAGCTAATTCTATGCTGACGTGTCTAAACTCTTAAAATAAAGACAGCATTTCTTTTTAAGCTGTTCTCTGATTCTCTGCCACAAAAGCACAGAGTACTGATGCCACTCAGGAATGCTTTTAGTATTCTATGGTTTCAATCCACAGTTAGATCTACAGTCGAAATCACAATCCAGCCTTGATAGAAATAGGATGCCTATTAAGAAAAGTACTTTAATTACCTAGAGTCTAAGATGACAGAGGTCAATAGTAGAGGGGTGGAGAACAATGCTCATTAAATTGATGTATGTACCCACACACACACACAGACTCTGAGATAGTAGGGAAGCTTTAGATATCAGGAAAAGATTTTTCACCTGGAGGGTGGTTGGGCACTGGACCAGGCTCCCCAGGGAAGTGTCATAGCTCCAAGCCTGTCTGAGTTCAAGAAGTGTTTGGATAACTTTCTCAGGCACATGGGGTGATTCTGGGGCTGTCCCATGCAGGGTCTGGAGTTTGACTCTATTCCATGATTCTAATACTGGTCCTTGCCATGAGTAGTTACTTGATCATTCTTACATATATGAGCCAGAGATTTCTTCCCAGCAATGACAAAACATAAAACATGCCTACCACACAGGTTAGAGTGGGTTGTCTGGGGCAACAGCTACACCACTAATAAGAGAGCAACCAGTTCTAAACCCTTCTATCAAAATTACGGTTTGATCTTGTATCTGGCATAAAATAACATGCATACATTAAAATGTTAGCTTCTTTGAGCACAACAATTTTGCTGTAATTGCAACTCTAGCACTTTGGTGACAAGCATGAAGATCCAAATCTGGTGCACTTAGAACAAATTTTATAGATTTTCCTTAAATGTCAGCACTGGAGCAATTTAAGTGATGTTAACATCCTTACGTGAACTAATCTCACTGACAGCACTAAAATTAGATATGAATATTTAGAGAGACAAATGTAGTCTTTTAAATGCAAGACTGAGGACAATGAAAATAAATTCCTCACTACTTACTTCTCACACACCAGAGAAAAAGATAAATTGAGTGCTGTCTTAAGGAACCACAGCTTTCACTGGCACAGAAATCCTTTCCTGAATAAACTGTTCTGATTAAGTGCTGTTAATCATGAGATTGGGGCTTACATTCTTTCTATTGCCACTGACACCAGCAGTAACCTCTCCCTCCCTCACCTTCAAAAGCTTTACAGAAATGCATTTCAAAAGCATGAAATCCATTTTATAAAAGTGAATAGGTCTGATTATTAAAGTGCTAGTGCTTAAAGGATCACACATCTCATCCCATTCTTGACTCTTGAATCAGCACATACAAGGATTTCATTTGCCAACAAAAATGTTTTTACAGTCTTGCATTGAAAAATTCTATTTTAGTATGCTTGGTGACGGTGTGAAAATATACTTATTTCAGTGACATAACTATGAGATAAGATTAAGTACGTGTCAATATAAATCCATGGGATTTAATTTACATTCAAAATACTATAATGGGAATATATTATAAAGGTAGCAAAGATAAGCAGCTAAACATTAGGAAATGCCAGAATAATTTTAACTATGAACATTATTTCAGATAAAATGCACATAAATTGCAGGGATATCTCTAATTTTCTGGCACATACCGCTTTTGAGCACAGGAAAGGTTTGTGGTGAGAATAAGTCAATAGGACCTCTACTTCATTTATTGAAAAGAATGGGAAGATTTGTGGTGAATTAAGGAAATAAATGGAGGGAAAAAAGCAAAGCTGCCTCAGACAGCTAAATAATCTACAAATTTGTCAAGCAATGCTATGCAAGTAATTAATGCTTTTAAAGAGGGCATATAACTTTATCTTTTTTTCTGTGCCACACACTAAACAAGAACTATGAGTCTAAGTATTGAACTGCTGCTTGCACTGTGAGTGATGTCCATATCCTGAACTGAATTAAGCAGGGTTCAGCCTAAACCAAGGGCACCAAAGCAGCTCTAATTCAAGAATTTTCTAAAATTTTGAGTTCTTAACTTTGCAAACTTGCTAACATCTTTCCAAAACCATCTTAATCTGAGTAAAAATTTTTTGCTTCCACCAAATACCTTTTATATAGAAAATTATTTTGATGTTAATCAAAAAGTCTATGTTGAAACATATAAATAGCTGACTCTGCTGAAAGTAACTCAGGAAGAATGATGACTTAAGGAAACCTACCTACAGCATCAAGAAAGCTGTTCAGCAGTCTTGACAGCATATAACCACTGCTTTATGACTTAATGTATGAGACAGACATTGAACCAGAAATTAACACCACAGGTTGTGCAATTAAATGAAACTACAGAATGTAATGAAACAAGTAAAAGGCAAAGTGGGACTAAAAATTAAATATGCACCACTCCACAAGCTACAAATTTCCTCACAGATATGTTTTATAATATCATTGTAAAAACTACAACTCAAGGAACATTATAAGCTTTAAAAGAGTAATCATTTTCTAGTAAATCTGGTAAAAATTGGCAAGTTTCAGTCTTTGATGTGAACACTTAAAATATATGGACACAGCCTATACTTCTGTGTCAGAATCTTCAGCTAAACAGAGTAATTTCAACATCATTTATACTTCTGTCATTCTTATGTAAAACAAGTACTAGTTCTTCCTCTTGAAAATGGCAGCATTGGTCCTGCAATTCTTTATAGGTAATTAAAAAATCTAGAAAGCCAAACCCTATAGTTTTCTGTTTGAGTACTCTCCTTGTTAAAACATGGAATAAGATCCCCAAAGATGCAGCTGAAGTCACACAAAATGAGTAAATGCAGTTATTGTGGAGTGATTCTTGTTCCATCATCCATTCAGTGTGTAGATGACATTTCAGTTCCCAACAAAAATAGGGCTTTATTAGCCAGGGAAAACATCCAACAGTCTTGCTTCTGCCCACTCAAGTGACCTTGAGTTTACCTCTTCTAGCATTTTATCATGTTTACGAGAACTGATCATTAAAAATGCACATATACCAAAGGGGATAATAACTCTCAAGCATTTCTGTTCAGGAAAGAAGATGAGAAACCAAATCATTCTTAAACATGTATTAATTTCTAAAGTGACTATCAGTTTATCCATGTGTTCCTGTGAATGGAGATCTGCCGGTGGGATTTACAAGTAATTCGGAGGAAATTTTGTAAAGGTAGGAAAATAATACTTCCTATTATTATAGGAAAATAATAGTATATTAGAAAATAAATAAATAATACTATTTAGTCAACTATAGTGAACTATATAGAAAAACAAGAAATTCACTGTGGAGATCACCTATAGACAACTTTGTGAAGAAAGCCTTTTTCTCCCAGTTCTGGTTTTGGAGTGCTGTACATTTTGAAAAGCTCTAAATACAAAGTTTACAATCTCTGCCCAGTCAGAAGCAATTGTAATAGATACTTAGTGTAATCAATAAGCCACTATTACTGTTTCTGGGAACTCTTAATCATCACGTTTACAGATACTTAATTAGCAGTTATAAAACTAGAAACCAGAACAAGCTCTGGTTGCATGGTATTTGCCTCACTAGTTTGGTCTCCTGCTCAAAAAGCAGCTGAACCAGACATGAGAGGATGGCTGCTGATGACTTCAAGATTCCACAGGATAGAAAATTACACTCTAGTCTCAATGAAGGTCCACATAGTCTTTGGGAACAGTGTGTAAAATAACCCCTTATAACTGATTTATAAGCTGAGGGAGCAGATTCTACAGTACATTTTTTCTAAAAGAGAAGTGCTGGGAGGCATAGCTTTCCTAACAATGTGTCCTCTGCTCCAAAACAGCATCAAGTCAGTCATTCTAGATAAAATTTGGCAGAGAAATTGAGTGGGAAAATTCTATGTTGTCATGTGTTCTTTCCTTCAAAATGAAAAAAAAAAATAAAGCAAAGTACTCTCTTTATGACTTGACTCTTACTTTTTCTAGAAAATTTGCTCATTTTTTATTATTTGACAAAATTTCTGAGATTTTAAATAAAGGAGTTTTAAAACATGTTATGTGTTGCCATTAATAACACATCAAAAATTACATTTACTTTCAGTGTGAATTACTCTTGAATGAGTAGAACAACCTTAATGTGAAAAACAATATCCCCATCAAAATATGCAAAAATTTTTAGCTGGGAACATTACATTTTCCCTGACTATGCCATCACAGAACAGAGCAAATGCCATTTGCCAGGTTCTTTTATTGATTTTAAACAGAGCACATCAAGGACAAGTGTACAACAGGGGAAGCATAACCTATTACACAGTAATGGATATTGCTAAAGGTTGCTTCATTACCTTTACTGGATGAGTAGCTGGTTTTTCCTTATATAAATGACACCCTTTAGACAAAACCTCTTCCACATTCGGCTGTTTAGCTTGCACTGCTGCTTCAGTTTCCTAAAAAATAAAAACACAGGCAGTCTAGATTAACCATAGCATAAGCAATAAGACTGAATAGTCCTAAAGCTCAATGGGAAACTGTAAAACACCAGTAGACAAGTTTCTGCTCAGAATTGGTGTGGGGGTAAACACAAGGATAGTAGCAGCTAAGGACAAAGAAGATCACCAGAAAAAAACAAAAGCAAAGTGGGATGGAAAAGAGTAATGCTACCAAAATAAACAGTTGTAGGTCACTTAATCTTGAAGGTTTCAATAAAATGAATAAAAAGCTAACACAAATTCATAGTAAGAAAGACAGGCATGAGAAATCGCATTTAAGCAGCTCTGTTGTTTTGTCTGTTTTACACTACCAGCTGATGAAAAGTGCACTGGTTAACATTTTGTTCATACACTACGTGGCATCAAAACTGTCTAATGAGATGCCAAAACGATACTGAGTTTAGGAAGATTAAAAATTTCAAAAGAAGACTGCAATTGTGAGTATTAAGCTAGCACTTATGTAGTAAAACACTTACAGAAAAGAATTAAAAAGAAAAGCACAGTAGCAGTGACAGTTCCTAAACGTACAGGAAGGAACTACCATTAGCAACACCCTACTGAATTAACAACAGCATATTCTCTAGTAATTTCCTTTTTAATCTGGAAAGGCATAATCCATGTGCTAACATAAGGAAATTCCAAGCAACCTTTCCCAACATACAGCAGCTTCATTTTGCCAGGCACTGACCATATAAATAATGGGCAAAGCTCTACAATTAAAATAAAATAAAAAAACCCCAAAAATCCAAACTTACCGAAAATTGTAAAAGAAAAGATAAACTACATCTGGAGTTCCAAGATTCATAGTTTATTTCTTTTTTTCTTCTAGTAATATGAGCAAAATAATATCTGAGTTATCAAAATGAATTGGTTGGGTATTTTTTTCCCCCCTTTCTTCACCCACCTACTTTATAGGTTGATTATCTTGTCCTAATCAGTATTGCTGACTATCCACTGACTCTCCAATTTAATTTTCTGTCCACATTCTCAGTTATCATAAATGTGACAGCAGACAAGATTGTGTGCCAGGTATGTCACTATCTGAACTAACACATAATTTTGTTGGTGGAAATCTGTTCTTTTTACTGCAATAAACCTGCTGAAGTCTGTGCAATTTTAAGTCCCAAAAAGGGACAATTTTGCTCCTATGTTTCAACTCAACAGGTAAAGTATGTCTACAGTGTTCTCTGAAACTTTACTTGCAAAACTTTATGGACAATCAGTAAAAATAAAGGCTTAGTAAATTCAATGCCATCTTTCATTTTTCTTTTCAGATACTGTTGGTCAACAACAAACGAATTGAATTAAACCTTGTCTGATTTCTTGCAATGATATTTGAAATATGTTTCAATTTCATTGTGTTTTATTAGGCATTTCAATGTTAATGAAATATAACTGTAAGGATTCTTAGAGAATGAACACTGAAAAACAATGCACAGCAAAATTGGGATATTGAGGGGGGTGAGAGTTTATTAACCTTTTGATGAAACCCTCATTAAAGTCTTATTTTCTTTCTGTTTCAATACTGGGTTAGCTTTCTACTTCCCTATTCAGCACATAAAAAAAAATAATAACCAAGGAGTGTTAATGAAGACGTAATTTTCTCCCAATCTTAATGAAAGCTAGGCATTTTAATAATTGTTATTTAGCTCTCATGTCATTGTTTGTTTGGGGGTTTTGGGGTTTTTTCTTAAACTAAGCCATAGGCAGTATTCAGCCAATATTTTCTGTCATGTTATTCTACATGTCTCAAATACTCATCTTCTTCTATGACAGCATCAGTTATCACAACAAATTTTGTAGCAAGAAAATCACATTACAACTCCCTGTGGAGTCTAAGAATACCAAGACCACTGTGGATGTGCCTATGCTGCAGCATGAATGTGCCTTTGAAGTGGATTTCTCCATCTTCCCCCCCTTACTGGACTTTGTTTTCCACCATGGACTGGTCTAGGAGTACAGACACCATTTTCTTTCAGGCTGTAACCAGTGTGGCAGGTGTAATGTATTGAGTTGTTAAGTCACTGTTTCCTTCTGCTCTACAATTTTCTGGAGTTACATGAACTAACCTTGTGTAGTCTGATCTTTCAAATTCAGTGGCCTTGACCTAAACCAAAATGCATAGTGCAAGCCTATCCAATACAGCATGATGCTTACTTTGAGATATGTGTGGGGATAAGAATAGAGGTAAGAGTACAGGGAAAAAAGAGGTTCTCAATATCTTGGCATTCATTTGGACACTGCTGAAATTAACAGGTATCTTATTTGTCAGAGCAGCAAAAACTTTCTTTGATTGTCGCCCAGTAATCCCAACATAAATTAAAAACATAACAAAATTATTTTTTAAATAAGTGCACATCTGGCATAAAGTTGCTGTAGTAACTTTGAGGGAGCCCTTTGCCCAGTTCTTTGCTTGATGGGAGAGCCCCTTGATGAATTCTGCCCAGTGAGCAAGTTTCCAGCAATTTCAAATCCATTTGCTAGGTGACACCCTATTAAAAGGGTTGACAGGCAAGAAAGTAGTTACAGGACTCTGCTCCATCACTTAATTCCCTAAGAGAAGAAAATGGTAATGACCACAATATAGCCTCCAATGATTTGCACACAAAAAAGACCACAGTTATTATCTAGGCTGTGCAGGATCCAGGAGAAGAGCATATTCCCAGAGCAGAGCATGACCTCTGATCTTCATCATGCAGGACAGGCTACTGCTGAAGCTAATAGGAAATGTAGATCCTCATGCCCATCAGTTTTAAGAGAATATCAAAGTCATATTTTTTTTTAAGTCCTGATCAAGTCCTTATCCCCACTCACTTTGCTTGCTGTGGGAGGATGCAGAGCTGTCTCTGGGAGACAGAGCTGACTGCTGGAATTGCACAATTTATGAACTGCCTGGGAAAGCAATCGTAATGCTACTTCTGCGCTGGGTGATGAATATGCTAATTAAACTTTTCACACATATGGCAAATCAAAATACATCATCACTGGAAACTGCTGTTTCTCAAACATGTATAAACAACAAGAATCAGAGGCTACCTTTTTTCCATGACGCACTATCTATGAGTTTTCTGTGGTGTTAAAGTAGTGCATCCAAACTGATGAAAGCCTGCTGCTGAATAAGCCACATTGGCTTCTGCATTTCCAACAACATGTCAATTCAACCTGCTGAACAAAGTTACAGGCTGAAAAAGTGGCAAGGACTTGTCTACAGCCCCATCTGGACTATGAAAGTCTGTTGATATAGCCCAGAACTTAGAAAATTCATATTCCCTAGCTGAAACCAATATATTGACTAAACCTCTGGTGTGTATGCCAATGGAAGACAAAGTTTGATGGCGTGGCATATGTTATTTCAAGAGATGGTAACTATCCTAGCAGACACAGACAGGCTGTTTGACATATGCTGCACATATATTAGAAGGTCCAGTCAACTACCTATAAATATATCAGCAGCATTTTCAACTGAGTGTTGGTCTATATTAAGAATCACAAGCACTGATTCACCTTCTCTGGTAACACTGGCAACACTTTTGGGATCAATTTCCCCATGAGCTTATATCCTTTGGACATATTCTGCAGGGACAGTAGGAGAAGCTCAGGGTAATTAACCTGCATCTTCATGGTGAAATACAATGCAAAAATGGAATCTTAATTACAGCCTCAAATAAAAAAATAAAACTTTGAAATTAATACAGTGAGTTGTTTCAAAACCTCTTGTTGTTTCAAGTTTTTTCATGACCTCATTTTAGCAAGACAGTATGTTCAATGAAAATTAAAGAAGAGAATTTATTCACAGGAAAAGAGAACTAAGCAATTTCCCTTTACTGATCAAGACAAGGCAGTGATGTGTAACAAGCAAATACAATAAATCTAAAATCTAAAACTATTTGAATGCTTTTAATTTCAAACAAACTTTTCTGAAACAACCAGCTATAAATCCCTACATATATTTAACTTGATAATGGAAAACTTCATTTAAATATGCTTCTCTTGTAGATGTAGAAGAGTGCAACTTGTAATGAGAATTCTTGGAGGTGGATCTTCTTATTCATGCACATAGAATCATTAAGGTTGGAAAAGACCTCCATGACGAAGTCCAGCCTTTGGCTTACCACCATGTCAGCAAAACCATAGAACGAAGTGCTTGGAACTTGAACATCTTGAGCACTTCCAGGAATGGTGACTCCACCACTTCCCTTGGCAGCCACTTCCCTGGGGCAGCATATCCATCCCTAACTCATTCAGTGAAAAAATTCTTCCTAATGTCCAGCTTGAACCTCCCCTGGCTCATCTTGAGACCATTTCCTCTTGTCCTGTCACTGGTTGCATGGGAGAAGAGACAGACCCTCACCTGGGTACAGCCTCCTTTCAGGTAGTTTGAGAGAGTGGTAAGGTTTTCCCTGAGCCTCTTTTTCTCCAGGCTAAGCCACTGCAGCTACCTCAGCTGCTCCTCGTCAGACTGGTGTTCCAGACCCTTCCCCCACTCCACTGCCCTTCTCTGGACTCACTTCAGCGCCTCAGTGTCTCTCTTGAAGTGAGAGGCCCGGACCTGAACAAACGATTTGAGGTGTGGCCTTACCAGTGTCGAGTACAGGGGGACAATCACTGCCCTGGTCCTGTTGGCCACACTATTGCTGGTACAGGACAGGATGCCAAAGGCTATCCATGCTGACTCTTGTTCAGCTGCTGTTGACCAGCACCCCCAGGTCCTTTACCTCCAGTCACATTTCCAACCATTCTTCCCCCAGCCTGGCCCTGTTGACACTCAAAAAACTGGCCTCAGCCCATCACTCCAGCTTGTCCAGATCCCTCTGAAGAGCCTTCCTGCCCTCCAGAAGATCAACACTCCTCCCCAACTTGATGTTGTCTGCAAATTGCAAACATTTCACCCTTTTAGAGAAGTGAATTCCATCTTTCTCCAATAGGGCTGGTACCGTATGAACTATCCCATGATCAAAAAGGCCAACATTTCCTCAATGACAACAATCTTTAAGCTATGTATTGATCATGGGTTCTCCTGGACCTTTCAGCATTCTTACCTGCTACCAAAGGGATTTAGGAAAACCACCTGTGTTCCTGTCCCTTCAACCAGTCATGCCAGTACCCTGCAGTCCTTTTTGATTGCCCTAGAACTTGTCACTGCTGACTTGGACAACCAGAAGTGGGTAATAATCAGAGGGCCAAATCACTCCAGGGAGTCTCTTAATAATGCCTCTTATCTGGACTCCAGGGAGGCAGAAGACTTCCCTGTGGGATGGATCCAGTTTGTACACAGGGCCCTCAGTTCCCCTTGGAAGGAGTCACCTACAACATTATGCTTTTTTATTAACGGCTGCAAATGTGAAATTTCAGCAAGGTTCATTGAAACATTCACACCTATCTTTCAAGTTACTATTCCCACACATTAAGGAAAAAGCTATAAATAAGTGGTGAGGTTCTGAGTGCCTCATTTTTTCCTCACATGCAAAAAAAAAATAAAAGGGCAGTAAATAGAAAACATGAATATATTCTCATTTTCAAGAATTCTGGTTCCAAAAAAGTCACCTCATTTTTTCCTTTGACTCAGCTCCGCACATTCCCATTTATGGAGCAGGATAACAAGCTAAACCACCACAAAGAAGAATGGTCAGAGTAGACTTAATTAAAATACATCAAATACATCAAAGTTCAGCTATACCACAGTAAGCATCAGATCTTGATGGCAGGCCAGATAGTACAGTCAACGGCATTCTTGCGAGTCACTTTAGATATTTATACAACATTGCTAGAATACATCCAAGATATGCTATTAACAGTTCTGTGGCCATCTTGAGTTGGAACCTAATCCACTGGGGAAAAAATGCAGTTGCCAGTATTTAAACTTCCTGAATAAAGACTTCAATCAATTTGGATAAAATTCAAGGAAAGGCAAGCTCTTACCGTTGTTCTTTTTTACATAACAGATGAAATGGTTTGATAACTCTCTGAATATTTTACTTATCTCTATATAGAAATAAAACACTTTGTGAACATCTGAATTACAGAATTTAAATACACATTCCTGTCTTAGGGATTTATGAAATATAGTTCAAAATAACACTCTGAAGTAATTCAATTTAAAGACCATTCCATTAGTGCCTAAGTCAAAGCTTAGCATAAAATCGGTTTATCACTAAAATTAATCTGTAACTAGTGGACAAACAATTTTATGCACCTGCCTCTAAAAATGACATTTTAATGAGTAAATAAAGTAATCATTCTTTTCCCTGTTATATTAACTGACTGATCTTTTAAATGTGTGAGAATAAAATTTGATCCCAAGCCCATGCTAGAAGCTATCTTAATGCAGAAAAGAATACTGTGAGATACATTCAGCTTTTTAAAGTAAAGTATGCAAACAAAAGACATCTGATTTTAATGAGAGTCTGGAAAGTTGATACAATTATAACTCTTGAACAATGTAGAAAATTTTTGAAATATTATGGAGCAGGAACAATCCTTACACAGAAAAGAGCAGTACATGAATTATTTCTTTCTTCTAAAAGTGCAATTTTAGAGTTCATAACTCCTTTGTAAACCTACGAGTGCAGCCTTTTTGCAGTTTGTAAAATATGCCAACACAATGTCTTTTAAAACTTGGTGTGTTTTTTATCATTCTGCTCCCTGCAATATGTCTTATTCCCGGTACTGGAAAAGAGAAGGAAAGAAAAGAACAAGGAAATCCTCCACAAAAAAAATGGAACTAAGATCTCAAAATTTAAGCCATGCAAAGCACCTGAAATTGCAAACCCTACAACTCTCCAGAGTGAAATTATGTTTTATCCAAAGCATGTTTTCCTGTTGGCTAACAGAAATTTGTGAGCTTCTTCTGTATTTCTAGAGGAGATGAAATATAGTAATTTTTCCCCACACAGAGAAATCACTATCTATCCATTGCAGCTGTCTGTCCCGAAAAGGAAATTTCCTGGAGGTACTGAAGATAGATGAAATTATTAGCTGTAAAGACATGACCTGCAGATATGGTATATGAAAAGAATTTGGCTATGGTGGTCATATACCGATAAAGCACAGTTAATCATCCAGTTGGACTGTGAAATAGTGCAGTAAGAAGAATTCTTTGAGATTGGATGTGATTCAGACTATTTCATTTTGAGACTGGACAGGACACAGGATGAAAGCTGCTTCTGTTCCACCAGGACTACAGATCCTTTCTGATTTCCAGCACACAATGTAAAAGAGATAATAACAAACCCAAGAGAACTGACAAAGAAGGAAATTTGGCAGAAAAATAAAATGAGAAATTCTTGCATGAAAATAAGGGAAGTTCCAATAATTTTACTAGCCCTCTCTTAGTATTCTGTGCTCTTAGATGTTAAAGAATAGCAGTTTTGGAGGAAGAAAAGTTATTTAGATTGACACAGTAGCAGAAATGGAGTACACCACAAACACCTTGACTGGTAAGTGAAATTTGGTGGTAAATATAGAAATATTGAGCCATGAAAATTGTTTATTTCTTTTTGTAAACAGGAAAGAGAAATCAGAATTTATTCTCTCTTATTGAATAAGTAATTAAGTTTTATTCAATAAACTGATTTTAAAATAATTAAAATTGTGAGGGAAGCATTAACATATTTATTTATTTTACCATCAAATTTTTGGTTGCTTATTATTCTCTTTCTTAGTCAGAGCTTACATGCAAATCTTCATTCTCTTTTCAAGTTTAGTAAAAAAATCATTTTCAGAGGAGTTTCTGGCTACAAAAGAGAATAAGAAAAGTAATCGAAATCAAAACCTGTTACTGGTCTAGCACTTGATTGTAACATGTTTTTAGATATGCCCATCTTATGGTATTAGTCTTTCATAAATAATTTTAAAAGAATGGGCATGAGAATGTATTTCTACCACTTGTCTTCCAGCAGTTACAGTGCCATAGTTCACTGGAAGGAATGGCAAAGACTGCTCCAGTACATTGCTTCAACAGCAGAAGTGGAGGTAGATTCCAGTAAATACACTTTATGTTCTTGTAGTATGGAAAGAATGCTGTTTGCTCATTTTCAACTGCTTAGTTTGCAAACGCAAATGGAAAAGTTATAGCCACACTCTGAGTGGTGGCACCTTTTATTTTAATTTCCATAAATAAGTATGTTATTGGAAGTTGATCCTTTTAGAATCTCAACCATTGATTTCATGCTGAAAAAAGAAATTTCTTATTACAAAGAATGAAAAGAACTAGTAAGCAAATGCTATTCAGCAGGGCCCAGGTTTACAAGGGTGTATTGGGCATAGCTGGGATGAGCTTAACGTTCCTCACAGCAGCCTGGATGGCACTGTGTTTTGCATTTGCAATGAAAACAGTGCTGATAATGCAGGCATCTTTTCGCTGTTGCTGAGTAGCACTTACACACCATCAAGGCCTTCTCTGTTTCTCATGGTGCCCCACCAGCAACAGGCTGGAGGTGCACAATAAATTGGGAGGGGACACAGTGGGAACAGCTGAGCCCAACTGACCAAAGGGATATCCCAGACTATATGACCCAATGCTTAGTAATAACAGCTGTGGGGAAGGATGAGGGGGACATCTGGACTAAAAGAGTTTGTCTTTCCCAGTAACCGTTACTTGTGAACGAGCCCAGCTTTCCTGGAAATGGTTGAACACCTGCCTACCCTTGGGAACTGGTGAATGAATTCCTTCTTTGCTTTGCTGCATGGGCAGGCTTTTTTCTACCTGTTAAACTGTCTTTATCTCAACCCAGCAGTTTTCTTCACCTTTGCCCTTCTGGTTCTTTCCCCCACCCCACTAGGAAGGTGGGGGCAGGGGGGTATGCAAACAGCTGTGTGGGGCTGAGCTGCCTGCCATCATTAACCCCCCACAATAGGTTAGAAAGTATTCCCACCTGACCTGCCAAGCATCTTGAAATGCAAAATTTTTCCAGTGAAATGCATTGACTCTCTTTACAAGAACATCTCACAAGAGTTAAGCTTTACAGCACTGTACCCAATGTCAAAGCTGCCTTTACTTGGAAGTTTAGCACAAAATCTGCAACAGGATTGAGTGATTTTCATATTATCACTAACTTTAGTGTGAGAAAGAACTAAGATCACTTTAGGCATACATTTTTATTTTTACTTCAATCAGCAAGTAAAAAATAAACCAATTCTTACTCAAATATTAGCCATATCAAACATATGAGTATCTATCAGATACCAAAAATTCGTATAATTTCCAATGTACAAAAAACTATGAAGATATACACTGCCTGTTTCTAATATTTATTACATAGCAATCAATTCAAAGCAAAGGAAGCCAAAGGTAGTAGGACCTTGTGCAGCTGTAAGTGTTAATTTGAATGGGCTCCTCTTCAGATTCCAGTATTTTAAACTGCTTGTGATCAGTAGAGAAAAATATACAATCTTACAAAATAGTTACTGTTTCATAAATAATGTGCTATTACCGAGAGCAATAACATCCAAGACCTTTAAAGAAGTGTGTTTTGAAGAGATAGAATGTTTTCTGTTAAGAAAAGAGCATATAAAAAAGATGGTTAGAATGTCAGAAAACTGTTTTGGTGAATAGGAGAGGAAATTTCCCATCTCAGAAAACCTAACAACACTGAAGCAAGCTCTAGTTTTGGCAGTGACTTCAGCAGAGCAGGTAAACTGCCCTGTCATTTCTCTAAGTTTGCTCTTGTATTTGTTTGCTTATATTAAGCACACTTTGAAGAGTACCTGAGCTGTTATCAATAGTACAAGGAGGAAGCCAAAAAACAAAGCTGAGGTACAAGCTCACTAACTTCTAACCAGCTCACGCACACTTCTAAGAAGCTTACACTTTCAACAATGAAATCACATCTTGATTTATTACCCATTATTTCCTAGAAAAATACTACTACCCATCAAATACGTGATCACCTTTCAAAAATCTTTACTCTCCTGAGATGCTGGGACACAGCATTTGCAATCCATCCTTAAAGCTGCAAAGTCTGTTACAGATTAAATTTACAAGGATTATCATTGGGAAAATTTTGCCACATATTCACAATCCACCTGCAGTTAATATTGTTTAATATCCTTGCAACTGGAAAAGATCTCTTTAGAAGAGATTTGGACACAGACTGTTTAAAATTTAAATGCTCAGAGCTCACAAACAAAACATTGAGCAGGTTGCACCTCAAAGTCCCGTAAGAAAATTTCTGGGAAGAGTAATAACTGATTTAGACACAAGATATCAAGCTATAGGTTCTGTGAATTGACTGACGTGTACTGCAAGTCTGAATAGTGAATTAAAAATAGGAGTAGTTTAAATAAAGTTTAAATTTCATCATCAGAAGTTTTCCCAGTGCAGCTTTTTGCCAAATCAGGTGTTGATGCCAAAATACAATGAGACAGATCTCTGAGGTACATATTCCTAATGTGCTCTTAAAGACAAACTACACTACCTCTTCTTGTATATAAAAACTATTCCTTTAAAATTATGTTAGCAAAATGAAAACATAAAAGAGTCAGTAAAGTGTTAAAATCTGACTTATCTGGGCCTAGATTGTCAAGAAAAACTGACAAATGATGACTGATGGAAGGAAAAATACAGCAAAGTCCAGTTGGCATTTTCATTCTCTCCTGAGGGTGAATTTTCTTTTCTTTATCTAGAATTAGGTTTGCTACTCTTCAGCCATGCTCTTCTCTTCTGTTCTAACTTAAGGTTGTCAAGTATATAATGAAGTGATTGACAAGAGTTGACAGCCTTCTTATTGTCATTCAAAGTTATCAAGGACAAAATCCAAATAAATGTTATTTTTTAAAAAGAAAGAGTTATTCATTTTTTGTTAAGGATGGCCAGCTTTTATCTGCCAAAAATAAACATAATATGGTATTTTAAATATGACAAGTGACCACCACAGACGGTAAACAGATATAAATTCTACACGGAGAGAGAGTTTGAAGCAGTATAATCAAAAATCAAAGCTGTATAAGCCTTGGAAAAGGACTCAAGTGTAGAGGAGTACAGAAGGAGTGAGTGATGACCCAGAGGTAAGGAGGGAGTAAAGGGGAAAGATTGGGAAACTGAGTAAGCAAGGACGAAGGACCATTGAGATTGCAAGAGTATTTGGAGTCAAAGGTGGCTGGAAAATATAAAGTGGTTTGTTATATTGTCTGGAGAAGATGACTTGAAAAGGTCAGCAGGGTTTTCAGTGAGCTAGCAGTAGAAACATTAATTTCTGCATTCTGTCAACTCACTTCCTATCCAGAAGTGTCATTTCTCCACCCATTCCTAAATGAGACTTGCATTTCTCTCCACCCTTTCCGTATCCTCATCATCTATAATAACCTAAATCTGTCACAATCACCCTGGAAAACTGTTTTCCAGGGGAAACGGCAGTGCTGAAACAAAGACCTAAAAGAATTCCCAGAAAGTGTAGTTTTAACCTCTTCTTATGGTTAGAAGGAGATATGATAAGGCTTTTAACAGGTAGGAGGTGGAGGAGCAGGCACTACTACCTCCCTCTTTTCCTCCAGGCCCTCTCCCCATATCCTTCCTTCCATCCCACACATCCTGAGCTCTCCTGAAGAGGTAAGGAGCACCAGCTGCAGACATTTACAGAACATGAAGGATAGGGCTGTCTCTTCAGGTTGGAATAGAGCATCTTCAGTTCCTCTTTTAACAGCAGGGAACTGGAATCAAACTGAGCATCCCAGGCCATTTCATCCTAAAAAGGGTAAATCATTGCAATGGCAAAGAATTTGCAAAAGTATTACATTTAAATGAGCCCCACATTAATTTATGCAGTGGTAATATGCATATTATTAAAATAAAATATGGAAATGCAAAAGAAGAAAACCTAAACACTGTTTACTTGATGTATTCTTTTCCACACTGTGCAGCTTGTTCAACCAGACAGAGAGGAATATGGAATAAAGTTGAGTAAATATTTGTATTTTCATTTCCTTATAAGAAGTTTTCTGTGTACTTTTTACATTTGCTGCCACTGACCAAAAAAAAAAAAAAATCAGAGGATAAAAACTGCTGTTTTATGTACACTTTGACCCAAACTAGTAAATGGACTTTTACACTAATTTACAATTAATTCTATGATCACAAAAGGTTTATTTTGAGAATGTAATAGACAACTAAGAAGGTAAAACAGCATTTAAAATATAGAATATACAGAGTATAGAATTCTTCCTTTGTTTTCTGGACTACCACTAGTCAAACCTCAAAATTAAAGTACACCAATCCTTGGCAAGATAAGAGTATGTTCCAGGGCTCTTTTAAACACTAAAAATATTACTGGTCAATTCCTTCCGCAGCATTTCTTTTCTTTCAAAATTTTGTATTTGAAGTAAGAATTCACTAAATAAAGTTTCACTGCCTCAGAAACTTAGAATGATTTAGATGGAAAAAAATAATTGAAAATGTTATTAAATGAAGATTGCTATCAGTAATGAAAGCTATCAGAGGTACTAGATACTTCTTTTCTAGGTTAACTAAGGTGTTTCTGGACTGCAGTACTGGAGAGCAAAAGAAAACAATAAGTTTTATAATGCTAATTGAGCAGGGCTGAAGAAATCTGTAAATTTCAATTTTTCAGAAGACTTAGACTGACTTTATAAAAATACTGACCCATAGATTTCAAACACTTAATACCAAAGCAAAAAATCCACAGTAACAGCTAAAATTTATGAGCAACTAAAACCGTATTAGCATGAGCCTATTTGTAAGCTTTTCTTAGCTTACTAGACAACATACTTTCCATTCTTTACATATTTTGGTTTCTAAAATTGTTTTTGGCTAATAGTATCTTGTTGACTACATCACAACACAATAATACAGCTTTGCTATGTACGTATTAGAAAGAAGTTGGGCTTTTTTGGCTCTAAAAGAAGCTTTTAAGTCCCACTTAAAGTATTTTTCTAAAGCCTTAGCACACCACAAATGTTACACAGACTACATTTAAAAAGTGCAATCTGACTGTAACAGATTGCAAAAGGTTGATTTTATCTTAGTCACAGTTGCAGTAGGTTGTAATATGAAAGCTTTTACTCCTGATCTGTCTTATCCAGTCATTTTGATTTTTATATACTTAAGAAAGCCCTATTATTCTCACTCTGTTCTTCCAAAAGCAGCATGAATTTAACCATGCTCTGAAGCTTTCTAGGGTTCTTCCTGTAAGCAAGACATCTGGGAATCGCTAATCAAAACTCTCAATAACTTGGGGTCCTGTCATACACAGAATTGGAATTGAACAGGACTATGAGGAAATAAATATTTAGAGGAAAAGAAAACTGGGATAAATCAAGAAAAAAGTTGGTTAGATTTTCTGAAGGTATTTTCTTAAGCTGTCAAGTAGACCAGCATCACTTCCAAGATTCCCCTTTTTTTCTTGCAATTGAAGTAAACAAATCTCAGCAGAACAGTCAGTAGGATGATATAAAGGTCAGCATTTGCACAACTTCCTTGAGCCATAACTTTGGAGCTCTACAGATTGTTGATGCCGTAGGCAAAGCTGTTTCAAAGTGTAAAGTATAGGTCTACGTCCACATGTTCAGAATAACGTATCCCTAAAAGGTTTAAGTATATTAAATCTGGATGGCTGGATCAGAATAAACACATTTCAAAGTGCTCATGTATGTCCTTAAATGTCCCATTAAGGAGACAATGCAGAAACGACTATAACTTCCATTATAGCAACATTTGCCACCTACTTAGACTCTGATTATCTGACTTAGCCAAAATAAGCTTGTGATTTAAGATAACCACATTATTATCGGGACCAAAAAAATAATTGCTTTGACCACTACAATAATTGCTTTTTGAACTAATACTAATTAGATACTCCATATTTGCTTTCTTGTCTGAATTAGAACAGTACTGTTGGTGAACAAACAGAGTTTAGGAAAGAACTTAATTACAGTCTATTAATGCAGTATTGGACCTCTCTCTAGTTTGCAAAGAAAGCAGTGACAGAAAGATGGAGTTAAATAAACTCAGCTGAGGAAAAATGTGCAGGTTTTTACCTCAACCATTGAAGTAATTTACCAGGAGATGTGGATGACTGTTCACATGTGGAAATTAGAAACCAGTCTTGGTTGGTTTGGTTTCATCTGGGGTTTTTTAATTATTATTTTTGAGAGAGGTGTGTTGCAGTTCAAGCAGAAAATAAGCAGAAAACTGAAAGGATGACTTTGTAAAGTAGGTCTGACTGGATGACCAGAGTAGTATCTTCTGACCTTACAGTGAACCAACTGTACTAATTCTCTGCATATCTCAGAGATGACACATTGTTGTCTGTTCAAAGTCAGCTGCACGGTTGCCATACGGTATGCAAGAGTTGTAACTGTTTCTGTATAGATGTTTCATATAAAATTTTAATAGTACAGCAATATTTGTGGGCTTGTTTTAGGGGCTCCTTTTAATATTAATATTTTTGGTAAAAATAGGAATACATGGCAAAATGCTTGTCAATGATACCTAAACTAAAAGGGAACCTGGAGACCATCCTATTAGAAGTTCATGCATGTCCACTCCTCAGTAACTGCTACACAGCTTTCTCTGCTGTTAAATCTACTCTCTCCTGCTGTTAGATGGATATCCAATACACTTATAGCCCAAAATACTGCCAACGTGCCCTGGGAAATATATATCAAAATACTATGAAACTGTCACAGACTTGAAAGAAGCAAGGCTACTCTCAGAGAGACCAAGAAGCAAGGCAAAATTGGAGATAGTGCTGTTTGGGTCAGGAACCAGGCAGATCTGAAAATGCTAAATAAAACTTCCCTATGTCAAAATTCTCTCACTGACAGATAGTGTTTCATATCACCCATGTTATCCTGCAGGGCCCTAGCTTTACACTGAGAGGATATGGTTGCATTAGGAGTTGAAAAGCAGCTATGACTTCCTAGGATTCAGGTTTACTTATAGGAATTGTGATTCAGGTTTACTTATATGAAAGATTGTGGCAATACATCTGGCAAAACCATTACATTTGAATGCTCAGGAGTTAGAAAACACACATCTTTAGCTGTGGATTTTTATTGACAGAGAAAAAAAAAGGGCTAAGAAAAATAAAGTTGATCAACATAAATTGAAAGCAGGACCAGGAAAATCAGGGCATTACACAGTCAATAGTACTGAGAGAAGTTACTGATAAAAAAATAAGTACCAGCATGTAAAAAACAATGACATAGTAAGAGCTGAACTTCAGCATGTCATTGGTGAAAGGGACTCCTGCCATGGCTGCATCCATTGACTATGGCTGTAACACCCACAGCTGAGACACCAGTGCTGGCAGAAGCTGTATTGTAAACAGAGCTGTAGTGTTAAGTACTTCAATCTTTTTCCATGTTATAATGTAAACAACTGTTGTAGTATTTCCTTGGCACCATCTTGTAAAATTGGAAATTCATGATGATACCATCTAAGTTTGTGAAGCATGAATACTAAATCATGCAAAATAGCTATCAGAACGGGGGTAATCCCAGGTCAAAGAATGAACCCAGATAGAACCATACTGTCAAGCTTGGGAAACTAGAGTTGCAAAAAACATAATATGAAATATATTCTACATGCATGAGAAGCTGGTACACTGCAAATCTGGAAGTGTTCCAGTGTACACAAGTAGCAGAGGAGTCAAGACATTCTTATAAAGGTAGATTTCATGCCTTCCCCATGCATATACTTGAGTATTTCACAGGTGCAGTCTACATATTATGCTATTATTGGAAATGATCATGTCAATGTGCTAAAAAAAACCAAAACAACACTTACAAAGAACTAATATCTATCCTAATACTTTAAATTTTTTCCCTGCAAATATGCATTTCAATGCTGATTTATTTGGATAGTTTCTTAAATTTAAAAAGAAGTATCTTTGACAGTTTATAGAAGAAAACTGTAATTAAGGATGAAAATAATGAGTGAAGCAAACACTGGTACAGATGCTTTCTAGATCCTGAGAATGAAGAATCCTTTCTCTACTCTTATTTATTGAGAAATGAGTTATTAAATCCCAAGTGTGATTTTTGATACCACTGCTAAAAATTATTGTGCTTAACTGAAAGTCCTGGTCCTAATTGTGGTACTACAGTCTCTAAATTGTGGTCAAGAAAATTATGAAGACAAATCATACTGGCATAAAATATATTGGAGTTTACTGAGCCATACTGAAATTCTTTGAAGTAAGTGTAGAGTTATGATAGCAGAATGAGCTGCAAGGAAAAAAAAAAAATCAGTAGGGAATGTATTTTATAGTAAATGCTGTTGCAAAGTACAATATGCTTTCTGGGACTGAATATCTCTAAAAAGTTTGTTGCTACAATTTAATAGTGTTCACATTTTTCTTAACAATTTTTGCTGTTTTTTAAACTGACGTGTACATACTTTAGAAGCAGGGATGTTTCCCAAAGCCTCAAACGATACAGAACATTCCAGGGATTGTAGGATTACGAAGTTGCCCAGTATGTTTCTTGGTAACCACAAGGTCTTACTCCACATGGGTGACCAAGGAACATGCTGGACTTGTCCAATCTCTTTATGTCTTCATCTTCTGTTCTACTGTTTCCTAATTGCATTACTGTGAAGTAGAAAAGAGTCTGTCCCTCTATATACGTTTGTACTAAACCTAGGGTTCAAGTCTAGGAGACAACAGGTATTAAGTATCTGGAACCATGAACTATTTAGCCAATGAACATCAATTCCTTTGGTTGCAAGAATCCTTAAATAGTGACAAGGTTTAAGTGAACTTGGGACCCCCACATAAAGAGGCCCAGGGTGAAGGAAGACCAACAGCACACTGTTGGATCCATGGGTGGTGACTATTTTCTTTTTAACCTGTCTCTCCTTCTCTCCCCTCCCTTTTCTATTTCATTCTATCTCTCTACTTCACCTTTTACTGTTAAATAAAATCTGTATTATTGACTTCAGCATATGGTCTTGTTTGCACCTTAATTCAGGTAGACATCTCTCAATAATTGGATCTTAACAACACTGAACCTCTTATTTTCACACAACTACTTTGCATCCCTCCCTGACACAGGAGCAATGAACTAAAAATGGAGAGGACATATGCTCAAGTTATTCAGCATAACTGCCCACACTATTAAATGGTGAGTTTTGCTTCCCACGTGGGAGAAACTGCAAGGTCTCAGGAAGTGCCCAGGCATGGTCAGGGATGAGCATCAGCACTTTGGATGCAACTGTGTTCTTTGGGGAGTTGAGATTGTTGCTGAAAGGATGCAAGCTGTGCTGCACCAGTTAACCTCTAGGCCAAACAACGGTCCTGGGCATCCTGGGCACTTTGTAATTACTAATAGAGACTTAGCTTTAAGAGCTACAGGAGGGATTTTAATTGCTCTACCTGTCACCAAGCCCAGTTATGTATGGAGTCTTTAGAGCCTTTGTGAAGTTCTCTGTAACTACATGTAACAATTTTGCCTTTGGTTGCACCTTTGTTACTCTCATGGAATTACTTTTGTGCTATTAAAAGTTAACATTGCGGGAGATTCTATTTAATTTTTCTTCTAAGTAAACTTAAGGGACTTCTCATCTCTTTTTAATTGGTGATTTTTGCTATTAAGGCAGAAAAAAAGTATGAGCTTTTAAACTTATATTAATTCACAGAAATTGAAAGTTATCAGTGTGAATTGTGAAGATGAAATTCCCAGATAGTCTCCTTTATATACTTATTATGCATTTATTATATAGATCAATATTATTTAAAATGTTAAATCAGATTATCTGATAAGGACCAGTATTTATTATACACCTTGATTTATGGAAGAATCTGCAATGATAATTACCAGATTATAGTTGCATGCCAGATGCAAAGGTTGCTATGGTTTTGAGAGAAAAAAAATTACTGTAGTTTGGAAAATTCTTTCAGAGTATTGATAACTGGTATTTTAGATGCACTTTAGTTTGTGTATCAAGTTTAAATTTCAGCTAACACAAATTTCTGTTATTTGCTAAACATAAGTAAAAATGCAAGAAACTTGCTTTAAAATGGGCATATTACTTTAACATGGTATTACCAACTAGCTAAAGACACCCCAGGCATTAATTTAAAACAAAAACATATCCACATCCTCTTCTACGCATCCAACCCCACATGTTCTTATCATTTATTTCAACCTGCTTCTGAGGTCAGAAAATTTCCTACACTCAATATTTTGTGGCTTTTAGAAATTAATATCGTTACAATACTTAAAATTTATACCCTATCATGTTAATTTTGGAACTCTTTTCCTGAAAAACAACGCAGAAAACAAAAGAGACAGGAGAGAACTTAATGGCTGGGGAGAAGGGAGAACATTATCATGCAGGCTTAGTCAGAGTATGAAGAACATTGAGAGAAATTTCATAAAAGACAAAGTCTCAAATGAAATTAAAATTTGCAAGCCATTATTCTTTTCTAAGAATATTAACACTATGCTTTTCATTCTACTAGGTCATCATAAGTGTCACTCTTGTTTCTGAGAAAAGGAGTTATGAAATCCTATAGGAGATACTTTAGTGTTCTTTGGATATTGATGAAGGCATTAAAATGGTTGTAGAGTAAATGTTAAATATTTATACAGCTTTTGGGAACACCAGAGCAAAAGACACATCTCTTCCATAGGTAGGATACACATCCTTACTTTTTCAAAGACATACATTAGCCGTAAATTATAGCAATTTAAAAATACACATGAATATAATCATTTCAACAATTATTCGAGAGGCTATGTATGTCCAGGCTTAACCCAGTGTAGGACAGACAGCACGTTAGCATGGGTCTGAATGTTTGAAGTTGAGTGTAAAACTGAACATCGTCAAGCATAATCTGCTTTTCTAAATTACATTCTTAATGCGTTTTGTAATTATTAATGGTCTTACTCTGCTTAAAAAAGGTTCTAAGAATATAATCTGACTTCAGAGATAATTAATAAAGAGTCTTAAATATAAAAGTTTCTCTCCGTGAAAAAAAACTATGCTCTGGGTAAACCTAAGTCAACATCTTAAAGAAGTTAAATCTATGTATTTTAAAAGCAATCCACATAGATAACATGCAGATAAGAAGCAAATATGCTTCATATGATTACAGTCTTTATAATAGTAGTAGTCCTTATAATCCTTAAAGTCCTTATAATCACAACAAAGTGATTCAGCTACAATCAAAACTGGTCAACCTTTATAGGAAAGTGATCTAAATTTACCTCTGAAAGAAATATGGCAGAGTCTTTCACAGAGAGAAAGGGTATTTGAGCTCCTTTGGAGCTCTCCACTGTCCCCCCGCCTCTCAGGACATTCATGATTTCCTCCCTCCATTTCAGGACTACAGATTTTTAATTATTTTTTTTTAAATAATTTTTTCTCTTTTCTTTCAACCGTTTTTCAGAAATATTCTAGTCACATCATCACAAGATGGAAGAGCCAAGCAGAACGTTTCACTCACAATAAGTATGGAAAACAATAGCTCTATAATTTGTAGAAATTTAGCCCTATTTTCATTTTATATAAAATTCAATGGTGGATTCATTCTAGCAATAAAGTAAAAAAATAGAAAAAAATATGAAAAAGATAGATGAAACACCTAAATTTTCTGTTAAAATACAGGAGATAAGGACCCGTAGCTTTCTTGAAACCAAAATTCCATCCGTCATTCAGCACAAATACAGACATTTGTAAAAAAACTATACTAATTTCATCTTTCAGAAAGAGAATGAATGTCACTGCTGAACTCATTCTGTGAATTGTAGGACTGCAACAGGACTTGACATTCAGTGTTTTATATGATGCGATTGTATGGCTTAAAAAGTGTTTGGGCATTAAACAAGTTCCTTAGTAGAAACTAAGTTAATAAACATGCTCTGCAAAACCATACATCTTCAGGAGCAAGTATTTTTCCATTTCACACAAGACAATAAAAGTTTTGAATATTTATATTTTTTCCTTTTCCACTAGAAATTGCATAATCAAATTGATACAAAACAAAACTCAGTTTCTGTTTAGTCTTCACCTATGTGACCAAAATGCTGAGCTACTATAAACTCTAACCTCATAGATTTCGATTACCTATTGTACTTTAAATACTTCCTCAGTTTATATGAAGACCATATACGCATAGACAAAAGGCAAGACCAAAATATCTAAGTATACACCCAGCAGGCCAGTTGATTCTAGACAGCCTTTATTTCTCTGGCCTCAGTCAACCCATATACAGGCATCTTTTTTATACATAAATATGTATCAAAGATCAAAGATCAGATTAGAAGTATTTTTCTCACAGTTCTTAACTAATCTCCTTTATTGATTCTGGAGTGTTACCTGCACAGTTAAATATCTTTCCTTGCAATATGAGAATTGTGTTATGGTCCTAAATATTATGATTTTCATGCAGTCATAATAGCTTTAATGAAATAGCTTTAACGGTTCAACACTGATATTATGAATTTTAGTTCACTTTTTATTAAAATGTGATGCAATAAATTTTGCGGCTACTGTTTCATGTATATGATATGGAAAAAATAATAGGTTATACTTATATATCATCTTGGAACCATTGGTTCTAATCTGCCCTTTCACTAGAAACCATTCAGGAGAAAAGAATAAAAGGTTTCCTTAATTCATAGAGCTTTGAACTTCTGGGGACTACTGCTGGCTTCTGTCTCAAAGTTACATCATTAATAAAAACTATACAGCTGATGCTGCAGCTGAAGTTTTGACCACTAAGTACTCCAATGCTTCTTTAAAATGGAGGAAAATTTACCTTAATATCAAAGGCTCCGGGCTGACCCACTTTGTTATAAAGCTCTAGCTGGTTCTTGACAGGCGTTACCCACAATATCACCTGATTTAGTTGTTGATGAAGTTCAACAAAATCCTTTAGCAGAAACTCTATTTCTTTTTGTTTTTCTGGAAGATCTTTGGACACCTGAAAAAATACCAGAAGCCATTGTTTTAGTGAAAAAACCAAACAAACTACAAAACAATTTAACTCTACACATATATACGTTTATATAAAATGTTAAAATACAAGTACTATATACTGGAAGAAGAGAAAGAGAGAGTAACAATCAAATTATTATGGCAGGTGTCTTGTAATTCAGTTGAAACACAGTCTGTCCTAAAAAACAACCAGCAGAAAACCAAAACACACATACAGAAACCTAAAATGAAATTTAAAAAAAAAGTCAAAAGTTACCATCAGGCTTCTCAGTATTTTTAGTAAAAGAAATTGTTATCTCAGTATACTAAACTGTTTTAAAGCTCAATTTTTAATCAGGAAAAAAAAATTAAAACATGGAATTAATCACTTGAATTATATCTAACCTTTCTTCACCTCTTGAATGTAGATATTTATAAGCACATGTTTTCTTATAAGGTGTTTAAGTTGCTAATTGGATCCAAATATACATAAGCAGATGCACACAGTGAAGAAAAATAATGAAGAATTGTATCATCAATTCAGATCAGGCAACTTGGTTCACTGATTTGCATTCAAAGCAGTCCGATTTTTAACTAAGCACACTCTTCTATGCCAACAATATTAGAAATCAAGAATCGGTGAATGGCACAGTTCAAATCCAGCTCTGAAGCACTTGGAATAAATGTTGGAATGGGCTGGCGATAAACAGGCCAACACAAACCTCCATGCTGTCCTTCCCAGACTGTTTTCTATAGCTAGAGAGGTGAGGTGTCACAACACTACACAATGGGCAACATTGCAAACATACACTAGGGGAGAAACCATCTGTACTTTACAAAAAAAAAAAAAAAAAGCAGCAGCAAATATAGGCCTTGGGTAGATACAGAACAATAGCAGTTCATCAGTAAAATCAGCCAAGAAATATGGTTAATTTTCCATAGCACAAAAAGTAAGGTTTCCCAATGTTCATTTTTTGGAGCATATTTTTACCAAAGTGAAGTAGCAAAATATGAGATTTCTGAGACACGCTATATAAAATATATTCCCTATAAAGTTGAGCAGTATTAATGGTAGCATAACTATCATATTGCCTGGCTACAGAAGTATTAGTACCCTGTACTTCTAATCCCTAATGATGAAATTTTTCAGAAAATAAATCCAAACTCAGAATCACGAAAGCAATGAGTGTTACTAAATCCGAACAACCACCCGCTAGAGGAATGCAATGAACACAACTGTCTCATGACATGTATGTTTCTTCAAAGATTTGTTGTGATAATATTGATCTGTAGGTACCAAAACAATCCCTCTACATAATCCCAGCATGAGACTTTTTTGACCATATGTAAGGGGCATTCGTAATTCAAGAATTTAATTTGTCATATATTACATTATCTCCATTGTTCATTATAGCCACCTCGTAATATCCTATTTAATAAAGACTGACCCATGAAGCAGATTACTTTTACTATCTTCCTAGTCTTTTAAAATATAATCAAACAATCTGCTTTTCCAGAATGGTCTCAGAAAAGAAAGAAAACAATTAAAAATGCATTCATTTCCCTTATGTGTTAACTCAAAATTTATGCAGACCTTGGCCTAATTTCATAGAAGATTGGTTTCATCTTTCTTACAACTTTTGAATGTTAATCTCTAATGTTTACTAGCTTTAATATTAATGTAAATAAGTTCCACAGAAATACAACTGAAAGCAAATAGGTAGTCATAGGCAGATAAAAATCCAAGCTGACTTCTGAAGATATGAAATTTAAATTAATCTACTCCCAATAAACATTAAACAAGTATTTTGGGTGTATCACAGGACAGAGAAAGAAATACTTGTAGAGGTTTTGGGGAGGAGAAGAGAAAGAGGGAAACAACCAATATTCAATGCAGAACAGCAGAAGATGAGTAATTAAGTTTTGGTGACAGACTGTGTTTTAACCACTGTTTTTAAAACATTTATTTATCCCACCTATAATGAGAGGTAAACTGTGATTTAAGTAAATGGAACTTCTTACACATTGTCTCCTGCTCTAAAATTATAGCACAAATACAGGATCATAATATTTTTAATATAAAAATAGAAAAATCGATGTAAATATGAATCAGTTAATTATATACGGAAATTTAACGTCATCTAATTTTACCATTAGATAGAAAGAACAACAGTAAATAAATAAAGAACTTTCACCAGCTCAGGTTAGGGCTACAGATAAGCATTTAACAAGGCAATTCCTTGTAAAGTCCAAGTAATGTGTCACATGCCATTGTGTGGGAATCACAGCCTTAGATTCTGGTTATCAGGGATTTCATTTGCTAGCTCATTGTGGTTTGGTTTTTTTTGTATGCTCTGGCATCAAGCCGTCAAGCTTGCTAATCAAATTAGAGTCTGATGAGTTTAAGGTAATTACAAGTCTGCCTATCAAGCCAAGGCACTGTTGCAGACTGTCTCTTGGGGGACAGCTTGTTTCCTGAGCTAATTCTGCAGCTCACCAGAAGCATAAATTGGAAAATCTCCATGGAGTAATAGATGTGGACATGATGGCTGGCTGTTCAGATTTATGCCCTTTCTGTGGCAGAGGAGTACACGTGGATATGGGGCCCTCCAGGATCTTCCCTACTGTTTTACTCACAGTCCTTCCACCTTGTTATTCACAGCTCCAGGAGCTGCATCCCTGAGGTGGGATTCCAGTGCTGGTGGGAGCTACAACAATCCCACTGCCCTGCTGTTTCTGGGCTCTCCGAATGAGTTCCTACAAGTTCTTGGATGCCTCCAGGAATGAACGAGCAGCAGCTAGTGTCCCACTTCAAGACTCTCTTCTACATTTTTGCTTTGGGCCCCATCCTCCTTTTATTCACTTGTCTTGGGGTAACTATCCAGTGTTTACTTAATTTCATCCCCTTTGGTAACTTACATCTTTCCCTCCTATTTAAGAAAGACTGCTAAATTTTATCAGAGGATGGCTGATGTTCTGTTCTAAGAGTGACAACAATAGGAACAGTGGCCATAAGGCAATACCTGCAGCAGAGTGAAAACATGGCAAACATGAAATGCTTTCCCCAGGATATGGTTAGGACTGAACACAGGCCTGATGAAGCAGTGTTACAGGCTGGCAAGAAAGACAAGGTGCAAATAAAAAAAAAGGAATTGAATAAAAGATAACTTTGGTTGGAATATCTTTCTAAAAATCTGGGTTATCCCTTTCAAATTAAATATTTTCAACTTTGCCTTATTTCACAACAGATCGACTTGGACAACACACTTTGGTTTGCAACCACAGATGCAAAATAAATTTGCAAGTGGAAACACCAAAAGTATGGATTATTCTTTCAAAGAAAACAAATTTGAGTTCAACATCAAAGGACTATATACTTTCAATGTTACGTGTCAAAACATTAATCTCAAAGCACGTGATACATCTAAAATTTTGTACTTTAGTTCAAGTGCTAATTAAGTAAGATTAATTGGAAGCTTAGTGACAAGATAATGGAAAATATTTAAGCTCTAAATGGTGAAAGAGCAGAAGAGCTTAATTTTACCAACTGACACTGGTCTTCACAATATTAAATTTTATTCTAACCTGAAACTATTAGATCATTTTCCACATATTAAACTTATTCTAAATTTTGCTCTTTTCATTAAAACACACACAAAAAGAAATTCACAAAAAACTGCCAGCACAAAAAAGGTAACATCTCTCAAAACATAAGAATATCTGAAATTTGAATAATTGCATACTTTCAAAACTTAGGTTTCATCTAAGTATTTTAATTTCTTCTCCTTATGAATTCTAAAATTACTTGCATTGCTACTTCTCTTCCATCTGAACCTGATGTCTTGCATGATCTTCCCCCACAAGTAGCCTAAACAACACAGTACTATGTTGATTCTATCCCTACCCCAATCGGATTCCTTTGGTTCAAAACCTTACATGTGCTCATCTTGGCAGTTTAGATCATCTTGATCATTTCCCTTGCTCTAGTTTTCCACTGCTGTTTCTCGCTTTAGCTTTAGATAGTTATTTTTCAGTCTGCACACAGTTGTGTGCATGCACTATGGGAAGAATTAGAGCTTTGCAGATGGAAAGGAGCATCAGTTTATGATAACAGGTACAAAGGGAGGAAAGATTTTTTATAAAGTATGTCACCTGATGTAAAATTATATTCTGTTTGCCCGTTCTGTTTAATTCTTAGGAATATCCAGAAAGTAGATACAATTAAAGCAGTGTAAATTAAAATAATGGTTGTGGAGTTACGGCTCAATCTTTTAGCTCAGGAACAATGCTCAAAATGAAAAAGTTGAAACTAATTAGGTAGACACAGTAAGCAAGAAAGATCCAATATTGGGGAATAGTTTTGCAGAAGTCAGAAATGTTATTGCAAATGAATTAACTTGATGAGTTATATTACTAGTAAGGCATCACTATCAACAAAAGTAAGGAAAGCCACTGAAATGACTTGTACATATTACATTTCAAGTGAATGATGCCTGATTTCAAAAATCACTTCTCTCTCACAAGTCAACCTCTTTCCCTGTTTACCTGAAATGAACAAAGAGAAAACAATGCAATTACTACCCAGCTGTTCGAGAATATAGATGAGGACATGCATCTCTTCAACATGTAATTTAAAAAAAAAAAAACATGAAGAATTTTCTTAGTGGTAAATGGAGAGCAAAGAAATCCCAAATTCCAACATTTTAACAGTAGTGAAAATCTGTCCGTTTTCTTCCTGCAATACTAAAGTACCCATTTCTCTTGCTATCTGCCTCACCAAACTCTAATAGGACAGCACTTATAAATGGATCTTATTTTGAGGAATCTGAGAGTGGATTACAATTTAGCTATCTTGATATGCATAACAAGATAAGCTGCAATAAATATGAGTAAAAGTATGTTGTGGGATATCTGTGAAGACTGTCAACAGCGTTATTTTTATATGCCTCTCTTGAGAGGTTCACTTGGATATACAAAGCACTTCATGAAAATGGGCTTCAAATGTAGGATAACAGATAGTATCAGGTTTAAAAAAAAATCAGAATTGCTTGAATAGAGAAAAATGAAGCATTCTGTATGAAGAATTGAGGAATTTTCTGTATGAATTTCTTCGTTTACTAAATGTAAACCAAGCAGCAGCTTCTTCTTTACCATTCCACTTCTGAAAAAAAATGCAAATATCAGGAAAAGAAGAGACAGTGACTGACTGCACTGCAATCAGCGCAGAGCATAACTGGACTGAAAGCAGGTTTGATGTCATCCAAGTGAGGACTTGGATAATAAAAAAATAATTGAAGTCATAACAACTATTAAATGCAAACTTCAATCCAGACTTATTGATAAATCATAACCGACACTTCCATAGCACTTGTAAGATGATTACATAAAACAGCAATTCTTACAGCCACTGTTCAGAAAGTTTTATCTGCTCAAAAATCACCATCCCTAGAGCATGTACAAAAGAACGATTTAAAATGAAAGGGGGAAAAGTTAATTTATATGCATCATTTCTTCATGAAAAACAATCAGTGTAGGAAAGAGTTTCATATAAGTTCAGTATAGGATGCCATTTAGTTAATTAACTGGGCCGTTTGCATTAGCAAACTCAATATTGACTTTAAAACAAAATCTATGTCATTCCTTTAAACTCATGAATATTTATGAGCCATAGTGTCTCTGACAAAGTTGGAGTAAAGACTGTATTATTAGAGGAAGATTAAAGGAGGCTACTAAAAATATGTATCGATTTCATTTGCTAAATATAGAAGAATTTTATTTGCTTTGTATCTAGCATTTCATGTTTCCTTGCAGGGCTCCCAGGACCTGACCTTGGCAGGTGTTTATTTGGTCTTTTTTTTTTTTCAAAAACTTCTTAATGGGATATTTATAATATTTTCAACTTTCATTTTTATTAAAAATTCTTTTTTTTTCCTCATCAATGCAGAAAACTAAAGCAGTCAAAAAAACCAATGCCCCAAACAATTTTCTGCTTCATCTGGCTGTCTAGCTTTTGAAAAAGCAAACAAATATATTCCTCCACCCCAAAGATTTGCCTTGTTTTTCTTCCATGGTAATATGATCATGTATATCACAGTCTGCATTTTTATATGTAATACTTGTAACTAATTGTCATTCATTCTGCTCTCCACTATCTCAGCAATTCTCCTTTGTCAAGGACATTTTTGAGCACACGACCCTCCACCTTAAATCTCTGCTAAATAATCTAGTCCAGGAATTTCTTTTCTTTATCATTTTTTCTTACACAGTTCCTGAAATCCAAAAGCAGCCTTAGAGTATAGTTCTTCCAGTAATTTTTAATGAAGGATTTTCTGACAGGAAAATTATTCTAAAATAAATGCATAATGCCCTAAATGTCCTTTCCCAGGTTTACAGCAGAAAGTACCATATGTATCCCTCAGGCTACATAGAGTTCTGTGAGGCCCTGAAATGGTTAAGAGCTTAAACTTAGGGCTTTGCTCATTATAGCAAAATTATATAAAGAAACTGCAACCACCAAAGCCCACTCTCCACGCAAATGTGCTCCCTGATGGGAAGTGGACTGTGAGCTAAGCCACCTGATGGAAACTTGAGGTAAGAAAAAGGTGATGCTATTGTCCAATTATCTCAGGTCTAGGGAGAAGTAAACAAGGCTGGGGGGAGAAGAATCTATCCACAAAGAAAGCCAAACTCAGCAGTTGTGCTGAGAATCAGCTCTGGCTGGGTTCAGGGTGGGAGAAGGTGAGTTTTTGAGTGTGTGACAGGAGTGAACACCTATCTTCACTTACACATTCTGGCTCAGTTGTAAAACCTCCCACCCCAGGAAGGCCAGATCCACAGGACATTCATGTGAGAGGTAGCTGAGGAGGTATCATAAACCATCAAAGACCCCCAAAGAGTCCCCCATATTCACTCCTGAGGCCTTGCACCAGATGACTTCATGTGATGCAGAGTGAAACAGACCCAGAATCAGTTGCAAGAGACTGTGTCAAACTTCTCCCCTGGGGAGGCACCTGAGCATTCCCACCTTGCCTGAACATATATTAATCCATTGAACTCTATGTTTTGTGGGACCCTTGCCACTGAGAAGACCAGAAAAAAAGGATCAACAGGACACCATCAGGTTTCATGAAGAAGTTGTAACTGTAATGAGTTCTCCCCTCAGTCTCCTCTTCTCCAGGCTGAACAGACCAAGTGCCCTCAGCTGCTCCTCACACGGCTTCCCCTCCAGACCCTTCACCATCTTTGTTGCTCTCCTTTGGACACTCTGTAACAGCTTAATATCTTTTTGATATTGAGGCACCCAAAACTGCCCCCAGCACTGGAGGTGAGGCTGCCCCAGTGCAGAGCAGAGCAGGACAATCCCTCCCCTGCCCAGCTGGCGATGCTGTGCCTGAAGCCTCTCAGGACATGCTTGGCCCTCCTGGCTGCCAGGGCACTGCTGACTCAGATTAAACTTTTCATCAACCAGGACCTACAAGTCCCTTTCCCTGGTGCTGCTTTCCAGCATCTCATTCTCCAGTCTGTCTGTACATCTAGGTTTGAAGAAAAATTTATTTCAGACTATTGCATTTGTGGGAATTTTAATTACAAACACATGTTGCTATACAGACAGGTCTATATAATTAAAGTATAATCTTTATCTTGTAAACAGCAAAGAGTAAAACATTGATTTTTAGGCCCCTATGGTCTTCCTTAATAGAGATGGATGAAATACCTGACAGACAATGGCAGTGTCTGTCTTGAAACTGAAGTTTTAAAAAGCCCAAACCATTGTCATTGATTGGTGTGCAGTAATATCTGAGCATTGTTCATTACAAGTGAAATCTCTCTCAGATGCATAGAACATTGTTGTAAAAAAAAGTGTAAGGATTTTCCTGAAGTCACTTATTTGGTATCTGGTAATTCAGCTACATCAATATTACCTCAGTGTAGCTGTCAGCACATATGTATTGACAATTAGTTCTTCTTACATTCAAAATACTTGGCATAACTTCTTAAATATATGATTAATATATGCTGGATTTGTGTGGCAAACAAGAATAAAAAGGAATTTTAAGGTGGTCGGTAAGATAATATATATTGTATATATACACACGTACATGTATTTAATCATGCTTTTATGGCCTCATTGGCTAATTCGGACTTTTACCCCTGAATGAATTGACTGTATTTCATAAATATTTTTCTTTGCTTAGATTTTAAAATTTTAATTAATACTAGCTACTAGCAATAGGCAAATTAAAAAAAAAAAAAATTAAGCCTATATATACTTGTTTCTTAGAGCTTGTGACATTCTCATATTTGTCCAATGAACATTTACGTCAAACTTAATTTTGCTATATGTGAGGTCGTTTGTGAGTATAGCTGATGATAACATGAATGTGGGCTACACCTAATTATCCATCAATGACAAACTGTCACGAGTAATTCAGCATAACAAAAGACTTTATTATATTTAATGGATTCGGGTCACCCATTAAATGAAAGTAAATTCAGGAAAATGTCAACCTTCTGATCCCCAAAATGCCAGTTATACTATTCTTATTTCAAATTGAAAGAACAGAAATCAAACTGCAACATTCATTTTCTAACATATTTTCCCCTCCATACCACAAATAACAGTAGCAATTGCAGTAGTTCCAACTGTGAGCTAGAATTAAGTTGCACTGACATGTTGGAAATTTTATGTCATTGCAGGTAATCTATGAATAATTTCTACTCAAAGCAAGTTACAATACATGAACTATAACCTTGTTGTGACTTTGTGTTTCTGCACTTTTGGGCCCATCTGTTTCTCTCTACACTTGATCAACCAAGCTAAGACAACCTATGCCTGTTCTGGTGGTACAGAAAATGTTCACAAATTATAGCCATGTCACTCCACTTTAATTTTTATCTTGTCCACATAGCACAACAAATTGATTTGCTGTGGTAATAAACAGCGAAATAGTCTCTTCAGTGTCTAGTAATTAGAACTAATACTAGTAGACAAATTAAAAGGCAGCAAAACAAAATGTCTCCATCAGGCACTTATAATAACCTTCATAATACATACACTAGATGTTGTGAAGACTAAGGTGGATAAATGAGGAGAATGCTGATTTTGGCATCCAGCTTACTTTCAGATAATTTAGCTCATCGCTCTTGGCTGACACCAGACCAAGAATAATATTAAAGAGTAATAAACTCCTTCCAGCAAACCTCTGATTCCATGGTTCACTAGTCTCAGACCTAATCTATCAATCCATTTACTGCACAGTAAAAGGTAAGAAACCCATTACAGATCTGTTACATGCCATGGCAGGTGGCATATAACATGAACTGAATTCATCACAAACTCCAGTGCCCAGTACCCAGTACCTTTTTGTATGCTTTGAAGCACTAGGCGGTTGCCTAACTTGGCTATTACAGCAGAAGATACTTTAAGCTTTGAAAATAAATGAAAAATTCTTGATGTGAAAGCATAAAAATGGTCATAAACCACTTCATTTTTCTTAATATTAAGACTTCACAAAGATAGTGCTATTTTCATTTTTACAAGAAATATTGGCTTTGGAGAGGGTACAATAAGTAAAACCAGGATAGAATTTAAAAGTCGTGCCTTTCAAATGTGGGCTTTAATCTTCATTCTCTGCTTAAACTATACTGTATTAGGTAACAGCCTATTAGAATCACTATTTAATAAAGTTATCTAAAGAAACGCCATGTTAAAATTATTCCTATCCAAAGGAAGATAAACTCCTCGCATATCTACTCTCAAGGTCATCGGCACATGATATAAACACCCAAAAGCAAAGACAATTCTGAAGTAAAAGCTAAAAAGATACTTTTATGTGACTTTAATTCCTTTCATACTAAATTTCTTTTCTAGGTTATTTCCATTGCTGTAGGGCAACAGTTTCTGTGACTATAAAGAAGGTTTGAACATTACTTATTTCAAATATGTCTACCTTGAAGGTTAAGACTCCTAGGTGTTATCCTCTATTCCCCTGCTTGGCAGATCAAGGCAAAACAAAAATTTGTGATAACTTCAGGAGATATTTGGCCACATTCTCAGCTGGTGTAAATTGTCCCAGCTTCTCAGAAGTAAACAGAATTACCCTAGTGTACACCAGATAAGGACCTACCTTACATTATTTGTGTAACTGTCATGTATGTTTCATGTCTTGAAAATAGTATCATACTGAAAAATGAGATAATCATAAATAGTTGATTGTTACATGTTCATTTCTAGCAGAGATGCCAGAAAAGAAAACATGGTTTGAAGCAAAGGATTAAAGCATAGGATACACTCTTAAGAGAGGGTGGAGAGACAGAAAAGCCCCGGAGAAATCTCTGTGTGATGATGTTAGTCTACTGTGCTTTGAGGAACACAAAAAATATATCCTCATCAAAACAACTGACTATAGAATCACCCTCAGGTGACCTAAGAAGTTTGCCTGATATAGAAGTGCCCATCCTGTGAGCCTTGCTCACAGTAAATATCTGTGGGTTTTTCCAGTTCTTACATATCTACAGCTGAATGAACATTAAGTTTCTATGTCAGGCTTGCAGGGTTTCTTTCCATGATTTCTAGTTTTAATTCATACCCTAGATTTTCAGGGCAGAAAGTGAAACAAATAATTGAGGATCCTACAGAAATCATGAGTCTCACCAAAAAATATGCAAATGAAAAAATAATTATTTTTCCCTTCAGTATCATTGGCAAAAATCTTACAGAACCCCCAAATAAGCTTCTTTTTGTTTTGTTTTGTTTTCTACAACTGTCAAGATCACAGAGAAGACAGAAAACCTGAGAAAGAGAGCACCTTCAGAGAAGATGTTTGGATTTCAATATTGCAATTTTCAAACTCAATTTCTGTTCATGTAAAAAAAAACTAGACAAAAAACCCACAAAAAACCCCAAACCACGGCATTTTAAAGATTCTTTACATTCAGAGACCAAGGAACAATGAAAACTCAGTTTTATACATCTCCATGGGTAGATAACAAAAATAAAAATGATGTGGTTAAGTAATGACCTCAAATGGAGGATTAATTTTCTTGGTTTAGTCTCTTTTAGTAGTAAATGAAATTTTTCAAGTAATACAATCCAAGAATAATTATCTTGCCAGACACATTAGATCTAGGAGACATAAAATTCTAAAAATTCAGTAAATTGTAATGGTTCACTAAACAGTAGTTTTGTCTCCCATATTTCACCCAAACCTAAGTATTTTCAACAACATTCACGGTTCCTCTGACTGTGATGAGAGACCTGAAACATTTTTGCATCAGCCGGCAGAAAATGAAAGTTCCAAGTTTTTAGGTATATGATTAATCAGTAAAATGATACATTCAGTGAAAAATTGCAGACTTTCTTGAAATATATTTATGTAATCTAACTAAAAATATTTTTTTTTTCCTGACAACTTATGCTGTCTTTTTAAAATCACAGCTTAGGTATTAACATGGTCCCTGAATTCAGCTATGTACATGCTTCCTTCAGCCAGTAAATAACACTATTTTGATCTTGAAGTGTTCTGAATTTTTCTATATACATTGATTTTAGGAGCCCATTTGTAGAGGAAAAGATACTTCTGTCCAGCCACTGAAATAATGATTTATGTGTCCAACCTGGAGTTTGTGAATGTGATCAATATTTATTATCCATTTTGTTTGAGTCATTAGCTAATATTCTGAACTTTGCCAGACTGCTCTTGTTAGGAAGAAACTAGTAAGACTACCACACCAAGTTTTTTTTTATTTCTTAGGTCTGTGCTTGAAATTCAACTGTGTTTATGGAAATGGTAAAAAAAAACCAACCCAGGATGTAATATTCTTGACCAGAAACTCTACCTTGTCTTTTCAGTAAGGTGCTCAGAAGATTATTTTCTCACTTTTCCCCCCCCCAGAACTAAACACAATGAATTATTTTTCCTTTTTCCCCCAGCATCCTGGTAACTTTAACAAACAAATACCACAGGTTAATGTCCTAAGCTGACTTTGCAATCAGTCTCAACAGAAATCCTTCAGCTGATTCTACCTTGATTTTTTCCAACCAGGCTAATCCATACCTTGGGTGATAGTACTCTGGACAATGCTTTCTATCATTTCTACCATGAAAACAGTCGAATTATCTACCTCTCTTTACCATATCTACTACTCATTTTCACCAGTTTTCAACAAAAAAAGTATGCTACTTCAGCAATAAAAAAGAACAAAATCCTCCCCCACTTCTTTCCGTCAGTATGGAGATCCCAGAAAGCAAAATACATGGTACTTTGCTGCACAAAAAACAGAAGTGAATGTTCAAGGTTGGAAGAAGTGTGGTAGAAGGTGAAACAGTGGTTGCAGTGTCCACCTTGGGGTTGAGAACAGGAGAGAATTGAGAAGTGATTCCATAAAGAAAATCAAACATTTGCCTTTCACACACCTGATCACAAAATCTGGTATATTTGCTGCACCAGCAAAAGAGCCAGTCTATAAGAATGATGCTCTGCATTCCACCCTTAAGCAGAAGAACTGTAATTTAGGGAGTATATTTGAATGCAACATCATCACTCCAGTCACTAATGGTCTCAGTTTGCTATCACTGTTTCTCAGAGCAGTGTATTGTACCCATTTTTCTTCCTCAGGGTCATTATGTCATCATCACAAATGTCTCTTCATACAGAGAAAAATTATACATACCAGAAAATATGTAATACAAACTTTCACTGCAGATTAAAATTTTATACCACAGTTATATCAGTAATATGTCTAACCTTTAACAAACGATGGTTAGCCTCCTTCAGTGTACTCTCAAGCTTATGTTTTGTGTCTGGTTTCAGTGATGTGCTTCCAAGTGCTATTCCTCCAGTTTCATTTAATCGTTTCAGTATTCCCTTGTGGTGCGGCAGCTCTCCAACTCTTAACTGGAATAGACAAATACAGCAGTTAAGATGAACTGTGGTAGAATTTTCAGCTCTCTTCCCTTAACCCTTATTGATTTGTGTATCAGCCAAAGGAATAAACTCAATTCAACACAAAATAACTGTTGCTTTCTGAATGTAGAAGACTAAACAAAAAAAACCAAAAGAGACTGTATAGGTAAATCAAGTCTAAAGAGAGTTTTACACGACAAAATACAGGGATTCTCAGGATATTAATCACTATTACAAATTCCAGCCCTGGACACTCAATACTTCATGTATATCAATTTTAATAAGCTTATATGGTATGGAGCAAGCATTTTGGAGAAGTGCTTTAATATGTTCCAGGCTGTGAACAGTCACCCAGATGGTATCTGGCAAAAAGTCCTCCACTCCAGTTTAACCTCTTAATTAAGAATGTTCATGTATGTTCATTAAAAAAAAAAGGAAAGCCAAAAGGAAATGCAAGGTGGCATCAAAATGTACCACTTCCCACCATGTATGGTGTTACTGAAAACCTATATTGTCAAAGTGACTTAATATATCAAGTAAGGTTAATGTTGCTAAAGGACAAAGTTCTTCAAGGGTTTTATTGTTGTGGGTTTTTTTCCTTGATTGTTTGTTCTTTATCATTAACAAAAGCAGGGAAGTATGAAATGAGCCATGCTGCAAGGCAATGCATGTGCTCCATTAGGATGTATTCTCTTTCGTGCAGCTCCAAAAGAAGGTGGACTCTGAAAACAAGATACAAATAAGAGATGCTAACACCTTTAATTTTGGATTATATATCCCTTGTGAATACTATATAGGAAATATTTGTGTATGTGAGAAGAGTGGAGCCTTCCTGGTTCTAAACAATCTATTTAGTCTTTAAACCCTTAATCATTTTTGCAAATTGTAAGATGCATCTAACACCCCTTAAAAGTATTTCTCTGCCTTGGATCTGATATCCTTGACAACAGAGCCTCACAAATTCCCTGAACAACTCAATGGAATCTTATGCTAAACAGAGGGACAAACTCACCACATGGTTGAGTCTCCATTTCCTCAAACTATATTTATCCTATTTTCATTTAAAAAGAAACTTGAAGATAGACCTTTACTAAATAATCCTTTAGGGTTTTGCTTTTTTTCATATTTTGTTGTGAGAGGGATAGAACAAACTGACAAGTTTTCTTCAGATTCTTTAATGCTCTATTCATTACTTGCTGAATTTGTTCCACATGGATTTACATAAAGGATAACGAGGCCTTTATCCTCAAGGGAGGAAAGGAAAACTTTTAGGCATATATTCAATAAGTAATATCTGTTTTCCAATATAATTTATTATTGTACAAGTCATTAAAAATAGTCATTCTACTGAACACACTTCAAAAAACTAAACAGAGAAACTTCTGTTGAATATATTTATTAGCAGTATCAAAATCTAACATATTCATGAAAATATTTCAGCCTTTGAAAACAAATATTTGATATTCTTATGGGTTTTTTTTTTAAGTATTCTTAAAATAAGTCACCTAGATGTTTAGTCTAGAAAATGTTGCAGTGATATTTTAATGAGTTGGCATTTATAATTATGCATGCAGCTCTGGATACTCTCGTGAAATACTGAATACCATTTAATAAGTGAGAAGTTATAAAATGTTAACAAGACACCTATAGAGAAACTCTATACCTATAAACTAGTCACGTTATAAATTAAGAAATGAGGATGAAAATGATAACAATTAATTTCCTAGTTTCAGGATACTTTTCTTTTAGTACATTTTCCATTACTTTTCTGGTTTTAGCATGATCAGTATATATTTGTACCTGGGTTTTGAAATTCCCTGCTTTGATTTATCTAAAAAAGTTATATCAATGCTGTGTTTGATGCCAGAAACCATTTTGGAAAATAGTTTTAATTTTCTACAATGTAGAATTGATAAAGTAAGCAAACATTAAGAATAGAGCTTACAATACCTTTACTTTGCTCAGGCAGTCTCTCAACTGGTCTTCATTCCCTTGTTCTAGGGGAATACGAATAATGCCGTCTGCTTCCTCTAACCATAAAATCAACTTGTTCAAATCCTCTTGAAATTCTGATAAAATATTCTTTTCTTCCTCTATCCTGTAATAAAAATGTTAAATTAATGTTTGTATAAATTTATTTTAATATTGAAGTGCTTATCCATACTGAAAGACGAAAGATAACTAATTCTTAGAATCTATACTAATTATTTTTATAAGTGGGCCACAGACTTTTTCATATCAAAATGAATCAAACACCAACACCCTTTTAACATGGCATTAAATGTATTTTAAAAGAAAAGCTCAAGATGTAATTTACAGCACCACTAAATTCAGCTTCCAAATTACATATGGCAGGTAGCCAACAAGCACACAAGAAATAAAGCAGTTAATTATTCAGACCAGAATTCTGTTTGAACTAACAGCAGGGAAACTCAATGTTGACAACTAAGAGTTTTAGCATCAAGTGTTACCAAACTGAACCGGTAAAAAGTGACACAGACTCATTTGGACATATTAAGCAAAAAAGATATTTCAGTAACTGTGCCACATAGTTTGTGTTAAGATTCACAAAAAGTAGGTAAGGTTCGCAGTTGGTAAGAGGGAATAAGATGGGATTCATGACACCTAACTTTAGATGTCTAGTCTCCATTTGTCTCCATCTACAACTCATCTGCTAATTTTCGCTATGACTAAATAAATATACTGAGATGTGAACTTTTGTGCAAAAACTTCTGAAGTTATCAAGAGATGCAGGCAAAAAATTTCAAGAGTAGCAGGAAAGAGCACTGGAAGCATGCGAAACCTTGGGATTAACATTTCGAGTGGGCCCTTCTAAAGGAGAAAAATTATGTTTTGTATAAAATACTTATAATCTATCCACCAAACTTATTCACACACTGAGTATTACCTGCATGGAAAGATGAAAGATTAAATATTTGTCAAAAGTAAACAATAAAAAGCAGATCCTGCAAGGTGGGATAACGTTTTTTTCATGCAAATTTCCTTCCGTACACAACTGGCTCATGTAGTATCGGGACATTCACACTCACACAAGGCCTGAAGATATTCATCCCTTCTGATGGGACATAACTGGCCCAACTACACTGGTATGACAGGCAGCTGTCATGTTTTAGAAGGTGTCATAAACCATCAAAAATACCCAAAATACCCTCAGACTCATTTGTGGAGCCTTCCACCAGAGGACTGAGCGTGATCCACAGTGTTGCAGCAGAGAATATTTAACTGCCCCCTCTCCAGGGAAGGCACCTGAGTATTCCCACCTGGACCTGAATATACTGAACCCATTGAACTTTATGTTATGGAGGCTTCCCTCACCCCCCGTGGATCAAGACTGAGACCATCACTTTAATCAACGGACATTGAAATTGCAACAATCAAGTCTTGCCACCTGATCCACTGATGGGCATTTCTTTCTTTCCTCTCCGCCATCTACTCTTATCCTTTCTTTTTATTTCTTTTCCTTACACGTTTTCTTAAGTGATATCTTTATACTTTTATATTGTTTCATTTCTATAGATACTAACCAAAATGGTTACAAACCTCATTCCCACTGGCATCAAACTGTTCTACAATAAAACCACCATATACATACAGAAAACTGGTCATTCCGTGTTGTTTCACTCTAATCTCCCCCAAAGGATCTATTACTAACAAGAACCTCAGTTACTCCACCTTCAGGAGTGGGTTGTAACAATATTCAACCTAAACCTCCCTTGGCCCAACTTGATGTCATTCTCTGTTGTCCTGTCCTTTGTTTCTGGGGGGAAGGGACCAACCCTCCCCTCACTACAAGCTTCTTTCAGGGAGTTGTAGAGAGTAAAAAGATCTCCTCTCAGCCTCCTTTACCAAAGGGAAAATGTATTTTCAACACATAAAAATCAATATTCATAACTACACTTAGAGCACAAAAACGCTGGTTTTAATTTATATATGAACTGAAATGTTTGGCAAATTTGTGCTACTCTGAACAGGATCTCAATACTGTTCTAGATCAAGTTCCTGTTTTAGATCTAAAATGGTTTCTAAATCAGCAGATTTATTCAGTTTTGTTCTTAAAACAGTATATCTTAATATTTACTAGACATATGAGCCCAATACTGTTCTTTTTTTTTTTTTTTAAGCTCAGAAACAAGTTGCTCTGCAGTATTTGCTTACAGATTAAACAAACATAAGCCACTGGTGCCAAATTTTTCTTTAGAGGAAACGATTATATTTACTGTGAAAACAATAAAATCCTCCAAAACTATTTACGCATATATAAAATATTATTATACCCATGTATACACACATATACACATTTATACAAACAAATACATGAAAAAATGAACACCAGAAATAGAAGAAGAATTAACAGTCCTACTTTCTTGGTTTTGTCTTAGCTTTTATAATAAAATCCTGCATGACTGTTTCCAGGATCTGCCATTTGCCCAGGATTTCTGGAAACGCGTCCAATATCAACAAAAAAGTCCTGATGTTCCTAGATATAGGAATATTTCTTGTACTAATATATCCATTTATTACAACTCTGAATATTTTATGGAGTACTGTTATGCAGACAGAAATTCTGGACCTTCCTGATACACACAGATTTACCCATTTTGGTTGTTCTGGTCATGCAAAAAAGAACCAACTTTACAGTATCACATTTATTACACTGTTTTTCACTGAGAAGTGTTCATGTTCATGACTTGAGAGGTCATATGCTCTTCTCATGCCAAAATAGGCCATCTAAAACCAGCTAATCAAAACATTCATTTCTGTGAAAATGAGGCAGATGTTAATCTATGCTGAGATCCATAGCGCTGCAACTATAAAAATGAAGAAAAGCTAACTTCCTGTAATCCTGATGCAGAAGCACAACTTCAAATCTTTCTGAGACAGTATCCCTCCATGCTCCAGTTATGGAAATCTGGGACTCAGTCATACAGTGTTACACCATAAACCACATAATAAAACCTCTGTCTCTCAACCTGACCAGCTACCCCAGAACCCAAGCTCTCTGCAACAGCTTCCATGTTTTTAGTTTCCTCTCACTTCTACTCATTTTTCAAGTGCATAGCTCAGTGTAGGCATTATGTGATGGTACCCTGAGGATAAACCTGAGAAAGATCCAAGTTTAAATACGTTAATTCTGGCACAGAGAAGGCATAGCATTCAACTCAATACACCCGAGAGCAAAATTATCAAGCTGCATAGTATTTTGAATGAGAAATCAAAAAGATTTCTCGTCTCCTAGAAGAGATAGCAATTGGCAAGATTCCTTTTTCATCTTAAGTACACTGTCAGTTTTATCACCCTTATGAATTGAGCTGCAACTCTTAAAACATTAAAAGTTTTCCTAGTCATGAAGGAAAGGTTTTTTCACTTTGATGACTAATTTAAACGTTGATCAGTGGGATAGGGATGTTTTTAACCTCAGACTTTCCAGGAATTCTTTCAGAGACATTTTATACGTATACAGACATATATATATATATACACACATATATACATATTATATATATGTGTGTGTGTGTGTGTACAGAAGGGTTTCAGAGAAAAAAAAGGTATTCCATTGATCTAACTTTTTATTCTAATCAGGAAGAACATGCAGTAAAGGAATTAAAAGTTTCGTTGCAATTAACAGGACGTGCAGGTGCACTTTAAAATTTACCATCTCTTCTTGACCTGCTAGAACATTATTTCTATTATAAATAACACCCTGCAAGACAAGTGTCTTATTATGCAAGACACTGAAACAAAATGCTGTGAGTTAGCTGAACCGCTAAATCGAATTAAAACTTTTAACTCAATGACTGATTACACCTTTTGAACAAACTGACTTCTACCACCATAATTACTTTTGGAACAACAGACACATGTAATTTCTAGGTGTTTAAATTCATGGTGGCAATGAAAAATCAACAGTTGTTATTTAGGGCTTTCAAATCCAAGCGTAAACTAGCTGGACTAAGGAACATGAGCCACCAGTTGACTCAGACATAGAGAGAGCAAGAGAAAGCAGTTAGGAGTACAATTTGCTGGAGGAGCAGGTGACCGAGGAATAGGATATAATTCCAGCAGCTGGCCCTATGGAGTCAAGCAGATCCATCTCCAGCACAGGTGTTCATGCTGTTAGATGCAACTGCCTTATCCTTATAAACCAACCCAAGTTCCCAAAAAGCTTTTAAGCCCCTTCTCTGTTGGCAAAAATTTTATTTCATTAACCCTGAAATATAACCCATTTTGATTGATGGAAAATTCTCAAACTATAGCAGAGAAGCACAAAATTTCATATGTAACTTTTCGTCTTCTATACAACTGCTATTCTTAGGCACATTACTCAGTATTTTCCATAGTAAAACATAGCACATTTCTCTTTTTATTTCTAAATTAATAGGATCCCTTGGTCAACTATTCTGAATGCACATCTTTTTAGAGGAATCTTATATATATATTATACTTTCAGAAGACAATGTATCAATATTTAGTTTTTAATACTAAGGAGTAAATGAATTATTTTTCCTAATTACATTTTGAATATATGATAATTGCTAGATTAGGGATTAATTTTCCTACCATTATTAAACTGAATCAATAACAAATTCTTATGGCAGTCCACAAAAGACCCTGGAAAGATTTTTATTTTTTTTTTCAAACTATCCTTAGATATATTTGTTAACTATTACATAAACATTCATGGCCTGTATCAGTAAGCCTGTATTTTCATGCGCAGTATCAAGAAGCCATGTGAAATGTATATTGCAGCTCAAGTATTTTCTCCATAGTCAACAATGTCATAGCAACACCATAGCAACCTGTAAACAGTTAGTGAAACACATCAGATGTTTAAGAGTTTGTAACTGCACACGAGTGATGTTGGATTTATTTGAGAGGTGTCAACTATAGAAATAAAATATACAATCATAGAAGTAGGACAGATCTGCACTTGTGACTCATATTCCCATCTGTAAATCCAATAATATTTTGGTGCCTTTTCACATTTTAACATTCAGCTGTCGATTCAGTATTTATTGTATTTCTAAGACTAGGAATTAATGTGTTTAGTAGCTGCTACTGAGAATATAAGAGGCCACCAAAATAGTAACAAAAATTTAGAGAAAATATTTACTGAAAAAAAATTAATTTTCATTCTTTCTCTACAGAATGGGCAAATATGCTTCATTAGCGTAAGGAAATTCAAATAAGTAAAATTAAAATAGCCCACAAACTTTAGAAAATGTATTTAGATGTAAATAATAAACAGTAAGAAGTTTAGCTAAACTACTTGTAAACACAATACAGATTTATGCCAGTAATTCTTTTCTAGTGATTCATTATAAGAAATCTGAATAGTCAAAAAAAAAAAATTCAGAAAAATTCAATATGTAGCTAATTATGTGCTGGAAAGAAAAAATATATTTATTGACATAACTGTCGTAAAATCTCTTCATCCTAAACCAGTTTTTAAATTGCAATATGAAGCTAATCACAGCCTTCAATATAGTGAGTGTTCAAGTAAAGGAAAGCAATCACTTGCAGCTAGTCTGTTATGGAAGAAAAAGAATACCTTAGTGAAGATATTTTATGAAAAATATTAAAAAGTATATTTACTTTATAACAATTAATTTTTATTTAGAATAGAAAACTTGTATTTGTATTCAGGAAAGTACTTGGAAGTATTCTGGTAAACAGCCTTTGTTCTGTCATTCTTTCCATAATTACTTCAAACTCGCTTGGGTAGAGATCTGAACAGGCAGTCTACAGGTTCAAACTCATTAAAAGTGTAAATGTATTTGCAGCTAAAATAATGAAAAATTCTCTTCCATTCAACTGAACCCAATTTTAACAAATGTCAGATCGTGATGAATAAAAATCCCTAAATGGATTACTTCTGAAACATTGAAGGAATCTATTTCCTGGGCATCTGTTTTCAAAAATCACACAAGAAATTTTTAGCAAAGGTGAAAAAAATAAAAAGACCAACCAGCACTACAGTTACAAGTCTATCAAGAGTCTCATTTATGAGCTTCCCCTTATGAAGCACCTATGTGAGATGTTGCTTCTCGTCCTATGTATGTTCCCTTGGCTATCCCTGCCTGGCCCATGGGTTCCTGAAAGAGCAGCACCAAGCTGCAGCCACAGCCCTGGGGCTTGCTGCACACAGTGGCCCTAATGGCAAGTCACCACATCCCTAAATCATCCAAAACTCAGATGTCCCAGAGGCATGTCTCAGAGCAGACACAGCATGGTACGGCCTGATGCGACTAAGGGGATGAAAAGGCAGAGTGAACTTCTGTCGGTTCAGTTTAGAAGATTCAGTATTCAAAATGCTGGAGTATGAAGAAGGAGAAGCTTCCTATTTCCCCTCTTTTGCCTGGGCTTAGTAGCATCTATTCAAAGGGCCTTTGTGACTTCCCATGGTCTCCAAAGTCTCTCTTTCAGAGTAACACTACTAGAGTACGAATTCCAACTTTTCCAAAACACGTCTTTTGTAGCAAAATGTTAACAAAAACTCAATTAAATTCCCAATTTGCTAACTACCAGTGTATCAGACTTTCAATCAAGTCCCACTTTATTCAACTGTCTGGTCTGTTTCAAAGTTTTCAGTAAGATAAAATGACTAGATGTGTTAAAATTACATTCTCATCTAATTTTTAGCTGGATGGATTAGACTGCAAGATACAGAAACTTTAAACACTGAACTCAAACTTCTACAGCTTTGAAACTCTTAGATAAAGGCAAGTGGGAGATAACATCCTAAGCAAACATAACTCAAGCATAACCTCTTGATCTTCAGTACCAAAGAAAGGAGATTCAAAGTCAATCTTAAGTCTGTGCTTTGCTTGGGATCAGCATTTGACCTTTTAAAACTGAAAACCAGCTTCTTTTTACTGAAGAGCAGTACAGGTTCCTCAAATTGTTTTGAGATTTAGTTTGTTTTCTTGTCTGTTTTTAATTAAGTTGACCTTTTGTGGTCCAAATAATTCTTATTCATTAAAACTGCCAGTCTGTCACTGAGATTAATATTAGCATCTAGTGAACCTACGATCAGTTTCAGTTATTTATGGAATATAATGGTTTTGATCTGGTTTACAGTTCTTATTATTCAGGTAGTTTAATATTTATTCCAAATTATTTATGAAAACTGGATTAACGTGTTGAAACTCTTCGAATTACATCCTGTTTAAATCTCCCCTTTTCAAGTCAACTAACCATGGGGTTCATGGTGGTGACAGGAAATATTTTGAATTTACAAGGTCTTTATCAATGCACTGATGGTATTGTATTTTCCTACAAATAAATAATAGACCATTTAACTGTGCAACCTCAGGAAAACTGACAAAGCAATTTTGTAGAATTTCTCCTCCCCTCCCCAAAATATAATCAGTGCACCAGAACATGAAAAATACCCTCGTGTTTCAGAAAAGCCCAACAGAGAGCCACCAGCATTGGTAACAAGAGATGGTGGTTAAGGGGAACACAGAAGACCAGCCACTTTCTTTACTCCATTCACCACATATTCTCTAAGGATCCACAGTCATTAGGTTGAGAATTCTGTAGGGCTGAGTCATGATAATTTCCTCCATAACCTTCTGTGGCCAGCACATCTCAGACATTCAGAAACCATAATGTAAATCTTAAATCCATTTTACCACCTCTTACATTTCCAGCAAGTAATCTTTACTTCTAGTACTGAGGAATTAGGTCAATAACATTTTATTCCGCATTTAATTTACCCATCAGTTCAACTTTGTAAACCTCAGTCATATGCCTTCTGAGATTTCTCTCCAGATTGAAGATCTCCACCTTCTTAGTCGCTCCTCACAGCACAGCCACTCCAAACCTTGGCTCATTTTATCTGCCTGCCTCTGTGAATACTTTCTGTGTACCCTTTATATCCTTTGACATGTGCAAAGATCTACACATAGTAACCAACATGAGTACACCATGATGTTTGATATCAGCAAAACAGCATTTTTTTTGTTTGTAATACCCTTACTGATGCAGCCTAAATTGTTACGGCTTTTTTTTTTTTTGCTGCCACTCCATCTTGTGCCAGCAAACACTGTCAGTAATAAGGTCAGGATCACTTTCTAGAGTTGTAACAAACTCAGCATCATTTAAGTATGGGATAGTCTGTTTGTCTGAAATATTCCTTGCCTCACATTTGTCTCTGATGAAGATCATCTGCCACTTGTTGCCCATCTGCTCAGTTTTGGAGTTCCCACTATCAAATCAACCTTTGACTACCTGAGGCATAATGTCATCGGCATTCTTGGAAATGTCACCATACACCTCCTGTCTCCAACTAAATTCTCACATTCATGCACCTTCTAAAAATACCTGTACTGCTTTCTGTTACTCCTGTAATTGCTCCCCTCCTCCCCTCAGCCCCTACTGATCTTTGAATTCAGCTTGAAAAATATGTCTAGAAGGGACTGTCAATGCCCCACATAAAATTTCAAGTCCTCATATAAAACTGTGCAGGATTATCAAAATCAATTTCTTTCATCTGGGTAAGCAAATAGCAAAACCAGAGCTTACAGTATATAAATTTTCCTTGCTAAATAATGCATAGCAACATTACACTTGAATCTGAAATCACTAACAGATTTCATTTCTGGAGTCCATTCAATTGCTAATTTCTTGACACTTTATCTTGAGATCTGCTGAGCAAAAAAATTTAATAGAAAACAAAATTTCAGTCGATTACTACTCCTCTGAGCTACTGAGAATCAACTTTAAAGCAGAGCATAATGTATTAACTACAAAGAATAAAACTTGAAACCTATTAAAAATTTAGAGTCAGTTTTCTTTTCTGATTTGCAGAAGGTTCTAAATGCTAATATCTATTTTATTTTTCTTTGAAATTATTATATGAAAATGCATTATATCCAGTCTGCTCTCCCTTCAGCACCACCTTCTTCCAATATGGTTTTAAACTATGCTTCCACTTTCTCATTCTCAAAATTGACTTTAAAAAAATATTAGAATCCCCTTCATAAAAATAAAATTATTTTAACTTTGAAAACTTAATTTTTAGGAAACATAGACAAATATAAAAGGACTATTAAAACTTCTGTGAGCCAGGATATAAGCATTCTGACTTTGCAGGTGCCTTTTTATATAAGTCCATTAAAGCGATTCTGAAAAAGAGAACTCATAATATGTCAATTGACCCATATTTCTTGTAATTTATATTCTACTGAGATACTTAAATAAATTTGACATAGTACCAACACACGCATTGGGCAATGCCATGACTATATTAGCTCTTCTGGACTGCAAGCAGAACCCACTTCAACTTTTGTTTACCTCATGCTTTGATCTTAAGGATAAATTAAAGCATTTTGGATGACATGGGTTTCAAGTCTTAAAAAGAGAGAACCTGACTGTACCCAAAACCAAATTAGGACAAATAACGAAAAACTTATAGATGTCATAAGAGTTATGAAAATCCCATGACACCATGGCTATATAAAGACAGTGCAGCTGATAAGCCTATGGTCTTTTCATGCCCAGGTTCATCAATAATTGAGACCTACTTATAACACACCACTTTTTCCTGGCAATTAGGTTTCTTTCCTTTGAAAATCCACTCTAGAATAGTAAAAAGATGAAGAAAACAAAATGCCACATATGTGGTGGCAGAAGCTAGGGTAGGATATGTTTCCAAGACCTGGGAGCAAAAAGCATTTCCTGGCTCTGACACAGCCCAGAAGACTGGGTGATGAATAGAAGTATCCTGATGCACATTAGTCTCACTAGAGTGAGTACACCAGGAACATTTACATCAGTTTAACACAACACAATCTCTATTCCTCCTGGTGCAATGCGTTTCTTCACGCAAAGTTCACTAACTGAGGTCTCTGCAATCATTTTCCTCAAAATTACACAAGCTGCTGTTCCAGAGGAAAACAAACCAATCAGTCAACATACCAAACAGACCAAAAGGAGGAATGCATATGCAAGTGTTTACTTAAGAACCTTCACCTGGGGAACATAACTGGATTATTCCCACTTAACAAATCCTAGTCTCCCTTAAAATGTGGGGTGTGCCAAGAAACTCCATGTAATATTACTAACACTGCATTGAGCCAAAAGAGCATTCAGTTAGACATTTCTACTGATAAATGAAGGAATGAACAACAACAATCTTAATCAGAACAGAAACATATTTCATATTCTCAGGCAAAGCTCAACCACCAATCTCTTTCTTCTGTGTTGCCGGAGCAGATTACAGGGTTGTTAAAATGATGTGTTATTGTTTTGTAAGTGTTAGCACTTATATAACAAGTTAATGCTTGGAAACACAGATGGGTTTCCAATGTACAAAAGAACAGCTTTTAATGTGACAAATAAAGGCCAAGGATTCCCTTGTGTAACAAGCAACAGTACCATCAACACCTGGAAATACAGCAGAAAGAATTATTTAAAGCATCCCTGAAGCTTCTGACAGCTGTAGATTACTTGTTGCATCTTGTTCTTTTAACACAGAATCACTTAGGTTGGAAAAGACCTTTGGGATCATTGAGTCCTACCGTTAACCCAGCACTCCCATCACTAAACCATGTCCCTAAGTGACACATCTACATGTCTTTTAAATACCACTGGGAAACCTTATAGCACCTTCCAGTACCTAAAGGGGGACTACAGGAAGGCTGGAAAGAGGCTTTTCCCAAGGGAATGTAGTGATAGGACATGGGGGAATTGCCTTAAGATAAAAGAGGGTTTTGAGTCGACATTAGCAAGAAATTATTTGCTTCTGAATTGTGAGGCACCGATGCAGGTTGTCCAGACAGACTGCGGAGTTCACATCCCTGGAAGTGTTCAAATCCAGGCTGGATGGAACACTGAGAAATCTGATCTAGTAAAAGGCTCACTGTCTATGGCAGGAGGGTTGGAGCTCGATGAACTTTAAGACTCCTACCAACCTTAACCATTCTATGGTTCCATGGAGACTCAACCACTTCCATGGGCAGCCTGTTCCAATGACTGACAACAAGTGAAACTTTAATCATAATTAGAGTCAGTAATAACCTTTCAGGACACTCCCTTATGACTCTAGTAAACATTTTCACAGCTTTTTCTCCCCCATGGCTCTGAACAGAAAATGGTATGTAACATATCAGAAGTAAAAAAACTTGTTGCACCACTACCAGTTCTTCTAGGACATCTCCAGCACTCATTAATGTACCTCTATAAAGAATTTTCTGGGGTTTAAAGAAACATGCATGAAGAAAGCTCTACCTGTATTTTCTACTGTATTTTAAAGCAGAATGGCATATCCAGTTAGGCCTAGCATCTAGGTCAAAAACATATTCTTTAATAAAACCTAGTTGAACAGGGGAAATCCTCTTTTTAAAGGTATAAAACCATTTTTATATTATCTCTAACTCAAACACTCTAGCTTTCTGTGACTGCATGAGAAATTGATCTAAAAGTGATCATAAATAACACCAAATTGATAAATCCATTCTTTTTATCCAGCATATGAAATGTAGATGTCAATGGCATTAATTTTGATAGATCAACTAGATTAGGATTACCTGTATAAATCAACCAAGGTATTATTAGTACTACAGAGATGTGCTTTAATAAGATATAAACAAGCAAAGAGACTATAAACCAATTGTAACTTCTGTAAATGGATTGTTCTAGCTCAAAATTGAGCAATTATGTATGCTTGTTTGTTTTTTTTAAACATTAGGAGTTAAAATATAAAAATAGGGAGTATGGAAGGGAGTGGTGGTCACTGACAGGAGTAGAAAAGAAACAAATTATAATGTATGAACAAGTTATAGGATGTAAAATTTAATTACCGATAATTCCTTATATATTTGAGAACTCTAGAAGCTGAGAGTTCCTTTGAAAGTTCAAACCAGAATCAAATCTAAAATAACAAAAAAATAATTTCACAATATTTTTACCCTCTTTTAACCTACCTCTTTTTTTTCTCCACCAACTGTCTGCAGATCTCCTTCCACCGGGTATTCAAACTTTCCAGTTGTTCCCTCAGCACCTTGGCATCTGCTGTTGATGACTGCTCAATAATCTCTTCACCAGTTGCATTCAATGCTTTGACAACAGTTTGCTGCTGCCCAATGCCATCCTGAAGCTCCTGCAAAATACCCAACATATTCACGTCTTCATAAGGAAGTTAAGCATGAAAAAAATGCTTCATCACATACTGGCCAGATGGAAAGAGGTGAAAGTTTTCACTCTTTGAATACCAAATGAAAAATCCAAGGATGAGTAGACATAAAGACATCTCATCATTTTGTAACCAATACCTTTCAGTACATCTCTGCAGGCTTTTATCCCCTCCTATATTGCTGTCTACTAGAGATCATTAGAGTAATATTCTGCACATCAATTAATAAGTAAAACTTGTGAACAAATGTACTTCTACACACCCAAATGTATATATCACATTTATTTAATAGCCTACAAAGCACTGGAAGATTTAAACTCCACAATGTGTGAAGATCCTATTAGCTATCAACTCAAATAAGCAGTGTCAGGGAAACAGAGACTGAAAAACTTCTGATTCCATTAAGGAACATATTTTTCTCCAGTTGTGAGAAGCCTAATAACCCATTCTCTCTTGTGGTTTTTGGTTTTGTTTGTTTGTTTGTTTCGGGCTTGTTTTTGGTTTTGCTTTGGGTTTTTTTGGGGGGGTTGGTTTTGTTTTTGCTGCTGTTGTTTGTTAGGTTTGGTTTGGAGTTTGGTGTTTGTTAATTGTTTTTTTTTTGTTTTGTTTTTTTTTTTAAACACGACTCGGGGGGACTACACTCCTAAGAAAAAGTATTGCAATGTTTCTACTTACACACACAATTAAAAACGACCAAAATATAACTGATATGGATCATTATCAACTTTTACTAAACGCACTGGGATACATTTTTCCTGCATCTTTTATAATAAAAGAAAATAATTTTTCCTGATGTATTCCTGTAGCTACCTTACTTCATGTTTAAAAACAACACAGTTCTGAATCTGTAGCTTAGATTTTAACAATGTATGCCGCTTGAAGCAAGTTCATATTTATAAATAATCAATATTTACATATTTTTAGTCATCAGTAGATCATGAGTATTTTTCCCTTGAATTCCTCAGAAAACAAGAAGAAAAGTGTAAAATAATTTTCAACAGTTTACTGCTAAAATGAGCAGGAACTGAAATTACGTCACCAGTCTACACTGTGATATTAATACTTATGACAGATTTTCACAATCTCAGGAAGCGTGTCTGGATCCTATCTACATACAAGGGCTTTCCAGTAAAATGCTGAATCTACCTTTTCTGGGGGAAACCAAATACTTCAGTATATCAATCTGGAACAAAATTAGATGTTTGCTTTCTCTCTCTGAATGCATAATACAAACTGCAGAGCAGGCCAGAAAACCTGCATACTAATGTTAAATAAAATTTGTCCATGAAACAGTTAAAATTGGCAGGATACAACTTTCCAGGAATGTAAAAGATGACCGTAACTATTCCTCATGCTTTTTTAAATACATACGTTTGGTCATGAAGTTATGATTGAAGTTCACAAACTGAACCTCTCTGGGAGTTTACTTGTTCTAATGTGATCAAAACTCAGTTGCCAGATACTCATTCATTAAACTGCACAGAGTTACTTGAATGCCCTGTTTCAGCTTTTCCGCAAATTTTACAGGGACACCTTGAACACCAACACCAGCAGAGCCTGGGCCCCAAAGGTCAGTGTCGGCAGGTTGCTGTGGTGTTTACCCACAGTCCTGGACAGGAGTCAGAGCTGAAGCAGAGGTTTAGCTTATTCTTACTACGCTTTTGTTTGGTTTTCTTACAGTTTCTTTTTAGGTTGTTAAAGTGCACACACACACACACAAACACACACACACACACCACCCTCAAATTATCCCTTTCTTAGATCCCTGTCAGTAAAAACTGAGTTCTGCTGATGTGTTGGGGTTTTTTATCCAAACTATTTTCAAGACCCACAGTTTCAGAATAAGTAGCTGTAAAGAGCATAACATGGCAGTAACCTGCATCCCGTTTTATTACGTTTGGATAGGATGAGAAACATTTTTCTGCAGGATCCTTGCAAGCTACGTAACACTCCAGTCACGTCACCTCAACCACCCTGCTGCCCCACAGTGTCCCAGCACAATTGCTTTGCCTATGGAATACATAAGGTTTTTAAGATACCTTTGTATCTTAAACTTTGTATCAGAAACTGCAAGATTTTCTAAGACCCAGAAAAGACACATAAAAGCCTCTTACTTTGACGTATTAGATTTTTTTTATTTCTAGGATGCACATTAATACAAAAACACCTGCTCCAACTTTTGATTGTTATTTTCAGGTATATGATTTCACTATTAGGAATAAACAGAAGCAATGGCTAGGTCTTTTGTCTAAATGCAAATATTGCCTACTCTTGCAAGTCTGAATTGGTCTTTCCACTACACACTTCTCTTTTGGTAATGTCCATCTTAAAACGAGTACCGAGTGTTTGCACATTTTCACTGTATTTCACATTGTTTTTAGCACTAGAGCCTTGGCATTGTGCAGTAGGGATCATTACATGGGTAAATCAAAACAATGTATAGTTTGAGAAAAAATATATTAGAATAAGTGGCTTGTTTCCAGCTAGGCACTTGAGACCTTTGTGCTACTGCATGCACATGTATGAAGATCAGATCCATAGTACCTACCGAAAAATAACTCAGAACAAAGCTTCTACTTCTATGCAGAGGCCCATTCATTTGGAGTAGGAGATCAAGGCTAACGCTGTCTGCGTCATTAATTGTTGTCTTCCCTGATGGGGGAGACGTTCAGATTTTTGCCAGGAGAAAAAAGGAGGCGAATGGGACTTCATGCTTCTCAGTCTCCAGACAGGTGTTTATTAATTCTTATCTAAGGAGTACAAGCCACTGGCATGGCTTAGACATAGCACAGAGCAGAGAATGCAGCAAGAAGACAACTTATCAAGATCTCCCAGCCTTTTTAAAGGTGAATTATCCAATGAAAGCTTAAAACACAAGATATTTCCACTTTTTTACCCATGTCCAACAAGTTCCTAAATCATGTAGACAGGAACTGTGGAATTCTTTATGCAATCATCCCAAACCACTGTTGCTGCAAAATATGGAGTTAGTGAAGAAGGAGAAAGAAGCTTTTAACTACAACTTATCTTCCATTTTGAGGTTTTTCTACTTCTATCTATTTACTATGCAAATAGACCTAAAAACTCTAAATTTTTCACCCTATGATAATCTCACATAGTATTCTATCACCTAATTCACACCATTGTAGATTCAAATTCTTCCTAGAGGCTAGGCAAATTTTCCTATGGACAAAGGTCAAAAACAGTACTGTCCAGATGGGTAAAACCTCTCAAAACAGGCTGAGAAATATTCTCTGCATTCTAGGTTCCCACAAAGGCAAGGGGAACAAAGAAGGGAAATTCTAGTTCTAGAACTCTGAAGCTTTTAGAAGCAAATTTTGTAGAAATTACTTGTTATCTATGTTTCCATTTTTCTAAATGACAGAAACAACAATCAGTCAGTATAGTACTATAAAGTGAAATGCTAAGTGAAAGCCCATTTAAATACTCTGACCCTTTTTCCTGTGCTCACAGCATCATAAATTAGGTTTTCTCCCTCCCCCAGCATACACAAACACAAAACAGCAACTGGTACGTGATTTCCACACTTACTTCAATTGACACAAAGTTAAACAAAGGAATTTTCTCATTTATCCTCTGACGTATTATGTAATAGGCCTTAAAAAGTAAAAAAGAAAATAGCTGGCTCAGTGGCAGGGGTGGTCTTGGAACTTAAGATCCTTAATGCTGGAATGGGAGCCCTGCACAGGATGCGTAGGAAGCTGAAGTGTGAACTTCCACCATAACATGAGAGAAGCCTTCTGGCCATCAGCATCTTAGATCACCATAAAGTACTCAATCTGAGATGCTTTTTTTCCAAGTACTCTATGCATTTGACACTTTTCACATGATTAAACAGAAACACATGTGCTGATGAAGTTTTCCTGGATTCCACAGCCCATGAAAAAGATTTTTGTTGGTAATGGGTACTGCACAAAGCACTGCCTCCCATGAAGACATTTAGATTTTTTAAAAAGAATTTTTGTATGAAGAGAACAAAAGTTTTTTAACTGCTTTTCTCAAAGCCACATTTTCCTACACCCATCCCAGAGCTATTAACCACAAAGATGTTTTTCACAACTTATATTATTATCTAAAATTTGCCAGCCGCTATAGTTTCCTGCTAACATCCCCTTCCAGCCTTGCCACACATTGCACGAACTGCTGGGAACCTGCACAACCTTGCCTCCCATGGCCTTATGGTTTATGGTTCTCCAGGAGGAATACTGACTGTGAATGTTTCAGGCACCTTCACTTGCACTTTCAGCTCTTCATACAGAAATGCAAAGCAAAAGGGCACATTGCCCTTTGGATTCCCAGCTTACTCAAAAGGCCATTGGAGATACTTACACTTGCAATTACATAGTTTCACTTTATGAACAGAGTGAGCCAACAAATTTAATTAAAAATTATATTTTTATGTGATATTAAGAATGAAAAGACTCAGAAAAGACCTCACTATATAGATACAAGAAAGAAACTTTTCACAATGAGGGCTGTGAAATACTGGAACAGCTTGTCCAGAGAGGTGATAGATGTCCCATCTCTAGAAATATTCAAGGTCAGGCTGGGCAGGACTCTGAGTAACCTGCTCTAGTGGAAGATGTCCCTGCTCATTGAAGGGTCGTTGGACTAGATAACCCTTAAAGGCCCCTTCCAACCCAAACTGTTCTATCATTCTATATTCATACACCCTGAGCTAATCACAATTTTGAGTAAGATACTTTTATGCAATGTTTGTTTTAAACGTGTTGCATTTTAAGCTACCGAGAGAAGCAGAAGATATTAGAAATACCCATCACTTTAATTTTTCTTTCTTTTAATACCCAAGTATAAGCAGGAAATGGCCAACCATTAAATTAAGGTTTAAATAATCTCTCAGACTAAAAATTGCAGAAACTTTATATTGAAGGACCTCTACCTCTCATACAGAGGGTTTTACACTTTGATAATGATTTCAGCTCATTTAGGATAGTAACATATAACTGCCAAAACATTAATATGATGCATCTTTGAATAAATTACTTTCTTTTTATTTTCCAACATTTAAATAAAATGAAAAATTATACACACTCATTCACACTGTTTCCAAGTGGAACAGAAAAAAAAAGAAATATGGGATAAGCACAGGGGAAAATATTCACCAGTCGAAAGAGCTGTCTCTGCAATAGCAGGGGACTTCCCACGATCAGCTTGAAAACTCTGGCCTAGTTCACTACTGGTATTAATTTTAGTTCTCATTTGTACTTTCTAGAAGAAACTGCTTAATGACAACACAAGAGCTGCTGCTTTATGATATATTTTGAATCAAGCATAAGAAAAAAAGGAAATGAGGGAAAAAAAAAAAGGAAAAAGTGGAAAGATAAGTTCTCATAGGAGTTAACTTGACACTTCCAGCTTCACTTCTGACCTCCCCAAGTGTATGTAAAACACTATTCAATTTGTACCTCCAAACACTCAAGGGTTTTTGCATCAATATTAGCATATCTGTGACTTGTAAAGCTGTTCTTAAGATAATTATTGAACAAATCAAAACTGCTTGTGGCTAAGTTGATAAAGTTGTTCGTAACACCATTATCTTTTAGAAAATAATTTCCAACTATATTGTATGCTGCTTTCCTAAGAAAATTAAAGATCTGAGAGACCCTAAATCTCCAGGCATTCCTAGTATCACCTTGGCAAGAGCTTTCAGTTTATAGCCTAAATGTGAGGTAGGAATCCCCTGAAAAGGAGAGAGAACAAGAATATAATGAATCATGGAATGGGTTGGACTGGAAGTGACCTTGAAGATCAACTAGTTCCAGTCCCTTGCCGTGGGTAACAACACCCTGCCCTAGACCAGGTTGCTCAAAGCTGGCCCAGCTGGTCTTGAAAACTTCCAGAGATGGGGCATCCAAAGCATCACCACCCTCACAGTGTAAAATTTCTTTCTAATATCCAATCTCAAACTACTCTCAGTTTGAAGCCATTCCCCCTTGTCCTGTCACTACATACTGTTGTAAAAAATCCCTTTCCAGCTCTCTTGTAAATTCCTTTCAGGCACTGAAAGGCCACAATAAGGTCACTCCGGAGCCTTCTCTTCTCCAAGCTGAACAATCCCAATTCCCTCAGCCTTTCTGAGGGAATACCTAACAGTAAAATACATGTCTTCCCTCTCATCTTTTACTAATTTCCTTCCCATGCTGTTTTTTGTTTTATTATTTTTGTTTGAATTTTTCAAGGATTCTATCATGTGTTGTCATTTTATTTCTTGCTCTATTATTTTCTTTTTAACCCTCTCCTAATCAGTCCTGAGGCTTACCTTCCCCTAACTACAACCAAAGATTAACTAAAAAATGCTATACAAAGGATCTTAGAGCTAATCCTGTTTACAAGCTTGCTGCAAATCACTGCAAAGAGAAGTATTTTGTGTTTTGGGAGTTGCCATCCTTATGCTTTTGGACTTCTACCCATTTAAGCTTTTTTCCAATGTTATACCACTCTTTTTCTTTTAATATTCTTTTCACAATACATTTATTTTTAAGAAAATGCATCATTCAAGGAGCCAAAGGAACTTTCTCCTGGATATGGACAACCCGTGTATGCTTTGAAGTCAGGTTGTTAACAGGACCCACAGTGATGCTCAGGTTAATGACATCTAAGAGTTACACTGCAGAAATTTCTACACAACTGTGCACAAGGACTTTACAGACACTTTCATGTATCAAAGTCCAGTACAGAAAATTTTTTGATACCTAAAGATGCCTTTACTTCATGTGGGCCATGCTGATGCTTTGTGAATCATCTTGAACACGTGCATTTCAAAAGCAGCAGTGTATCCCTGTTGGTTCAGAGTATTTTACCTAAATAATAAAATGAATGTGAACAATATGTTCACCAAAATGGTTTCTTACTGATATTTGATTCTCTTTTTAAAGTCCTTCTTTTTGGTTTAGACTGCTGCCAGTAACCTTAACTTGCCAAAAACAAACAAACTTGACAAAACCCCCCTATTTGGTTAAATCCCATCCTATAACAGTTTTACCTACTGCATAAAAAATATGTTAATATTAAAAATTATGGAGTTTTAGGTTTTTAGGATTTTTTAACTGAAGCATCAGTATTTTTTTGGTCTTTTTTAATGGATGCTTGTTAACTGTTCAAGATCTATATTGTGATAGTAATCCTACATTTTTACTTAACTATCACAGATATTATGAAGAATTAATACAGTTTATGCTGGTTTTTTCCCCAAGAAACCAGGATTAAACTTTTTGTATACAAAGAGAAGTAACTTGTAAAATTGATTAAAGAATTCACCCAGCAATTTCAAATACATTACATCATCACATTTCTAATTGTCACCTTTTATCCTGATGCCTTTCCCAGTGCTCATGACAATTGACTGAGCAGTATGAAAAAAAGATAAATTCTTTGTTCAGATATATTCCTAATATAAATTAAAACAGAAAAAAAAAAAAAGAAAAATAATTGAGGGGATGAGGATTTTAAGTAAATCTTTTAAAGTTTGATTTCTTTTCCCATATTATGTAAATTAAAGATTCATAGGAAGCCTTACCCACTTACCTAAGAGGGTACCTGAATGGCATAATTTTGCTTTATTTGTTATTTCTCAGTTAACTTGACCGTATATCACACAAATCTTTCTGCAACCTCATTTCCACTTGTCATTGACAGAAATAGCATTTTACTGATAAGCTTAATCAGAAACTATTCTATGAGCAATCTTGGGAATACCTTCCTCTTTCCATTGTGGTAGACAAACGTACTTAACAATAATTTATTGTTATGGAAAAGCCCTGCAGCAACATGAAGAAATACCACAAACAAGCTAATTTCTGTCAGAACAATTAACGGTCACAAAATGATTTAAGAGAAAAATAATGTATTGCCTCTCCTTCATTCAGTGCAAGTACAGCTCCAAAAAGCACATAAAGGTACTATGCACCACTTCAAGAAAACTGTAGTCCTAAATTCAACATTAATTGTTCTAATCTTCAGTCATTTACATAAATCTCTCTTCTGCCTTAAATCACATAAAACCATAAGGTTGACATAAGAGTGCCTACTCAGATGCAACAATATAAATCAGAGAACTGTGAAAACATCTGGTGGAACACTATCCCCAAAACAATTTGCTAGCATTTGGTTACCAGAATGAATTTACCCATTACAAGTATGTACCTCTCTACAAGATTCTATTAGAAATAAGGAAGAAATTAATTTTCTAGGCAGTTAAACCCCAGTGATTTAATCTGGAGACACATTACTGGAATTTTGTTAGGATTAAAACAATCAACAAAGAGTATATGTTGTTTCCTAGCTGTTTTGTGACAAACAGCTATGAAATCTTTGTTTCTTGGTGTGCTTTATGTTGGTTATTGTGCTATTATTATTACTGAGTTATAGAAATTCAGGATAGCTGATGCAGATGGAAAAGGTGAAAAAACAGTGAAAAAAAGTCAATGTTTGCTAAGGAGTTGACAATAATTTAAAGCAATAGTTACTTCTTAGCATAAATTGAAATAATTATAATGGCTTGAATATTACTATCAACTCTGTTCAAGAGCAGCATTTCAAAGAGGTGACAGTAGGCTCTGGGCAGATTCTCCCTATGAAGCAGACCTGGGTTTATGTTGTCAGTGTTACTCGTTTTGTATATCAGCCGTACATGAGAAACCAGAGGAAAATTGCTGCAGACCTGTTTTCTGTATAAACAATAAATATTGTACAATAAAAAGGAGATTTCATTCTCACTTTGAATAAAATTATAAATAAAATTATTTGTGGTTTAAGCAATAGTTTATATAAAAAGTTTACAAAGAATATAAAAATTTTGCTTTGTGGTGGCCTGTTAACCCCGTGATTCTGTATGTTCCCCCTGCTCCCTTCCCAGCCTTGGCCACTCCCTCGGTTTCCCCCTATTTGCTTCTGTACCCCAACCCCACCCAGGGATCGCCCCTGGGCCCCTGACAAAACCATCCCACCCAGACCGTGCTGTCTCTCTACCTCTGAGCATCGCTGGGACAAGATGTGAATAAAGCCATCCCAAACCCTCATGAGAGACCCTTCTCTGCCTTCTTTACCATCCACTGCATTGTAACACTGCTGGCTGCCGGAGCCAGATCGCGGGGCTGTCCGAAATGGACTCCGGGATGTGACCAATTGCATGGCCCTAGGAAACCCTCACTGAGCTTTCTGGCCTCAGCATCCTGCTAGGCAGAGTCCAGTGGTTACAACATTGCTTGATTTGGTATGCAAACTGCTTGGTTGGAGAGCCTTAAGAGACTACTTTTCCATCCTGCTCTCTGTATTACTTCTTTTTTTTCTATATTTTGGTGCTGTTTAGTTAGGAAGACATGAGGGCCAGTGTTTCCCCAGATGCATTTGGCACTATCCATGACTGATACTACAGACAAAGTTGGGTAAAATGCTACTCCACAATTGTATATTTTAACAAAATAAATGGAGATATACAACTTCTTATACTCTGCTAAAAGCTTCTAAATCAGCAAGAGTTCCAGATTTATTTGAAAGTTTTAATCTCATCCAGACTTTATCCCTTGACTGTGCCTGTTGTCTCTAGAAAGTGACAAATTCATTCTTTAGAAGACAAGTCATAAAAGTGGCAATTTCATTATTTTGCCTATACAAATTCTTCAGTCTATGCTGCTGCCTTTTAAAAAGCAATAATAGTCTAATATATTTTAGTGGCTTAGTAACTTCACCCCTCAAGTTGCTATAGAAATTCCCGATTCTTGCCACTGCTACCTGTGCTGCTATCAAATATAATTCCAAATTCATCTCCAGTTCATCTCCAAGGTGGACTCGCTGCTGGCCAAGGCTGAGCCATCCGTGGGAGAAACTCTGGGACAATATGGTTAACAAGGGAAATAAAATCCTGTGTAATTGAAGTGAGAGAGAGGAGTGGGATATGTGATAATACGTGAGAGCGACAGCCCTGTGGACAGCAAGGTCAGTGGAGAAGGAGGGGTGGGAGGTGCTCCAGGCACCGGAGCTGAGATTCCCCTGCAGCCCGTGGTGCAGATCATTGTGAGGCAGCTGTGCTCCTGCAGCCCATGGAGGATCCCACTCCAGATCAGGGGGATGCCTAAACGAGGGAAGTCTGTGCTGGTGCAGGCTCCTGGCAGGACCAGTGGCCCCATGGAGAGAGGAGCCCATGCTGGAGCAGGCTGGCTGGCAGCACCTGTGTCTCCATGTTGGAGCAATCTGTTCCCAAACTGCACACTGTGGGAATGACACCATCCTGGGGCAGGGAAGGAGTGTAAGGAGTCCTCCCTCTGAGGAGGAAGGAGCAGCAGAGACAACGTGTGATGCACTAATCAGAGCCCCAATTAATTCCCCATCCACTTGTATCCCTGGAGGTGGGGATGTAGAGAACTCAGGAGTGAAGAAAAGCCTAGGAAGAAGGGAGGGGTGGCAGAAGGTGTTTTAAGATTTGGGTTTGCTTCTCATTGCCCTGCTCAGATTTAATTGGTGATAAATACAATTATTTCCACAAGTTGAGTCTGTTTTGCCCATGTTAGCAACTGGTGAGTGATCTCTCCCTGTACTTATCTTGACCCATGAGCCTTTCATCATATTTTCTTCCCTGGTCCACCTGAGGAGGGGAGTGACAGAGCAGCTTTGGTGGCCAGCTAGTATCCAGCCAGGGTCAACTCACCACAAAAACACTCTCTGTGGCTTATAAGCATTGAAACAAATTATATATTATTGGTTCAGGTGAGAGCTGACCTTGGCAATTTAGTCATCTTAAAAAATATTTATATAAACAGGATTGTCTTCAAATGCTGACACTTCACAATCAAACTAAATCCTTGTGGTTTTATAAAGATAGTCACCAGATTAATAGTAATAATAATAATAATAATAATAATAATAATAATAGTAATATAAAAAGAAAATCACTTTCCTATTTTTCCCAGCGAGATGTAATTGTTAAAATGAACCATATACCTTTAAATTCACATTTCTTGTCCCTTTCTAATGTGACACAAAATTGTGATGAAAGTCATTTCAGTATTGAACTGTAAAGTGCATGACCAGAGGTCTATTTTGTGTTTCTAGCCCAAATTACACAGTTGCTTCTTATTAGTATATTAATTCAATTTAATTTTAGAACTGATTTAGAAATACTGCAGGGAGAAAGAAGAGACTTTTTTTTCTGCAAAAACTCTACTGCTACTGCATGCTAACTATTATGCTTCAGGTTAAGCGCATAAAATTCAACTCTGAGCCCAAAAACCTACACACTGATTTTGCAGCACATGCCACTGAATGCCACTGTAATATATTAATTTCCATACTGATGTAGCATCAAAATGTAAAGACAATTCTCAGTCAAACAACTTTTTATTTTACTTCTGCACAGGATAGACTCTGGCCTAATTTGATACCATGTTTATTTTTAATTTCTGATACTTGCAACATTTTGATATCTTACTTGCTCTGCAAAGCAATAACTGAGAAAATAATGTCGACAATAAGAAAAAAGTGTCCTCCATGTTCAATTCTTTCCATCTATCACAAATAAAACTACTCACATAATAGGTCCCAGTATATTAAAAATAACAACATGGCCTAGTTTCTTCAAACACAGCCGAGTCTTAAGTTTTCAAGGACATCAGTAATACTGATGGATTTATCTTAATATCACAACAACATTTTTAGCTAAATAAGTGATTTTAATCCAACTCAATGTGAATGCAGTTCTTAATTTTTTCTGCCACATTTAAACTAATTTATTTTGCTTGTTTTCAATTAAAAGCAAATAGTTACAACATCTTTATGATTTCACAGATTTTCCTGATTCTTACAGAACTATCCAGACCTCTGCATAACACAAGTTATTTCTTATATACCTTCTGTGCACCAAAAACTAGAAAACCCCAATTGCTTTCCTGTGGAATCTATACCTGGAAAGTGTCATCTCTATTCATTAACCCAGCAACACTGGAATAGACACATGTGCTTCAGCATCCTGTTTTTCTTTCAAACATTATATTTAACCTGTGCATATTACCTCTTTGTTTTGAAATTTATAGATTGTTATTTGTCAGTGCTTCCACATATGGGAAGAACCCAACCCATTACATGAAAGTGGCAGATTGGAAATATTGAACAAGCTATGCATATTGACTCTCTAGTGTTGGTCATTTATAGCCTCCTTTAATATAAGCTACTGCAGATATCTCCCCCTTCAAGAATTTGAATAATATATAAATATATTTTTACATTTGTATATTTGTATAAAATATATTTGTATAACCCTCTCTGTCAGAATTTTCATCCATATCCTTTACAATTTATTTTAAAGCAAATAAACATTGTACATACATTTTTCAATCAGAAAATCCTTGTGTGTTTGTTCTACATCACTAATATTTAAAATATATATCTATGACACGTACAAGAAATGTTTCTGAATACTTTTTATTCTGTCAAAACTAAGTATTAGTCACATACCAGATAAAAATAGAAAAACCTACTACTAATATCATTCTGCCTGCTTGTAAGAAGATGATGGCAAAAAAATTTGGACTAGTAGTCAGTGTACACTGACTTGGCTGCAATTGTAGCAAGTTATAAAGGAATAAATGTATCCTAAGCAATATCCAGCCTACAAAAGTGGCTTCCCAGTTGTGAAAAATTACTGTGGTAGGCAAGAGGGTGAATCAGTTTAGGCTTGCAACTGCTTACATACAGGAGCTTCAAGTGCAAAGCAAGTAAAGTGGTATTAGGTACCATGGACAGCCCCAATTAACAATTTTCCTGCTATCCATCGTAGCATTATGGCCTTGCCTTACAACAACAGGAACAAACCATGGGTATTGGTTCAATGAGATAAGAGAGACACAACTAAAATATTGCCTGAGATTTTAGTTAGGTTAAAAGCAGAACAAAATAAACCAAGCCAGCAGAAACACTCAATTTTCAAGAAGAAAAGGAAGGAATCTGATTATAGCAACGTTATTTCCCTGCCCAGTGCTGGAAGGATCATATAGCACAAGGTCAACTGTCCTGAACTTAAGACAGACCCCAGAACCCCCAGCAAATAATTTACCAGAGGATTTTGGCAGCCAGAATTAATTATCTACCTGCTGCTTCTCCTCCTCCTGTCTCCCTTAAAGAAGAATTTGTCTCAACCCTCTGAACGAGACCAGCCTGTGGGAGAATGTCAGTGGCAAGGGACAGACAAAAAACCAACTGTTTGTAAGCAGACATCACATCATCTTCTTCTTCTGTTTAGATCTTGCTGACCCTTCCCTTGCCTTTCATATCTCCATCATCTCTAGATTCCTAAGAGCTGCTGGTTTTGCTCTTTTAGTGCTGAGAAGAGGATTTCTGTCCCAACCGAATCATCTTAATTTAAGTAGACTGGCTTTACTCCCTACGACAACCACTGGGGTGTTTCTTGATCCCTGCTACATTTTATCTTCTTCAGTATCTTAGCCTGTGAATCCATCTGGTTCCTTCTTCAGAGCATAATTACAGCATTGGGGTCTGATTTTTTATTAATTCAAATGCTTTTCTAAGCATGCCAGTGTTGCTACTCAAGGGATATCTAATTTACATATTCCCATAATTTCACTTCTGATTACTAAATTCGTCAGCTTGCTTCAAAGTAGTTCATAGTATAAACATAGTAAGACTTTCAGGAACTGGTGTTCATTGCATATTTTAATTTTAACATTTTTCTCAGAACAGCACCACAGTTTCAAAATGCAGATCAATATTGGAAAGTTTTCTTTCAGTGAAAAACATGCATCTCTACATCCTGATCTTTAAGGAGAAGAGAAACAGGCTGTTTTAAAACATCAGGAGTTTGGCTCTTCTCACACCTTCAACCAGAGATTAAATTGAAATTGAAATAAATGAATCAAATCTGAGAGAACTATGTGTTGAGAACAGAGGCATTCCAGGCTAAGGATGGGGACCCAGGAAGCAATTAAGGATGGGGACCCAGGAAGCAAGTAATTCAGGAAATGCTACTTCTTTCTGAAGATGTGTTACTATTTCATAGACTTGGTATGAAGAGAAACAAAAAAACCCCCAAACCTTGGGGTTTTTTTTACTTTACTGAACTATTTAATAGGGGTTATGGGTGGTTCACTAGACCCATAGAAATTTAGGAAGCAGAAATGTGAAGTTGTACATTTTTTAACATGCTCAGCTTCCCTGAGTGATAGACAACGAGGGGACTTGGTGCTACTCTGAACTAGATTCCAGCAAAGTGGCTTTGGGGAAAAGTACCCTTGTACTTCTATCAAGTAACATTGCACAGGGAAGAGTCACACTTAAGTAAAAATCAAAATGCTTTTTGCTTTCTATGGATAATGTATAATGTCTGCAAACTTCCAAGTTTCTAAAAGTAGTGATTTTCCTGCTCTGCTCTGCCCTGGTGCAGCTTCCCCTCATCCTGTGTGCAGTTCTAGGCACCACAATATAAAAAAGACATTAAACTATTAGAGAGCATCCAGAGGAGGGCCATGAGGATGATGAAGGGTCTGGAGGGGAAGCCATGCAAGGAATGGCTGAAGTCCCTTGGTCTGTTCAGCCTGGAGGAGACTGAGGGGAGACCTCACTGCAGTTACAACTTCCTGGTGAGGGGAAGAGGAGGGGCAGGCACTGATCTCTGCTCTGTGGTGACAGTGACAGGACCCAAGGGAATGGCCTGAAGTTGTGTCAGGGGAGGTTTAGGTTGGATATTAGGAAAAGGTTCTTCCCCCAGAGGGTGGTTGGGCACTGGAACAGGCTCCCAGGGCAGTGGTCACAGCACCAGCCTGACAGAGCTCAAGAAACATTAGGAAAAGTTTCTCAAGCACATGATGTGATTCTTGGGGCTGTCCTGTGCGGGGCCAAGAGTGGGACTCGATGATCCTTGTGGGTCCCTTCCAACTAAGGATGTTCTATGATTTTATAACTCTAGGATTTGATTGCAGACAGCATATAATCAAGCACAGTTTCCCATGTTTAGAGAAGACAAAACAGAATTAACCCAATGCCATTTACAGCTCACTATTATGACATCCAATCACTATCCATACAATCATCTGAGAATGAGAACTATGTACCAATGCTATATTAATGCTAAATTATATTAAAAATCCTTGAATACAGTTTGTAAAAGTGTTATAATAATAGAAAGACAACTTGATCACTGCATTCTAATTTTTTTGCAGGGTGCCACACATAGGAAAAAGAGTATGTTTTACAAAACCAGTAGTTTCATTTAGGGAATTCTGGGGAGTTCCTCTGTTTTTACTCACTAATTTCTACATTTACCTTTTATATCTCATTTCTATGCTGGGACATATTTTTAATCAGCATTAAATTTTGCTTTTAATAAATACCTGCTTTTCAAATAATTCATTTTTAAAATTATAATATTATCTTAGGTAACTTAAAATATTATTTTTTATAATAAGATGACAAAAGAACAGTACATCCCAAGAAATAACTGGTGTAGGTAAAAAACTTCAATTCAACCCATCAAAAAAATCCAAGTGAAAAGTAAGTTTTGCTACAAAGAAAGGAGTCTTCTAGTGCACATCAGTCTCTCTCAGAATACGTTTAAAAATGAGTCCACATATATAATTGATTTTGTCTGCTTATTTTGTATCTATACTAAAAATATTACAATAAGAATAAACAGATGCAAATGTCACCAGAATTAATACCATACTAGAGAGCTACTCAATATTTAAACAGAACTAATAAAGTTATTTTCTGTATTGCAGCATCCCTTGCAGCAAGAAAAAAGATTACCATGTAGAAAAATTTATTGTGGTTCAAAATAAATATATTGATTTTTTTGTGAAGGGAAAAGATAGACAGAATTTTTCAGTCAATCACTAAAATTCCATTTAAGAAGTTAGATAAAGCTAGATACTGCTAATAATTTAATAAAGCAGTAGGAAATAGGAGAAACAACTTAAATCAGGTGTTTTTTGCAGCCTTTAAACCTGATTTTGTCCCTTAAAAATGCTAATTGCTCTAACTGTACTTAATATATGTTACAAATATTTTGGTCAGAATTAAGCGTTTACAGTTTTCTGAATAATTCTCACCAAGGTATTTCTTTAATTGCACATAATTTTGTTTCATGGTAATTTTAACATTCAAGGAAGTATTTTTCTTCAATTCACTGTGACACTGCACACCTAATACACTTTATATATTGCATAGGTTATGCAGAAGTTGGGCTATGAAATTCTAACATTAATATAAAAGCGGAAAATATTTGTTTGGCTATAAAATCCCCTTCACTATTCTGTTTTTCTGCAGAATCACTAGAGGCCACAGGATTGAGTATGCATCAAGGCTCAGAGAACCCATCCCAATAAACAACTTTTCTGGGCATGGAGACGAAAATTAAATGCAGAATTCAGTTTGAATCATAGACTGAAGACGGACAGTGACCTCTCATAAGTTCCATTTACACAGGAAAACAGGCTGAACAGTCCCTCCAAGTCCTCCCAGCCCCACAGTGCCAGAAAAAACCAGGGAGTGGAGGGCTTGCAGCAGAACTCTGACCCTTGCTCTGTGCTCGGGGAAGTTGCAGGCACTTTATGCACGAGGCTTAAACTATTGGAGCCACAAGGGAAAACTGGTTCATCTAAGGTTCACAGCCACTTCTTTGTGGCTTCTCTGCTCTCCACTTTCCAAGAGAGGCAAGGAAGATTTTTTTTTTTTTTTTTCAGAAATCACCTACTTTGAGTCTGTCAGGACTTATAATCTCAAAATAAAAATGCTTACATCATCATAATTATTAAATCTCTGGTTCTCATATACATGTCCTTGAGCAAAGTTAAAGTGTTTTCTTACAACTAATTGCTATATCAGAAAAAGGCAAATGATATCAAAGAGATGTAAATACTATTTCTTCGCATAAAGACAGACAGGAAGCCAGGAAAAATAACTGTCCATAAAAGTATTCATGAATTTGTACACATTAATGCATTTACTAAAATGCATCCTCCCAGACAGATGACCAGACAAAAAAAGAAAACAAAGAGTATAATTAAAAGCAGATTAAATATTACAACTAAATATATTGTAATTGCAGAAAACCTACACCAAGATTTTGTTTGTCATTGTTGTACATGCCAAAACACCTGGGAATATCCATACTTGTTTCTATGAAAGCCAGTCTTGAAGCATCTCAGGTGTTTCACTTGGCGTGATAGATATACTCTAAATCTTGATTACTTCCCAATTAAGGACACTTGTGATTGTCAAACTCCACTGTCCTTATGTATTTCTTATGAACAAATTATCAATCCTCAGACAGGAAGAAAACTGCAGTGGGTTCTGCCAAGAAAAGAAACATCTACCTGCAAATGGAGGTGAGAGGAGTCTGAACTCACTGAGTTTCTGCACAGCTTCTTTTATGTGAAACTGGACATTCACAAGACAGAACATAAGGCAAAATATGACTTAGTCACACCTTTCAGATGAATGAGATCCCCTCTTTTTTTGTTGTTGTCTTTGTTTTGTTTTTGTTTGTTTGTTTTGTTTTTTGTTTGGTTTTTCAATTGGCGCTTTTTTTTTTGTGGTTGTTGGTTTGTTTTTGTTTAAAATATTCTAGTTCCTGATACTAGTCAAAAATAATGCATTAGTCCTTAGAAAATCTGCAAAGACTGAAGTTGCATAATTCATTCTTTCAGTGGTGAATCAAGATTTCTATTTGTCTGGGTAAATAACCACACAAGACTGATGGCAGGAGGATGCCTCCCAGAAGTTTTGTCAGTGATAACATGCATAACACAATGAGATTTTAAAAGAGAACACAGCTTTTGTAAATAACATACACTCTTCAAGACACCCTAGAGACACTAGACGACACAATTCCTTTAGACAGAGATCGTATTTAAAATATTATTTTTCCTCTGTGTTCCTGATCTCCATTAGAAACTTAAGTCAGACAAAAAGAAAGGGTTTCAAGTGAAGTGTTTTGAACCCTAAGAGGAGGGCATGATAAGAAACATATCTAAAAATATAACATAGAAAACTATCTGAAACCAGGAACAGTGTTGCTGACTTTTCTTATTTGAAATGATGATAAATCACTTCTATAATTTTAAGAGGAAAAGGTAACTTTTGCTCACAGAAATGCATATTCTGCTGTAATTTCTCCACTTACAGGCTCCAGAAAGGGAGGGTGAAAAAGATTCTGCTCAACCTACTTGTTGAACCACTGTAAATTGTAGTGCAATTCAGAGTTAAGTCTAACAAAAATGGATGAGCTGTTTTTCCTGTTTAAATAAGTGTCTGGTTTTGAAGCATTTGGATAATTCTGAATCAATGAGAGCTTATTTGCTAGTGGAAGATGAGTTATCTTTACTTCAGCTGAAAATGAAAAAACTACATTAAATTATAAAACTGTACCCTATCTCTTCAGTCTTCAAATATTATCCTCTCTTTTACACCTCATTTCCATTTTCATACCTTTATTTTGTCTGTCAGGCAGCATAGAAGGATCATGCCAGTGGAAGCAAGAACAAAATAGTCACCAGACATAAAAGCACTCCACCACTGTCATACCCTTTCCACTTACATTCTTGATCCTTATCTTTGCCAAGATTTGAGATCTCTCTTTTTGTCAGGACTTCAGCTAAGCTAAAGATAGTATGTAAATAAATCAGGTTTTAAAGACAAACCATTCTTTCCATTGATCTCAGAGAAAATTCTAGAAATAGCAAGGAACAAAAAAACTGGGACACAGGCGAAAAGCAAGCATCTTTCACACTCATGACTCATTGTTAACACATACTCTGTCCTGTTTGGCTCTCTGGGAAAGATGGTTAGAGTATTTGTGCTGCTCTCTCATTTGCATTAGTAGTTTGTACCAAATGTGTCAGTGTGTTGGAAAGAATAGTATATAGTTCTGGAGTTTAAACTGCATTTTACAGAAATTAACCAGTGATAATCTAGAAGCACATGCACTGCCTTTAAAACACCACAAAAACCCCTCCTAAACACAACAGGCAAGAGAATAGCCAAAAAGTCACTGCTATGTTATTTCTTCACTGAAGACCTAGGAAAAGGTTTATAGATTTTTGTTTATACATATTTAAGAAAACAGAATAGGACATTTAGGACTTTTTCCTTTGCTTGTTTTTATTTTCTCTGACCTATTTCCAAAAGCCCTTTTCTAACACTAACTACATTTTTTAATTTCCCTACTGCTAAAAACAACTTTAAAGTATATTTACATGAGTTAAGTAAAAGTTCTACTCATGCATGCAATACATAAAGTAGTTTATACCGATGTAACAAGACATTTATATCATAACTGTGTGTTTGTATTTGGATACAGAAGAATGGTACAGTGTTACCATAATTCATATTTATTTCATGAAGTTTTTAAATGTATGTTCCTCTGAAATCAAAGCATCTCAGAATTGCCTTTTTGAATTGAGGTACTCAAAACTTTAAAAGAGTCTGTATTACTGGCTTCTCTTGGTTACCTTTATCTCGATTTTGACCTCTGAATTTTGCTTTGAAAATGTCCCTTGTCCTATTAGTCAACTGCTTTGATACATATTGTGTCTTATTCTTAAGAAAAAACAAGGTACATAATTTTTAAGCCTTTTTTTTAACCTGGAGACCCTTTTTACCTTGTTCTGTGGAATGCATCTATCAGATTTTTTTCTTTATGACTAGGATGTCTCTGGGCCTTTCCCATTCATTTTCTTAGTCCTCACTAGAGCCAGCATAAAGCTCTTTTCTGAAAAGCAGCCTAGAGGTTAAGTATAAAAAATAATTTCAATAAACAGCATTGGTTAGCACCAGTTTTCCTAAAAGCGTGGTGTCTTAGTAGGCAGCTATAAATCTGCTCACAGGTGTTTAAAGAGAGCGCTTTAAGACAAGCAATCTTCTACTCCTTGACTGCACTAACATCTTCAGTGCAGAAAACAACCCCAAAGACTACCATTATGACAGAAATGTTTCCAAAATAAGAACTAAGATTTGGGGTGTGGTGTATTACCCCAATATTCTGTCCCACAAGGGTTCTGACTGACTGGCAGACCTGTTCTAGTTACCTTCTGTTTCCCCTTCCCTGTCCCAACACAACATTTCTCCCCCCACATACCTTTAACAATACAAGAAATCTATATCACAAACTTAATATTGAGATTGACAAGAGGATGAATTGAATCAAAATAAATAAGATTCTGTCAAATCAACTTCTGTCAAACATCCAATCACATTTTAGAGAGTTTTGCTTGTTTTTGAACTTCCTATTTACCACTGAAATAATATATATGTCCCTTGACAAACTAGGGCTTGTCAGAAGAACCTGTAGTGGCCTGAGTAGCCAGTAGGACACACTGCTTTGCACCACTGCTGGTTTATTATGCTTAACATGGAAAAACAAATTAAGTAATGGGGTAGATATGGTTTGGAACTGCCAGGAGCAAGAGCAGATTTTCATAAAATATGTGTGACAGTCTGGTGACTGTCACAGTTAGAGCTATCATACATGAGACTATCAGGGGGAGAGGGGAGAAGCTATTATTATTATTGGGCTTTGGAGCATGGCTGCTTCAGATGGCACCTGATTTTAAAATATTAAAAGGTGATACACAATTATTTACTAGACTTGTTTGGGAGGACTTGCTAAGTAACTGCAATCTACTTCAAACAAAAACTTGGTTAAAACCTCTCCAGATGAATCTATCAAGCAGCTGGAAAATCAGTCACAGCACAGTGCAGACACAGACAACCTAACTGCAAGTGGACTTCAATAAGAATTTGTTGTGTTTTTAGACAGAAAAGAAAGAAAAAAAAGTTAAAATGTTTTTCCATATCTGTGCTATCCCTGCCTTCTAAGATGAGCCCATCCTTAAAATTTTCAGCCCAGTTTTTATTTTTATGAGCTTATTCAGGGCCATCATCTTTCCTCATTAAAATAAAATGTTTACATGAGGTTTTGGAGTAAAAACTTCACCCAATTAATCATAATTTCAAAAAACATTGACAGTATTGCAAACCTGATGCATTATAAAGTCTCACACCTAATGGGAAAATGAGGTTTCAGTAAGAACAGAAGCATTGGGTTTTTGTTGTAAAGGGAGCTGTAGCTGAAAGGCTACATGATTAATGTAGTATCATAGACTTTACATAAAAACAAGATATATTACTGTTTGGGGATCAAGCTAACTTTGGAGAGAGGCTTCTTAAGGAAATTTGACTGTCAACATAAAATTTGATAACTGTTTTAAATTTCAATTTGTCTGTAATGTGGTTTTGGGAAGAGATACTACATAATTCTGATGCCTCCAAATTCAATTCTTTGTCACATTCAAGCTTTACCACATAAATAGGCAGTGGTTCCTACAAAAAGAACATCCCAAATCTTTAATCATTGCAAAAAAACAGAGTACCTTACCCTTGTATCTTAAAGTTAAATGGAGTGACATTATAAAAATTAAATTACTTTTTCCTCATTTCCATAATATCCTTTAAAACGCCTTGCTTAGGCTGGAGTATATGTTCGATTTCTTTATCTTTCTTGATGACCCTCATGCCTGCAAGTCAGCTCATTTTTCTCTGGTGAAGACTGCACCCTACCAGCACACGCTCTAAAATTTCCATTAAAATCTAGGGCATCATCACTCATTCTTATCTGCAGCAGGCTGCCGAGCAGTGCGAGACCAGCAACTGCAGGAGAACTCATCTCAAAGGACAATAGAGTTATACACATCACCATCCAGAAGGGAAGAGAATCCTACCTGCATAATCCATTATCACATCCAGTACACTGGGAATCTTAAAATCACCAGGAGTGGTGTAGAATGTTGTCGTAAATTCTCATGCAATGGCAAGTCTTACTTAAACAGCAGTTTACCAGTAGGCAATTAGCTTCTCAGAGAACATTTTTATTACATTCACGTCACAATGAAACGATCTGTCTCATCAGCTATTGAATATTTGCTGGTTAAAGCATTATTATTCTAAATTAGCATATAACAAGTACCTGAGGGTATTTAAACTTGTCTGTGTGTTTAACCTTCTGGTTTCAAAGTCCCTCTCCTCCAAGCAGATTCTTAAACAGTTCTCATACCCAAAGTACATGAACACCTTTCCAAAGTGTTTTAAGATCGCTGTGCTCATTTATCTTTATCTTTTCTACTTTGCAGGGAGAACTTATATATATAATTTTTATGAGCACACATTCTGTAATATTGCACATGAACCACAATCTTGCCATGCTATTTTGCTGGATCACAGGTCTCACATAACTCTGATTTTCACCCTTCATTCTACAGCATGATGAGCTTTTTTGTATCATGAGCCCAAACCATTACATGCCTTGAAGTGAGAGATCAATAACTTGATTTTGCATTCCATGGATATCCTATGTGTACTTGTGTACAGAATGGAAGATGGGCTGCAGTGCTCTGGTTGAACTGGCCAGTTGGCTATCACCTCTGGGGCTCAGCAGACAACTCTGTCATGGTCCAGGAAAAAGAAGAATGCAGAATATCTAACTATAGTCAGGTCAAGATCAGACAGTCATGCAGCCAAATGCACCTGAGAGGATTTGCCACTAGCAACTACTTCTACAAAAGAGCATCTACAGAAACCTAAGACTGGATTGCTGGCTGGACTGATCTGCCCTGGTCATAGGGGTTTTTTCAAGTGTGTTTGTTGCCACAAGCTTTTCCACATTCTGTCCAGTAGACATAGACACCTGAGTTTTTCTGGTGTGCCACACAAGCAGCTTGAACTCTTTTTGTACTCACAGGCTTTTGTGCCAGAATGGCCCAAACACACCAATGTATAGTACAAAGTATATTCCAGTCAGGTGCCTGTTTCTTGCAGCAGATGAATGTATGGATTGAATGAAGATAGAATAATACATGAATGACTCCTTATTCAAAGAATTCAGTAGAGAAAGTTTATCCTATTTTATTTTAATTTTTTGGTCTCCTTTGGTCATAAATACCTGCACAATGTTTAGCACAGGAAGCAGTAAGTCATGGTCAGCTCTGTTATGTACTCAAAAAGACAGATGAATAGAAGAGCTGATGTTTGCCCTTCACATACTAATTTCAAAATACAGCTAAAATACTGACTAGAGTTGATGTCCGTCCTGAATCTAGACGTACTCTACTTGTAAGTGACCAGACAATCTTAACAGCAAGCTTGTGTTGATTCAGACATTTCACAATGGACTATAACTAGGCTGGACATAAGCAAGGCAGCATTATAAGTGATGAATAAATGATGAATTGCAAGCCAAGGTTTCATTGACTTGCATAAAAATAGATCACAGAGAACAAAATCTGTTTGCACTAAGAAGGCTAACAGCACTTTTAAAGAGAAAAAATGTCATTGAGCTTAGAATCTTCAGTGATTCCAAGACAACATGTTAACTTTCTGAAGCAAGTAAAGAAAGAATTAAGGTCTCTAATGACTGAAACATAGCATAGACAGAATCCAGGCAAAATGAATCCAGTTCTACTAGGATTGTGCCTGCAGCATGGCTTTCTCCTTTGGGCAACAGGAGAAAATTGGTGGCAATGCTCTCACCAATTTTCATCAGGCTTCCCACACCATGTCTTTCTCTACTGCTACCACGATACAGATGCCTTATGAAGCATATATGAGTCAAACATTATCCATATGGCAACAAGATAATAATTGGCTTAATATTTTAGTATACAGGTTACAGGTGAAGTAAACAAATTTACAAATTGAAATGCACAACAGCAAGGTTACATGGTTTCAACTGCAATCAACAGAACAGTCTTGCAAATACCAAACTTTTTCTAGGAGCTGATTTCAAAAGTCATCATTGAGAAGGATGAAAAGTACATTGATTTTTATATTGAGCAAGTAACCCCATTATTATAATTTCAACCCCACTCCCTGATCTTTCTGCATGGGAGAAGGATGGCATGTAGTCTAAGGAAAATGATTGGGCTTTAAAAAGCCTAGAAATAAATACTTGGTTGAAGAAATTTAGTGAGTACATATATTGTCATGTAACCAAAAGTGGCACAAAGAAACAAACCATCTTTAAATGGCATCCAGAAGACATTTGTCATTTGATTTATTCTGGTATTGTAGGCTGATATAGGACTAGTTTTAGTCAGTATAATTATACCCAAGAACAACAGATTCACTGCATAATAATTCCCTGTCCCAAAATAGTTTCATGTGTTTTATACTAAATTTTAGTATGCCTTATTTAGCCATAATCCTACATCCGAATCCTACAGCTGGAAGATCAAGTAAAATAAACAAAACATGTATTGTTAGGAGTACAATGAAAGCTATTGACAAAGTGCTATATATCCGTTTATCTTTTTCAGAACTATAATAAACATCCAGTTGACTACCTTGGAAACGCTATGAGAGCAGGAGAGGGCCATACTATTTTGAACCTGTGGATGAATACAAAAGTAAGAAGATCAATTGCTGTTGCTAAGAAAACTTAAGCCTTTCTGACAGTTGGGTTGAAACAGCCAGTAGTATTAACAAGCCTAGATGAAACAGCATTTTAATGCCTAAAAATCAAATTGGAGTCTCTAAATTCACACAGTAATATTCATTACTATCAATAACTGTTTTTGTTTCACTGCATATCTCCTCTCTGGAATACATGTATAGCTTATTTTAATTACTTGGGACTTGAAATATGTTTTCCAGTATCTGCTGAGAAGCAAGCATGGTTTTCATGGTACGCAGTTTAATATTATACAAATACCAAAATATTATCATTATTTAGCTAGTTAGAGAAGTGTATGTTTTGAAATAACATAAGTTACATAGCCTATATTAAACTTTTTATGTTTAAAGCATCATGTGACAGCAGGACCCTTGAATTGAGGACAGAAGTGGCTGAATTTGATTTAAAATCTCAGTGGCAGAGTTTTGTACTTTTCACAGGTTTAAATATTTGTTAGATTGGAGACTTAACACTCTTTTGCAACCCATCATGATGTTGCTACTACCTGTTCCAGTTATTACCCAGAATTAATTGGATTGGAATCATTTTAACAATTCCACATGGTGCTTCTAATCCTCAGTGAAATCTAAATGTTAATTAATTTAAAAGAAATTAAGTAGTCCTCTCAGATTTTCAAACTTCTACAAAGTATTATGTGAACTGATATTGTAACTCACTTTAAGTAACTAATCTTCCATTCTTGCCCTGTCTACATAACACTAAAACATTTTGAAGACCCCTCGGTGGTGAATCAAGAATAGTTTACAAAAATACATGCTAGGACATGAATATATTTTTTAATTAGGCCCAGAAGAACCAGGTCTTTTTGTTCTCAAAAGGCTATGCACCTTAATTTAAACTGGCTTACAAACTGCTCTGGTTATTAAATGCAAAATATCTTCCCTGGGACAGCAGCAAAGGGAGTCCACCAAAGACAAGTCTTACGGGCAAGAGGCCACTGCTGGGCAGAAGCTGTCCCACCAGGCGCCCAGTGAGGTATGGCCTACTCTGAGATCCCTCCAGCCTTAGGAGGGATGCAGAGTCCACAAGCAGATCTTTCTCTGTGGCTCTTCCCTGACAATTAGGAAGAGGAAGCAGCGATTGGGAGTTCAGTGAGACAAGCAAAGACCCTGTGTTAATCACTCAGCTCAGCTACACCACCTCAGCCAAAATGGTTTGGCACCAGATAAGTAAAACTTTGGGGCAGTGAAGTCCATGGCAGCATTGCCATCCACTTCATTCATTTCTCAATAGCACCATAAACATCTATCCATCAGAAGATAGCATTTTCTCTTCCACTGTAACAATCAGATACAGAAATGCTTATGGTTTAATACACAAATAACAAGAACCTTACAAAAGATTTCAAAAGTTTCAAGTAAGTATTGTGCATGAGCTTTTGCTTCAGTTAATGATTACCAATTCTTTGTGTCCACCTGGTTCAAGCAGAAAATTAATGTTTAAACTACTTTTAAACAACAGATTTGAACTTCATTCTCAAATAACTATCACAGTACTTTTAAGATGTAAATTTAGCAAAAATGAACACACAATACAAATTGTATAACTTGTCACTTTGAGGCTGTCACACAAAAGTTATTTGGAAGTAGAATTTGAAGCTGATTTAATCTAATCCAAGGCCCAGAGTAACTACAGTGAAAGTCCAAAATAACTATGACATGTTTGAAAATAAAATTAGGTGATTGGACTACATTTTCCTTACTTTTTCCTCTAAATTTTATGGCACTTCTATAATTCATAGTTTTATAGATGAGGTCTAAAAAAATTTTCCCTACACTTCATTGAAAGCAGCAGATGAAAAAACTTTACCTTTGTAAACAGAGACTTTTGCAGACACTGAAGTGCATGAAGAATATCATCCCTCCATTTAACTTCTTACCGAATTCTCATACTTAAGATAGTATAAGATATTTCTTAGAAATAAAGACTTACACCCCTAAATTAAACTAAAATAAACCACCACACTATCTCTTAGAAAAGTTTGAACTTGAACTGCTAGGGTTTCAAACCAAGAAAAAATAATTAGTGTTTCCTAATGCTAATTTAATGTCAAAACTTGAGTAATATACTTTATTAGTAAAGAGCAGTATCTGGAAAAGCTAGGTCCATATTAAAGTTTGGGAGGGCTGAGAATGGTTCGATGATTAAAGTACTAGCAAATATTGAAGAAAATATTTCTTTCTCCATTATTCATTATCGATTGAGTTTGTTTTCTTTAATCTTCTTCTTTTTAGCCTCCTGCTAGAACTCATTTAAGAGGGAAATGTTTTGGTACTTTTTGGAAGAAATGGAGACGTTGGAAAAGAATAAACTAGCCCTCAGGGAAGGAGAATGGAGAAAGTGAGCTTCATTCAGCTGCTTTAATGTCTGCGTTAACAGACAATAAAAGACCTTTTTTAAAAAAAAGAAAGGCTTGCTTGAATTTAGATCTTAGTGGATGGAATTACAATGAACTTAATGGTTCTCTTACCTGAACACCAGGGCTAATCTTTCTCCTTAAAATGAGAACCCATCCCTGCTTTTCTTATCACTATTTCCACAAACACATTAGTTCAGACTGTAAAATATATTTTCCAAAGTAATCGCCATGACATACAATAGTGTATATTTGTGTGTCTGTGTCAGTTTTAATAGTTTATTCCCTTTTTATTTTTCAGATGATCTTGTCTATGGGTATTCAGCTGTTTAATATCTTAAATCCCCATCTCAATTACAATTCTAAGGCATTGTACACAATTTGGTCTCTTTTTAAAAAGCCAGTGCAACTTAATCAGAGGGACTCCTCCTGAATGCTTACAGAATGAATAGAGGCACATGCAGTGACACTACAGCAGACAATGACTGTAGCAAGGACTTTAAACACTTTAATACTTGCACCCTGAGCTGTGTCAGGCAGAGCATTGCCAGCAGGTGCAGGGAGGTGATCTCCTCTCTGATCAGTTCTGGTGAGACACATCTGGGATGGTGGGTATTTGTCTTAAGCCTTCTGTACTTTTTTTCTCGCTATGTGTAATCCTCTTAATATTAGTATTAAGTATAGGCTAAAAACTCTTAGGAATAACACTATGCTATTTGTTATTAAGAAATTTATTTTTACTGGGTGAAAAGAGCTATTTAATTTCCCATGGCCCAAAAGATTGGTCCTTTCTTATCATGATATGATCATAGATGACCTCAAAACACAAGTTTTTCTTTTCTTCTCCAAATATATCTTGACTAAAAGCAGTGAAATCCACCAATTTAAGCAGATTTACCCTTTTACAAAATGTAACACGATAAAACATTAGGGAAGTTCATACCCTAAATTGTTACTGCACAAAGAATTAAACCCAAGGTCTATTATCAAATGCAGGCATCCAACACCATTCAAAATCAGTGAAAAAGGAACAAAGCAAGGTGCAAGCAAGAAGACCTACCATGTACAGACCTATTACTTTCACTGAACACTATGTTAGACAGTTACTGAGAGTTTACATTGGTGATCTGACTTTAGAAATAAATGGCTTCATTTCAGTTGTTGCCCTGAATCCTTGATTCAGGACATCCATTAGATAAAGTTTCAGAAAAAAAGTCTACCGAAATGGAAGTGTGGATTCCTGGATTCAGAGCTGGAGGACATCCAGTTTTGTTCCTTCCCTGGCAGAAGGGGATAATAGCACAGGATAGCACCTCCTTGCTGACAGGAAGAACTGACAGCACAATTTTCCAACAGCAGCAGCAACAACAGTGGAAAACAAGAAACTTTTCTTCTTCAGCTCAGGTCACATAAACCATTCCGTTTCCTTTCTGTCTCCCTTCTCAGCAGAAAAGAACAAACAAACCAGGGTTAAACCCTGCTGAGACCAGATGAACATTGTGGGTTTTCTGCAGGAGAAAGCAAACACAGCAATTCTCCTTGGATCATCCGACAATGAACAATCTCAATTCCTTCCCTCCATAGAAAGCAAACAAGAAACAAACCAACCCAAAACCCTACCATAGCCGTGGTACCTTAACACTGACAAGCCATAAATTTCACATTCCACAGAAAAGCAAGTTTTTCTCATAGCTAGAAGCTATGGGACCAGAAGACCACTGAGGGAATTCAGAAGGAAATACCAATGATTTCAGTTTTCTGTGAAAAACAATTGACTGCAACAGCCTGAAACAGCTTCTGTGGTGAAATCTCACATGTACCTCCCCTAAAAATTGTGGCATCAAGCAGTTGATGTGGATGAATCAGTAGAATCTGAAAAAGAAATTTCATGCATATCCACTCTTCTGCCACAATACTGGGGAGTCCTTACTCTTGCTCTTGTAAAAGATTTATTTTCTTATGCTGCTAGAAACTACTTGAGGATTCTCCTAGAAACATAAATTTATACATCCTTTGAAGAAGTGCGAACCAAGCTCAACCGCTTATTCTCATGTTGTGATAAACAATAACTTAAAAAAATAATACAACAGTTTTAGCTCTTTCTAAAACCAGTTTATATCAGCACACAGCTTAATTATTACAAACTAGCAGAGTATAGAAAACTTAGTTAGAAAAGTTAGAAAAACTAAGTGCAGACTTGGTAGTAAAATAGACAAAACCAGAATGTAATTTAATCCATTAAATTGTACTTTAAAAATTAGCTAATAAATATAGAAATTTAAATTAATGAATCCCCACATTCAAGAGTGCCCAAGAAAGGTGTGATCATGTCAGTAAAGGAAATGGATGGTACCAAATTACTTAATCAGATGAATGCATTTGGAACAGAATGTGAAATTGTTAAAGGGTTTACAGTGATCACAGGTCAAGAGTTACAGCTACTACACCTCTGCATAAAAACAGTGCTGACCAGAGAATGACAAGATGGGGAAGAAACACAATGTACTCAAATCGCAAAAGCAAGGCCAAGAAGAAGCAACTAGTTGTTTCAGCAGACCATTTCTTAATTAATTACTGTGCTAAAAAACCACCACACTCTATTAGTCTGAATCAAAGTATACTTCAAAAGCTCTAGCAAGAGACAGTTTTTAATAACCAGGGGGGAAAAAAAAAAAACTTGTGATAAATTAACTACTTAACTGGGATCTAGGGAACACGCGTCGCCAAACAAGGAGTTATGACACAAGTCTGAATTTGTGGAAAGACTGTAATATTGCCCATGTTATCAAGAACTAAACCATCCTTTTGACCTCTATTCTGGCTGAACTAAATCAGACTTGAAAAGGGCATTTCAGTTATTTAAATGCCACTTTATTCACCTCTTTTTTTCTTTTCTTTTTTTTTTTTTTTTAAGCCAACCTATCTCCTTTGACCTCTTAGCTTAAACTTACAGTAAAAACAACAGGGATAACTACCAGGATAATCTACCTTTATTCCTCCATAAGGAATGGATCTTTATCTTCCCATAAGGCAAAATTGCTCTGTATGTCTACAACATTTGCCAAACAAAAAGAGACCTTAAGCATAATCTGTTGGGGGGGAAAACCCCAGGAGAATAGTGAATTTAAGTATTTTATGACATATTTAATTCTAAATTTTAATGCAACAGAAGGTTAATAAATAAAACATTAACATTGTTCTCCAATCTTTTCCATCACTCTGAAACAAAATGGTGTTAAATTAATGTGGTCTTGTATTTTACTTTTTATGAAATTTTATTACTCAAAGATAAAACTATTTTCAAAAGCAGCTGTGCTACTCAGCTTGCTAAATAATTGAGTTCAGCTTTGCCACTTCTCCTCATCTGGTAGCACATGTACTTTACAGACAGAAAGTGAGATCCAAGGACAGAGACAAAATGATGAAGCTTTTAACTATGAAGCACAAAATAAGAGAATAAAAGCAATGAACAATAGTACATTTGTTGTCAAGATCATGCAAACAGTTGTGTCAAATATCATGTGAAAAACTGGCTTGGTTAGAAGAGGAAAAGTCACTGCCTGTGAGCAGCAGCACCTCAGTTTGTACCTAATTGTTCTCTCGTTCCATGAGCAACCTCATTGATAACTGTCAAATCAGGAATCCATCTCACTTAGAAACCATAAACTCAGAGCATCTCAAAGCAATTAAAAATATTTCAGATATTGTTTTGAAAACACAGTAGCACAATTGTAGCCAATTTTTGGTTTTATTGACATATCCTCCTACTTAAAACACGTAAAAATACCTGGAGTGAAAAATTCAACTAGCTTACCCCTAGCTTTCTTCAGCAGAAGTGTACATCTTCTGAGACCAATTAATCCCTGAGACAATGTATTTTCTACTGATTATATCATCATCAGTCAAGCTTCTTTTATTCTGAACTTAGCAGTGACTAAATGTGTTTAGAGAGCAAAATGATGACTTTACAAATATATTAGAAAAATGTCAGCCCATTAGCCTGTGAGTTAGGTACCATGGATTTGGTAACTGCAGTTTAAGAAGACCAGTAGCCTATTCTTATGACTTTCAAGCAGATCCATCTGTTGTTAATATCTTTAAATTAATGTCATCCAGATATTACATCAGATATTATTTTTATATAATGGCAGGATTTAAGGCAATGTAAAATTGAATTATTTGCCAGAATATGATGTCAAAATTCCAATTAGTAATTGAAAGAGATATAAAAATTTAAAAAAGACCTTTTCCCTTTCTATAAGATTGCAACTTTTACTCTATATTTTTTTATGCTCAACTCCTAGTACTTTTAGTTTTATAACAATCTAATTTTATAACTAGCAAATGTATGCTACAGAAATTTGCCTGTTGTTAGTATATGTTTATACATGTAGTTGCAAGGCATAGAATTTGAAATCTAATTTGTAAGATTCTTGAACAAACTGTTGGAAAAAATCTAAAATTAAACAAACAAAACCCAAAACCAACAAAATAATTTGGTGAGAGAGACTATTTTAAAGAATCAGGTCCATGGAAAAAAGCTACACTTTTGGGGAACAGACTTACAGACCTTAGAAGAAGTATTTGTTTAGTATCCCAATATACAAGGTATTAAGCCTTTCTCCCCAAAAGTTTGATCTCATGGTTCTTGAAGAACGAGCTCTTTGGTCAAAAAACTAAGATTCTATTCAGTTCAGTGGTCTTTAGGTAAGTGGATTTGCCTGCTCATAACAAGTTCACTGAAGATGTTTGACCCTATTTTCAATATATTCTGGAACTTGTATTTTCTGTAGTCTACCTAAAACAGGCATTTAAAAATAACTAAAAAAACATATTTTACAAATTAAATATATTTAGACAAATATATATAAAATTACTGCTACACATATATATAATAAAAAATATTGATTCATCTTAGGCATCTGTGTCTCCTCACCTCAAATACACAGAATCAAAGAATATTGAGCTGGAAGGCACCTATCAGGAACATTGAGTTGAAACCCACATCTGAGCAGGACACCCCAAGAAACACACCATGTGCCCAGGAGCATTGTCCAAATGCTTCCTGAGCTCTGTCAGGCTGGCAGTCTGACCACTGCCCTGGGAGCCTGTTCCAGTGCCCAACCACCCTCTGGGTGAAGAACCTTTTCCTGATATCCAACCTAAACCTCCCCGAGTCAGTTTTGTGCTATTGCTTTGAATCTTGTCAAGGGTCCTGAGTGAAGAGATTAGTATTTGCCCCTTCACTGTCCCCCCTGAGGATGTTGAAGATCTGTCACTGTCACCAGAGAGATCAGTGCCATCCCCTCCTCTTCCCCTCAAAAGGAAGTTGTAACTGCAATGAGGTCTCCCCTCAGTCTCTTCTCCAGCTGGAACAGACCCAGTGACCTCAGCCACTCTGCACACAGCTTCCCTTCAGGGACCTTCACCACCCTCACTGCCCTCCTCTGGAAGCTCTCTAAGAGTTTAATATCTTTTAGATATTGTGGTGCCCCAAACTGCCCCAGCACTCAAGGTGAGCCCACTCCAGCTCAGAGCAGAGTGGGACAATCCCTTCCTTGCTTGGCTGGCAATGCTGTGTCCAATGCCCCCCAGGACACGCTTGGCCCTCCTGGCTGCCAGGGCACTGCTGGCTCATGTTCAACTTTCCATCAATTGGGACCCCCAGGTCCCTTTCCACAGTGCTGCTCTCCAGCCTTTCATTCCCCAGTCTATATTCACAACCATGGTTGCATATAGGTAAGATAGAGACCTTCTGGAAAGTTTCCTAATGCGCAGGCAAAAGACAATCTAGTTAAGTTCTTCTCTACACAAGGGAATTGCAACACTGTAGGAAAAAAATAGCTTTAGAAAGTGATTTAGCTAAATCAATGCAAGTTCCTCTGTGGATAATGATGGCTTATGTTTACTTTTTCTAAATTGTTATAAGACACTCTTCTCCAAATGTAGACTGTCTACACAAGAGGGCTGATCAAATTTATCTAAGTTCATTCAATTTTCTTGCGTACACAGGTTTAATGGACTCCATCGTCACTGGCAATGTAATGAGGGAAGAGCAACACTAAAGAAAAAGAACGTGCTCTACAAACCAGCAATTAAATGTCAATATTGTTCTCCTTGATGGCTATAACCATGTTTTCTTATCTAGACAACTAGGGACCCATTTAAATTAAAGGTCATGTTAAAATGCTCCTAAATGCAAAGACTTTGTAATCACAAGAAATATTGCTGGTACCTGGATATCCTGGGGAGTCAAATGCCCCAGAGATGGGCAGCAAACTTGAGAGGGGTAAAATGTCAAGAGAGGGATTGCATAGAAACATTAAGACTCTTGCTGCCCTGGCAGGGCTTGACTTTTTTTTGTTGTGCGTACTTTGGATTATAAAATACAGAAAAAAGAAGTTCTGAAAGAAATCTTAACAGAGGTTCTTTCAGAGGCATTAGTCCCCAGGAAGGTAAGGTTACAGTCAAGACAAGACTGTTAATATTGTATTTGCAGACAGAATTGAAATTGCAACCACTAAATAAATGGCATTTTTTAAGCAACAGCATTATAACCTGCTGGAAACCAGAACAGTTATAATGGGAGTAAGTTATCTGTAGTTCAATTTTACTTGTAATTTTAGTTTTCTTTATTAAATCAAGGATGTGGTAATATCTGAACACATGTATGATCAATTAATTATAGAGAATTAGGTTAATCTTCTTCTGAATACTTTTTATGCTTATCTTCTATTCAACTATCGTCTCAAGTAGTGTAAACAAATTATATGCAAGTCTTTTAACAATTACCCCTTTTTACCAGGATTTAATTTTCTGAAATATTTTTTCAGTGTATTGGTAAAGTAGTAGTTTTCAGCTTGTAGAGTTTCCCAAATCACATTTTTCTCCAGGAGATTATTGGATGTATGAAGAAATCCACTAAAAGAATGTCACTCTCTAAAAAAGTGAAGTGATTACCTTCAAACTAGTTATTTAACAAATTATTCTACTTTTAATAGAGTTTTGGGGTTTTTTTGGTCAGTATCAGGCAGAATTAGAAGTGGAACCAGTTTATGCTTACACAAAAGGATGTCAGCCTAGCACCACAGCACTTGCCACATCGCAATAGCCACTCTACTCCAGGTTAGCTTTCATAGAATCATAGAACCACTAAGGCTGGAAAAGATTTCCATGACCATCGAGTCCAACCTTTGACCAAACACCACCTTCTCAACTAAATCATAGCATGAAGTGCCACATCAAGTAATTTCTTGAATACTTCCAGGGATGGCAACTCCACCACCTTCCTGGGCAGCCCTTTTCAATGCCTGAACACCCTTCCAGTGGAGAAATTAATTATTTGACTCAGTCCGTGGTCGTCTCTGAATGCTGTTAGAGAGCTGTAGAAAGTGGCAGATGCTGACGTGGAAAGTGGAAGGCAGGTCAAACAGAAGGATGAAAATAAAAAAGATGCTGGAAAAACACCTGATTTTTCTTTTACATGTTGTTGGATCTTTTACCAAGGAAAACAAAAAGTAACAATTTCTTCCCAACAAGCAGTTAGCTAATTGGCATTTGTTGGTACAGTTGATAACTCTTTCAGAAAACAAAGCAAAGAGTTCAACTTCCGTATCTGAAAAGATGAAGCCTTTGTATTGAAGAGCCAGAATCTTTCCATTAACTTAGATTATATTACGTTTGTGTGTTATCTTGGAAGAGTGGAACTAAAGTTACTTGAATACGTCCCCACTAGAGACACAGTATTCAATCGTTTACCTTGGCAGCTACAACTTCATCATACATTTATTTATGCACAAGGGCAGCAGCAGGACAGATTTTGGTACATTCTTATTAAAAACCTAAGATGAACTTTCTTGCAGATTCCCAAGACAGCATTTTTGAAACAACATTATTCTTTCTTTTGAGATATCATGCTTTCTGGCATCTAGTGCTCAAATTTTTCTCTTTGTTGCAGCATACATATTTAAATTTTTAAGAAGAAAATCTTTCAGCAACTGCAGTGAAGCATATCCTTCATACTATAGAGTTTCTGAAGTTTTGTTCCTTATATTTATTTCAAAAAACAGCTCAGAGCTACCAAAGTGAAATGTAAAATAAAATTATTCCAGAAATAGATCATTCGGATGTCTAAGTACCTTGCCTGATTTTGTGTTTTTTCCTGCACATAGCACTGCTAGCAAACTTCCCCTTGGTCACAGGTCCTTCCACGCTCAATCAATTTTCTGGCTTCTGCACTTATAAGATAAAAAAGAAAGGCCATGGGAACACAGTACAATGCTATACCTTTTGTTGATAACACACAGTTCAGTTCCCCACTGCTGTCTCTGGAATGAGGTTCCTGTAGCAGAAGAGGAGGGCTGGCAGAGCATCTCTGCACCCTCCCCACTCTTTCATGTTCCCAGACAGCTACATTGCTAGAAGACACCCTGAAATTGGTCTTGGAGGAGAAATTCGAGCACAGTAAACTTCAGTACACTGAAGGTTCAATTCTGCCACAGTCACTTAGCAATGGAGGCAGATCACATACCTCATTTTTGCATGAATGAATCCTTTATACTCATCAACTAGTACATCATCAGTAGAGGTGCAAAAGCTTTTTATTTAAAGAAAATTATATAGAAACAGAGTCTGGCAATTCTGTCTGAATTTGGTCTATAATATATTGTATATCTACCTTTAGTGGCATGCGAGCATGTCTTTATTATTAGATTTTATCATTAGGAACTATGTTAGATTAGATGAAGAGCAATTGTAGATAAGGGAGTCATCCCTTAAGACCTGATGTTTAGTTAGAAACACTAAGAATGAGAAAAACAAAATACCTTAGAACTTACTCCTCCTCAACTGTAGTATATGACTGTGCAACAGCAAAAATAAAGTTCACTATTCCTCCAGTAAATATTATCCCCATGAAAGATAAGCTCAAAGGACTACGTTAGTAATCCTGCCTCTGACATTTAACAGTCCTGTTGTATCAAACAAACATGGTTTCAGTTTCTTTGTAAAGCAGCAATGCTAATACTTTTTTACTTTCCCCAGTGGTATTGGGAGGATAAATGTATTGTCATAAAGGTCTTTGAAAAGGAAAAGATGTAAGCATTTTTATTGATGTTCTACTTCCCAATCCACTAGAGTATATTAAAAATAATTTCACTATTGTCAAGTGCAACCTCTACCAATACATATTTCTCAATTTACCAGTCCTTCTTCCTACAAACTGAAAAGAGAGAACAGCTCAGCAAGTATATTCTCTAGTCAACAGTGCTTGTGCACAAAGGATAAAATCTGTTGCTGAACATGACCAAAATAATTTTTGCTAACTACGGCTGATCCAGTTTGCCTTGCTGTTACACTCTTGCAAAAATACCTGAATGACTTGGAGATTTGATCACCAATCGATTATGGCTGAATATGAAAAACAAAGAGACAACAGCCAACATGGCTTTACTAAGGGCAAATCATACCTAACAAATTTGGTGACCTTCTGTGACAGGGCTACAGCTTTGATAGATAGGGACAGAGCAACTGCCATCATCTGCCTGGACATATGTGCAGCACTTGACACCGTCCTGCATGAACATCCTTGTCTGTAAATTGGAGATGGATGGATTTGATGAATGCACCACTCAGTTACTGGAAGGCCACACTCCAAGACTTGTGGTCAATGGCTCATTGCCCATGTGGAGACTAGTGATGAGTGGTGTCCCTCAGGTGTAGCCGATAATGTTCAACATCTTTGTCAGTGACACGAACAGTGGGATCAAATGCACTCTAAGCTGACAGCATCAAGCTGTGTGGTGCAGTCAACACACTGGAGGGGAGGAATGTCATCCTGGACAAGCTTGGGAGGTGGGCCAATGCAAACCTCATCAAGTTCAATAAAACAAAGAGGAAGGTCCTATATCTGGGTGACAGAAACCCCAGACACATCTACATGATGGGCAGAGAATTGATTGTGAAAAGCCCTGAGGAGAAAGACTTGGGAGTAATGGTTGATGAAAAACTCAACGTGAGAGGGCGATGTGTGCTCACAGCCCAAACGTATCCTGGGCTGCATCCAGAGGAGTGTGGCCAGAAGGTTGAAGGAGGTGATTCTTCCCCTCTCCTCTGCTCTTGTGAGATCTCACCTTGAGTACTGTGTACAGTTCTGGTGTCCCCAACATAAAGACATGGAACATTTGGAGCAAGTGTCCACAGGCGGCCACGAAGTTGAAAAGAGGATTGGAGCACCTCCCCTCTGAAGACAGGCTGAGCGAGTGGCGGCTGTTCAGGCTGGAGAAGAAAAGGTTGCATGGAGATCTCACAGCAACCTTCCAGTAACTGAAGAGGACCTACAGGGAAGCTGGAGAGGGACCTCTTGTCAGGAACTGTAGTGATAGGACAAGGAGTAGTGGGTACAACTGAAAAAGGGGAAATTTAGGATAGCTATTAAGCAGAAATTCTTTACTGTGAGGATGGTGAGGCATTGGAATGGGTTGTCCAGAGAATTTGAGGGTGCCCCAGCCCTGGAAGTGTTCAAAGCCAGGTTGGATAAAGCCTTGAGCAATCTGGTCTAGTGGAAAGTGTCCCACCCCATGGCAGTGGGGTTGGAATGAGATGATCTTCCAGGTCACTTCTAACCCTTAACATTCTATGATTCTGTGTTAATAGCCAGATTAAAATAGTAATTTTAATAAACAATAGCTTCAAAAAAGAAATAATCTTTCTATTGTGTTGTTCTCTTTCCTTATTCTACAGAGAAGGGAACCAATTCAGTGTCAGAAAGAAAGATCATCCAGGACTGAAAACATTTTTTCAACTTAAACTAGTCAGGAATTACACCGGCCAGTTTCAGGGTCAATAAGGGCATATCTGTACTTGAGAGTATGAAGAGCTCAGTAGCTACACAACAGTACAAAACATACAATGCACAGCTAGAGAAGGAGAGGGAAGAAGGGACTAGGGAACACAACCCCAAACCTAGTCTAATCCAGCTATTCCTTTGCTTCCCTTCTGGAGGGCAAATATTTTATATATTTCATAAAGATTCCCTCTCAGTGAATCCCAGTTTGATTTTGCACAGGGTGGATGATACCTTTTAGGTCCTCTGTGAAATGACTGTTCAAGTTTTTTCCCTGCAGTATCCAGTGAGCACAATGGATTATTACTAAATACGTTTTTTTTTTCTTCTTTACAAAAAGTGTCCTCATTTTCCTGTACGCACATTTCTCTGGTATATAATAAACAAACAGAGGAACATGACAGAAATTAATGCCTGCAGTGCAAGGCATGAAATGCAAAAATAGTTGCTTGGCAACCAGCATGAGAAAGAAGAGGTTATGCCTGTACAAACAGCCAAGTGAGTGTCACAAGTACCATTTCTGACTGCTGTGAAAAGGATGAGTAGGAGAGAGGATATATGAGGGGGGATTGCTTTAATGAAATTTGACTCTGTAGTTTACCCACAATCATGCATGTGTGATAACACAATAAAGATGTATTTCAAATTGCTTTCCTTCTATGTCATACCTTTGTCTTTAATCAACAAGTGAAGTTTTATTTTTAAAAAGCTATGTTTTTTCATAACACTTAAAAATGTCTAACGAGGTGTAAATGAATGCTGATTTCCATACGTACCTTCCTTCTTAATGAATTGGACATTTGCAACTACTTTTTCAAGGAACAATGGATCCATCTATAAGCATTCTGGCAGCCTGGAACAATTCATCAATCTAATGTAACTGTAAATATATTCATCAATAAGCACTTACTTTTCAGTAATAATATACATGCATTGTTCATCCACACAAATGATACCAGACTGACCATATGGAACAATGGAGAAAAAAATACACAGGCCCTCTTTTCACCATATTTGATTCAGTAACTTTGTTTCTACATACAAACTATCGAAGGGAAGTACCACCTCTGGTCCAGAAACCCTTGTACTGCAAATTGTTAGAGGTGAGAAAGATAATTCTAAGGAATTAGAATTTTATGCTTACGTTACTATTATACTTCTATTTTAGCATCCATCATTGTCCACTGTTGGATATTAAGATTTGACTGATCTGTGGTCTGAGCTATGTGAGCATTCTAATGTTCAAATTAGAAATTTTTGAAATGTGAGAGACATTAGACTGAGCCGCATCCAACATGAACGTGCTCTTCATCACAAACAAGATGATGTGAACATCTTACAGAACTGAACCTGCCTGTAGTATTATATCCTATCTTGTGTCCCTGGATCCATTTGCCCAGCAGGACTTGCAACTACGTCATGTTCTACAGAACACCACATGTTAGTACTGACAAGTAGGTGTCTGTTACTGTGATCAGCAGTAAACTGAATTGATTCACCTCCTTTCAGTGCACTAACAATCACTACAACTACTATACTCTTTTTCATTGTCAATAGATGTAGCTATTCATGACCTTATTTTAACCCTACAGGTAGCTGCAAGTGGCAAATGAGACTAAAGCTATAGTGAAAACCAGGATGGTTGAAGTAGTTGCCTTAACATATTAAAAAATCATTTTGTTCTTGTTGATTATACCAGGACAGACCTCCAAATGATAGAGCATTATCAAACTTGGACAGACATGGAAGAAGATAAGTATCACTAGAAGGGGAATTATTTTAATTCCTAGTGAAGATTAAAAAAAGAAACAACAAAACCAAAAAAACCCCACCAATCAGTCAAACCCCAACAAAAAACACAACCAAAACCAAGACACAGTGCTATGTATGGATTCAGTAGTTTTTGATTTGTGATCTGAGATGGTTTCAAACTACTGATGGAGAATAAAAAGATCAAAGAATGTATTTTTACTCTATGCAATCAATATTACTCTAATGCAAACTTCAGTAGGCTACAATCTCCTTTTGAAGACTAAGACATCTAACTTGCAAATTTCATGAGAATGTGTGGGATCAAGAAAGGAGAATTAACGCTCATATATTCTTCCATTTTATTCCTCCTTCCCCTGCAGAATTCTGAAGAGTTATTTCTCTCATCAGATACTAAAGTAATGCTCTACAACTGGTCATTCACCTAACTTTTATAGTTCTGCATTTTTGTTAACTAACAAAATTTTACAGCTTGAGAAGGTATAACATTTGAAGAATGAGAGACTAAAAGATTTCCACTCCATTTGTTTCTCTGTCTATGCAAATGCAAGGTAAACTTAAACAGTATTCTTCCTAAACCACTCTTGACTACACAGTGAGCAAGTATTTCAGCTTCATTCAGTTGCTTCCACTGTGCTCAAACACGTGGTGTTCTCAGAGCTATCACAGGCAACCGGTCAAAGAGGGCTAATGAGACTGAAATTTAAACAGGGGGGTAGGCACACACCTCAGAAGTCACTTCCCAAAGAGAACAATGATAAAAGGTATCAACATGTTTTGAACTAGACAGAAAGATCTCTTTCTTTAGCTGTTCCTCAAATTCTGTTCAGGTCAGCATGTCAGCAGTTTTTTTACCACAGATATATGCTAATCAAATTTATAGATCAGATCTTATCCTTAGGAAAGAGGTCTGAGTTTAAATTTTATCTATTTTTAAATTCTTGGGAAGCTTTCTCCAGCAAAACAGTTTGAACAGAAAAAAAATATATATTTTCGGAGGTATTATTATTTATACCACCTACAATAAAATAAAGCCTTTTTAGGAAATTTTTTCATTAAAGCTCTACTAGGTCAAATCTTATTTACATTTATTTCACACTAAATGCAAGAGCTTAGTTAGCTAGAGGCTTTTTTTATGTTTATGAGGTATCCGGATCAGCCTTAGCAACATGAGATTGAAACAAAGGCAAGACATTAGAGATGTGTCAGCAACAGGTTGCACCATTAATGTTACTCTGCAAGAAATCTCTGTCCTAAAAATGGGAACCTCCAGTGGTTGTTCCAGAGGTGCTGGCCAACACAGGTATGATGGAATAGACTCCAGACACTCATAACTTTGCTGAAATTTTCCAAACAAACTTCCTTGTAAATGCAAGATGCTGCTGAGACACTTGAACAACCTAGCCAAAATTCCAGTTCTGAGCATCACAGAGGATCAAGTCCCAGCAGTCTACATGAGATAATAGGCTTACTCATAAACACCATTCTGTTTCTAAGGCATTTGTCCTGATAGAAATTTAATCCAAGCCATTTTACTTAAGTTTTCAGTTGAAAAGTAATATAGCATTTCAAAGAAAATAAAATCTGAATATAAAATGAAAAATCATCTTTTGTCTCTAAACTTCCTATAGTAGCATCAACTTCAAAATATGCCTGCCAGTTACTATACATGCATGAATCAATCTTTTTGTATAAACAGCTTCCTAATAAGATCAGTAATCAAATTACAAGAAAGTTACCAGGGAAAGCACTTAGTTTAATTGAAGGAACCACCACACAATGATAGTGTCTACATCAAGTGTGCAGGTACTCAGACAGAGCGGGTGACCTTGCCTCCCCAAACCCAAATACTGGAAGGAAAAATAGAAGGCAAAACATAACGGACTCAGTCTAGCCACAGCAAGCATACCAGGGATATGGTACGGATATTCCTCCTTACAGGAATTTCATGCAGTATTCCAAAAGTGGAAATTATCTCAATCCAAATTCAGACCTAGCACACTACTGGTTTTAACTCTTATATTTCTACAGTTAATGTTTTTTTGACTTTTTTTTTTAATACATCAAAATACAAATAAAAGGTTTTTCAGAATGAAATAAATTTGCCAGCAACTGCAGTTAAAAGCAGAGAAGAAAAATACCGATCCAAGAAAACAAGCAAGCAATGGAGCTTCGTTCTTCAGTTGTTATGGGATTGTTATCTGGCTACAGCTAATTAGAATGACATTGCTCTAGTGGCTAACACTACAGCAAGATAATACTTTGTTACACACAACTTCTTCTGTAATCCAGCACAATGGTCAGTTTAAATCTGTATTTATTTAATATACAGTTAAAACATTTTAAACTATACCTATGTTAATCTAGACAAGCCAACCAAATTCCCAAAAGATTCTAAAGAAAGGCTAGAAATTCAGTTGCCATTATCCTCAACACATCATTTTATCTAAAGAAGACTACTTGAAACTCATTTGAAAAACTTATTCTGTTACTGGAAAGTAACAGCCTAACAACATATTCCCTGAGACTTCTTCCTATCCCCAAACACATTAGCTGATGTAAAAAAAAAAAAAAAAAAAAGCAAGCTAAAGGGAACAGATAAAATTGGGGGTTTAAGCTTAAGATGGTGGTTACGGTAATATTAGATTTGCATTTTCCTAAATACTTCCTCTAGGAAATTGCTAAAATAGGAGTAAATCGCAGTATTACCTCTGAAAAAGAATAACTTTTGCATCCTAGAAAAGTAGTTAAGAAAGGTCAGTAGCTTTCTTTCCAGTGACCATGGATAAAACCCACAATTAACATGCAGTTCTTTGAACATAGGGACTACTTTTAAACTGCACTTTGAAATTGCACAATTTCCAGTCCTAGTGTGAATACTTAATAATGCTTTAAGAAAATAAATGCTTATGTTTATGGGAGAAATTAATTAAGTATAGGCAACCTAGGAAAAGCAAAGTATAGTATGACAACTTTAAGGTTAAGACTTTTCAAAGTCTTCATTATCAAAAGATTGTATAATGTTTTACCTGCAAGTATTATAATGCATCCCTATGCACCACTGAGTCTGATGACAATTACTCATGTTTTTAGTCCTACTATTTTTGCAAAAGCTTTTTAATTGCTTCCCATTAAAATATAGCTCTTTTTGAAAACAAGTTTATAAACTGTCACTAATAGGGTAATACAGGATAAAGAAAAGCTTGAAGATGGCAGAGCATTTCTGCAGTTTTTCTGGAGGCTGAAATTTTATGAAGTAAATGATCTATTGGCTAAGTTCCTGTATTTCATGGGAAAATGAACTCCAGAGAATCTAACTGGAAAGGAGCTTTACTTGTAAGGCTTTGATTGTAAAAACTTCAATTAAACATTTCAATCAATGAGATTAAGTGTGGTACTGAAATTTTTCACCACTGATTTTTATTTTACTTTTGTCTAAAACACAACACAGCTTTGCTTCCCAAAAATCAAGATTTTATCACAGAGCAGCTAAATCTGTGGAACTTCAAAGAGGAAGTTACACGGCACATATATTGCTTCTTTTAATTCTAAAAGCCTGATCAATCCTTCAAAACACTGAATTCCTTCCATGCATTTTATGAGGATTAAGTGCTTCCATCCTCATCCTCCGGCAGCTCTGCCCTGTAGTGTGCAATTGTGCTTCACTGTCCATCAGAGAGCATGGGAAGTCCTATCCAGAGCTGGGACTGGGGCTGATGGTTTGTCCAAGTGAACTCCTATCCTACCCATGGCACCCAAGAAGCACCGAGCTGGGCTCCTCCAGCGGGGACAGCAGAAGCACCTTCAGTTTTCTGTTGTGCTGCGCTCTAGGAAATGGTAGATGGAGAAAAGTGCAAGAGCTCAAACAAGAGCGGTGAGCAGTTTTGTGGTAGTGCTGAGCAGCACCAAGGGGCACAGGGTACACTGTACTGCCCACCTTAGCCACAGTGAAGCACAGCGTGCCAACACCATTTCCCTTGGCAAAAAGAATCTTACTAAGCAGCTTTTACAAGAGCAGAACAGTTAGCTACTTCTTTCTAGCTACTAACAAAGGCTACTGCTTCACTGAAGTGAAAAATTTGTGAAAGCTCACCCTATTCCTAACAGACAAAATACAACCATTTCAAAAAGCACATTTTGATTTGTTTATCCTCCCCCATCCCCCATCCCCAAATACTGTAGTGTTTGCTCAGTGGTAGGCAACTGAATGCTGAATCACGAGACTTTTTACCTAACCCTGATGTACAGAATAAGAGCAGTAGATGTTTTGTCATCTGTGCAGCAAAGTATAGCTACTTAAGTGTTTTCATTACCTTGGACTTAAATATATTCAGCAGAAGTAACTATTCTACTTTAGAAAAGTAATAAAAAAAAACCCCCAAACCCACTTTCCTCCCCTTTGAACACAAATTATTGATGCAGTTCCGGGGTAACAGGTTTGCTCAATAATTGCATCCACCCCAAGTACAAAAAAATTTAAACAACTGAATGGAAGAGATAAGTGTCTGTACCTATGCACCCACTTAAATTTTTTTGCTTTGTTTTAAATAAGCTTCCAGAATTGAATGCAAACCTCCATAGATTCATTAATACCTTTTATTTTTAAATTACATTTTCATTTAAGCAGCTTAAATATTTTAAAAGTGGCCTCTGGGTCTGGACATAAATAAAAGAATGCAGCGATATCCTTTAAAAGATGGGAGGCAGTACAACCAATTACGTTATTACTTTTCTTTTGAGGCAGACTGCCTTCTAAAGGGAAAAAAAAACCAGTTTCACATATAGGAAAACAAAAAGGTAAGTAAACATTTTTCTGGTCTTTGTAAGGAAGGTATTGATGATAAAAATGACAGGTTAGTGTATTTCCTAGTACATTTACTCTTGAGCTTATTTTGTAAGCTATAGAATCAACTGTCAGCTTTCTGATACAATTCAGTACACAGCGACTTTTGCTAAAAGATACTGGATTCTAGATGCTCAAGGAAAAGAAAATCCAAACCAGATTCTCACTGACAATTCAAACACATATACTTTACTGCAAAATATTTAGACTAAGAATAGAAATATTACTCTTAAAGACAGAGTAACCAGGTAATAGTTTAAGTAGCATACAAAAGGAAAACCAGGGTTTTAAATTCTTTGAAAGTGAGATCTACTAAGGTAGCAAAATACAGATTTATGTATTAGATATGTCCCAAATTCATACTAAAACACATTCCCTATATATACATATATATATTTATACCTGTATATGAATGTAAGGAATGTGTATGTATAAGTGCTAATATATCAATATATACCCAGCCTAGGTAAATGTGCTTTATTGTTGAAAGACATTGGAAGTGGTTTGACTTTTAGCAATTGTACTGAAAAAAAAATGTTTTATATGAAATGATACTAGGGGAAAACGTACCTCTGACAACTATAACTAACTTCGGTATTTTATACATGTTAGACCTCCCTTTTGTGGAGAGTGTATATTAAAGAATCGGTATTAAAAAAATACCAAAACCAAAACCAAAAACTTGTACTTATATTTTGAAATGCTGTTGCAAAATTAATCTTCTTCAGAATATGATACAAATTATTAAGACACTTAAATATATAAGTAGCCCTCTAATTCTGGAGTCAGGTTTGTGGGCAAATAACTAATTTGTACTTGAATTTCCTAATTTAGAAGTGGAATAACAGTAAAATCACTTTCTCAGTCTCAGATATTTTCTGTGGATTTCTAATATTCATTTCCCATATTTATAGAACTAGGATGACACATAAATCATTGATGAGTGAGTGGCAGGAACCTTAAACTAGATCAGAAAGAAATAAACAACACTTCTTTTTCTATTGGCTTACAGAGAATAAGGCCTCTGTGAGATGGAGATATAGGTTCATGAAAAACCATTTAGTTTTATAAATTAATCATTATGATATAATCGAGAAAAGAAACCGTGCTGAAAAGGTAATGATAAATTTGTCACCACTTTAGGAAACTGATTATCCTTACACATGTGCAGAATAAAGCAAGCTGTTTAAAAGTCCTCTGGAGGAGTTTTGATTTCTACCAGATGGCCAGTGCCTTATTTCCGTATTTTATGTGCATTTCATTTTATTAAACTTTAGTTACTTGGTACTGCAATACTTGAAGTCATTTTAGGTTTCAACTTAGGAATGACACATAAACAATACAGCAGATTTTCAGGACATTTCAATAATTCTCATGTGTCCCTAGCATGACTTGTTGTGACACTAAGTCTTGTAAGATTGCTTGAGCTATGACTGGCATATGCCTACACACCTGTAGGAGACAGGGCAGGACAATGTCTTCATACTTGCTTGGTTGCCAAAGAAATACAGCTGCATTAAAGGGCCGCATTTAAGCCCATGAATTCTGCATCTCTCTAGAGTTCATTAGCTAGGGCTTAGCAACACATTTCATCATGGAACTATAGCACCAGCATAAAGTCATAAGTCTTAATGTTCAAATATTTACTGAGCTTGTATTTGAGCTACTGCATGTCATTCACAGTACTTCAGAGCTATGCATGAAATAATATATTCCTCAGAAACTTGGGGATAAAATCAAGCATTCTTCCCTCATATTTTTTCACTGCATGCAACATCAAATCATTTTGGTTATGCATGACCACTGAACAACTTGTGACAAAAATAATTAAATCCCTAAATTCTTCTCTGAAAGAAACATTCAAATTCTATGCCAGTAAAGATCACAATGTTCTGGGTGCATCCAAATGTGAGGCAAAAATTCCTGTAACTTGAATGATGACAAACAAAGAATGGATCGTTCGCACAGCAAATTGATTATCTACTCTATTGGATAGGACTTATAATGAATGCACAATATGCTTATTCAACAGTCTTAACTTTTATATCATAGTACTCCTGTTAAAATCTATGATCTTTTACCTTTCACTGTTTTCAAAATGAGTAAAATAATATTAAGCATTTATTCCACAGAAATATTTAGTCTTTTTCTTTACAGGATAATTTGTCTTGCCAGTATCATTTTTTAAAAGAGTGGTATAATTAAGTAAAAGTATTTATAAGAAATTGAAAGTCAGTTTTGAGGTAAATGGAAATAATTTCATTTCCTCCCATTTGATTAAATATATTTGATGTGGCTAGTGTAATTATTTCACGTGAATATTAGGTATATTAAAATTATGTGAAAAGCCAGTGCAAAGTCTTCAGCAGTTGAAATTTGTGCTGTATTACAAAAAGAACTGTAAAATACCTACCTGTGCATAAGCACCAGCCATTTAGAAGCATTAATTGAGTTTAAGCCATCAAAAAATTCATGAGATTAGTTTTAACTACAAATTTGCAGCCAAAATATGCACATATTTTCATTCTACTTTTATAAAGGAATTCTGAAGGCTCATGACTGCTGTTTTAAATGAAAAATGCTCTCTCAGACTCCAGGAGTGGTTCTTCATTGCAAGATTTGCAATACAACACTTCCTCTCTCCCTCTTTTTTAAACAGTTCACACATTAACTATTAATGTGATACTTCAAAGACTATTCTACAGTATTTAAATCCAAAGAACTTAGATTATGTTTAGAAAACTCACGTGTGATCTTCCCCTTTGTATGACCCTTTAATCAAATATGTCTCCATGATCCTTATTTTTAAGGCACAAGTAATGTTCTCTGAATGTGATAAAAGGCAAAGATCCTAGCACCTTAATTTTTCTGCTCTTTGCTAAAATAAGGAATTGCCAATAGCCACGACAAATATAGACAAGGAAATCTGTCTACAGAGACATTTCATAGAGGAAGTGTACAATTTGGTGAAACACAATGTGATCTTCAAGCACTTTAGACTACATTTGTAGCTAACCAGAAATTAGTTTGCTTTCCAGAGAGTGGAGATTAAGACAGAAAAAAGCATGAAAGTGAGAAATACAACAACTAAAGTGTCATTTGTTTACAATTTATCCAAGTTGTATGCTCTTGCAGGCTCTGTTCTACCAATAGTTACATAAGCAAAATGAGTAAAAGAGAGTCTCATGGGCTAAATGCTCTGCTTTTCAGGAAACAGCATGAAGGAGAGAAGGCCCAGGAGAGAAGAGTAATGAGATAGCTGTGCCAGTGCAGAGGCCTGCAGGATACCAGCCTTATCAAAATTAGAGGAAATGCCAGGGGATACCATGCTTGCCTATGAACTATTTCACAGCCTAGAACAGACATCTCGCTCTAGCATACTTATTGAAAGGAGCCTGTAGTGGAGAGGAAGTCAATCTCTTCTGCCATGTCTCAAGTGAAAGGACAAGAGGAAACTGCCTTACATTGTACCAGGGGAGGTTCTGTTTAAGTATTAGAAAAAAAGAAACAATGAAGTAACTTTAAGAGTGGTTGGGAATTGGAATAATTTGCCCAGGGAGGTGGCCAGATCACCATCTCTGAAAGAGTTCAAGAGATGACTGGATATGGTACTTGGGGATCTGATTTAGGGGTGATTTTGTTGGTGCAAGATTGATGGTTGGACTCCATGACCTTGAAGGTCTCTTCCAATCTTGGTGATTCTATGGTAGTTTCAATCCTATTCCATGCCTACTCAAAAGTCCCTGTCATGGACCTTATACCAAAAAAGAACATTTTCTAGCTTTGCACTACAGAAATTCACAAGTTTAGCACTGTTTAAGTTTTTAGTATCAGAAATAAGTTCAATTCTTGTGATCTGGAGTGGAAATGACCTTCATGATTTTGAACTTTCTTTAAGCACTGTGATACTGAGTGCTTCCTTGCAGTTTCAGAGGGTACTATGAAAACAAACTTTCTTTTGCCTGTTCCAAGCAGTTATGTCACTGTAATTCCATACCATGCAGTGTGTGCTCCCAGATTGCATGCAGCTCTCTCCCTTACTTCACAAACATTTTCTTTCTCTTTTTTCTTTCCCCACACCCACACACCACCGATGTGTCAAGATAAGAGACATTTCTGGCCATATATTTCAAAAGGAAGAGTGTTAAAAGCAAAAGGGAAAATTTTCATAAGGTAAAACTCTCCTTCCTCTAACTTTTTAAAGATTATTTAGTTGAATGAAAAGAGGTAGCATTTCTTCTGAGGTATAGACAGCCCCCACTCCCATTCCCACCCACATCCACTCAGTATCCAGCATGTTAGGCTGCATTAGCCCTAAGAAACATCTTCTAACAGATGTTTTGCTTTTGTATTAAATTTAAACATTCTTTGGAGTTATTCCCTTGAGTCTGCCTACTGTAATTTTCATTACAGTTTTAGTTGGGGGTTTTCTACAAGTATTAAAAGGTACTGAAAGATATTCCCAAACCATGCAACAGAAGGAACTGCCAGAGGTCAGTTTTTACTTTTCTTACAAGTCCATCAAATAGAAAACACAGCACACACTTTTCATAACTCTGCTCTTTCAAATGTGAGTCAACAACAGGAAGCTGTCAATATAAATTTCAAATTAAGTGTGAAAGTTTTAGTGCCAGAAGACAGGAAAAAAAATGCAACTTTTTTTTTTTTTCATTTTTCATCTAATTGATATTTTCTTTTGAAAATTCTTTTAGCAATTTTGATAAAATCAGAAGGTTACCTTAATGTTAATATACTCATTATTATTTAATCAAGAGCACCTTGTTAAATGCCAAAGAAAATTATTATCTCTATTTTAGTTAAGACATTCATCATAAATGGAATAAAATAAATATGACATTTCTATCTTTAATGAGAACATATAATGAAAACATAAAAAAGAAATATCACACCGATCCCTGACACTTAGCCTGTTAATCTCTTAATTCTTTCCTTTTGAACATTAAGAAAATCTTGTTTACCCACAAGAAGGTACATTTCCAGTAAAACTACCAAGAAATATAGAAGAGTTTGAAAAATTGGGTTACAATGTCATCAAGTCTATAATGCTCTAGGTGACTTCAAATAATCGCATTCTGATTTAATTTATTTTTTTAAATAATGCATCCTTGTAATACTTTGCTGTTCCTGTTTATTACAGAATTAATTGTTCTTTTTATAAGGATTTTAAAACTAACTAACTGATGTTTTAAACAGAATGCCTATTCAGAATAGCAAAAGTCAAGACACAAATAGGGTAGTATGGAAGTAGAAATGTAAGATAAACAGTAAAATATGAATATTACATATTTTACAAACTGTGCCAGTTTCTTAACTGTTTATGAATAGAACATTAAGACAAATTCTAGCCTGTACTTTTATGCATAAATTTTGAGTTTACACCAAAGTTTGGAAACATGAACAACATATACACCTATATTTTTCTAAATGCCTGTTTCCAGAATAGCCAACCTGCAGGAAATTACTTCTGAAATATTTTGCATTTTTTAATATGCTCTGGTAAGGGATGTTGAAAATAATTATTTAAAGACTTATGCTCTTATGCTATTAGCTACAGAATTTTGACAGTAGTGGATCCTCTCATATGTGACTGCACTGGACATATACTGATGCCAGAGGAGCTGCAGTGTCAGATCTCCATAATTTTTTTTTCCTTTGAGTTACACACTCTACCTTTTCAACTGTGTGCAACAGATTTGGTAGCAGCAAAGTTGTGCCCACAATGCTGACACTTACATTAACCATCTCACTTCTTTTGCACAAATCACTTGGATTAACCACTGTTAATTATTAAGTCAAACTTCTGTCACACTGCAGTAAGCAAAGGAATGAGACAGACAGCTGAAGTCACTTTGTCACAGTGGCCACTGATCCACCCCTCATAGCACATTTGAAGCTCTGTGAGACCTACTAGATGAGAAAATTAAGTCTTGTAAAGAGGCCCTATGGCACAGGATATGGGAATTTACGGGACCATTTACACTAGGCCTTTCCCAGAAAATGGCAGAGTGATTACACACCTTAGGAAGATTACAGTAATCCCAGACAATTCTGAAGAAATGACAGCATTGCTGTACAAACAACACTTCCAATAGTGAGCTGAGAAGAAATTTCTGTAAATAATGCAACTGAGGTGTTGAAACGTTAACGAATCACAGGGAAGTTTTTTAAAATCAGTTGTGTGAAGGGAAGCCACCTCAGGTGTGCTGGAAAATAAACTGTAAATACTTATTCAACACAGTGAGAAATTGTTAATGAGAAAGGGATCAAAGCACTTGACTCAAATTCTAGACAAAGTAAGCTACATGACTTGCTTCACAGATATACTCCCCTGTAAGATTCTTGGAAACAAGTATGCCAGTATAGGTAAGAGTCTGAGCAGAGGTCTGTACATACACTTGAAAGGTAAGAATTTAGATTTGACTGACTGGGAACTACTTGCAGGGGAAGCTCTGCTGTACCCCATCCATCCCATGAGATGACAGAGCAAGAAAGAAAACCCCACAAGTGCATGGCTTGGCAGCTACTCAGGGTGGGACAAGATCACAAATCTCATGTGTAATGACCACAGCTTGAAAAGTATGCTTACTGCTGGTGGCTTCAAAGGCTAATAATAAATACACCATAAATTCTCAGGTGACAGCTACGTGGTGGCCCAACAGGGGCAGACACAGTAGGAGGTGAGTCTCCATGCTACAACTGGAAGTGCACCTGGACATATCCATCCCTGGTGTGCATTTGAAGCACTCCCTGTCCCCATGGCCATGCGTGGCAGTCGTGGGGCCACTGTCCGAATCATTATCTTGGCTCTATTTGCCCACCTCTGGGCATGGTGGGGCAAGGCTTCTAAGGGAGGTCCCTGCCCCAGTCTGCCCCATACCCTAAGCCCCCACATAGCCAGGGGCTCCTCACTCATTACACAGTGTGCAGTGCCCCCACAGGTGCTGCATGGCTCACAATCTGTGACAAATTACCAAAAGAGGATTTTGATGGGCTCTGCAACCTGCGGCTCCTCCATGGCTGCATAGAGTGAAGGAGGCTGTTTGCTGTGGGCTTTGCCTTCCCAAAATGGATCTACATGTATGCCAAAAGTTCAGGGGTGCACATGGTGCTAACATGCATGGCCACACAGGTCAGCGTAACTGGAGAAACGTACCTTTTTTGAAATGCACATTCAAAGACAAGCAGAACTCAGTGAACATCAATATCCAGCCTCAGGGATCACCACAGGAGGTCACCAGCAGTCAAACATGGATTCCTGATAGCTGGCCCTGGACTCCTGGTCTCTGGAGCAGCTGGTCCTCCGATCAGATATCTCTACCTTTACTCCCCCAGGCCTCCTGTGATCCATCACCCTTTCTCCAGTATCTGGACCCCAATCTCTCATCCCACCCACTGCACAGTCCTGCTTTGTCTCTGATGGTCACACACATAAGAGCACACTCACACAGAAAATAATCAGTATCAAAGTTTAAGCCAGGACAACCTGCAGCGAAAAGGTGCAAGGTCCAACCTGCCAAGCGTATTGACTATTGGCTTGCTTAAACATGATCTGCCATTATTATACTCTCTCTTCTCCATTTTGACATCCTTCTTTCTACTCTTGCTTGCTCCCAAATCAAACACTTGTGCCTTATTGATTTTTTTCTTGATAATCTCAGATTTGCTACAATACCACTACATTTACATTTTCTGATATTGCTGTCCAGGTCATGTCAGCCTTACATAATATCAATGATACAACTAACAAGGCACCACTTGACCTGCAAGGTCTCACTTCCCAAAAGGTTTCCAGTACTCTCCCATTATTGGTGAGGTCTGGCCACCTTTCTCTAATAATGATGGTCTAACAATGACCCCTAACAATCTGTGAAACGCAGACACTCCTCAAGGCGCTGTAAGTCCTGACACCTTCTCACCCTGTTGCTCCATAGGTCCAGTGATTTCTCACATCATGTCTTGAAGTTTCTCACTGTTTTTTCAATGAGCTCAACATTCAGGCCTGAACCTAATCCTAATTATCTGCATGCATACCCTAATTCTGCATTCTCGGTTCTCATCATTTACAGAAAGTCTCTCAAAAGTCAGAAAAACTGTCCAAGAGCCTTTACTTTGTCCCATGAAATTTCACTCCTGTTTGCCTGAAATGGATACTGATAAGAATCAGCATTTCCCTTCTACTGCTGATGTTGGCAACATCATCTGACATCATGACAAAAGTTTGTCTGAATATAATTTCTAATAATGGCCTTCAGAATTGTGAGCAAGACACTAAAAAGATAACCCACCCCTCCACCTAAAACACCAGAAAAAATAGTTGTTTTAAAAATTGTGAATTTTTAACATCTATTTTGTTTTCTTCTGCTTCAATTTTGAGCTTTCAAAATTGAACATTTACTACTGTTTATAGATATTTATGGGGAAGAAGAACCTGAAAAATAAAAGAAAAAGATTAAGGTCTTATTCATCCATCCAAATAGGTTTGCTCACAGGTAAATTTTTTCTCTGAATAAATTTATTCACATGGGGATGTTTTAGGAAAAAAGAACATAAAAAAGCATGGAAATATGCAGCAGAGAAGAAGAATGTTTTTCTAAGTACAAAGGGAAATAAAGTCCAAACACACTGCCTCGGCTCTTTTTCCATGCACATCAACTCTCAGTGGTCCTACTCCCCTCAAGAGTACTAGACGGGAATGAAATTCAGCAGCCTAAACTAGCTCCCCTCACACTTGCTGCTGCTATTAATGTTAATTTTCTCATTCAGGCTGTATCATAGTGCCAAGATGAAAGATTCTCACTGCCAAAGAATAACTAGCGGCAGTGAGAGGCTGCCTGGGGAAAAGACACAGTTGCACATCATCTAGTATAATTTTTTCCATCAGGACTGACTGAAGAACTAGAAAGAAGGCAAGGGGGTAGGAAGAAAAAGAAGTAAAGTAGCACAAATTATCCTTTGTTCATGTCAATTTATTTTTTGTTTCAGAGAAGAACAGTAGCCCTAGTGCAAGATCTTACCAGTTAAAATGAAAATTATAGGAAGATTAATTCAAATATCATGACACAGAATATACTGTGGAAGCTAATAGCTGCATTATTGAATCATAAACATGGTTACTCATAGGGAATCATTTAAACTGCTGTATTTTAATTTCTAATGCCCTATTCTTATGAGAAATTTTAGAGTATAAAGGCTGGGTTGTTCAGTAAATAATTAAAACTTTTAGAATAACATAGAATAGTTTTAGCTTTCTTATAGCTACATATAGTTCCTGTTCTGCTTTGTGGCTTAGTTTGTGTGTTCACTGAGTTACACAAGAAAATTCTATCCAAAAATCAAAAAAGTGACCCCTATTCAACACCTACTAATTTAACTTATCAAACAAAAATAGAAAAAGCAAAGCAAAACCTAAAAAAAGATGAGCTGAGCTATCAGTATTGATACCAAGTCAGTTTTTTGCTTCTCCATTGATAATACCAATGACATTTCCAATGCCCAGTAACAATTCTATGGTGCAAACCCCAGTACTTCTATTAGGAAATGCCTCCAGCAGTTAAGCACAAAGGTAAGGAGAAAGAACAGATATTTTGCTGAAGCTGCACAGCATGCAACTGAAATAGCAAGAGCTAGACTATGAACCATCAATTCCTCACTTGCAGGACACTACCTTGCTTCCCGAAAACCACTGGAAAACCTCTTCCTGAGAAACACCTGGACTGCTAAATTCCTGACTGATTACACACACCATTTCAAAACAGCCTGAAAGCATGAGCACACACTCTGTACACCACCATCCAGTAATACCTTCCACTGTCATTTGGGGATGGAATTTAATCAGGAGGTGCATGATCTTTATCTACTTACCTGCACCTTTGAACATTCACAGTTTTGTTTGGTATTGGTTGCTGGTAACAGCAAAGGGATTTTTGTTTATTTTATACAAAATAATGTGTGAATACCAGTTTACGGTGTATTGTAAGAAATCTGATGAGAGAAATGAAGGAAGGAAAGGGGAGAAAAATCCTCCTTGACACCCTGTGCACCTGGCTGACTGCACGGATTTATAAAAACCACAAAGGATACACGTATGGATGCCTTGCCCTAGATGGTACAGTGTGGGGAAACATAAAAGGTGGAAAAGCTCTTAGGTGTGAGAAAAAAAGCAGGTTTCAGAAATAAAGCAAAAAGAATTTAAGAATTAGCTCTAGCTGTGAAAACTTGAAGATAGAAGAGGATACAATTATATAGCAAGCAAGGACATTAAAGCAATGGTTAGAGTTTCTAGATTTGGCTGAAATTGGTTTTGAAGTTGCAAAAAATATGCTTAGAAAGATAGAGAAGTTTAAGCTTAATAATGGAATATTGTGCATTGTTATATAAAGGCATAACAAGCAAGTATTGTATACAACAGATGTACATGCACTGTTGAGGATTGGATAAAACAGCTGTCTAACTTTTAGAAGCATGTTAATTGGCTAAGAAGCTTTTAAGAATGCTTTGCAACAAGGAAGTCTGTGGGTGCCTGTGATGGCATGAGCTTTGTACCATCTCTGTCTCAACTCAGTATGTGAGACTGATAACAGAATAAAATAATAAAAAGGCTCCTGGAACGCCTGTCCGGGCTCTCCGTCCCGTTTGCTTGCCAAAAACGCTGACAGTACAGCACATTTTTACTGGTCTTAAATTCAGCATTTCTGTTACTTATGTTGCTTCAGAATGGAAAATTGACACCTATTGTATATTGTGAATTACTATAGTACCATCTTCAATATAAGACTAGATCTATGCCTGGGCAACCTGATCTGACCCCTTAGCTGTCCCTGCTTTGAAGAAGGGTTTGGATTGCTTGTTTCTTAAGGCCTTCTCCCACCTAAATTTTCAGTAATCCTAGTATCTATTTGCATTTGAAGAACAGAAAGGCAATAGAATTTCTTGTACTGAAAACCTGAGTTCTGTAGGTTGTTATTTGCATGTTAGATAACAGATATATACAATTGCTTAACAGATATATAGGATTCTATGAAGACTATGACAGTACCTCAAATTCATGACACATTTACTCAGTCTTGGAGTTGGCCATTTGCACATCTTAGTGCACATAAACACAGAAAAATGAACAATAACAGAAGGGTATCACATATGACATGGTGATCACTGGACACAGATGAAGAACAGAACCACTAAGTGAAGAAAGTTAATATAAAATTTTATTTAATACGCAAATAAATGAAGAATTGAAGCAAAAATACTGCTTCCAAACTAAAGGAGTAAATGCAAAATGTATTTTTAAAAAGTCAGATAGTGATAAGTATTCTCTACTAAACTTGGGTTTCTTTTTGATCTATTGTTACATCTCATATTGCCTAATCTCTACTGAATGAAACTATCTGTCCTTGTCCTCACTACTTTCAGCTAAACTGGTCTGAGCTTCCTTTATTTGAGACACTAACCAGTCTAAATATTTTTTAAGGAGTAAGATAATTCATAAGAGACAAAGTGGATCACACAGAAGTCTATTCCCCTACAAATAATCCACCTCAAAACACATTAGAACACTATTCTTTAAATTTCCACAAGTACAATAGTACCAAAGTAACAGAGGCAGGTTTGGAAATCTAGACATCATGAAGCTAAAACTTCCCATATGCAATAGTTTCAGTTTCTTAAAACAGGATAATATCTTGTCATCATGGAATAAGAAATGGTGATAAATACATAATTAAATGGTGTGGAGTCTTGGTTTTTCTGGGCAACTCAGACAATCATATTGGGCCAGCAACTCAAGCTATGGTTAACATAGAAGCAGCTAGCTCGTATTCTAAACCTTCCAAAATGGAATAATTTTCAGTAAATCAGGCACCAGAAGACAGTCTTCAGTGCTTGGCTCACAAAAAACTTCCCATGATATTTAGGAAAACTGTTAGCTTTGTACCAGATGAAGAAAAGTATTCTTCTCATGGAGGATTTCCCTGAAGAAGAAGGTGGCATATGAGCTTTTTAGATTTGCATTTGCAGATAACAGTTGGCAAGTAACAGTACAAAAGTCTACACTTGATATGAGGGTTTTAAGCTTAATTTGTCTATCAAAGAGTAGAAAGCATTTACTCTGGAGCATAGATATGCAGCAGTTTCTGTGACTAAGCAATAGAAGGATCCTTAATTATAATTGTTCTCTTTTGTTTCACAGACTGTAATTGTGGCAAATGAATCTGAAAATTCACCCTTTAAAAAAAAAGTTCCCCAACTTTTTAAATACTGAACTACATTTGGAAGGGTAAGGTAGGAAAGGTGTTATTTTTTCTGGTGAGGGAAAAGCATTAATTAAAGTGGTGAATTTTTCATGTAGAAAGTAATTTCATATTTTCAAAACTTTTGATTTATCTCAGAATTATTCTTTAATAAAAACTTTGCCAGCCTGATGCAACTTCTAAGTTTTTCCAAGATGGTCTAATCCATTGTTTCTCTGCTCCATCATTAATACTGCCTACATATTCCAGAATTCAAATTATGTTGTCCCACACATGCACACTTTCACTTTGAGTTATTCCCCAATTTCATCAATTCTTCTCCTGTTATTTTTTTATTGCTTTAATAAGGTAGGAATTACTCTGCTCCCAAGCCTCATGCAACCAAGCTAAAAAACTTGCAAGAAATTAGTTTTTATCTCATCTTCTTAATACTGATCCTAAATATCTAATCTTTTAGACATTTATAGAGGCTGAAATAGGTGAAAGCTGAGCAAGTAATGATTTTGGTTGCTCTTTAGAAGACTATTGTCTACAGAGCACAGGAGCATTCATAATAATATCAAATATAGAATACTGTAGTTCCTGGTTTATAGAATAAGGGAATAAAATTACTTTTTATATGAAATAATTTATGCATTTGAAACATCCTAAATCTACAACTGTATTGCAATAAGTGTGAAGCCACACCTACATATTTTAGAGGGAAAGAGTTTATGTGCCTTTCATTTATTCTATGCAGGTTTTTTGGGTTCTTTCAGGTGGGGTGGGTGTGGGGTTTTTTTCTCTTTCTCTTTCTTCAGTCCCTGCTAGACATGGCAAACTTGTTTCTTCCTCAGTTTTTTACAAGTCTGTACTTTGGTTTGTGAATCTCCAGGGCAAGACAGTAATACAGGGAATTGAAAAAGCATCTTACAACCTTCTTCAGCAGACCATACAAAATGTACTCAGCTGAAATGAATTGTTCTAAGAAGAATTTATAGGGATTTCTACTTTTTTTAGCTTAAAACCAAATAACCATTTTTAAATATGTCTATAACGTCAGTATGCTTTTTTGTCCCTGAATCAATTCCTACATTTTAACTTTTTTTGTGACCTATTATATATTATAGTAGTGAAAGCTGTCAGGTTCATAGCTTTTTAAAAGGGGTCTTACACTTACATTGCTATATCTAAATGACATGCCAGCATTTTACCTTAGTGTAAAATCCACCTTTGAGAGACACAAACCCCAAAGAGTCTGCACAACTGATTCTACAGTACATATATTTTAAACATATATATAGATATTTTAAAGGCACTGCTGAGTGAAGAGTGTGAAATTCCTCCCTCCAGCCTCAACAAAAAACTGCCTACAGATTATTAATGTTTCTTTAAGGAAAAGAAAAGTCCACACATCAAACATCATGAGGAAAGGCTGTCTGTTCCACCAGAAAGTACAGCAAAATCCACTTGAAGTAAATTGAAAGCTTAGGCACATTTTCCCTCATCAAGCAGCAGCATCAGTTTCAGCCATGACCACAGCCCCATCACTTGGTACTGTGCCCCTCTCAGATGCCATTTCACTGGGCCTGCTATCAGGAGGACTTTGTGAACACTTATCAGCCATCTCAGGGCAAGGTCCGGCTGCTTTGCTCAAATCACCGACTGGGGCAGTTTGAGTTGAGAGCTTTACGCTGACAGAGATTGAGGCATACCCGCCAGTTCTAGTTCAACATCACTTCTTGAGACAGATGTTTCTTTAGAAAATGCATTTCTGAGCTCTTTAACTATTTAAACATAACAATTAATTTTAATTTAATATACTGCTCTCTTGAACAGTCTTCAAATTCATCACTGCAACACAAACTCAATATTGATTGTGTGCATTTGTGAGATACAGGCTTAAAATAATTAGTAATGATTACTTAAGATGCAAAACAGATAAATTTAAGTGGGGTTTTTTTTTCAAAAGAATAGGCAACAAAAGCCTCCTTAACCCTCCCCAGTGCTGTATTTGGGCAAAGATACAGAAAACACAGAAAAAAAAATTCTGTGCGAGTCAGATTTGCATTCAGTCTGCTTTTTTCAAGGTTTAGGAAAAACAAGAAAAAGACCTGCTGGCATAACACCAGAGAATCACAGGATATTCTGAGTTGGAAGGGACCCACAAAGACCATCAAGTCCAGCTCTTAAGAGAGTGACCCATACCCTGGTCAAGCTTGCAACACTGGCATTACTAGTACCATGCTCTAACCAACTGAGCTGATCTCAGGATCAATACACACTGCTCTTAATTAAAGCTCTATATGAATCAATTCAATATTCCATATTTTCACGGTGGACAAATACTAAGAAATTAAATCAGCCCTACTGACAGATTCAAAGAATACTATAAATTTCATACTAATTTTCTAAGGTACCTTGTTGATTTTTACTGTTTCAAGAAAGTTTGCAATGCAAGTCAGTTCCTTCATGAAAGGATTAAATAAATTAGGAATTCCCAGTACTTGGAACCTTCCAGATCACACTATGTTTATCTAGAGCCATACTTCAAACAAGACTAACAGTAGTTTCATAAACACATTTCTCTTTAGGTACATCTTGAACTTGCCAACAGCCCTCTCCTGCCATGAGAAAAATACGTTAGTGGGTACAGCAGTTGATCAAACAAAACATTTTCTGTGATATGGCTATGGAAGTTTTCTTCAAATGGAAATGAAATATATTTTATTGTAAACCAGAACTCCACTCTTAGAGATAGTGCATTTCACAGATTTTCTTGGTTTTTTTTTCCTCAAAAGAATGTTTTTGACTTTTATTCAAGGAAGTCAATAGAGTCAAATAAACGAAACTCCCTTTGTTCAAACAGGAAAAATGATCATTTGATCTAGTCAGGCTATTTGCCGAGCCTTGTAGACAGAAGATTTTCATGAAACAGATGAAAACAGGAGAGAAAAAAATTCAAACACAACTATACTTTAGTACAAAAGCCATGATGTGGAACAGAACTAGAGTCCTATAATATACAGTCTTTCAGCTGAATAAACTTGTACTGTGGCCACTGGTTTACAAGCACCTATTTGCATAAGGAATGCAAAGGAGCACTCATACAAGGTAGGAAATAGTATTTGTTTAGTTATACCAAAATTCACATAGCTAGACCGGAACTGCTAATAAAAAGAAGACTCTTTATTAATATCCAAATTAACTCATGTTCTCAGGACAACTCAGTATCAGAGCTATCTTAAAACTTTTGGAGGTCTTGGGCACACAGCTGAGAGGTTCTCATTCCCAGGAAGATGAACTGCTAAACAGTGAACACAGGACTGCACAGCACCCAAGTCCAAATAAACTGCTTTTCTTCAGCACATCTTTCATTTTTAAGTGCTTGACACCTATTCTTCTAGGATAAAAAAAGTTACTCCAAGCCCTTGACAGATAACCATGTAAATATAAATATACCATATTTTTGAGGAAAATACTCCATCTTGTTGGTTCAAAGAACCCTTTAAATAGTTCTGTATCTTTAAAGTTTTGACCCTCATTCCTGTAACCCAAAATTTTATGACAGAATTATTGGAACAAGAACTGAATATAAAGCTGAAAAAAAAATGCAAAGAATGATATTTTTTTTCAGTGTTTTTTCTCTGCTTGTGAGATATCTGTATAAATACTTTTTAAAAGGACATATTCCCATTCTGCTCTGTAAACAAGCAAAGAGAACAACATTTTGGCCCTCTCCATATGTAAAAACCCTTTGACCTCAATGCTTACAGAAGTCATATTACAGCTCCTACACTCTGATTCAGTAAATAAAAATAATTTTAAAAACCCAAATGTGCTCACCTTCCCCTCCAAAAAAAAACTCAACAAAAAAACCCTAAAACCCAAACAGCAAGCTCTTACAAATAGAAGGGAAAAGAAGTGAAAGAAATCTCAAGATTTCTATTTAAATGTAACTCACATAAATAACATGAATGGGACACAGAGCTTCTCCAAGTAAATAAATAGTCCCAAGATAGTAGTCTTGTGCCAGTCCGATGGCAGTATCACAAATAATGCTGCAAGTTAAACGAATTTCCCTGCATTAGCAACAGATGTAGAACTCTTAAATTGGTTGCAAAAGACATGATGATAAGGAAAAAATGGTACTTGGTCTGTCACAGACATACTTTGATATGGTGCCTTTTGGCATTTCAGTCCACTGAAAGTAAAAACAAAATCCTGGACTCTGGAGTATGGACATGTAAAAGTTCCAAGACATCTCAACATTATAAATTAGGTTACTCGTGAGGGAGGCCACTAAGAAGCAAAAGAGAAATTCTGAAAATCTAAGTAAAGTTTTACTCTAAAAAGCATTGAGACTTCCTGATTATTTGTTAGAAAATAATTACAGTTCTGCAAATGGGTAATGAAAATTAAACTTTGGTACTTTTACAAAACAGCATTTCTGTAAAATCATCTATTTATAGATTTTCAGAACAGTTCTGTGAGTGCAGTCAAGGATTTACCTCTTTTAGACACTTTAATCTTTTAAGAATTTGAAGAAAAGACATATGCCTTTTGGAGATGAGATGTAATAATTACGTCTTTGTTTGACTTATGATTCCCTAAAATACTGTCTAACATATTATTTAAATAACTTCTGTACCTAATGAATTGGGGATTGAATGACTAAACCACATTTTTAGTTTGACAGCTCTTTTAGACCCCATCACCTGGCCCCATTGCTTTTCCTGTATTGTTCTAGCACACTGGAAGTACAGCCATTCTGCTTTTGTTGAATTTAATGTATCTAAAGACTTTAATTTACTGTAGCTAGCAAAATCTCCCAGCAAAGGGATATAACTGACAGAAGAAGAGAGAATCAAAGCCTAGCTAACAATGCATCCAAAACCCGTTCCTTGGCAGCTCATTATAAAAGCACACAGTGACAGCAAGCATGATGCAATCTTACGAGGTTTTGAATCATACATGATAGGTAATGGTGTAATGTTTAACTTGTACCTTGGAATTAATTACTTAGCCCATATTGAACAAACATTAATCAAAATTGTTTATACCAAAAGGAGTTAGTGCCTTGAAATATACCAACTAGAACTGCAGCTGTACAGTATAAGACTCCTTTCTTCTTTCTGCGGATTTAATGTGGAAATGTCCTATCTAGGATGCTCAAAGAACCCAGAAGCCTTCCCTCTGCTATAGGACCTCGAAGATCAGTTCCTGGCCATTTGTACACATTATGAGACTGGGTCCTCCTGTAGTCCTGTATTCACTTACAACCTGCCTGCTTGCCTGCCTGTTTCTACCTCCTCCCCATCTCCAAATCCTTTTGTCATTTTATAACAGTATCAGGTACTTCCAAGATTAATGACTTGCTAGGGCCAATGGCCTACAGCAGTATCACAGGTTATCAGCATCTTCCAGCTGCTCTTTAATCTCCAGACAATCCCCAGCACCTTCATCATTATTAGTTAATTAGCATTAATGAAAGCTATGCATACACAGTGAGAGACTAATATACCCTCAAGCTTATATGTCACTAATCCTTACTTAAAAAAAAAGGTATCATACATGAATAATATCTGCATTGTTAAAGGAAAGAATATTTCCCTACCTACCCAAAGGCATAAGCATCAGTTAAGAGACTAATGATCTGTAAAACTTCATGAAAGTTAACAATACTGCAGACTTCAGACATTAGAAAGAATTCAGTCTCTACCGCCTATCTCCATTATTTTTCTCTACTTGTTCTCAGCCCATGCCCTTCCTCTCTACTCAACACTACCTCTCTGGTCTTCAACTACTACCTTATCCACCAATATTGGCCTTAAGAAATTGTAGGCAAATCATCTTCATGTTCATTGCTTTGAAACAAGATGATATAACCTTGAAAGCTCCAGAAATATCTGCTGCACAAAACTACTTGTGAGATGACAGTTGTCTCCATATGTTACCTATAATATTCACACTCTACTGGTCTATAGGGCAATTGACTATGCCTGGCATTCTGCCAGGCTTTATATAGCTATATGTGGTCTGCTCTCTTGTACTTACTCATCTCCTGACTGAAACATACTTTAAATTTTCTGTGTCCAAACTCACAGCATTTTGGCCCTGAGGTTTTGTCACATCCCCAGACTTCTGAGCTTTACAAAAATATCATGCATTGGGAAACAAAATAGTATGAATCATTGGATCTAAATACTTCAAGAAAAAAAGATCAAGAAATAAATATTTAACCAATATTTACATTGTAAAGGTAATGTTGTAAATCATGCCAACAGCATTTCTATTCCATATGCAAAGAATCAACATTTTCAAATCCACTGCTTAACACTTTTTAATAAACTCGTTCCAAAAAATTGCAAATTTTACTTGTTTTTTTTCCTAAAGGACACTAATAGTCACATTGATATATTTATTTATTTACTACAAAGAAACCACTCAAACTTCTTCTAAGAAGCCTGTGAATTTTATCCTGGATTCTGTAGGCCTGTGCCTCCTGCCATGCCAATATAACTACAAAAAAAATTCTAAATTTTTGCCAAAAGAGAGAAAGGAATAACTTCATTAAATCAGCATAAACAAGACACATTTTTTTCAAGCTATACTTTAGATCATGGACATTTCTAGACTCCAGGTTCAAAAAGAAACTCCTTGACTAAACTCTCAGTGGTCCCACTGCTAAGTTTTTAATTTATGAGCTAAGGATCAGGGTCTCCTGTGAGTGCCATCCTCCACACCAAAGTTAACACACAGAGCAGTGGTACTCTGCAAACTTGAAATGACTCATGCCCTGCTGCAATCTCACTCCAGCACTAAATAATAATGCCAGTTTCTGTGAAGAATGTTTACTATATGGAGGTAGCAAATACTATTCAGATAATTTTGTCAACATATCTTGTTTGCTGAAAACTTTTAACTAACATCACAGAAGATTTACATCAAGTTGCTGCAAATCCAATTGGATGTGCAAGAGTTAATGTTACCAGAGACTTGCTTGGGACAGGAATTAGAACAAGTCTGTCACACACTTCAGGGTTTCAGATTAATGCACAAAATCGTTGTAGAAACCACTCCCCCACTCTCAAGTTCTGGAAACAGAGTAATTTACGAAGTAATCAAATCTCTCAGTTTACATAAAATTAAAAGTCTTCTGGCTTCTTTAGTTGACAATTTCAACAACACTCCTTTATCCATTCAAAACATAGCAAACACAGTGCCAGTTTATGTACCGTACTGACTACCAGCAGGAGTCAGACAAATATTTTTGTTCAGGCTACACTAGAGAACTAAATTGAGAAATCATCACTGGTTGTCTACCTACATTATGTACAGTCACCTCATCTAACTCAAATGACTAATGCCTTGATGTTTAATTTCAAATTGCATTGTCTTGCCTATGTCCTGAAGTTAAATATGCTTAAAGTTTTGGGTTTAGGTTTTCTGTGAGGATTTTCTTGTTGTTTTTTTGAAGCCTACTGTCACACAGTTCTTATGGACAGGAACACTGCAAGAAAACACTACTGATCACAGAGCTTTGGATAAAGGAAGAATATTGTTCTTTGGTCCTACCTTCTCCTCTGTTCTCACTTTCACCAAAGATATGGAAACTTATTGGAGACACATATGTTTGTTGCATGCAGTTTTTTAAGGGTATTGTTCAGTTACTTCACCTTAATATAAATATCTACACATGTAAAGACTTCATTAATCTGAGAGAAAGTTCCTACTTACACTGAACTCATACATTTGTAAGTGGGTATATATACACAAGTATTGGAGTCATAGATACATGCACATACTCAAAGTCAAGAATACATACTAAGAAATACTTTTGAATGGGTAGGTCTTACCATAGTTAATTAGGTTTTAAAGAGTGAAAGTATAGAAATCAGTTCCTGAGATAACTTGTGGCAAGGAAGCTGGGACTGTGAGGAAAGGAGCTGGGACTATGACTTGACTTTTATCTTAATGCAAAACATAGAGAAGGTTTGATAGGCTTAACTTGTTTATCTCTACATACCATAGTACCATGCGGGCCTACACAGATAAGTCCTTGCACTAGAGACAGCCATCAAAGCCAAGAGCAGTGGAAGAAAGTGCTTTGAATGATAAATACATCAGGGATGCTGCACGTTCTGGACTGAGGCTGTGTATTATCAGCCACATGAAAGTATAGGAGCTGCCCTACCCTCTCTAACAGTCTGAGCAAGAATTTGTCAATAGGAAAGATGGCATTTTTTCCCCTTAAACTTGGAAGAGATTCTCTTTATCACTTCATTCTTTTCCCCAGCTGTCACACATTCCATGCTTTTGACATCTATTCACCAACTGGGTATTAAAAAAATTCTATTCTTAAAACCATTCCTGACTCTATTCTCTGTACTACCTCATCTCTAAGACTAAAACCCATAGATGTGAAAAAATTGTACAAAATATCACACTAACACATTTAAGCAAAAAACCCCAAACCAAAACTAAAACACACATGCAGCCTGTTGATTATCTAATCATCCTCTCTGAGAGGAGACAGGTAAGATTAAGAGCTCCTAGAGAGTAAATATGAAGCAGGAAGTGTATTAATCATGTTCAACCCTTTTTTAAGAGGTTTCAGTATAAGCACAGTCTCAAAAGCTGGCAGGAGTACTAGGTTTTGCCTACATTTCCCCTCCTCCCTACATCATCTCCCCCCAAACCTTTCCCATGTTAAAATAACAAAATAATTTTGCTAGTTGCATAACTTTGATCACTCCTCTTCACAAACAGCATTTATTACTGTGGCTTAAGAAACTTCTAGAGAGACCTATCTGAGATATTCTTCTTTATCTGGGAAAGGGAAAATTGTTTTCCTTCATCCTGAACAGAACCATAGAATTATTTAGGTTTGAAAAGACCCTTAGGATTATTGAGTCCAGTAGTTAATATAATATGATTTAGTTATAGGCAATTCAGTGATTTTTTTTAAACATAATCAAGGTCTACAGGAAAACAACTAGTGAAGTTAAAAAGCACTCTGCTGAACTGTAAATCTTTAAAGAATATGGGAAATTCTTAGCAAAAATCTCTGTGTGTATGTCAAGCATGGGATTAGAGAATATAACAATTTATCACAAGGGAAATATTTGTGTGAAAAAGGAAAAATACATTTGGTCTTCCATATACAGTCTTGAGAGACTCTAGGATTAAAAAGTCCCTAATAAAACCTGATTTGGCACTGTACAACTTCACACATTCACATGATGTGAATTAACACGCTAACAAATTTATAATAGCTCATTGCAAGACTAACCTGGTTGTAAATTAAGGTGGCATTATTAGAGGAACACGCAAGCTAAAAAAAACATGGCTAAGATGACGAAGCTGAGTCTGCTGATTTAGGAAAGTGACAGAATACACTCTGCCAGGATTTATTTCAGTCATCTTCTGCATATGCACTATAACAAAAATTGTTTTCCATATGCAGGGATGGGGACTTAAAAACCTTTGTTTCAATGGGTAAAAAAGGACGGAAGTTCTTCTCATTGGGAGAGCCTACAGATTATTTCATTTCATCTTCACTGTTGAAGATGGCCTTTTCAGGAACACATTCCTTACAAATCTTGTACATCCCAAGCTGCACCTTTATGTACAAAGGAGACAGTAATGTACTGATACAAAACAAAGAACTGAGAGACAGTGAAACTCAGGTAAGGAATCTCTCCTTTCTTGTATCAGTTTGAAATGCCTGTCAGAGCATCCAGTAATGAAAGATCAGTTGGTAAGGTCAAAATCCACTGCATACAAGTACAGCTGTGGAGTTTGGGACTGCTGCCAGTCACATCCTGATGAAATCAAGTCAGGCACTGAGGAAACATTTGCACAGTATCACATATGATCTCTTTGATATAGATATTTCTTCAGAACAGCACTCATTTTTGTCTTGTCCTTGCCCCTTCTGAAATCCCTCATTTAAACATGAAAAGTTCCGCCCATTTTAATATATTTTCATGCAAACAATTTTCATGCAACAAATTTGGAAACAAATTTTCTGTGATTACTATGACAGGTAGGAAAGGATCTCAGAATCATTTAGATTGAGAAAGACCTTTAAGATCATCATGTCCAACCGTGAACAAGCAATCTACTGGATGACCAGTGGACTTTATAACTAATCTCTCCATGAAGCAGATCTCCTCAGTGCATTTCATCCCAGATATTGCAGAAGCATGGTTCTACATGTCGACTTGCCTGGAAGATAATCCCACTGGGTTTCTGTCAGTAGTATAGGGAGTCATACATTGTCCAACACTTTCTCATGGCAAAGTAGCAGTGAGGTCAAGGAATTTTTCATTCTAATTCAGATGACAGAAAGACAGGGACTTGAGGACTTGCAGAAGGCCAGGCTTTTCTACCTATTCTTTCAAGCAAGCCCTAGTTTCCTTCTGTTACCTGATCTGTCCCTTCAAATCTCAGTCTCAACTTTCTACTCTTTCAGGTCTCGCCATCAACCAGATCTAGTATTTCCAACTAGCTCCGAGACATCACTTCCAATTCTTACCTAACTTCCAATCCTAACACCCTGCCTCTCACTGTACAAGGCACAATCCAGCATCAAAATTTAATCCCTTTGGTCAGACTTTCACTGTGTCTTGCCACCAAGTTCTAAGACCATTTTTCCACTCATATTAGGTCCAATTCACTCCCTAAAACTAATGAGGCTGCTTGTTTGTTTGTTTGTTTGTTTGGTATTGTCATCTTCAGCTCACATGCACCATACTGCACATGAGACATAGCAGAAGTACAGAACTGGACCTTGCATATTCTGAAGCAAACTCAAAGTGTAACTATTACGGAAAATCCTGTGCGGCCTTGAACTGGAATAAGCTCATTTGGTTTGAAACTTCAGAGCATGTAAGTGCAAAATTCAACTAAGCCTTTACTGAAAGCATGTAAAATGTGATCTTCAAAAGCTCATGGCTCGGTCAAGCTGGGGTGTTTCATAAACTCCTGCAAAAGTTTATGAAAAGTTTATGATCTACACCTATAGAGATCATGCTTTTCAGCAGACCCATACCTTGTGCTCTCCATACTGGCGATAGAAATTTCCAAATGTTTCATTATTTTGTTTCCTCTCTTCATTCCCACATTGGAAAACAAACTAATGAACAAACATCTCACCTTGAGAATATGTGGAAGCAAATAAATTGCCAATCTCAGTATTACTCAAGCTCAGTAAAAACTTCAAAGTAGAAAGGTCAGTCCAAAAGTTATCCCACACCTAAAGTCAGGTTTGCAAAGAAAATATTATGAACAAAATTTATGAGAAAACCTACCTAAAAATGGGTTTACTTTACCTCTTACTACTGGAAGTACTCTATAGCTGAATGTGTGGGTTACTTTAGCATAAAGATAGTTCTGATTATGAAATAAGCAGTGACTCTGCTTCGACTCCCTTTCTTTACCTAATTTTAAACTCTGCCTCATGCTACACACCATAATATTTAGTCCATTATCATATCCTGATTTACAGAGACCTGACATTTTGAGGGTTTTTTTATGATCTGTTAAGAAAATGCTCCTCTTTTTTTTTTTAATAAATTACTCATTCCTAGTCTTCCCTTGCATACACCTGACCAGAATGTACAACAGTGTCACAGGCAGGGTTATAATTGCAACTATCCCTGCTGGGAAAGGCAAGTCTTGGAAGAATAATAACCCCTACACTGAATTCAAATATTTCCAAAGGACCCTCAGCTCCTTTATTTTGCATAGCATTACAGTTTATACAACTTACCACCTGATGAGCCAAATAAAAGTGAAGAAGCTTACAAGTTTATTGCTGTCCATCAGCACTTTAAACACATTATGTTTTTAATTTAGAACAAGAAAAGGAAGTCCGTGTGATTTTTTTTTCCCATTTCCTCCTTGTAGATATATTGAGCTTTTTATTATTCATGCCAGTATGCTATGCTGACTCCTAAAGCATCTGTCCCACTGTTCACAGTTCCTGGAGTGCAGTGATATCAATCCATGCTGCTAATCAGAGGACCCTCAATTAAGTACCTACAAGGCAATGAATGGTAAACAAGAAAAGGACAAACAGATGAATTCTTCTCTATCCCAATTCACAGAAGACATGAGAATTATTTTTGCTTTAGATTTGAAATTCAAATTCCAGTGAAAATCCATTAAATGTTCACAGCAATATAAAACCTGAAAAAATCGATGTAAAAACAAATTGTTCTGAAGACAGAAAACACAAGGAGGTGAATGAGATATATACGTCCTCAGTCATATGCCACTGTGATTCTTTGAGAAAATGAAACTTTTCCGTAACAGCACCAATAATTAAAGATCCACTGTTACCAAAATACTTTACTATGACTGCGAAAAAAAAGCTGTCACAAAGTAATTGCATTAGACCTCACTGAAACCAGCCCTTGCTCACTTAGGAGAGCTGCCCTATGTTTAAATTTTGTGTGAATTTTGCAACAGTAGCTTAAGTGCAAATCTATTACCTTAGAATAGGAGAGGAAAAGTAAGCAGACTTCTGGATTCTATCACTCTGATACACAACAATTCCTTTTGAGGTTATAACAGCAAGTAACAGGACTAATCATATAAATGATGCCACATTATTAAATGGAACAGTAGAATGGTGTGACATATGCAGAGTCACCAACAGAGAAAGCTGACAAAAGGCTTCGTGCTTGTGACGAATGAGAAGGGCAATTGGTAAAGAAGTAGAAATGTAATGGACAGAAGACATTTGGGAATTTGAATTTTCCTGAACAATGTAACAGACATAGAAGACATGTTATTCTCTGTAGCAATGCTAGGAGGGCGTGGGGGGAGAAGACACCCAAACAAACCACAAAACTGTAAGAGGGAATATGTGTACCATACCCCAAGCTGAAATCTCATATGGTGTTGATGTGTTTTATCGCAGTCTTCCATCAGTCTTGGCACTAAATATGAAGGAATTAAATTGCAACTTTCCTTGTTTGACTCTTTCTTCAGATGAATTTATTTTCATAAAAATTGAGGAATTCAGAGTAATAGACAATTATCTAGAGTAAAATCCTCAAATAGCTATGAAAACAAGAAAGTGTTTGTTGCTTTTTCCATCACTGCTCCCTCAGCTTTATCCGAGAACACTGTTAGTGTGACTCAGTGGTGCAGTTGTATGAAACCATATGCTCAGAAGACCGAGGGCTGCTTAAACCTGTCAACAGCCAGACATATCACTGCTGGTATCTGCACCAGTTGTCAAACCGATGAGTATGAATGTCAGTGATCATTAGACTTATTTTCAGTCATCCAGTTATAGTGACATGACCTGTAACTCTCTTCTGCTTCTACAGGATACAAGGACCAATAGTCTGACTCACCTAATTTGGGAAATAGTAGAATGTAGATAATACCCTCAGTTGCTATGACAGCATTCCAGGGAGCATGTGATCCCAGAGCCACAAAGCCTGATAACAGGACAAAGTCCAAGCTCTAAAAGTTAATGAAGATGCTCTTTTTTTACTTTCTATACACATTTCTAAGCAGGAAGAGAGGAGAAGCTGCAGGAGCCTAGTACAAACCACCCTTCATAAAATATGCTTTCTTCTAGGGTGGTTTCTTACACATACAAGAGAAAAAGTCAGGATGGCACAGGCAGCTGGAGGGCCCAAGAGCAATCCCCAGTCCTCCTGTTCATATGAAGTACTGTTGTGATCATTCTTGGAAGGAGTAAGAGAAATATTTATCTTGATCTATTTCCTATCATGTGGATGCTATCAAAAAATCCAGTCAGAAGTTATGCACTAACAAGTATCACTTTCCAATAATAATATGAGATGCTATCTAAGCTGTAAATCCAATACTATATTTTCTAGTTCTGCAAACAGTCCAAAACTTAGTAGGAACTCTTTGCAATACTGAGTGGGAGCATTTCTCCTCCTCCATGAACACCATATTTTGTATTTGAACCTTTCTTTTCAATGCAACTGCACTAATCTTGTGAGAGTTCACTGGTTCTTAAAATAAACCAAAAGGCATTTGTTTATTTATTTAAAAAATGTAACAATTTATATCCTAGCACTTCCTAGAAATTTCTAATCCATAAATACAAATATTACTACAATTATTTACCTAAATATATATTAATATTCAATTGTTAATATCAACACAAATTATTACATTTATCTATATAACAGTATCTACATAAAGAATTCTTTATTCAGAGAAAAAATGATGCTCAAATGTCTGTTTTAGCAATCTTTTCCTAATGATAGCACTACAAGTGACACCAGCTACTCGGGAAACATGACGTTACCAAACCACCCTTCCAAAGGAAATATATATGAAATATATATCCTTATGTATGAGCATTTATTTCTACTGTGGCCTAACAGTTTGTGGCACTGTAATCTGCAGCATGACCATTCGTCTAATTACTGCTGAAACCGTGATATTAATCTACTCATAAAGGGCAAGTTAAGGGTCAATTGCCAGCAGTGGAAAGCACTTGATATGGATAATGAGTTGCAGACCTGGTTTCATCTGCTCTTACTGGTTTCAGCAGTCTCCATAACTTGACTTCATTTCTGAGTGGATAAAAACACAGAACTCAAAACTGGGTCAAATCACACCTGCATGGTGCCTTTGATGAATATCTTCATCATTTCTCAAGACGTGAGACAGTGTCTGACCTATCCATCATATCCCAGCCATGTGGACTCCCAGACTGACATATCACCACGACACCTGACACCACAGACAAATTGCTCTTGCCCAGGACCTGCCTTGATACTTCACTTTCCTGACTCTTCTGATCTCCCCTAGGTTTCAACACTCACCATTTATATGATAATTGTGGTGTACAGTTTAAACCTATGGAGACTGTTGGACAAGCAGTATTACAATATTTGCTAGGCAACTTCTGAAACATGCACACAAAGGCACACATACACTTTTCCTTGGAAGGTACAGGTCCTTAGGAAAACAACGAAAACCATAGGTTTTTTTGGAGGGGAAGGGGGACATCTTTGTGAAAAGGTAGCCCTAGAAAAGTTGATTTCCACTCTTATTCTATAAGCCACAATTCTGACTTGGCACTTGCCATGCCGAAAGTACACAATTGTAAAAATGAACCACGAATAAGTTTACCTGCTCCTCAACCTGTATTTATATTGCCCACTCTTTAGGTCTCAAATGGGAATGTGGTAAAGAATGACTGAATGCCTCAGCTCATGTCACTTTTTACTTCTCTCTTGCCCATGAAAAAGGCCAACAGACCTTTCTGAACTGCTCATTCTGCTTCCCTTCATAGAAAGTTATAACCCACACTAACTTTCACAAAGTGAACACGTTGTACAGTCCAGTGACATGCATAAGAAATAGCTGTATTCCCCAAACCAGGTTACAAGGAAATTAATTTCTCTATGAATAACAATACAACAAAAATACTAGAAGATTTATGGAAAAACCATGCCCCACACAGAAGTCAGTCAACTACATTTGTTAAAGTGTAGTTTTCAACATTCATTTGGTATCCAGCAATGTCACTTTAATGTCACTTTAAATGTTATTCAAAAGTACTAATTATTTTTCTGAAATATGTATCTGTGATCATAATATTTTGCTTAAACTTAAGTGACATTAGTCTTCCCTTAAAGACTTAACACAAATTAGAATTGAAAATCTAAAATTTTGATTAAACATTTTTGCTATGATTATAGGGTAATAAGATTGAGTGCAATAAGATATTAACCTAATTTAATTCTTTGAATTAGTTTTCAAAAGATAGAGGCTAGGGGCACATCTGAGTGTTGTTGCTATACAATCATAAATCATGTGAATTGGTATTTAAGATTCGCATGTTCCATTTTTCCAAATTCTGCATCTCCACAGAAAATTTTAGAAACATAATTACCTTTTATTACTTGCACTAGCAAATTTAATCAGTTACTTTTTCTAGTTGTATACCAGCTCCAACACTTGTTTTTATTTTGTGGTAATGTATTGACTCTAAGTTATTTCTATTATTCTTCTTCCCCCTTTACTTCGAAGTATTTTTTGGCAATTACAAACCTGCCCAATTGTAAGATAAATAGAACATTGTAATAGATAATGTCAATCTATAGGCCAAGTTCCTTTATAAAGTACAGTATATTTTTACTTCTTGAATCAGAAAATAACCAGCTTTATGACTGATTAACAAATGGCAGGGGAGAACCTACTTCATTTTCAGAAAAAAAGACCTATATGGATGGATTTATATTTATGCTTTAGTTTTAAATATTAACAAAAGCTTCCCTTGCAAAGGCTCTTGTTTTCCTTTGCCTTCTCAGTCCAAACTTCACAGGTTTCCTCTCCCTTAAACACGCTGAGTTACCAGATGTGTCATGCTTTCTCAAAGACTGAGCTTTGTTCAAGAGTATAGAAGACAGGAGCAAACTGGAGCTCTAATGAGGAAAAATTATGCTATGTAGAATAAACAAAAAATAAGCAAATTAAATGGTTACAATTTATCACATTCATAAAGCAGTGTTCACAGGAACTTGGCTTCACATTTTTACAAGCCAGGCTACTCTACTGACCATTCAGTAATTCCACAATTAGCTATTTTGCTTTAAATTATATTTTGGACTTAGTTCTGTTTTCATATTAAACTTATAAACAAAACCCTTTACAGCTGATACAAAATACCATAATCTTCTCCAAAACACATCACTGGAGACAAAACAAAATATAAACTTACTACTTGATATTGCAAGCTAGAATTAGCAGATCTAAAATATTAGGTTTTCCTTTGGATTGATTGTCTAGGCTTTATTTTAAGGATTGCCTTGCTAGTAGAAAACTAAGGGAGTGCTGAGATATCAGCCACCTTATATCCTCCTTTAATTCAGACAACTAACATATGTCTGAGCGGTGCAAATTATTAGGAAAACCCCTGTATTCTTGTATGAAATCATTATCTAGTGAACAACTGATGGAGGCCAGGATTCTGTAAATCCCAAGAAACGTAAAACAAGGAGGTGAAAATGTGGCAAAACAAAATTGAAGCATTAGGCATCTCCATGATGAGAATGAGCACTGCTCTGTGATGTGTCTCTTACTGTACAGTTTACATCTCAGTAACTATGAGTGCTTAAAGTACGTACCTTAATATGGTGTTTAATTCATTTTGTCTTCATCCATATTTTAAGGCACATTATCTTAACTGGGGGATCAACTTCTAAAGAAATATCACTGATGATTTTATAGGTGCACTTTCAATTTTTATTAGGTAGGAAAACAGCCTTTTCTTTCCAGAAAGATGCTATATGACTACAATTAATTTACAATAATAGGTTTTGATGGGTTATCTGCTTGCTTGTTTCCTGCTCTACTCCTATAAAGACTTCAGCTATAAATGTCAATTTTCTTAAGGTATCATTTGCTATATTCAGGCATACTGCTTCAGATAGCATTACAAGAACATTTCTTTAATCATACAACATTGCCTAAAGTACAGATTTTGTGTTAGGTTTTGTTACAGCACAGATCTGTACAGTATTTTAGCTGGCTGCCTATAGATTGTCTTTCACCTCTTTATATTGCACTTTAACACCCCAGTGCCAAGATTTCCAAGTTCCACTCAACTTCATTGCTCAATATTTATTTTCTGCTTTGGTTTCATATTCTTATTTTCATCAGAATCATTTTCCTAATCCTGTACTTTCTTGCTTGTGAACCAAGTTCCTGTTTTCTATTCCTGCTCTCTGCATTCTCAAACCATTATGATGCCTACAGGAGTCTGAAAGTTTAGTTTTTCCTTAGTTATGTGTTCTGGAGTGGGGGTCTTTTTTTGCTACATCACTAGGCAGGGACACTGAGCTTCTTATTAGTGCCAGTCCTGTGGTTTATAGGTGTAAATTATTGTGAAATGCAGATATGTTTATTCCTATCGGTTTTGTACTGGAGTTATTCCTTCTCCCAATTTTTGCACAATCATTAAAAACTGAGTAAGGGTGTTGAGAGCAGACAGCAGTGTGTACACTCACATCTCTGCACAGCACTCCTGTGACACAGGGCCACAGAATGTCTGAGCCTGGAAGGCACCTCTAGAGATTGTCCAGTCCAATCTCCTACTCCAAGCAGAATGCTCAGGGCCACAGGTGTTGAATATCTCAAAGGATGGAGACTTGACAAAGCCTCGGGGCAACCTGTGCCAGACTTTGACTACTTTCCCACTAAAAAAGTTCCCTGGTACTTTTATGTAGAATTGTGACCATCATTCTCTCACTGGGCCTCAGTGTCTGGCTCTGTTGTTTATATTCCCTCCCCCATCAGGTGTTTATGCACATGAATAACACCAAGTAAAAATTAAGATATGTTCTTAAATAAATAAATATTTTTCATCGGAAAACATTGAAACAAAACTCTTACATTCTTCTATATGTCTCCAAACAAAATTGAGATGTTCATCAGGTAAATTCTGACACTAAATGACACTTCCAAAACAATAATTTTGTATCTGTAGATTTAAAAGCAGTTTTTATCATTGGGTTCTTGGTATCATTGTATTCTTGGTAGAACTAAAATCAAATAATTAAAAAATCTCTCTCTCATCTGGTGCAAATTAGTAAAATTTCATGGGAATGAATAGAAATGCAAACAGGCAAGCAAACAATAACTCAGAATCTAGTTATTAATGTTGATTAGAACTGCTCTGTTTGGCAGTTCATCACCCAGCCAATTATCAGAAAAATTAATTACTTCCTGAAAATCATATTGGAGGTGTATTGAAATACAATATAAAAATTGTCAGAATTATTTCATCTTCCTTCTGTAGTATGTGTCACTTGAATTATTATCTATTTTTAAATCCATTCTTTCACTTCACAGAATTTTTCATTTCTCACTCCTGAAGGAATCCTAGGATTTAGGTGCTTCTGATGCAAACCTGGTCTTTAAAAAACAATAGCTTCAGTTTTGAGAGCACATAGTTTAGTTTTTAAAAGCCAATCAGAAAACAAATACCCTGTCCATCTTATCAAGCAAGAAATATAACCAGCCAGACAACAGACCCACAAATCCACAATAGATTAAAAATCTACTTAACTCATTTATGACCAGTTTTTATTAGTTTTGCCATGTGTTATTAATTATCCCCATCAGTATTTATATGAGAATTAAAATTACTATTTATAACAGCAATATAATGAAATGTTTCTAAAGCTCAGGCTTGCATAATAAATGCAAAAAATTCTACAAATATAGTCTTGTCATCTCTTTAAAGGTGTTGTTGCCACATTTAAACTGTGAAGGTACAACGTATAGATTAAGAGTAACCTGATTTTCACGAGCTCAGAACAGACCACAGTTGTAGTACACATGGTTGGCATCTTTTCATATCCATCTGAACACTGAAAGTTTTCTGAAGATTAAAAAGGGGAATCACCACCAGTAAAGAAACCATACAGTAATTAAACCAGATATTATAGCAATAACAAAACCACAAGACATTAAATTCAAGGAATGCTTATTCATCAAGAATGCAAATTTCTTTTTAATTTCCTGACCTTATAGTGTAAGAGGATGATTAACATATCATAATCTCATGGAATTTATAGGTTACCAATACCCTATTACACTACCCAAATACCCAATTACAAATACTCTGCACAGCAAAAGACTATAAACATACTGAGTATTCTGAAAGTAGGAAGCTGACTTTTTAAAAAGAGGAAGAAGATAGAAAATTTTGTGTTACAAAATTACTGGGGGAAAAAAAAAAAACTTAAAAGTACGGATCTCTTAAGCAAGACTACTTCCTGACATCAAATGTCTGCCTGGTAAAAGTTACACCAGTCTTCAACTACATTGAAACATACATATTAAGAGATTACCTCTCTTAATTCTGAAGATGTTTTTGAATGGCCTTGTTTTATCTATACAGGGGTGAGTGTGTCTGAGGTTAACACCTCCTTCCTGTGCTGTGCACCAAGAAGAAAATGGCTCATGAGCACACCTGCAGTGGCTCTGCCTAGGATGGGTAGGAACCCATACAGTGCTGTGCTTTGGATTTATGACTAAAGCAGCACTGATAGCACAGCAGTGTTTCAGCTCCTGCTGAGCACTGGATCAACTCTCTTCCCACACTCTTCCCACCAGCGAGCAGGCTGGGGCTCCTCACAACAAGGAGGAGACAGCTGACCCCAGCTGACCACAGGGATATTCCATAAAACGTAATGTAAAGAACTGGGCAGGGAGTGTTTGTTTGGGAGGTACCCATTGTATATATTGTATTTGCAATTGAGTTTGAGGTACTAGTGTATGGCTAAAATAAATAGAAAAATAAGCTTTATAGCATATGCAAATATGCACAGAAATCCTACCAAATTAATCCAGTGGGGGGTAAAGACAGACGTACATGCATGTGCATATTTTAATATATATCATAAATATAAAAATATGCATTTTATGTATCCTCCCACTCACATCCCTGTGGGAGACTATCATTTATTCTAGTGACTATTACAGGAGAGAAGACTAGCATTTAAACCTCCTTTCTCCTATTTTTTGACCTTACGTGAGGGCTTTTCCACCTGAGATATAATGTCTGCCCCTTAAACTCATCTATTAAATGAGCTTAATTCATATGAGAAAAAAAACATACTTTATACCAAACGTGCAGGCTGACTTTATAACTCAATAGCATACTGCTGGGAGTCTCTAAAAGTAGTCTCTCACTACTTAAAAGTAGTGATCCAGCTAAAGTAGTGATCCAGTAAAAGTCATGCCTTTGCTTGGTATTAGGAACAGTCTATGGGGAACAGGGTGCGACCAAGGTTTACAGCGCAGCTCAGTAAAATCTCAAAGTATCATTTATTTTGCCATGGTGCTTTTTGGGTTCATTTTTGTGATCTAAACCTGTTGCTTCCTGTACTATATTTAGACTGAAAACTCCATTTTGAGTATTTTAATATTGGCCAGCACTCAGACGAGTGGTGACCTGGCTCACAAATTTCTTGTATTAATGCTGTACAGAGATATATCATAATTGTAAAATCCTATAGATGGAAATATGCTTTAAGGAATCACTAGTAGCAGAGACATACTAGCAGAGACATGTCTAGTTACTTGAATAATTGTAGCATACCTTTTAAGTTTTCAAAAGTATTAAGTATTATTTTGAAAGAATATTGAAAGCATAGGTTTGACCAAGAAATCCTTTTAAAATTAACCAGGTAGATTGTGAAAGGAAGAGTAAACAGATTAAAAGCAAAGAAAGAAACTATTTGTAAGCCTTAATGAGAATACAAGCAAAATAAAAGGTTATGAAACAGATAACCATTGAACACCCAGTTGGAATATAAATGAACTCTAAGATCTCCATTGTGTGCAGTCCCCTTCTATTCCCCCTCCACACTGCACTGCTTACTCAGTGCTTTGTTTGCACTGATTCCTCTGAGCCAAATACACTACAAATAACCTTAACCTTTCTCAGCACAAGTTATGTCCTCTTGTTACATTATGCCTTAAAGGAAATTTAGAGTATCACTATTGTACATCGTTAATGTACACAGAGGTTTTTCTTCTTTCTTTGATCAACGAAACAAACAGTGTAAAGACAGTAAAGCAGAGCAGTCAGCAGAAAGCATAAAATGGGTCCTGAGGCCTATTACAGGAATTATCCAGTCATAACAATTAGAGCTCAGATGAAATTAATATTGGCTATTTTTTTTTACAGGTGCAAGCAAGATTGTATCTGTTAATAATCATTCCTTCCAGCAGATCTCCCCTAAGCAACAAGTCCAGGTTCATGGGAACCAGATCTTCAGGCTGTCAGCAAAAGATCTCCTCCCACCTCGTCATCTTCACTGAGCCACTACCTGGGATGAGCCAGAAGCTGCATCTCTGCAGAGAACAACATCTGTCCCAGCGGATAAGCAGAGAGCCAGCCTCAGAGCCCACACCCTCAAAGTCCTGCATTCTGAGGGTAGCAAGGTCCCGAAAGGAGCATGACAGGAAGAAGCAGAACAAGGATTCACATTAGTAATTGTTGGGGGAGGGTGTTTTCTGATTTTGTCCACTTAACAAATGAAATTAAGGGAAACACCTGGAGACAACAAGGCTCTGGGGAGACCTTGTAGCAGTCTTCCAGTACATAAAGGGACCTACAAGAGAGATGGAGAGGAACTTTTTATACGGCCATGTAGTGATTGGACAAGGGGTAATGGCTTTAAGCTGAAGGAAGTTAGGTTTAGATTTGGAATAAATTCTTTACTGTGAGATTGGTGAGACACTGGAACAGTTTGTCCAGAGAAGCTGTGGATGCCCCATTACTGGAATTGTTCAGTGCCAAGCTGGATGGAGCTCTGAGCAACCTGGTCTAGTGGAATATGTCTCTGTCCATGGCAGGGCATTGGATCTAGATGATCTTTAGGGTCCCTCCAAACCATTTCGTGATTCTATGAAACTATGCAGAACTAGAAATGGGTCTTCTTAAAAAACTTTTGTATTTCAAATTTTCCTTTTATCTTAGACCAAGACAAAATGTTGACATTCATAAACAGTGAATTAACTTTCACACTTTAATTAAGCTAAGTGATTTTTTTTTTTTTTTTTTTAATGTTAGCAAGTAGGAAGATTTTGCTTGCTTGGTAGTTCAAACTACTGCAGAGTTTTGGGTTGTTTGTTTTAGAGAAGAAAAAGAAAAATGAAATTCAAGACACATGAGGATTAAATCATATTTCCTTAGAGTGCCATGATTCCTTACGAAAAGCTTTATATCACATTCTTACTTTTGTTCTCCTGTGAACAAATTATATTTCATATAACGTACTCCCTAGCTTACAGGGAAAAAGATAATACAACATGAATAATGTAAAAGCCAAAAGCCCCTCATCCCCCAAACCAAAGAAATCATTCCCAGCAAAGAATAAGGGGCCCATCTGCACATCCAACTCGGAGGGGAAAAAAAAAAAAAGAGATGGCAACCTAAACTAAAATTTCACGACAATTGAAGTTCTCTACAGGAAATTATTGATTTTCAAGGAGCTGTATTTTCAGAGGAAAAAGTCCCAGCATAACATGGCAGATTTGATAAGTCTGTCACTAAAAACCCAGCACTCAGAAGTGTAATTCTCAAGAGACTTGTAATCTTAATTGATTCAGTACAGACACACAGATAATGTGCCTATTATTTCCCTCTACAGCTCAAGCTACTCATTTGCCTTCCTTCTGTTTTGAGACTATTCAGAAAATACATGATCCTCCAACTCAGAAATCTCACATTTTCCAAAAGCAGAGAAAAGAAACCCGCAAATCCACACAACCAAAGAACGAATAATTTTTCCAAGGCATATATGTTTTGAATGCCTACTGGCTGTTGAAGTCACACAGGCAATTAAAATAACCCTGCAGAAATCTCTTTTCCTTGCTGCATCTTATGTACCAGATACTCTATTTTGTTTGCAGCAAAGTCAGAAGTTTCATACTTGCAACCAGACTTTACATAGACTTCTAGCCTTGTGTCTCCCAGAAACAGTGCACTGTGGTACTACAGTTGGCACTACCTGGACTTAAAAGAGAAGATGAGACACTAAACATGAGATAACTTGTGCTACTTTTTAAATCTAGCTGTATGTTTATATGTATATACTGAAGAATTCAGAAGGCATTGTGAGTACAAAGAAAAACCTGTAAAATGGCATCTACACACAACTAATGCACATGCAGAAAGGCGTGTTTTCTGTAAGAGGTTACATAATCCCAAAATTATACTAAATATAGGAAAGACACCAGTCAGATTTACAGTCACTTTCAGGTTACCTATCACACACCATGTTCTCTGATACACACTCCACATATCCCCCAGATGCAGGCGAAAACAGTGTTACACGGGATTAGCACACCCAAAAGATAAAAAGTAAAAGAATTTACATTGCTTCTGCAAGTGTAATAATACCTCTTGAGCAGATAAAATTTTGATACAAATTTTAAATACACAGTCACGTCATTTAACATGAAACTACTCAGTATTTAATTTTTACCCAAATTATTTAATGGGTGACCTCATGTCTTATTTGCTGTGCAGTACTGAACTGTGAATTGAGAAACAATTATCAGGTCCCACCATGAGCTGTTTGGAGCATGCATCACAGTAGTGCCAGAGTGCTTACCAATTCTAATTATTTTCCACAGGCCTGCACTGAGACAAGGATCTATTATTATCCCCTTTACACAGAAATCGAGTTAAGACAGTGTATAAGATCAAAGTATTTGCTAATTTTGGATACCTATTTGAGATGGATAGGATGTGATTATTTGTTATTGTATACCACTTCACATTCCCAAATCAGAGTACTCATTAATAAATTTAGTTAAAGGGCTCAAGGACTGAGATAAAAACCATGAGGATTAGCTCTTCCTCTTACCTCATCCTGTTCTCATTAGTCAAAATTGCCAAGACTTCTCTGCCCAGATACCACTGTTTTCCTTTGTGAGCTGCTCTAAATTTCTGATGTCCCTTCTCCAGCCTGTTCCATTCACACCTTGTCACTAATGGACTACTGAATTCCTATCTTGTCATAGCCTAATGTGATTCTCTTTCCTCTGTCCTACCTTTCTTTCATCAAAGAAACCTTCATTGCTTTTCTTGCATTTCCAGTCTGAGACTCATCTTCCTCCTCCCTGGAGGACTGATCCTAGTCTTTTATCCTTTGCCCCTAATCTCTCTGTAAATCTGTGCATTAATCCAAGTTTTCACAGGTATAGATGTTATTATGAAGTATGTTAAACATAACAGGCAAGAATTGACAATTGCTATCTTCATTAAATTTGAGCACAAGGAAGCCAAATGACTGTCACACAGGGTATCAAGTGCTGAAGAGATCACAGAGATATCTGCAAACTTAGAGGACTAATGTCTTCATTAGAAAAAATAGTGACTTGTTTAATATATTTCTCAAAGCATCAAGAGAAAGACTACCTATAAAAGCATCATCAATATTTGTAAAGGACTTAACAAGTTTTATGGGAAAGATATCTAGATGTGCAAATACTCTCATTCGTAAGCATATTGAGGCAATCAGGAGTTAATGCATTCTTTGCTGGCCAGCAAAGAAGTAATAAAACATAGGCATACTTTCAAAGCAAATATTCCACAGCTAAGTACAAACTGTGAGTTACAACAGCATAATCAACTATCAGAGAAAGTCTTATATCAAACATGAAGCCTGCAAAGCTGAATTTTTTTACAAGTATATTCAAGTAAAAGCTGCTATTAGTCGATGACATACCTTAGAGAACTCTACACCATAGCCCTACCAGAAAACGAAGGCAAATGGCCTTGAATAAATTCCAGCTTGATTACCACCATCACAGTGAAAGCCAAGACCATGGCAAACAATCCCAGAGGCAAACACTCCAAACCATGAAGCTTAAGTTCATCAGCCTGTTCTAATCCCAGTCAGTAGTTAAGAGATTTTTACTGTAGTAATGACAAAATAACCCAGGTATTCCCCACACCAAGTCCACTTTTCCAGTATTTCAAGTGCAGCACAACACTGAACATTGCTGGAAGTTTTTATTCCTTCTAATGGACTATTCTAAGGACTGAACCATCTTTGAAAATCATACCCTGTAGTTTAGACCATAGGATCCAAACCAAAAAGAGTGACAAAGACTGACATTTCATACTCCATTATATACTCCATGATTACTGCAGTGATATTATATCCAAAGCTCCTACAGACACCTATACAGTGCTTGTTTTTCTTTATGAAGACAAACTACTAATTTATGTTAAATCCACCTTTTATAGTCTATTCCTTCATATGATAGCATTATTCTGCTTTCTCAAGCCATAACAATAATACAACCCTTATTACTAGGAAAACAAAAAGCAGATGAAAAACAAGATGTAATTTATCAGTAGGAAGTGTAAAGTAACACAAACTCTTTATCTGACTCTAGGGAATAGCTCAAAACCATTTTCAAAGGTTTGACAATGACTTATCAGAATCTTCATATTTAAGAAAAGTAGTCCTAAATCAGTCTAAAACAGAAAATCCTATTCTTGTATTTCCCTTCATCTTCCTATATCAAGAGGCAAGCTTACAACACAAGATTTTGGAATTAGGTAGTTGTTTAAACACTCAACCTGCCTGTACATGATTACTGCAGATGACCTCCAAAAAAACTAATCTAAACCCCAACAATAAAGACCCAGAAGCAGAAACACCTGGTGCTGCAGCAAATCTGTCACAATGATCTGGAATGGGTCAGCCCACAGATGAGATTCATTAGCATACAATAATGTTGAATGAAAATAAAAACTAAGGGTCAAATTTTGGTCCTATTTACAACATTGTAAATTTCTACTAGATTGAGTAAGAGCAAAACAGAGGTAGAAATGTTACCCTGTTGACTGCAAAAGTAAATACTCCTGTGAACCGATGGAAGGTGATCTATACTTTTGACAAAATTCCCCTCTATTTCACCAGTCTTTGTTCATATTCCCCAATTCATGATTTTAAAAGTGATACACACTTTAGCAATAATATTTTGTGCACTAATTAATATCAGAATAGCTATTTTACAATATCGATTATCAGAATAAAGGTGACATAATGAGTCTGAATAGTTAAGGATTGTTTAAACGGAGCTGCTAAAAAGCTTTCCTTTCCCATTCTCCTCACATCTGCGTCATATGAGCAGATGTCTAATTTACTGGTATGATCAAGTTTTTCCTTCTGTGCTAGAGATTTTACTCATAATATATATATAGAAAGGAAAATTAATAAATGTGCTATATTTTCCCCCTCTAAAAATACTGTCTTATATTTAAATAAACAGTCTGAAATGCACAATTTCAGCAGGAAGTCTGTATTCAGCACTATAAAAAATCAGTCAGCATCCTATATTTAGGTTAAGCTTTGCATATTTTAAATTGTTCACTTTTATTTCATTAATGGGGTGAGTACTAAAAATCCAGCAAACTCAAACCATTCAATTTTTGACAATTATCCCATGTATTTTTCTCCATCACTCTTAAACAAAAAAAACCCGATAAAGGCAACGTACAATGAATTTTGGTAAACATACTCTACGTTTTCACACACCGATAGACAAGTTATTCAGTGAGAACAGGGAAATACCAGTTTCTTGCCCACTGAGGATGCTTTATATCATGTTATGAACTGAGAGTTCTCATTTTACGAAGCTGCTGTGCTTTGTAAAATAAATGCACTAATGAAAGCAACGTCTCGTGACTGCAGATGAATTACATTACATGCATGAGAATAACCACTGCTGTTCTAACAAATGAATTTGGTGGCTTCTGCACAATTTATATAATGATAAATATAAGCAGCTGGTGCAGGTGTTCTCAGACAGTAGAACATACTTCTTTACTTTTGCAATTTTACTAATTTTTCTGCATAATATCTTGCATAGTCACGTGCAGTTAGAAGATATGAGTAAGACTGTGTGTTCTGAAGAATCCAGCTGATGTGAAAAGTAACTTTTAAGTATAGGAAAATTATGGAAATTTTCCACTGAAACATTATTATTTAAAATTATTATCATCATTATTACTATTATTATTACAGAAATTGAGAGGTTATAAGGCTTTGAGGTGACAAGAATAAAAGATATACCTTTGGAAATGTAAACATTGATTATGTAAATGAGAAAGAGTAAAGTATATAACCAAAGTCTTACACTAAGAAATAATAATGATGATATTAAGTACTAGTGGCTCGAGATTGGTGCTGTTTGCTCTATTAAATACAGTCATAGTCTGATGTCATGGGTTAGCAAAGCACAGTCCTGGAAGTGATGTTCTTGCAAAGGGGTTCTTACAGCTCCTCTGTGACCTGACAGAACCTATCAGCTGGCCAGTTTGAATATGGACAATTCTTTAAGCCACTTAAAATTGTGACCGCCTCTGTGATCCACACTTAAGAATAGACAAACCCCGGGCAGAGCCCTCTCTCATTTCCAGTGCTGGGACAGGTGGCTGCAGGCCCCGTGCGGGGACCGGCGGGCCCGGCCCAGGCCCTGCTTGGGCCAGACCGGGCCGGGCCACGGCCATCCTGGAGCTGATGGGCCCTGTTCCACCTGCAGAACCCCCCCACAGCCCTGCTCTGTGCAGCCGGACTGGCTCGGGTCCCCCTCTCCAGTGCGGCCAAGATTCAGCTGAAGCTGCACCGCTGCCCGGCAGAGGTTGTGTGAGCAACAGCGATCAGCGACATTCCAGCTGCAAGGCCTGGGTGAGATTAACCCCTTTAGTGCTGTGAAGAGATGAAAACCTGACGGAGAAGAAAGAGGAGATGCTTAAAGCTGAAATTCTGTTGTGAAGCTATGATGTATCAGAGTACCTGTATCAGAGTACCTGTTGTAATTTCATGAAGGCATGGGCGGTGGAGTGTTCAACTTGTACTTGTGAGCAAAAGCACCTGCGCTGAGATAGGCAGATGCTGATGCAGCTGTAATTTCATGAGAAGTTTGAACAGGGAGAGATGGAAGCGATGAGGACTTTTGCTCCAAATGGAAAAGGAGAAGACCTCAGTTCCTAGAGATGCTCCCAGAGATAGTCCTAGAAATGAAGATGAAGAGGACCCTTTGCTCCCAGGGAAGGAGGAGGGCCTCTATTCTTAGAGATAAAATGCTCCCAGAGATGAGTGAAGAGAACTTTTTTTTCTGAACGGCTCAACCTTAAAATTGCACCCCATTAGCTCAAGATTGGATCCTCAAAAGCAGTTGTGGGAAAAGCTGCAAGTCGTGGGAGGGGGACTCTCATATGATGCAAGCAGAGGACCAACCCAGGCGGCTGGCTCATTGTGATAGTTTCTCCATAGCATGAGCAAGAGAGACTCCTCTTCCTAAATGAACTGAACAAGGTTATTATGGAAGTGGTAAACAGACTGAACATCTGAAGGGTTGTCTTTTTACATTGTCAGTGGGAGAAGGGAGGAAGGTGAGGGGAGGAGAAGAGTTCTGAAGGTGTGGTATTATTTTATTTTTTTTCTTTTTCCCTCTTTTAGGTCTGTTAATAAATTTCTTTATATTCTTTCGAGTTTGGTGCCTGCTTTGCATTTCTCCTATCTCACAGAAGGTAAATAGTAATGAGTATTTTGGACCAAACCACTACATCAGAAGATCAATTTATACACATGGGGAAAATAAAACAGGAAAAAAAGAACACAAATTCTAAATCCCTAAAATTATTTATAACTGAATTTTTAAACCATTTCACTTATTTGTGCATATAGTTTTGAAGCGCAGTTTATTAATATTTGATATCCTTACTACACTAGAAAGAGACAGGGATCTATAAATCAGTGCCTGACAAAGAGATATTACTAATCCCATCTTCTTCCTGGCCTGTTCATAACAGAGCCCTCCACCAGCATGCACATGAAAATAATGTACAAGCCCAGTGGTTGTCAAAATAATACATTTAAGTCTTAATTACAAATAGTCATACTTTATCACAAGCTAATTCAGAAGCTAGCTTTAATATTCCATTCAAGAAAAGTTATATTTTTTTCAATTGTTAAAAGTGCCAGATAAATTATGTGCTTAGATCTACACATAGCAGAAATTACAAAACAAACAAATTGGTTTTTAGAGCATTCTCTGTAGATTCCTTTCTATTTACTACAAAGGAATACAACTTCGTTTTTATCTGTTTCAGACTACTTTGGTGATGGAAGCACTACTCTAGTTTTCTATTCCCACTTAGCAGAATTCATATATCTATGTAGAATGATTTTCTGTTTTCATTTTCTTTGTCCCACTTACAAAATATATTTTCTATCATCTTCTATTTTATCTTCTATTGCAAATGTCATCATAGATCCCACATGTCTATCTCTATATAGACATCTGCAGGCAAAATGCAGTGAAATATTTTTTTTTCACTGGAATTTGTAATGCTTGATAATAAGAATGTTTCAGAGAGGCTGCTTGGTTTTGACATAGCCTTGACAACTGCAAATGCTTCTGATGAAAGCCTGCTTGGTTTCCTTCAAGCTCATATGGCTGAACTTTTGGTACATGACTTTATAAAGCATTAGTTCCCACTGGAAACTAAAAGGAAAATATTTATGTGAGATATAGGAAGGAGGAGGAGGAGGCAGAAGAAACGTGGGTGGAATGCTGGTCACGGGCAAGTGGCAACATAATACAACCAGTGAAGGAAGAAAGACAAAGAAATGGGGAAAACAGTGATCTGGCATGAAAGTAACAAATTTAACCTTCTGTTTGTCAGACAAGATCCAAGCCAGGGGAAGAAGGGTGATATAACTTTGCAAAAGTGCAAGTATTTCACAGGAGTTATGAACCAGATGTTACCACAGCGTTTGAACCTGTGTTTTAAACTCACACCTGAGCCTGTTCAAACATAACATTTAGCTCTCAGCTGAAACAAAACATAACATAAAAATACATGCAAACTAAATCCTAGGAAGCCTGGAAGCTGCTCCAAATTAAGCTCCTCAGTTGTTTATCTTTTTAAATACATCTTTTTTAATATAAGAATGTCTGTTTGTTTATTATATTTATTGATGTATACCTTCATTATTGGGAAGTTATAGTTTTCTCTAATGAAAAATGAAGTCAATTTGGGTTTTGTCTAAAATAAAACTGGCCTATTAATCTAATTTTTAATTGTATAAGGAGACATTACTGTGTTTGATTCCGCATATGATGGTGATTCACTCTTTCACAATAATTTCTTTTCCTATTGCCACCTTTTTTCACTTACTTGAGGGAAAGGAAGGGATGTAAAAGCGCAGACATTAAGTTATTTGCCCTGATATTTTTCCTCTTTCACCACTTTTATGGGCATATCTCATGTACCTCCAACGGTTTTACTGAAAGCATTTCTGTCTGATCCTGCAAGTAGTGAGAAGAGTAGAGTGCAAATAATTTCATTGTCACTTTATTTTTTTAAAGTCACATAAAAATTGTTTTTTCCCAATATTCTTTGAGAGAAGGAAAGAAAAGGTGCTTTTTTTTCTTATAGCGGTGTTTTTTCAGTTTCATTATATATCAAATTCCCTGTAGATAACAGCCTTGTAAATTGAAGTCTAGCTGAAATGGAGAGACAGAATGGTTTCCTCTCTTTGGAAGTAGAAAACTTTATTTCTTAGGTTTTTGGGGGTTTGTTGATTGTTTTGGGTTGTTTTTTTCTTCACTTCACACACATTAATGTTAAATTACCTCGTGTAGGAGCATTCTAACTTCGGTCCTTTGTGATGATAAAAGTTAATGGATATTATTCAGCCATTTTACTCAGTAATTAGATTTGGAGTTCAGTAATTTAAATAGTCACTGCAGTAGTCTCTGTAGCAATTTATGCAGTGCTGTTACATTAAATTCATGGATATGGAGCATGTAAATATTCCAATGTGATCAGACTGTACTAAAGAAGCTTCAGGAGGTGAGGTCGGCCATTTGAATATAAAAAACTATGAGAATTAAGAAACTTTTAATATATTTATTTTTTAATTAATAAACGTTGTTTGCACCTTTGTTTTAATTCTCCTCCACAGAACTAATCCTATTATGCAGTCAGCAGTACTTCCAAATGAAATGTTTGGTTCTACTATCAGAATGCTTGCAATCGCCACATCTATCCCCAGCAGAGGGTACTTCAGGATAAGAAAAATTTGCATTTTTAAAAAATCGAGGTGATTTTGACATGATATGCTATACAAATACGTTTTAGAATCAACTGTCCCCAGTCCATTACCAGCCCAAAGTCTTTGATTACTGTTATACATGGTCCCAATCAAGAGTCATGAATAGGTGCCAATTTTGCTGCTTAGGTGTAGGTTTTTATGCCTTGCTACTCCAGCTGCACTAGAAAAGTTTGGAAGAAATGTTTAACATGGATGGAGAGGGACTTAAATGTGGAGGACTTAAAAATGAAATCCAAACAGCTGGCTCTAAAATCATTCAGAATTCTGGAGAACCTAGGATCTCAGCAATAGATACAACCTGAAGTATAAGGTATGCAGAAACATATTATCCTTGTCTAAAAAGTAGATACATTTGAAAGAAGAGGAGAAAGAGCTTTTTGACTACTTGGGAGTACAGATTATGTGAACCACACTGTGGGCTTCCAGTAGCAAGAGTGGTCCCACTCTTTCCTGTCATCCTGGCATTATCATCCCTCTGTCTCAACTTGAATCCAGCAATGCTTCACTTGCTCATTCAACCAGCTGAAACTACACAGGTAAAAAAAAAATATATATATAATTACTTTAAAACAGGCAAGTACAAGAACCAGAAGTGATGGGAGGAAGTGCTTGGGAACAATGTTGCTGGAGAGGAGGATGGCAGACTGTAGTGGTTTGGTTCAAAATACTCATTACTGTTTATCTGCTGTGAGATAAGAATTAGGAGAAATGCAGAACAGGCACTAAACTTGAAAGAATATAAAGAAGTTTATTAACAGACCTAAAAGAAGAAAAAAAAATTATACCACCTTCAGAACTCTCCTCCTCCCCCCACCTTCCTCCCTTCTCCCACTGACAATGTAAAAAGACAACCCTTAAGATGTTCAGTCTGTTTACCACTTCCATAATAACCTTGTTCAGTCCATTTAGAAAGAGAAGTCTCTTCTTGCTCATGCTATGAAAACAGTATCACAACGAGACAGCCGCCCACTTCCAAATATTGTTCAGTCCATTTAGGAAGAGGAGTCTCTCTGCCTGCGTGTGAGTCCTTTCCCCCGACTTGCAGCTTTTCCCGCAACTGCTTTCGAGGGTCCACTCTTGAAGTTTTTTGGGGTACAATTTTAAGGTTGAGCCGTTCAGAAACAAAAACAGAGGCCCTTCTCCTTCCCTGGGAGCAAAGGGTCTTCATCATCTTCATCGTTAGGACTATCTCTGGGAGCATCTCTAGGAACTGAGGTTTTCTCCTTTCCCATTTGGAGCAAAAGTCCTCATCTGGTTCATCTCTATGGACTGAGGTTTTCTCCTTTCCCATTTGGAGCAAAAGTCCTCATCTGGTTCATCTCTCTCCCTGTCCAAACTTCTCATGAAATTACAGCTGCGTCAGCATCTGCCTATCTCAGCGCAGGTGCTTTTGCTCACAAGTTGAACACTCCACCCCCCATATCTTCATGAAATTACAACAGGATACTCTGATATATCATAGCTTCACAACAGAATTTCAGCTTTAAGCATCTCCTCTCTCTCTTCCCTCAGGTTTTCAGCTCTTCACAGCAATAAAAAGGGTTAATCTCACCTCGGCCTTGCAGCTTTGCAGCTGGAATGTTGAATTTTTCTTATCGCAGTGGAGAGGGGGGAGAGCCGAGCCGCTCCGGCTGCCCACGGCAAGGCAGTGGGGGGGGTTCCATGGCTGGAACAGGTCCATGGCTCCAGGATGGCCGTGGCCCGGCCCGGCCTGGCCCAAGCAGGGCCTGGCCGGGCCCGCTGGCCCCCACACGGGGCCCGCAGCCACCTGTGCCAGCGCCGGAAACGAGAGAGAGCTTGGAGGGGGAGTTTGCCTATTCTTAAATGTGGATCACAGAGGTGATCACAACTTTAAGTGGCTTAGAGAATTGTCCATATTCAAACTGGCCAGCTGATAGGTTCTATCAGTTCCCAGAGGAAACTGTAAGCACCCCTTAGCAAGGACGTCCCTTCCGGGACTATGCTTGCTAACCTATGACACAGACACGGACTATTCCTTTTGGCTGCATTCTATGTTACAACAAAATCTCACCTTTAGTACTAGCAGAACAAATATGGTATTTTTTCTTTCTAGTTTTTATTTGCTTTTTGTAAACATTTGCAGATGTTTTCTATTTGGGTGCTGTGAATATTTTACATTGTGCTATTATCTAAAATGAATAGATGTTTGTCTTCTCCCCCATTCATTTCTCTTGCTCTCCAGTACATAAGGCTACACCTCACTCAGTATGGCAGCCCCCACTGTCATTTTTCTTAGCACCTTACAAACAATCAAGCACAGGCTGTCACTATCACACCCAGAGTTTGACAAAATCTCTATGCATGACCACTTAACTACATTGTTAAATCTTTTTCTATATACCCTCTGCCAATACTTCTGCATCTGGTTGGACACTGGCTGCTTCTTGAAAAGTTATTCTTTGAAAAAACTCTTCTGCCTCATACCAGTTTCACTTGTTTTGCTCTTTATAACTACTTGAAGGGAGGTTGTAGCAACATGGGAGTTGGTGTCTTCTCTCAAGTAACAAGTGACAGGAGAGGAGAAACTGCCTCAAGTTGTGCCAGGGGAGTTTCAGACTCAATATTCGGAAAAAAATTCTTCACCAGGGAAGTTGTCAAGCTCTGGAACAGGCTGCCCAGGGATTGAGTCACCATCTCTCGGACTTAGATGTGGCCCTTGGGGACATGGTTTAGTGGGGGACATGGCAGTGGTGGGTTAACAGTTTACTCGATGTTTGTAAAGGTCTCTTCCAACCAAAATGATTCTATGATTAACAAATTCATCCACAAAGGTCCCTTTCTCTTATTTAAAGGCTTCCAAAAGCCTTCCCTGTCCATATTTTCTTAAAACAGTATTTGTGTTTGACACTTCCTCTAGACTGCCAGCAGGCAGGAAGCATTTTGTGGCTCCTGAACACTTGATAACATTTTGCAGATTGTAGATTCCACCCGCAGTTAAAGAAATGACAGCATAAAATCTCCCTATTTTCCCAAATGGAAAATATCTCATACGCTGTGTTAGGAATGATTCTTCCTGTGATCTTTGAAGTAACCTATGATTTTCTGCTCATGGAATCTCTTACTATATTATTCAGCACACAGTATTTACAATCTCTAGTACGTTTCACAACACATCATAGGCACGCTGCAGGCATGCAAATACACAGTTCTGGAATGGAACCTGCATTACCCAACCAGTCAGGGCATGTTAAGTGGACATCTTGCTGGAGATATTATTTTGATAGAAGTGTTTTAGAACTTTAGTCCGGCAATAAATTTGCAAAATGGCTACAATACTGGTTTCTGGAGTCAAATGAAAATCATCACAGGCCTGAAGAAGATACAGGCTTTACTGTGGCATGTCTATGGCTTTGGTAGCTGAGTACTGGAGGCCCATAAAGAACATTCTTTAGCCTTGTGTAACAGAGACTACTTCAGAGGTCATTTATGTCACTTACTGCTGGCTGAAACCTTATCTGTTACTCTCTAACTTCTTTTCCCAAACCTGCAGCTGTTCAGCTCCATTTGTTTCCCCTTCTCTACACGTTATTGAATCAGTTTGACATTTTCAGCAACTACAAAACCTGGTACAAAAGTATAAAATATATATGATGTATCTCACAATACACATTTTAAATATGTGCTGTACCCATGTTTTCCCAGGCTGTCCAAGCAATTTTTTTGCTAAACACTACATAGACATCTAACAACATATGTCTAGTTCTTCATTCTCCAGAAATATAATAAGGAAAGCAGGCTTCTCCACATTACTTAAAGATCTTAAAGTGAGTTTAAATATATGCTCTAACTAACAGGAGTCTAATATTTTGGACTAGCAATTTAAATTGTTCAGGTTTTTTTTGGTTTGGTTTTTTTTTTTTTTTTTGGCGAACAGCTTTTCCCCCTTCTTTTAATTTCAGTCACAAAGCATGAGAATCATGTGCCTGAACTCAGATACAGAGTTCCAGTTTTCAGACACTGTCTCCAAGGAATCCCAGCTAGCCTCCAGCTGCTGCTTGAAAAAGTCTCTCGCTTGTAATCCCTATACATCTACCAGCCCTGTGTGGTAGACACTCAGACACACAAAGGTGTGTGAAATGGCAAGAAGTGCCGCCTCTTGGAGAAATTAAGTTACCCTTTGATGAGACCCTTCTAAAAATTTGAATAAGGGAAGCCTTGAGACCCAAAGAGTCTTTAGGGAGTCAATTGAAAAAGATTCATGGAGAGCAATTTTTTTACAACTTATGTTAAAACAATGAAACATTCTAAAGAGCCCTATATATGAGAATTTTAAGGTGCCTTCACTACTAGTACATCAAAAGATTTGCCCTCCATTTCATCCAGGTGTTTAACAGTGTGAATGTGTTTCCAAGCAGATACCCAAACTTTCTTTTAAGAAAAGAGGAAGTGTTGCACCATAGTGTGTATGTTGGTTACAGATACACTGGAAGAACACACAGCACAGATCCCAGATTTCTCGGCTTTCCTTGATTTCATGACATGGCTGCCTTACTTTTCCAGACCATTTGTGCAGGTTTTATAAAAGCATCACTGTCATCAAGTCATGCTGACCCTTGGTGGAATATCCAAGTCGTGAAAATAAAAAGAGCAGGAAATTCTGCCAAGGTATTTCTCTGATGACAAATCCTTGGAGGGCCATTGTTATGGTCCTCTGTCAAAGAATCAATAAAAATTAACACATTGAAAAGAAGATAGAAACAAACATAAAGCATCATAATGGAAAATCCTTCTTTAAAACTGTGCACTTAAGAACCTTGTAAATAACTCAGCGTGGTCCCCTTGGTAGTAATTCTAGCTAAGAAATAGCTAGAATTTTCAGGTTTTAGCTTCAGTTTTCTTCTTTTCTTAACAGGGTTACAAGTTAATCTTTTCTAGGTTACCAGTGAGCAGAGAAAGGGATTATGAAAGTTACTCGGCATAACACACAAGGTTAATACACAGTGCAGTGTATTCAGACAATATATTCGTATTTGGAGCTTTTTTAGTAATAAGATATTATCCCTTACTTCTCTGTGCCACAGGCTTTAGGGAAGATGCTTGGCATCCCAACTAAAATTAAGACACTAAGTGATTTATATGAATGGGGTGTTTTGTCCAGACCAGTGAATAATTATTTCTCCCTTGAAGGATTTGGGCAGCAACAAAGTCAACACTGAAGCTTCCAAGGCAGTAAGATTCTCTATTCAAATTAACCATTAGATATTTACTGAAATACCACAGTCTGAATTTTTATTAGAAAAGGCTCAGTGTTATGGAAATCTAATTACCTTAAACGAAGTATAAATTACTAGATACTTTGGTAATGCAGTAAAGTACCACTGCACAAGTATGCGAGGTTTTATATACAAGATGAGGAGATAACGGAAAATTTCTGAGCTTGTCTGGGGCAGGTTTCTGAAACTTTGACACACCCCTCACCATCAAAATATGCTACTTTTCTTTATCATGTATTGGGTTTCTAAATCTCAAACAAAATATTACCTTATTGTTTTAGGAAAATAACTGAAATAAAAGAAGTTCAAATTTTTACAATTACACCTTTTATTATTTTTTTTTTCTCAGAAAATGCTTTTGTTACAGAAACTTGTCATAGTAACCACTCAGCAGAAAAAAATACAAAAAATATGGAATTTATTATTATGATGCTATTAATTAGTTCCATCACACAATGCTGCCTTTTTCAATTGAAACATTGTCTTTGAACTACTGTTACTTAGATTTATCCTGTTCTTTCAGTTAATGCTTTAGAATTTTATGCATTTGACCTAAGTTCTGCATTTTCTGTCGTAAAAATCATGCACTGAATATTTTGGGGGCTTAAGTCACTTAATTTGAGTATAATTAATTCCAGTGTATGACTGTTCATGTAATTTGATATTTTAAATGAGGTTTCAATTGAATTGCAGGTCCTTTGGGAAGATGGAGTTCAGAACTGTTATTTTCAGAATTTCTGTGTTGTAAAAACATTCTTAAACTTGAAAGAAGTCAAGAGTCTGTATTGGTGGAATAAAATGCAAAGGCTTCAATAGAACACAGTTATGCTGTTTCACTGTTTTATTACTTAGCATGTCTTTACTAGCCACAAATGAAAGTCAGGTAAAAAAATCCTTAAACATGATAATTTCAATATTTTTAGAGGAATCTTGCTTTCTAAAGTCACTTTGCCAAATTAGTAACTCTAGAAGTAAATTATAAACAGTCAATGCTGCTGTAGAATATAATTATTTGGAGAAAAAGAAAAATCTGGAAAAAGAAGATTGCCAAAATGTTCAAGTAAACAGCTTAATGTCTTTCACCAAACTAAATGAAAATTTCAATTCATCCATCAGAAAACAAGAAAATGGAATTTCTTCCATTATGTTCTGAATCTGAAATAGTATGAGAAGCCTTATTTTCCTAGATTGGCACACTGACCTAAATATATCAGAGAAAAACACAAGGGACCTAGTGACAGCAAGATATCACATAAATGAAAATGACAACTTGCAACTTAGAATTCTAAGAAGAAAGGATGAACATTTTACCTTTCCCTGTAATCCCTTGAGATTCAGTAAGTATGATTTTTCCCCTAAATATTACGGAGTTAGAGCATGTGAAGTAAAATCTCACGCACTATAATTAACTCTTATAGCCACTAAAATTTGAGATAATGAAATTAAGTAACATACCAGTTAAATAATTGCTATTTTGATGTAACCCAGATGTTCCAAATAGTGAAGGTTTTGATTGGAAGACCAACATCCTTCTCCTGTAACTATTGCCAAAAAATTATAAAAACTCCAAGACTATAAGGAGAGAAGAAATATTGGAACATTTAATTTGAAAACATGCTTACTCATTAATCCTAAAATCACAGAGTCATTTAAACTGGAAAAGACCTCTTAGATCATTGAGTCCAACCATTAACCCAGCATTGCCAAGCCCTCTAATAAATCATGTCCCCAGGCACTGTGTCTACATGCCTTAAATACTTCCAGGGATAGTGACCCAGCCACTTCCAGGACAGAAAGGAATAACTGGAGGTCCGTATCAATTGCTGAGTCAGACTTTGTCTGCTGAGGCTGAATTCTCTGCCCCTTGGCATTTCTTCATGCTACAAGACCCTGTGACAATCTCAGAGCAAGCAAGAGATAAGGGAACCTTGAATTAGCACAAATGACACAGAAGCATATCTACTGAGGGCATGTAACAAAATTCTTGCAGATGTTCACATAAATATTGTTATCAGTACCACGTTAGTCTTTTTCTGTTAGTTGGACTGGAATGATAACTCATGCTCATTGGGCACTGTATCTTCTCCACAACATCACATAGAAAATTAGTCCTCACAGCAAGGAAAAATTCATTTTCTCAATGAATTTGGACAGAGTTATTTTGTTAAATGCTCTGGCACCTACGAAAAAGGTTGATTTTTAAAATCCTGTAAAGTTAACAACAGTAATCTTTAATGAGGAACACATGACTATTTCAACCACTGATTTTGTTACAAATGAAGCACTTAGCAAAAATTTAATAAGTCCTATTTCTTTATAGTTGAGCCATGTTCCAAAAAAAAAAAAAAGTCTATTGGACTTTAAAAAAAAAGTCTGTTTCAAAAATCTGAGAATCAGATTGTTTTCCTAATGTAAAATCACTGAAAATTGGAAACAGGATCAAAATACAAACTAAGCAACAATGAAGAAAAATTGAAAAATTTTCAAGATCCATTCCTCACAGTATACACTCATGTATAGTACTGTGCTGCATAAATGAAATCTGTAGTCAAGGAGGTATTATACCAGAACCATGCTTATTCTCATGTATAGGAAAATTAGATTAAGATTGTAAAGAAAGATTAATATAATTAAAAAAAAAAAGAAAGAAAATAGGTATTCCTTACAGTAATTTAGAAGTATACCAAGAAAAATATATTTATACCATAGTGTAGTGTACAGTGCACTTAATATATATTAAAAATTCCAAGGAGGATATCTTCTTTTATCAAATCTATGGCTCCAGATATATTATATTGACTGTGGGTAAAAAGATAAACCACCTTATTATGTGTGTTAAAATCATCTTCAATACACATGTACTACATCCTGCAATAACATGCAATTACGTCCTCCTTAATTGCTAGTGAAAAATGCTAAAGTTAATCAATCTTTCAGTATATTTTATTGCCTGTATCTCTGCTCTTTTTAAGACATTATGATGCAGATCTCGCCAGTTTGTTAACTGAAAGCATTTGCAGTTATCATATAACTTGCCATCGTGTGACATATTTTTTTACACATTTTACTTGGAAATTTCTGTGGCACCAATGAACTATGTGATGTCAGATGTCACATTTTTAATGATAGACTGATATACTGAAATGCTAAATTTGAAGTCTGTGTCTTACTCACTTTTGTCTGAAACTGAAGGAATTAAGGAGTTATGCTCTGAACAATCTTCAATTTCTGTGCCCTTGAGACAAACATCATCATAGAAGCTACACAAATACTCAAAAACCTGGCAGTTTGAGGTGTCATTCTGAATTTCTAGTTAGAGTTGACTAGAAGGTCAGAAGTCACTGCAAGGAAAAAATTATTTTAACAGAATAGCTAATGATATAACTTCTGACTGATGGCTTATGCCTAGATTTTGGGAGGTTTACTGATAAATCTGTAAGGACAAACTTTGACAAGTCAGTCAGAAAGTCAACAGTGATTCTATTTGACACCATTTCAGGCAAAATGTTGGTGTCAAAGGTCAACTCCTTGTAACACTTTGTATTTCCTTAAGTATTTCCTGTTCCTCCTTTTGACTCTTCTCAGGCTACAGATTTACTTTCTCTCCAGAGATGATTGAATATAAAGAAATAGCACTTATTCTGAGTCACCCAGACTCTTCAGAATGCAAGAAGGCTTTTTTCCCCCTTTCCCTTCAGAAGAGAATAACTTCTTAAACATGAATGGATTAAAATGTAACAGCCTTATTGAAAAGAAATGCCTGATAGTTAAATTCTACTTATTCAGTTGGAAAAAAACACCAAACAACAAAACCAAATGTGTTTTAAATGTCACCTTTCACTGTACTGACTAGTTTCTATTCTCCAGCATTTCTTAGTTGTGTATATATATGTGTGTGTATGTGCAGACATTTTACACTCACATCTACACAGCAATTTACCTTTGCAATAAAACTGCATTCTCGTAAAATAAAACAAAATAAAAACCACTTCTGTGAAATACCATTCAGTGTAGGATGTAGGAGCAACAGAAAGCAATAATGATGTAGGAGTGAACTTATTTTCAATATCATTTGTTTATTCAAGTTTTGTAGCTTGGGGATTTACAAAGCCCATATTAGTAAATAATTAATGATTCTCATTAGAATTCTTTATTTTTGTACTGTAGGCAAAAATATAATTTGCAGTTTGCAAACAATGGATAAAGATCAAGTTTCTACCAGTGTTGTCACCTTATCTTTTTTGAGTCTTGGGCTACAAGTGTAACGAAGGTAACATCTGACTGTTCCCTGAAAGAATATATTCTTGATATATTGTTGAGCTCTCTCAAATAACAACCATACAAAATGCCAGTGTTATATAGGATATACCATTGTATGTATTTCGAGGTATCCAGAAAATTGCTTATTTACATTTCACGTAGTACAAACTTTCATAAAAGAAATTATCTTCTGATGCTACTAATATACATGATTTAAGAAAAATCTGAATACTAAGGATAGGGGTAAGTAGAAAATGATGCAAGAATCAGCATGGGGCTAGTAAAGGCAGTTAATAGCAATTATACTGACATAGTATCTTTTTGTGTAATCAGATAATGCACATTTGAAGAAAAGAAAGGCAGTAGATTTCACTTACCTGGAGTTCAAGACATTATTATGCTATGCCACCAGAAGCCAACAGTATGTGTATTGGGAAAGCTTTGATAAGTGCACTAGGACTGACAAAATTTGAAAAATGTAGCAGGATTATTCCTGATTTATTTCAAGATCAAAATTGAAATTGTACTGATTAGACGCTTTCCTTAGTGACTACCCAAGTAATGAGAGTACACTGATGAAATATATTTGACACTAAGTTGCTGGAAACAGAAAGAAGGAGTTAGAATGCCAATCTTGAAGGAACTGCCCAATCTACATCACTAGAGTCACAAAAATAGAACTCACAATATACTGCAATTTCTGTCATAATGACAAAACTGAAAAAAAACTAAGCAGAACAAAGCATAGCTGCATATAGAAAACAAACCACTCTCAACCCTGAGTATACTGGAAAAGAATTCAATGAAACACTTTCTTGCTCTGAAGGGAGAAAAGTTAATAATAGTGCTAACAATATATTCATTGAGATAAAGTTGAATGCAACTTATATTACTACTGCTTGTATATTTTGAAGCAATAGTTTACCCTAAATGAATAAGCAGATGCAGTAAGTTTTATGAAAAGCCACTGCTTTTCTGGCTTGCTCAAAGATTTAAACATAGCTTAAACATAAGTCCTGGAAAACTGGGTTGTACCCAGGTTTTTAATAATATATGATTTATCACCAACTAGATTTTGTGTTTGTGTATGCAGTTGGGATTTTTTTCCTGTGAGCAGCAAGACACTTTTATCTGGCGGTCTTAGCAAAAGGTGCAAGCAGAATATTAAATTTTCTAGGTTTTTTTTTTAATACAGACAAACATCCATCCATATAATATTCAGGGTTGGTCACCTAAAAGCTACCCGTTTCCCTTAGGAATGACAGATTTTTTGTTTATTATTATTTTATTTTGAAGAAAAGCAATATAAACAGGCTTAAAAACCCCAAAACACAAACTACAATATTTGTACCCAAGAAAGTTACCCTGCTGGAAATATTTTAAAAGGCACTAATATCAGTATGTGCTTAGAGCCCACTGAAAGCAGTGATGTAGAAAATGTGTGTGGATAGAAATATGAGAAAGGACACATTAAGGACAGGGGCTGCCCGTACATTTTTCTTGGAGACTCCAGTGATGCCTTTTCCTGGTCTTAAAATCAAGAGTCATACACGGTTAGAAGGGGAAAAGGGATTTTACCTTGGTATTTATTTTAAGGACCCTTAGGTGTACACGTCCAGGTCATATGCATCGAGATGCACCCCACCGAGTCTATCTCCCCAGAGATCGGGTATAACATTATAGGTTTTACTAATTAGCATATCTATCAAAGATTCCCCAATGAGAGGCTCAAGTGAGCCCCCCCTCCCCAAGGAACCTTCCCCTGGATGGTTCTATCTTGGTTTACAGAATGTGCTCTGGAGAGAACCTTGGGGTCTGGGGCACACTGATCCCTAGCTACGAAGCTTCTAAAATGTTGAGTCTCTCAGCTTGACAAACAAGTCCAAGAATGTAGGCAAAAAGCACTAGGAGTACAGAAGTTGTAAAAAGGTATAACAGGGGTATAAAAGAAAAGGCAAAAAATCTTCATGGCATCACCAGCACCTCATCATCTGTAAAGGCGTCACAACCCAACCCAAGCAGAGAGACCCACAGGGTTCATACGTCTGCTGCCTTCAGTGTGCCTGCAATCTTCTGAAATCATGACACAAACCAGCATGTGCTACGGTCCCGGCTTGCACACTGTCCCGGGCACCGAGCAATCTTCTGCCTGCCTCGAGTGAGGACGGACAGAGACCGACCATGGCAAGGGAGGGCCGGCGAAGCACCTGCTTTGCTTCGCCTTGCCCACGGGTGTCGAAGGCGCGCAAGGAGGTAGGAAAAAGGTGGAGGCACTCCTTCGTGGAGAAAGGGGTTTATTGCGGGGGAAAACCCACAGAGAAAGCTGAAGCTGTGTGCCTCACAGGGGACCTTATACCCCCACGAAATGGGCATGGAAAACACACAGTAACCAATGGAACATCAGCCAGGGGGTGTTACCGAGGTGGGGAGAAGGAATTACAGCAAATGGGAGAAGGGGAGGAATGACAAAGACCAATTAACAACTGAAGAACATAGAACTGTCTGGAAATACAACCAAATATGAGAAATAAGGGGAGGGGAGGGCTGCAGCCAATGGTAAGGCACGGATTTATGTATTTTTCACAGCCTTATAAATGCTCAGGGCTTTTGGGCTGTGGCAGCATCAAACCACTGGACCTTTGGGTCCACTTGATCCGGCTGACCCTGGCTTTGGCCATGGCTCACTGCAACAAGCAATCTTTTTAGTATTTAACTTATATAAATGTGTAATATTGGTGGGGCAGTCCTTAGCAAGGGTCCATAAGGCTTTAGAATAGAATAATCAACAGGGATAATGAATTAGTGGGGTTATTCAACAAATCTTTCAGAGTAGTAACCACATGGCAGCAAAATAAAAATATAGCCACACTGTTACTACTTTATAATGTCCACAGTAATAATTTCTGACCAATGTCAGCATTTCCATAGGCTGCCAACAGAATTAATTAGGCAAAGAATACACTGAAAGGAAGATGAAAATCTTGAAAATGTCAGAATGAAAATTATCAGACTAGGAGGATGACAAAAGTGCCTGTTTAGATGAGGAGATGGAGGTTGTCTCACTACAGGAATCTTGCCTAAAGTGGATATCTGAAGTCAAATTGCAGCAGGAAATGGATGGAAAAAAGTGAGACTTGACCAGCAATGATTTTAGAGGCTTCTTAGTCGTGATATTGTTTAAAAATAGCTAATGAAGGAAAGAATAAAGCCTTAACTAAAACCTTTTTTCTTCATTGTTTCTTGTGAGTATTTAGTAAAAATGCTGTTCAAGCTGAATACTGTATAACAACTTCCCTATTTTTAAAAATCTTGAAATGAACTCTGCATCAAGTAACAGTAAAATTCTCAGTTATATACTCTTCTCCATTCTGACCAAAAGACAGAAAGATAAGAAAATGCAGAGAGGAGAAAATTGTTAGCGGGAGAAAGATGAAATGAAGATTCAGTTTAACTTTTCATTTTGATTAACCTGTAGACTGGAACTCAAATGCTCTGCTAGAATCTGTAGAGGTTTGAAAGATAGATGAATCTTTGCACTTTATTCAGCTGAAATACTGAACCCAGTTTCAAACACTGTGCCTCAAGAAAGATGAAGTGCTGTAACCCTAGTGAAGAGGCAGCAGAAAAGAAGAAAAGATCAGAGACCTAGAAAACATGAGCCATGTCCATTTCAGACAGGAATAAGTAAGTTTGAGTACATAAAGGGTCACTGTAAAAAGGATAGGAATAATCTGCATAAAACATTAACAGACTTTTAAATTTGACAAGACAGTTTCATATTAGGTATTAGGAAAAATGTTCAACTTCTGAAATAGCAAAGCTATAGAACTGATTGGAGAAGCTGTGAGTTTCTCAAAGAGAAAGATAAAAATCTGTGAGGAAAGACTCAGGTTCAGTGATGCTGTTGCAAGGAGTAAATGAATTGGATTAGCTTTCAGAATCCCATCCAGCTCCAAGGATTTTTTTATGTTTTAGGCAAGTTAAGAGACATCAAAAACAATTAATCAAATTTAACAATTAAGAGACCTTCACTATGACTGAAATCTTGGATGCATACAGAATTTGCAAAATACAATTAACCATTTTAAACCACCTCTATGTATCTATTAACATAAATGCAATGCTTTTATATTAATGAAAAAGAAATGGGGAATAAATTCAAATTTTATTTTATTGTATATAAGTTTGCACTACACTAAGTCACCATTAATTTAATTTTTTGGCATTTTTTTTAACAAAAAAGGCTGTAATAGCCCCACTACAGTCATCATTTGTTACAATCTGCTTGGATTTTTTTAAGATTTTCATCTTTGATATGACAGACTTCAATGGAGTTTTGTGCCATTAAATGCTGTAGGGATAATTGACATTATAAATTCTTGGCAAAAGTCATGAACTTTATCATGACAGCTGAGCTATCCCTTCTTTACTATATCCATTTATTAAAAATTACAACTTCAGAGTCAGAGAGAAAATATCCATTTATAAATTTTTCTAAAAAATATGTTTTATCACTAAACCTAGACTCAGAATCATATATTTGATTCTCATTTGTCAGGTAGCTGTAGAAATGCTTCAGTAGACATTTGTCAAAAAATTTAAATTGTATCCTCAACCCCATGGTTGAGGACCAGATTTTGTCAAAAGCTTGAGAGATCATAAATCTAACTTAGCATCTTCTAAAAAGCATTACTTTACTTCTCCACACTCATGAAAGATGATATTTTTAGATGTGCATTTTCAAAGATAATAATTTTACTGTTCAACTGACCCACAACAAAAAGCAACAGGCAGTGTTGCAGTCTACATCATTAGCCTGGGACATGAAATACCTCCTTGTCCTGAGGGTCTAATTCTTTGTCTCTGCTGTGATGAAACATAATGTTGATATAAAACCTCAGTCCATATCTTCCTTCTGATATCCTGGTTTCTACACAAAATATTATATATCTACACAAAATTTCTACACAAAATTGTAACATTTATCAGAATGAGCTCCATTTCTCAGCCAATCCCCTAATCTGGGCAATTGTGGTTTAGGATTTGTGAGACTCACTAAGAACTCACCAACTCCCAAACAGAAATACAGAAACCACGAACTGGCAGAATATAAAATCATGGGTAACAATATAGTAAAATAATAAATATTCACATATTATTTCCAGCTATCAATTATAATGTTCTTAATTAAAAATGTGTGGCTATTTTTTCATGTACAAAGCCCACTTTCATGTTGCAAAGCACTAAATCCTCATTCTAGTCCATTTCTCCATAGAGATCTGTATAGAGATTCCTTACATACTCATGTGTTCCTTGGCAGGATAAGGCTCTTTCCATTACAAAAATCACTGACCTAAATCACATTAAAATCCTCTTCTTTTTTTTGTTAAGTACTTATGCAAAAGAAGCAGAACACTCTCTGGCTTCTTGTAGGCCTGTTTTGTTGCTGCTTCTACCTTTCAAAGAAGCATTACAAAACACGGTCTCCAAAACTTTTCCCTTTACTGTTCAAAGCCTGAATCATTATTAACCTTGCCTTTGAAGTACAAGGCACATTTACAATAAAAGACATGAAGACATTAAAGGAAAGAAAAAGTTCTCTTTTTAAGGTGAAAAAGAAAATACTACCATCTCCCTGTGTTATCATCCATTTTTCTGTCAAGTGCTTGAGTTTGTCGAGTACTCTCAAGATTTTGTAGAATTCCAGAAAAGGCATTAAATACTATTTCTGTTTTTATCATGAGGAAAAGTGGGAATAAGGAAGTAAACTGATTTGTTTTAGACTACACAGAAAATTGTAGAGCTAGATTTAAAACTCAAAGCAGCTGGCTAGGGTTACTGGCAAAAATAAATCATCAGAACAGCAAATTTAACAAAACTGGATATTTCCCATGGTTAAGGAGCAATTTCAATTAATTTCTTGCTGGAATACCTGTCATTTTTCTTTAAAACTATCCTGTGTCACATAATCATAGAACAGCACAGATTAGAAGGGACTTCAAAAGATCATCTGGTCCAACCTTTCCTGGGAAAGGGAGCCTTGATGAATTATCAAGCACCCTGTCCTATCCCATCTTGAAAACCTCCACAAATGGGGACTCCACCATGTCTCTGAGTTTGTTGCAATGAATGGTTGATTTCACTGAAATAAAATCTCTTCCTTATGTTGTAATGATGTTCTGTTTCATCTTTTTATTAATTAATAAATATGCCTTTGCTCATTCCAAGCATGCTTTTCCAAATAAGTTAAAATGCACGTTATTTTAATTAGTGAAAATGTACAAACATTTGAAGTGAAATATAATAACAGCCTTTCAAAACCAAAGAGTTTCTTCATCCTTATTCATCAAAAGCCAAAATTTTAAGTCAAATTCTCACAAAAGAGAAAAATTATTTATCTAATGTCTGTAGCCAGCATTTGATGTGAGTTTAGGGCTACATACTTTTAAAAACTGAGACACAAGTCCACATTTTTAGTTACAAAATGGAACAAGAAAGACTTTCAATTAAGGTTGCTTTTTTGTATGTTTGCCACATTCCATGGGCTTGCTGCCACCATGGCTTCTCTTTGGTGAGAGAAAAGAATTGTTATGATAGTAAGCAGTTTGGAAAAGCTTAATATACTTTTTGGAACACAGAAGTGCAAAAGCCTTTGCAATACAGTTTGTTTATTACTGCTGTCACACAAACCCATCCTTTAAGAGTAAGAAGTTGAGTACAAACCAAACATTTCTGTCATGTAAAATGACTTGTTTTCCCTTATTACAGAATCATAGAAAGGATTTGGTTGGAAGGCACCTGAAAGATTATCTAGTTCCAGCACTTTTCAGTAGATAAGGTTCCTCAGAACTGCATCCAGCCTGGCGTTGAACACTTCCAGGGATGGAGAATCCACAGCTTCTCTGGGCAACCTGCTTCAGTCCTCACCACTTGAACAGTAAGGAATTTCTTCCTTGCATCTAATCTAAACCTACTCTCAGTTTGAAGCTCTTCTCCCTTGTCCTGCCACTACATACTGTTGTAAATAGTCTCTCCCCAACTTTCTTATAGGTCCTGGAAGGCCACAATTAGGTTACCCTGAAGCCTTCTGTTTCCTAGGCTGAACAATCCCAATTCTCTCAGCCGTTCCTTATCTGTACTTGACATGTGCTAGCGCTTCAATTGTACACCAAATAGCTGCAATTTGAACTGCTTTATTGTCATTCCTTTTAGCTAACAAGGAATTCTGAAAACAAATTTTAAGGGGTAACAGTTGCAGTATAATTATTCCCTTCACAGACACATTTCTTCAGTCAAAACTAGTGGTGTCAATCACTGACATTTGCTCTGCTAAGCATTTACAGTTGTAAGTCACATCAGGTGAGTGAAGCTCCTCACAGACATAATGGTTAAATCCTAAAAGAGAAGCGCCACAAGGCTCCTGGATCAACTTGGAACAAACATTGCAAAGATAGATAAACAGGATGCTGAAGAGTGTTGCCTAAAGTTGCTGTAAGTGTTTTCTGTGTCAGGACTTGACAAATGGAATCCTCAGAAAAGAGCTATGCTTTGCATATCAAAACCAAGCAAAAAATTTCTCAGATTTTCTCCTTGCATAAAGATGCTTGATTGGATATAAAAATCCGTAAGTATTTTAAAGCAGTCACTACAATACAAAGTGCCATTAAAACAAACCACAAAGACTATTTTTTAATACTTGACTATCAGAAAAGAGTCAGCTATTTTGAAAAAAACCCAAACTAAACAAAACCAAAAATGCAAATAAAAATACATAAGAGAGACGTGGATGTTTGAAGACATGACTATGTGAGTGAGATGTTCATGCATATAGCACATTTTAATGCATATAAAATGAGACTAATACTGTAACTGAGTGCATCAGCAGTACAGCAACAAGAGCAAACTGCAACTGTGTATTCCCTCTGTCACTTCTAGTTTTTCAAAACTCACCTGAAGCATGCAAGTTTCTAGTATACCTTCTGTAGTTAGTGGCATACACATTCCATTTCATTATGTCTGTGAATTTTTACTGTTTTTAGAATGTGGTCAATATTTTCTTAAAATAGAACATAATTATATGAATAAACACATTCTAAATAAACATTTAACCTCCTACAAGATAGATCTAGGGTTTTTACAGGTTTTCTTTATAACAGTGGATTAATTTTTAGTATGTGGAAATGCCCTAGTATTCAGAAACAAGAATTTACCCAGGAGAACAGGTCTACTCTTGAGGTTCAGGGAGACTTATGTTTTATCACATGGAAGATCTGAATATTTTGCACTTGTAAACATGTCTTCCTAGTTCCTGTTGTGCATATATTCTATTTGCAAAACAAACTTTTAAAGCCCTCTGAGTAGGTACTGTCATTTTTGCCAGTAATAGGAGAGAATGAGAAGGTTTAATAGACCACTCTATCCAGAGAATTTAATTAGACTGTCACTCAAGACTTTTTCCAAGGTCCCTCTAGTGGAGGTAAAACGTTATGATTATGACCTGCTTTTTAAAGTCAAACTCTTGTACACGAACAAAACTAACCTACAAGGTCAGCTGAAAGTCAGTGCAAATGCTGAACATATGGGATACACAGATACAGGTCTTTCAAGAAAGATGTCTTATTCCTGCACAAACACTCATAACAGAAGGAAGATAGAAGTTTTTAATTGCTTCAGGACGAATAATTTTAGATTTATATCAGTGTTCTGATAATTTGAAACTTCATATATATATATATGGCTTTGGCACATTTTAATTCTAATCAATATTGGCTAACGTAGTTTGGTACCATTTGCCATTATAATAGCTAAAGAACAAACAAAAGTATATATAGTTCCAAATTTTTGCCTGAATGGCTCTGAATAAATGACTTCTTCACCCAACAAGACATTCTGAAAGTGGAGACTGTGCAGACTCCAAAGCCCTAGATTTACATCAAAATAATTGTCTGATTCTTGGTATATTATCGCTGATCAAATCATTGGGAAGAAGACATAATGATATTTATAATACTGTTCTTGCTAATAGTGTTGACGTAAAACAAAACAGATATGCTGCTGATGGTCTTTTACTATTAACTCAGTCATTAGACATGTTGGACCAGTTTATGACCAGCTATTAAAGTGGAGCAAAGTAAGTAGTTTTACAAAAGTAAACACGGGCAAACTTGTCTGAATTTACTGAAACGCAAATATTCTTCACGACAAATAAAAATACTAGGGGAAAAATGGGTAAGATATAAAACCTTTCCTCAGATAACCATTAAAGATAAATTATGCAAAGTTATCTTTGTAATAGGTTGACTGTCAAATTCTAAAAATTCACTTACTCTCAATTATCTTTCTTAAATACACATAAGAGGTATCTTAATTCAAATGAATGTTTCAAATTTTTTTGGTATGATCTGCCAATGTGTGTGGTTTTGAATTCTGGGTATGCATCTCAAATATCTTTTACTACAGCTTTGACCTCTGACCTACAGTTCTGCTTTGATTAAATGTAGGCTAAAAAAAAATTTACCTCTACATTATAATTAATCCATTGCTAGATATAAAATTTCTTGTAAGAATACTAATTCATAAATGAAATAAAAAGCAACCTGCTACAAAATGATGTTTCAAAACCAAGAATGTATCAGAAAGGAAAATCAAATATGGAAGTACAGCGGAGTTGTCTAAGGATCCAGGTTTTGGGGATTTGTTGACTTTTTTGTTTTTCTTTCTTAATTCTAGAGTGCTTCAGAATTCTGAGGTTACAAAAATTATATTGCTTGTAGTTGACCCAGATGGCAAAGTTGAATGAGAAATGACCCAACACTAAAAGAAACGGGAAACAAAGATGAATATTGCAAGAAAACAATACTGAAAAAAGAATACATTTAGGGTTCTATGAGGTGTGAAACTTTGGTGACAAAGCTCATTTTTTTTTAGTTCGAATTGAAGGTTATTGTGGTTCTTCCATGAAATAGAAGGTATTGCAATAAAGACTGCACAAGACAATAGGATTACAGTTTAAAACTTGATTTGCTTTTCTTCTGTGAAATCTAGTTTACTTCATTGAAAATCTGGCTCAGGTACGTATGCTAAGAATATGAGAAATGAAGTAAAAATGCTACTCTTTCCTTTTGTTCCTTGATGAATGACACCACGTCACTCTTTACCAGCAGAAAGCTCTTGCTGTGTGCACTGGACCTGAAGGTAAGCTTCCCAGGAATTAACTGAAGCCTGAACTGAATGAGCAGTGTTAACATGAGGTCATAGGTGGGGTTTACTACTTTTTCCACTTTAGCAGGAAAAAGGAAATTTCATATGCTGTGTGTCATGCCAGTCAGTCATTTTTCATCAAAAATGTTATTGGGAGGAAAAAAAATACACATTTATAGCCTAACTAGCCACCTTGAAATATCACTTGGAATTTAGAAATCTAAAACATAACTGAGTAACTCCAAATTACTTCAGACATGGAGATTAAAAGTAATAATCATAGTATGCCTCTGCAAAATATGGAGTCATAATCAAAGAGGATTACTGAGTCCTTATTTTAATACAAAGACACCATGGTATCAACTTCACTGTAATTTATTCAATTGTCAGAACTCAAGACTATCCTTTCAGCACATGCACTCTCCTTCCACTTATTAAAGAAAATGAGAGTCTACAGAAAGAGCAACCTGGTCTTCAAAGGTTTGGGTTTCCCTTTCTGACTCCAGGCAAATACACCTCATGAGTTATATTCCTTCAGATTCGTATGTCAACTCAAATGGATGGACACATGAGCCACTTATCTAGTTTGATTGCATATCAAACTCCACTTACAACACCAAAAATCCCAATTTCTCTGAGCACTCTGATCCAGTGCTTAATTATTCTTGTGGGGATATTTTTTCCTTATATCCAGTCATTCCAGTCCTTCACAATTCATGATCATGGTTCTCTGTACTCCTGCCAGCATCCGTCTTCCTGTAAGGACAGGTGCCTGTAAGAGTTTCCCACAGCCTGTTCCTCCTCCAGACTGTGCAAACCCCAATCCCCCAGGCTCTCCTCACAGAGTAAGGTCTCCACACCCTACTGACCACCTTGGTGATCCCTGAATGCTGTTGTCTGTTAACATCATTCTTGCACTGTGCATCCCCAAACTGGATACCTTATGTGAGATATGGTCCAACCAGTGATGATTAAGGGGGAATAATCAATTCAAATATCCTACTGCCTCTGATTCTGTTTGTACAGCCCAGGATGCTCCTAACCTTTGTTGTTGCCTATTGCTGCCATGTGTTTACCAGTTAACAACAACAGAAGAAAACAGCAAAACTCAGATTTCTAGCATTCATTTTTTTTTAAATTTCTGCTGTTTGTAAATGCAACTAAAGTGAACAAAACTACTTTGAACTTCTGAAAACTCAAGGCCCCTATATAATTAAGGTTAGAAGACTAATTAAAAACAACAATCCATTTTCACATACTTATTTTAATTTCAAAACATTCTGTTCTCTCGTTCTTTCTTATTTTTTTCTTCAGAATCTTGCTTTCACATTCCCTCAGAACCTCAACCTGAGTTCTCAAGGTGTACAAGGAAGGGGTAAAGTGAATTACTAATTTATTATATAATCAGCAATAGTTCCACTAAAGGATTCAGCTGCCATGATGTTGGGTAATGCAGAATCATCAGTTTTAATGTATTATTCCATAATGTGGAAATATATATTTTCCTTTTATTTTCTCATGGATATCTGGATAGACATCACCCATCACTAAAGGGTATGAAGCACAGGTATGGAGAAAGGTCTGATTGCCTTCAATCATAACAAATCTACATTTTTGTAGAACTCTTACTGTTTGCAGAAAGGTGCCTAAAAGCCTGCTCACTACTTCCTCTGGACCACTGGCTGATGAAAATCAGTTTGTTGGTTGGACTTGTTTAGTTGGCTGGGTTTTTCTAACATATATTTTAATAGAATCAATTATAAAAATTTACTGTGCAAACTAAAGGCATTGTTAACACTTTGGATTTTATACAGTCAGCATGCTATACCTCAGAACCATGTTTAAAAGATAAGAGACTTCCATTACAAAGACAGAAGAAAGGAAGAAGGGAAAAACCTCACAGCTACCTCCTGTGATGATTTTTCAGCTAACTGGTACACTAATTTCAGCCTGTAGAATAGCTACTCTTCTGTTCATCTCAATTCTGCTCATGGTTGAATACATTATGCGAATATGAGAAAATAAAAAATCCACAGTTTGGGGTTCCTGCAACTTCCCATTTAATGAAAGTAAAAAGAGGCTTTCAAAATCTCTAGTTTCACTGATCACAAAGTTATCTTGAAAACAAAACTTCTGGTAAGAAGTTTTTTATGGCAATAATAGTGACATTTTGACAGAGTTGATCTGATTTTTATGACAGACAGACTGTGGAAAGGAATTTATAAATATTGTATAAATTTCAGTATTTCACACTGACTTCAACGTAATCAGCATTTAGTTTTTAATTTTTGTTGTAAATAGAGAATAGCTGAAAAAGAATGTTATTTTCCTTCCTTCATGTTGAAAATTTTTGGTCTACAACTTCTCTTTCTACTTTGAAGGAGATACAGTAAGTACCCAAAAAGCAAAAGAACAAAATCAAATATATTTTAAAAATATACAACTGGTAATTTTATAGAATCATATCTCATAAATAGGATAGTCCCCAATTCAATGAAAAAGGTCACATGTAGATGAAGCTAGACAATTAATTTGATCAGGATTGTAAATGATGAATTCAGAGTGAGCAAAATCCTAAAATCCTCTGATTTAGTCTGTACTGTATCTTGTCCAGGTGTAACTTCATTTTAATTACACCTCAGTCTGTGGTCAGCATGAATACCACTGTTCATCTAGAATATATAAACACTTTATATTTTTATAAATACTATGATGAGAGAATGACAGAATAAAGACCTATTGCAAAATAAAACATTATTTTTCAGAAGTATGACTGAAGTATGTCAATTTTCAGGAATACCATTATTTTTTAGAAAATAAATCTGGAGCTGTAATCTTGATTTCATTGTAGTAGGAATAAACAGTTCAATATGTAAAACATGGTTATATATTTACCTTTGATATACAGTAAAATATTAACTCAATTACCAAAATACAATAAATATTAAATGTTATGATTAATATTTTCTTATGTTTTGCCATTATCTAATTCAAAATTATACCATATGTCCCAATTTGATTTTTCCACTATATTAATTAAAGGGAGAGTTCAAGTTTTAATTTTTCTTCCTAATTTAAAATGGGGCAAAAAATCTAGTACCTCCAATTCTAATATCTTTTTTTTTTTTTTTAAGGGGTTGCAAGATACCATGAAGGCAAGGTATATTTAAAAAAAAAAATGTATATAGAAAGTAATGGAAAATAACAAACTATAATTTGCTAAGAACCATTCAAACAGATAATTAAAAAAACATATTTAGCAATATACTTTCAAGAGTGAACTATCTGCACAGATATGTCAGGAAGAATTAGTTGTTTTATCTATTTAAAAGAGTTTTTTTCTCATTCCTAATGTATGCCTCCTTAATATGGATGTCATCAGAAGTAACACATCGCAAATATGGTTCTGTATTTCTTTACTAAGCACAGGAGATAAATCAGTACAATGCTTTTATAGCAGAATGGTGTTTTAGTATTCATGGCTTAGCTATTTTTTAAGCTGAAAACACAACTGATAGGAAAAAACGCCTCAGAACCTCATATAATACTTCTCTACCTGAAAAAACAAACTGATCCACAAAGCCCTGCAAGAGAAAAAAGCTCTGAGGAGATGGGCACAGGCAATGTCCTCATGAAACTCTGAACAGAATCTGGGGAGTGACCACAGATGTTGTGATGAAAGCTGAACTCATCTCGATGCCGAGGAGACCAGAGGGTGGCCTTTGCTGTAGATAAAGAGTTGTATTGGTTGAGTGGGTCAATGGGTTGGGCAAATGCCCATCCCTAAAATAATCCATAGAAAGTATTACCTTCCTGAGGCAGCCAGACCAGTATATAGACAGCTCAACAAAGAGCATCAAAAATGAACAACCAGAAACAGGAACTTTGAAAACAGCAACAGGCTTGAGCTGGCTTCAAGCCATGCATGCCTCCCAAGCAACTGGGCACATGCAGCATCGTGATGGCAGCACACAGAAACTGGCAATGGAAATCACATGAGTACTAGGATTTAGCTGCACCTATACTGAAATTGCTATACCAGGTTGTGTTGTGCTTTTGGTACATTGCTGGATCTCTCTGCTAAATCAAAATCCTATGTAACATCAAATGCCTTCAAGTGAGTAAATTTGGTATTAAAACATTAAACCCTCTTCATGTGGAATATGTAAAAGAATCCAGTTGGACAGTATTGGAATCTTGACAACTCTGCAAAGGCATATGCCTTGAGGGACAATAGATAGTCACCTTTCAAAGTAAACAAACAAATTAAAAACATTATAAATCATTCTCTCTTAAAGACAAATTTCTTGAAAGAGCATTAGAAAAAATATATCCTTTTCCTGGCACAATGCACCATGATAGAAGGGAAGACTTAGGTACAATAAGGTGGATTGAGAGCAGCCCTGAGGAGGACTTGAGGGTGTTGCTGAACAAGAAGCTCAACATGACCCAGCAATGTGTGCTCACAGCCCAGAAGCCAACTGTGTCCTGGGCTGCACCAAAAGCAGTGTGGCCAGAAGGCTGATGGAGGTGATTCTATCCAGCTACTCCACCCTCCGTATAGGTGAGACCCCACCTGTAGTACTGTGTCAACTCTGGGGTCCCCAGCATTAGAAGGATGCTGGAAAAATTCCAGAGGAGGCCACAAAGATGGTCAGAGTGTTGGAGCACCTCTTCTATGGAGACAGGCTGAGGGAGTTGGGGCTGTTCAGCCTGGAAGAGAGAAGGCTCTGGGGACACCTTATAGCATCTGTCAGTACCTAAACGGAGCCTACAAGAAAGAGGGAGCAGAACACGTTACAAGGGCATGCAGTGATAGGACAGGGTGTAATAGCTTCAATCTGAAAGAGTGTACATTTAGATTATATATAAGGAGGAAAATTTTTACTGCAAGGGTGGAAAGGCACTGGAAAGCATTGTAAAGCATCATGGTTGTGTTGCATTGACAATTGAACCTGATGATCTTAAAATTCTCTTCCAAGCTAAATGATTCTATGATTCTGTGATCTTTGAGGTCCCCTCCAACCGAAACCTTTCTATGATTCTAAAGTGCATGAAAGGCACACTAAATTTTGCCAGCATCTCTAAGTAAGGGATGTAGGTGTCTGTATTCAGATTATTTCAGTCTCCCAGCTTCACAAGTTTAACGAAACTTGATCTTCTAGATATGGTAAACAATAGAACTTAAAAACAGGAACCCATGTGTTTCACATAACACTAGCTTCTACTCTACTGTGTAGGTGAGTGGGAAAAAAATTACCAACATTTTGTCCAAAACACTTGAGTGTTTCTCACTCTATTCAGAGTAGACATGCTAACTGAAAAACGAAAAAGGCTATACTAACTTGAAAGCATAAATTTTGAGAATATAATCAGAACCAAATAGTTTAGTATGATATAGGCAGCCTTCTCACAGTTTTAAATTTTAATGTGTCTAAACTATTTTGTTTAAAGTTAAAAGAGACAAACAAAACCTGAAGTAAAAAAAAAAGAATAAAGCTTCATATCATATTAAAAAATTTACAAAACTTGAAATGGATTTCACAGTACCCTACAGTACCACCATTGTTTACAGTCCCACAAAAATGTTTGCTGATTTTTTCTAATTTTTCTTGAAAGCCTTTGACATTGTTGTAATGCCACAGGCTAAAGCTTTGATCTTTGCAAAAACTTTTAACAATACCGTATTAACTGGCTACTATAAACCAAATCTTTTTACAACACAAAACATGTTTTAACCATTTTACAGGTTTAAATCCGGGTTTCAGGACTTTTTTTTAAGTTTGGTAACAGCAAATCTTATTACTTCCAGTGTTACACAATGATTCATACTTATCTACATGACTGCTACTACAATGCACCAGTTACAAGTGTAAGGTCAACCCTCCTTCTGTTACATCCTCATGTGAACTTCCAAATCAATTATATTCAATATTTCTGCTCCTAGTTTGATTCAAGATTTACTGACATGCACAAAAATGGGACCAACAGAAGGGATTTTTCAGCATGGAATATGATTGCCAAAACCAAAATTGTATACATTGTTATTTAAATGTGCACCAATCTGCAGATCTTGATAGACAAGTCCTTGCTTTACCTTGCCTTTTCTGCACAGTTTTCATTTATTCCTTACAGAATGGCATCTGACAAACATCATGAAGACAGAAATAAATGAAATTAACAAGGAAGGTTATAAAGGGGAAATGGGATAGCTGATTTGGTAAAACAAAGACATAAAAGATCCTTCCAGGAACTAATCCCAATGTAAGAAACATACAGTAGAATGATTGGCCCCAAACACCTGATCTTTATTTTAATGAACCATACTAGCCATTCTGTTTCCCAGAGTACTAAACCTCAATTGGAAATTAAGGTCGGATAACACACCTCTGAAAAGTGGGGCTAATTTCTGCTTTTTCACAAGAGAATAAACTTTACTAGCTAGACCTAGGGATTAGGCAAGGTGCTTGGGGTTTTTTTGGTGTGACTCCATACAGAATTCAGAATTCATAGCAAACCATTTCATATGTTTAGGTTCATTTTGGTTTCCACTGGTCTACTTTATAATTACCAAAAGTTCATTCCTGAGATTGGACATATCTGAAAAAAAAAAGCCCCAAAAACCCCAAACAACTCACAGAAAACATCAAGAACAAATTTTACCCATCAAACATCTTAAAATATGTTAATTATCTTTTTTATTATTAATGCTCCTTTCTTATGACTGCTAATTAATATACACAGTTGTTTCTCTCCTGTATCCACATCCTGGTGTTTTGTTTTTAAAAGTACAAAAAGTGCATACAAGGTTTTATCAGCGCAATGGAAATATATTCTTGTGCCCTGAAGTTAAAACACTGGTTATGTATATTATTTTTCCTACCTTCAGCATCTCCGGGGATCTTTTTGTTGATACAAAGTCCAGAAGGGAAATTAGACAACTCAAAGAAATAACAACAGCATTTTTGTTTACTTTAACCTGCTGCATGAAGAATTATATTATTAAGCATGTGTTTCATTGTTACCTATTCTATCGCTGAATATTAGCTCCAGAAAACAGAGCATTCTTATTTTAAAAATCATGAGAAGGGTTTTATTGTTTATTAAAGTAATATTCTATGCTATTCCCCCTTTCAAATGACATATTAAATTACTTTATCTATGCAGAGAATATAGTGATGGATGTTGCTAATAAAACAACAGAAGGGGAGAACCATTTCACAATGATGGTACCTTAAACAAGTAAATTGTTCCTTTCACACAAAATACTCATGCTCAGTAAGCGTCACATTGCCCTTTCAGAGAATAACTTGATTGAGACAGCAGCTACTTAAACTGACCTGATAAGACCAATGCATGTGGTAGTTGAGGCTGCTCCTGCAGACTTCTGAAAATGCCCACAGCTCTTGGGGAATACCGTGCCCCAGGAAGGCAAGCAAAAGCTATTGCAAGGCACCCTTCACCCCACTCCCTTGTGTCAGCACTAGTACTCATACAGCCCCATGGATCAAAAACCTTCTTCTCCTGGTTAGTTTTCAGACAGATTTAATAAAAGATTAATTTTTATCTGGGAAATTAATTCCAGTTTGCTAATGCTACTCGTCCTACAGCAGTGAGTGGAGTACTTCCAGCACAAAGAAAGGGGTGGGACTGTCACTTTCAGTAGCAGCCCACATTTCTGGCTGTCTAAAGGGACTGTGGTGTTGCAGCACTCCACATCTCTCAAGGTAGATTAAATGCACTTTTGCATTCACAGGGAATAACAAACTGCTGTTCCCCCACTGAGATCAGTGCCCGACTAAACAAGCATTCCTCTTCTCTGCAGCCTGTTGCAAAGCAAATAGGTAATTTTGAAGGTTTAAACTAATCTGTCTGATTTCATGCTGGAAAAGGAGAGGAGTGCTATGGCTGGAGATGATCTCAGCTGAAAGGCTGCACAAATCAAAGGGTTCAGTGCTTGTCGCCTTCCCATGCAAGATGCCTGCCCTGGGCAAGGAGGAAGCTCAGCAAGGCATAACCTCCAGTTGGGTCCTATGAGAAAAGAAGCACATGAATAGGTTTGTTGTGGGGGCCTCTCTTCTTTTCTCTCAACAATAGCATGAGGAAAAGGTTTCTGAAAAGAAGATGGACTGTTGCTATTCCACATATGGATTCTGTGAAGGTTGAATTCCCACTGCAAAAGGAGGTTTTCCTCACCACTGCTTGATGAATTTGAGAAATTCATAATAGTCACTAAATTAATACAGTTACAAATGTAAATTTGCATTACTGGTTGAGATTTTGCTGTTATATGGAAGAGCCTAAGGGGTACAGACTTACCTCACTTCAAATGCTAGCAGTAAGGTATATTCTAGGGTTTCTGCTTCCTATGAAGTGCATTTCTATTGCATGGAGGAAGGTGTGAAGTTTTTCCAACAGGAAAATGAAGAACCAACAGTGTCCACAATGGGATTCAGGCAGGTATTTTTATACTGGAGTTAACTGCCTGAGAGGGTGTAGCATCAACCTGGACTTAAAGTGATACACATTTGTCCCTGTCATAAGTTATTAGTAAGATAAGTGGTATAGAGTCTCTCCTGGGGAACAGCAAGAAGAAGGTATTCTCTCAGGCTTTTGCTCATGCAGGCAGAATACAGGCTGCTTTCAGGAAAGACATAAGGTTTTCTGTTTGTTTCACGTTTGGAAAAAAGGTATCAGCACAGTTAAAATCTCCTCTTGAGGGTGACCTCAGCTGGAAAGTTGCCAGCGTCGCTAGAGTCTCAAAAGCTCTATGTACTATAAGTAAGTGTGGTGTAATCTATCTGCTGGTTATTTAAATTGCAGTTAAAATCTCAAATAATCTTACCCATGGCTCTACTGAGATGCCAATCACCTTCAAGGCCAATATGATCAGTTAAAATAGTTATAGGTGGCAACTTAGATCCCTTTACACTTCCCTACAGTTATCTTCTCAGACTATATATGTCTTCAAACCTTAGTTCTGCTTTGAAGAGGCACAACTGCATGTTTCTTTTGATTTATTTTATTAATTTTATCAGGATACCATCTTTTCCTCAAACTAGAAAATACCAAATTCTTACCTAAATTACTTCTCTTAATCTCACCAGTCAGAAAGGAATGTTTCTCTGCCCCATAGGTAATTTTTTTACATAACCTTAGGAAAACTCACTAGCTAGAATAATCCTTTTCTCAAATCCTGTTGTGAAATATTTCCTTGTACTCTGGGGCCTTCATCGCACTTATTCCTCCTCCTATTTTTTTTTTTTTCCAGATTTCCATTTGTATGTTGATCAACTCTGTTTTATTTCCTGCCTTTCCCTTTTTTCCCATAGATCAGTACCTCCCATGTGTTGTACTCCAGTGTATGTTATGGACACATAATCTGATCTATCCCATAATTCTAGATACTTTATCTTTCTCTATACCTTAAGCACCCTGCTGATCTGTTCCAAACTTCTCTAAAATGTGTAAATTAACATTAAACACAATCAAAACCCTTAACTTCATTGGTGCCTATATTCTATAACTGTATTATATAAAATTAATGTATATAAACAGCCTTATCTTATATGAGGGTGTATGTAACAGATGGTAGCAGTGTTTGTTTGCTGCTGTAAAACTTGCTGTGCATGTGCTATGCATTACACTGCTTTAAAATGCAAGACAAGCTGGGCAGTATGGGAGAAGTCCTCCTGAAGGGTGCTGGCTACAGAACTGTGCTTTGGAGGAAAAAGGCAGACTGCTTAATTCCCCTGAGTACCTGAATTGAAACTTCAGGGCACAGAGCAGGGAAAATAGAGATAACCAACACTGAAGCCAAGCAGAAGAGAGCAAACTGCAAGCCTTTGAGGGGAGTGGGGTTGTGCTATCAGCAGTGAGCAGGGTTCTTTTCAGCCCAAAGATGACAGAGGAAAGGAAAGCTTCCTAAGAACCCTGAGGGATATTTTAGAGTTCATTCAACTGAGAAGACACTGAAAGTCATGGGACCCATAGGGAAGGATGCAGGAAAGGACCAACACACAGTCACACAGTAGCCAAAGAGAAGATTTTCTTTTAGATACTTTTGTTTCATCTGTCTCAGTAGATCTGACTTTTCTATCTCTTAAAAGCCACCTTATTCTAGCTTATTAGTTTGTGCTCTAATACACTTCTTAGCTTTAAAGACTGGGAGTTTTTTGATGTCTTTTGTTACACTCACTGTAAAGGGAAAGGTGGGGGTAGTTCCACTACAAGGCTCTGGGCAACCCAAGGTTCTTTCACAGGGGTGAAAAGATGAGACTAAGCAGATGTTAATACTGGTTGCATTTTTGATGCACCACAGTGAAGAGGTTCAGTCCTCCAGCTGGAGAGAGGCAAAAAGAATCAGTAAAAAGAAAAGCTAATTCCATCCCTTGTAAATTGGAGCATAAACACTGCAGTAGCCTGAATAAAACTTGAGACCAAGTAACAGTAATGGTACAACTGTTTTATTCAAGCTAGTAAAGAGAGAATTTTTTTCTGTTCAGTCATTTTTAGACGGGTGCCATAAGAAGCAACTTAGGCAGAGTCATCCAAACAATACTGAAACTTAACTTCTAGATGAGAAATGCATAGGCAAAATACTGAAAATTTGTTTTGATATATTTTATCTAAGACAGCATAGCTGCACAGCAGTTGACTTTCTTTAAGTTGATGGATACAGTAGGACTTCAGAAATCCCACTTTCTCAATTCCCTTACAGTTCTGTGAATCAACAGTTGTGAAGTAACAACTGCTTGGCGTTAGCATTTTACCAAAACACTCATCTCTCTCTCCTTTCTGTCTTTGACTCACAATACACTTTCATACTACCTCTTTCCAAGAACACCTTCCCTATACACAAAGATAACTTTGCCTGGCCTTCAGAGGTAGATATCTACCTCCCCTCGGTTTTCTGTGTTTCCGTCCTTTCTCCCCTCTGAGACAGTGGACATCAAGAAACAGTGTTTTCATCTTCTTGTTTCAGAGTATTTCTTTCCTTCCTGCCTCCATTCTACACCACTAAACACAGTCTGAAATCTTAATTTCATTGACATCTAGTTTCCATCCTTGTCTTAAACCACACTAACAATTCAGGACTCTAACCTACTTCTCACTACACCAAGCTGTTTCTCCTTCCTTTTATTTTCCCACCTCAGTTCTCTTTTGCAGATGCATCTTCCTTGAGAATGGAAGCAAAAAGCAGACATGCAAGCACCTCTGAGGGATGAATAATACACACTTGCATTCAATTATGGTCTTTATTCCACACTTTGCACACAGACATACAACCCTTACAAATCCCTTTCTAAATTTTCCAGTTGTACAAAATTTTATCCAGCTTATTGAAATCATCTAGATGGGGATCCCTGTGACCCAGCCCTTTAAATATCTGATTGCCTCTCCATAGCTTCCTCATTCTCTTTGCCTGGCTACAGCCCAGCATTACAGGAAAATGCTGTATAATGGGCGATAGAGGTTTCAAATAAAAACATGCAAATCATGCACAATTTGTCTAAATATGCTTATGCAGGCCAGATGCAATCTGCAGCTGCAGCACAATCCTGTTTATATTCTTGACGGGTAGAGTTTACAGTCAAAAAGTTCAGCAATATTCTCAAAATGTAACACAGGCCTCACTGTCTTCATCAACAATCCCTTCACAGCCTACATAGCTCTCTTGTGTAGAAATAGTAAACAATTTTAAATGAAATACAAATGTTCCGTTTCGCAGAGCAGTGTGCTCCAAGTCAATATGGAACTAAACACGCTCTGTTTAGCAGTTATTTACACATACAGCTTCAAGAACAATAAGGTGGTCTCCCGAAGGCAAGGGGCTAAGGAAGTGGCTCCTTTCCACCTGGTATTTTCCACACTACAGGATCAGCAGCTATGGAGCTCCTTTGAGAGGAGTGCTACCTCTCTTGGAATGACCAGGATGGCACAAGATATCTCAGAAAAGGGACATTTTGCCCTGGTGCCCTATTAAATATCTGTTTAGCTCCACAGTGTTAACTCTGTCTTTCCAGGATGAAATATGGGATCCCTTCCATCTAAATCATCCTCAGGGGCAGCACTCTCAGATCAATCCTTGATTCATCACCAACCAACTACCTGGAAGGCAGAACATTATGTAGCCCTCTACATATTTTCCTCCACTGTGATGCCACTCTGACCTCAGCCTCCTGGAGTTTCAGGCAGCTCTTTTAAGGTTCTTTCTTATCACAGATTTTCATTATACTCTACAGTAAATTCTAGTCCCACTCTGCCATCCTCAGGCTTCCTTAAAGCTGACTTTGCTGTGCTCTGGTTCTTTAATTATGCATCTTTTTAAGAAGTAGCACCCTTTGCTTCTCCTTGAGTCACATCATTCACTCCTTCCTTTTCTTATACATATTTAAGTTCAACTGAAGTCACAAGAACATTTAGCATGCTTTCATGGGAAAAATCACATTTCACTTAAATCACAGAATCATGATTTACTAAGGAAGCATTATAAACTCCAATGAAATAAAAATTACTGTGTCTAGGGTTCCTTAATTATTAATTTTCATGCTATGTGTAAGACAATAAATCAGGAAGCTAAAAATATTAATGCTGTTGAAGAGAAACATCTTGCAAACAATGGTTGAGTACACTGACAAGATCAATAGCTTTAAATAAGTGATATTCAGTGGAAAAAAAAGTTTACACTGAACACAAGATCAAGAAACAAGGAATTTGAGTCCTCTTATGGTCTAAATATGAGAAGAAATTCTAGACTTCATTTTGCTAACTGGGGCATTTCTTTTTCTCCCTTTTACAAAAACAAATGGAATAAAATAAAGCACATAACACTTAAGTACAATTTCCTAACCTTGAAGATGCTTAAGAAACAAAAATCAAAGTAACTGTTTAATCAATCAAGTCATGAGATTAGCATTTTAAGCCTTTTTCCTGACAAAATAAAATCATTAGATGCTTAGAAAACTTATATATATATATATTTTTATATATATATATATGTATAAATTTTACAAACTATACATTCATAAAGCATATGAACAAGAGTGGTAGATATGTTTCATTTGAAGTCAGGAATGAAAAGCCTCATTAAAATCTTAAAGACTCTTCTGCTTAGAGATCAGAAACTATCATCTAGAAATGAATTTCTATTAAAGAAATATATAATTTTGTGTTTCCAGAAAGATTACTTACAGTGTCATGTATACCATCTGTGGCAGCTTATTTCTACATTACAGCAAGGAACCAGGAGAGTAAACTGAACATCATCTTTCCAAAAGGAAAATATGAAATGGTCAGTAGGTCTTCCATTGCATACTGTGAAGGAATATTTAACTGTATTTCTAAACTGGTCAAACCAACTTTCACTTCTGTCACTAACTCACTATTAAAGCCTTTATGTCCTATAAGAAATACAATGCACATAGGGAGCAGGAGGCAAGGGGAAACCTAAGGCAGCGCTGCATGAAATGTTGCAATAATAAAGGGGGTTAGGCAGTATAGACATTAAGACAAATTCTAGTATGCTCTTTTTACTAAAACTGGGTCGTTGTCAAGAAATTGCTGATGTTAGGATTTTTTGTCATGAATAATAAGAGCAACTCTGCCAGAATATGCAAGTCATAATAGACTAGGCACATAGAAAATCTTATGAATGACGGTAACTTTTGAAGCTCACTGTAATGTTACTAGATATGCCCTCTAACTGATGCTATATTTAGTATCAGTTAAACTTCCTTGGCATCAAACCCACTGGTTCTCATGAAACTAGAAAGCAGAGGTGTTTTAAGTTCAGCAGAGCATGCTACTGCTGACATTCAGTGGCTATGCTGCTTCTCTGTAAGTTTCTAGGGGGAACAAATAATCTCAAAATACGGTCAAGAGTCTGTATGACCAGTTTTTCCATGATTCTCAGATTTTAAAATATTTAGTATACATAAGAAAAAAAATTGTGGAATAAAGTATTCTAATTTATAATTACTTAAATTAAAAAAAAAACATATTCACAGATTTAAAAAATATAGTGATTAGTTATCCATAAGGATTACATTCATTATAAACATATAGCTTAAGAAGTGGAAGACGGAGAAATTTTTAAGGTTTCACTAATGTTAAAACTGTAAGAAAATTAAACATTGAAAGTTCTATCTATAAATATAATTTGGCATAAGGATGTCTTATAAATCTCATTGACTTTACATTTCCTTAACTCACAGGAAATTTATAGTCCTATACATTTGTTAACTCCTTCACAAAGTCTCCAACACCTTTCAATCTCCATAAAAAAACCACAACAAAGGGCAGACTACAATTTACCAGATAACATACTGTAGAATGAGACAACACAAGTGAAAGCATGTACCTGCTACTTCAGCTTTGCATCTGTCCTGTGACTGTCAAGAATAATGCTGCAGTCAAGAGAAACCCCTCAGTGGATCTCAGATCTGCTTCCTGTCTTTTCTCACCTTGCTGTGTTCATCATATTTCTAATATTGTGTTTATGAACTAAAATTTGCACCTAATTTAAATAATCAACATATTATATGCAGGCTGATTGTGATGATAAGTGTAATAAAGTTTTATAGGTATTAACACCTCACTCATCTTGGCTACTTCACTAATATTGTAGAAGAAATTTTAAAAAATGTAATTTGTTCCTCTTACTGCTAAGGTTTGGAGAGTAGCCTCTTTCTGTTTTAAAAAAAAAATCTATCATATGATACAAAGTCTAAAAAGGATGAAATAAGGTAAAATTACTTTGCATATGGAATTTCTGGCACAGATTTTATCTTCTTCCATTCCACTGGAGAGAAAGTCAAGAGTATATGGTCTCCAAACAGAATATCTGTACTTCTGTAGGCAGTGTCAAGGACACTGAAAGCTCAGATTTAGTAGTTTAAGGATTTCTAATGAGATTTATGAGTGGTTCAGCCTCTACAGAATTTTTTTGATGTGTGTGTTCATCTTTATTTCCAGAAGTAACAAAAAACTAATATGTGAAGGACAGAAAGGCGTGAGGCATTGAGATGACAGTTCCTCCAACTTGTATCTGTGTTATAACTGAGGCAAGTGATGAGAAAGGCAAGATGAGGAAAGGATCACAATCTTTTTGCTTTCTAAAGTGAATAAAGGAGAGTGGAAAAAGAGTTTTTTTCTTTTCTGGTTCTATTCTGACTTGGGCATAGAAACTTAGCAGGGGTTTCCTGATAACACTGACTGTCAGAGAACTGGTGACAGAAACTGCTTCTCTGAAATCAAGGTAGGTGCAGATGTTGGATGATCAAAAGCTGTATCAGGCTGGTCATGGTCATCCATAAAGACAGTCAGAGCCCAGATACTGCCCGCTAACACCAAGGTTGTCTATGATGAAGTTGGTACAAACCAGTGGTAAAACCTTTATTGTTTTCTTTACAGTCCACACCAGGATGTGTAATATGGTGGTTACTTTGCTACTATTAGCCAGGCCAAGGTCACCACATTTACTACATTATAACCACAACTTTTATCACAACACAGGTAGTGAAAGGCCTTGGCCTCTTAATGATTTTGTCAAGAAGGAAGACAAATTCTTGTTGTTAGTGCTGTACAAAAACCTTTGAAGGTTGGTAAAATGACAAGGAAGAAACACTAGGCAAATGAGTAATGAAATAAAAGCTTAAAAACAGAAAAAACAAAAGCCATACATATATAGCAGAATTTCAGTAAGTTATTCAAAACAGAAGCAAAATCTGTGACGAGAAGAAGTGGATGTATGTGATATTACCAATTACAATCTTCTTCTGGCATCCAAAATCATACTATCTATATTCTTTTCTACCCTTATGTGGAAAAAAAGCATTGGAAAAGAGTTCTGTATTGACAATAATGTATACTACCATTTTAACATAGTTGAAAAGTCTGATGATTACCACATGTCTCTGCACAACTATAGTCCACATCTCAGATTTTACCCAGAGATATTCAAGGCTGCCATTTGGACATACAGATAGGCTAGTCCTGCGCACACATCCTGCTACTGCCACATAAAATGCAAACTGCACTAAGTGCCAAAAATGGGGGCTTAACCAGCAAGTTTTCTCAGAATATGTCTAACACAAACTGATAGAATTGGGTTTCTTGCAGAAAGCAATTATGGCTGCCATTTTCTCTTAAAAACAGTGGCCTCCCTTATTCTGTTATAGCCTAGAGATTAAGTTACATTCATCCGAGAAGTGAGAGACTGAGCTTGAGCTCCTTCTTTTGCTAGAGGCAATGCAAATCTACATTACTACACAGAATTTAGACTAAAAAAACATTACTTTGCAAAAGGCATGGTCATTTATTAAACCACTCTAGCTTGATCAAATTCATCACATACTCAATGTCCATCAATGAAATTGCAACGGCACACTTACCAGTGTACTTAACATAATGTGAAGGTGTTTTACTGCTTTCTGCACAATATAATTTCTCATTCTGGCCTGACATGGAGCTTTGAGTAAATAGTCAGCATTTTGGAAGATGAGGCTGGAAAATTAGAATCTATGGAAAAAAGTCAGGAATACTCTATTCATCCATAAATAATTTCAGCTAATTTTACAGTTGTTATGCTGTCCATAGGTATAGCAGCGCAAAAGTGTGTACTCACCTGTTCTATCAAACTTTTTTTTAAATGGGTAAAGAGAAGAAAAGAAAAAGAAATAAATCAAGAAAATGTGTTCAAGACAGAATATATTTTCAGTAAAACATCATTAATCTTCCTTGAATGCATGCTAGAGCTAGCAGCAATGTCTTAGCTGTTTTCTGATGAACCAAGACTAAGAAGACATCTACCCAGTCACTGCTAGTGGCCAGAACAAAAGGCAGAGAAGGAAATAGAGAAGACAAGCATGAAAAGAATGAGATTAAGATACCAGCAACCCCTAGTATCAACACAGGCTGGGGGATGAACAGATCAAGGGCAGCCCTGCAGAGAAGAACTTGGGGTGACTGGTGGGTGAGACACTGGGCATGAGCTAGCAATGGTCACTTGCACACCAGAATTCGACTGTGTACTGGGCTGCATCAAAAGCAACATTGCTGGGAGGGGAGGGAGGGGAGAGGAGGAAGGGAAGGGAAAGGAAAGGAAGGCAGGAGGAGTAGGGGGAAGGGGGAAGGAGGAAGGGGAAGGATTTCCCTGTAAATCATTAGAACTGATGAACCTGAAAAAAACTGTGCCTAAATTTGTTCCTAGTCTTGTCACATGTTGTTGTTACCAGGGAGAAATAATCAAATACTAAGCTAAAAATAATTTTAAAACCCTACCAAAATCAGGTAGACAAAGAAACTGTTGGTATGAAAAGACATAGTCTTTGAATAATCAAAACAACAGTTTTAAAAATGCTGTCATGCAATAAATAAAACTATACTGATAACTATGTTTCTGTGGTGGGTTGCCCCTGACTGGATGCCAGGTGCCCACCAAGGTCTATCTCTTACCTCCTCAGCTGGGAAGGTGAGATAAATTTAATGAAGGGCTCATGGGTTGACATAAGGCTAGGGAGAAATCACTCACCAGTTAACTGTCACGGGCAAAACAAACTTGATTTGAGGAAATTAGCTTAATTTATTACCAATGATATCAGAGTAATGTAATGAGAAATAAAGCCAAATCTTTAAAACACCTTCCCCCCACACTTTCCTTCTTCCTGGGCTCAACTCTACTCTCAGTTTCTCTAACTCCTTTCACAACGGTGGGTGGAATGGGCAATAGGGGCTGCAGTCAGTTCATCATGTCTCTGCTGCTCCGTCCTCCTCAGAGGGAAGGACTCTTCACACTCTTCCCCTGCTCCAGCAGGGGTCACTCCCATGGGATGCAGTCTGTCAGGAACAGCCTGCTCCAGCGTGGGTCCCCTGCAGGGTCACAAGTCCTGTAAGTGAACCTGCTCCGGTGTGGGCTTCTCTCTCCTTTCAGGAGCCTGCTCCAGGCACAGGCTTCACATGGAGTCACAGCCTCCTTTGGGCATCCACGTGCATCACTGTGGGGTCCTCCATGGGCTGCAGGTGGATCCCAGCTCCACCATGGACCTCCATGGGCTGCAGGGGCACAGCTGCCTCACCATGGTCTCCACCACGGATTGCAGGGAAATCTCTGTTCTGCTGGCTGGAGAACCTTCTGCCCCTCCTTCTCCACTGGCCTTGGTGTCTGTAGTTGTTTTTCTCACATTCTCACCTCACTCTGGGAGCTGTGGTTGCACAGCATTTTTTCCTTATTTCTTAAATATATTATCCTAGAGGTGCTACCACTGTCCCTGATGGGCTCAGCCTCGGCCAGTGGTGGGTCTGTCTTGGAGCCAGCTGGCATTGGCTCAACTGGACATGGGGCAAGCTTCTGGCAGCTTCTCACAGGAGTCACTCCTGTACCCCTGTGCTACCAAAACCTTGTCATGCAAAGCCAATACAATATCTTTATTAAAAATTATGCTATTTAACATAAGAATGTTAGGCTAAACCCGTGTCACTGTTACTGTGCCCAAATGCTACCTGTCAAGAAGCTGCACTGGGACACTGTCTGACAGGCTGATCTCAACCCATTCCCCAAATCCCACATTAAAAAAGTTGCCTGTGATCCACACCAGGCAATATATTTCCCATCTAACTCAAAGCTCCCTGGAAGGGAACATCCTAAGACATAATTATTTCATGTTTGTTCAAAGCTGTGAGACAAGGGGGTGAGGTCAGTGGGCGCTGGGCTGCTGCTGGCGAGCGGCTGCTGCTGGACAGCTCCCCAGCTCCGCCCTCGGGGGAGGGGGAGGCTCAGCTCGCACAACCTGCGAGGCCAGTCAAGGCACCCAGCCCTTTTGCCATTTCACCTTTTGTATGCATTCAACTCTAAATAATGCAGAGATGCAGTTCTATTTTTTTACTTATTTGATTAAAAAAAAAAAAAAAAAAAAAAAAGAAAAAGAAAATATATCCAAAACCACTTGGTCTTTACCTGCTTTTGTAGCACAGGGAGGAAGCACTGGATCTCCTCAGCAATTCTTAAAGACTGGTAATGTGAATGAAGTGCACTATCTACAGGCAACATCTGTACGTTCTTTCAAGCTTATTTTTGATAACAACTACCATTTTCACGTGCAAGCAAGGTATGACCTCTTCTCAATCTGTGTTATTTGACATTTTCTGAGTTCATTGTAAGAACAGAAAAAAAAAGCTAAATAATTTCTCAAACAAAAAAGACCTTAATTCTGAACTTGTAAGAGAGTCTAAAATTACTGACAGTTGTGACTGAAGGAAATATACAGTTTAGTGCTTTTTCAAACAAATAGATGTGTAGTCCTGAAACAGTCCTATATGCGAAATGGCAGGTTGGAGACAGGGAATTGACTGTAAAATCAAATCTCAGTACAGTTCCATTAAAAGCTAACAATAATATTTTCAAAAGGTGCACATACATATATGCATGTTCATAGAGAAATTATATATAGGCACTCTAAAGATGCCATTGCATGTTTCAAATATCTATTAAAAATAACATCTGATGAAAATTACCTTTAATGCTCTGTAATTAAATACAATACTTAAATACTTATGTATAGACATCCACATAGAAATAGACGGAGATACAAATGGATTCACTAATTTTTCTGTTCATGTAAAGTTAAAGACTGACAATTACATCAGAGTTTTTAAAAGCAAGTCAGAAAATAAAACTGCAGTATTCCATCACCATGCTATTTAACCCACCAGTATATAGATAAAGGAAAAAAACAATGCAGAGTATTGTAGATGTTCCTTTAACATCCTTTTTCTTAACTCTAAACTCTAGCTTTCCTAATTTGTTTACTAAAATGTTATGTTTAAGACTTAAAATTATCTTAGCAACTCTTCTGTTTTGTCTTCACTTAAGAAAGCTATTTTTATATATTTTTTATGCTCAGGAAAACTTGTTTTAATTTATTCACACATACTTGAGACTAAATAATCTATGACCTAACAGTTTGTTTTCTGAACTTTTATAAGGAAGAGGACAAATATCCATCATGAAGAATGCAAAGTACTCCCTCACAAGACCAAAGCAACAGTGCATGAAATTGAACTCAAAAAGAGCCTCCATTCTGTGTGACTTCTTGGCTGACACAATTTAGATATTTATAGCTTTACGAATATGCCACTGGAAAAGAACTTGAAGCTTTTTCTAGCTAGGAAGGATTAATGAACATGTGCACCTGGTAATTACAGCACTCCATCTTTCTCAAATCCCCCACATTGCCTCAATGGCAGAAACTGTAATGAAAAACCATTGAAAATATCAATCTGCAATTCCATAAGTAATTTAATTATTAAAATACATAATCTCTTTTCATACTTTCTATGAACTATGCTAACACTGGTATGCAAAAAATCATACTTTCTGCTTCATATTATCCCGTGGAACACCTCATTTAAAATGAAAAATTCATCTAATATCATCTTGGGCTTTAACTTACTCTAGACTCTGATTGGAAAATGCATGGTAATGACATTCAAATACTTCTGCAAGAAAACAGCAGGAAAAAAAAAAAATACCAGCCTGGGGTAACACAAAGACAAGAAGACAAAAATTACACACTAAATTTCAAAAGAAGTTTACTAGAAAAGAAATGGTTAAAGATTGAGGAAAACAAGCATTCTGTACTTTTTTCATAAGGAAGGTTTTCAGAGTTATTGTCAGGTGGAAACTTTTTAACAAGCAATGCATGCTGCCACAAACATTTGTCGAATAAGCATACCACTAGAAATCTACAGGAGCAGGCGTGCTGTTTGTTTGTTAAAACATTACCTGAATAAACTTGAAAAACACTATGCACTTCATGTTCTACTTTGAGATTAAAAAATACTGAAAAAACTTGGAAAATATTACAAAACAAAAGCCACTTTATCATCAAAGTAATAAACACTTGAATAGTCTATGAGCATCGATATTTGAATTTTTTCATGTTATTTTGACATTTGATATACCATTAACCTGAAGCAGCCAGATACATAAAGGTATGAAGCAGACTACCCAAAAGTAAAAACAGCATTACTAATACAGGTTATTATAAGCAAAAAGCCTGAACTGCTTTACAAGTGAAATTACATTTTAAAATATGTTTTAGTGAGTCCTTAGCTATTGCACATTTGACTGAAAGTCAATTATAACCTAATGCACAGACATCCGTATGGCTCTAAAAGTAGTCTTTTAAAAGATATTTAAGCACAGTATGAGATTTGAGCATTTAAAATGGCCTTTTATTGTTAAAACATACTGTTCCTTGGTAGATTATAGAAAAAGAAAAGGCTCCAATAGAGATAAGTGTGCATGAAATGCTCTCTCAAGAGTATTCAACCAAACTGACTGCAATAAGGGGACTTCAAAAAGCAGCAAGAGAAGAGATGTTCAAAGCACCTTGCAGCTTTGGGCTGCTGGCCTCTACTGCTGTTTTTAACACAGTTAGGTTTAACTTGGGAGCGGATAAATAATTGACAGAGGTATTTTCAGAAAGCTTTGATCACCACACCGTTTGTCACAAGCTCCAAAGTAGTCACTGCAATAATACTTAATCTGGGGCTTCTTATTTCAAGTACAAAAGCATCCCCTCCCACCTACTGCTCACAGACTCCTGCATCAGGAGACTTAAGATGCAGCCTGCACAGCACTAACACGCCACGCTCTCCGCCGGCAGATTCCTTCTCCAGCATGCCTATTTTCACATCCTTACCTTTAAAAGGCTGTCCAGAACCTGCTAAGTTCCCCCAGACGGTTTTAGTTCAGAGCATCCAGCAGTGCATCCGCACAAAGCTTTGCCATTGCGAGTGTGAAGAGAAAGAGCTGCTGGGATGCTGAATGGCACATCAGCCAACTTTGTGTGTATCCGCGGCTCCCTGAAAAAGCTGGACTGAAATTCCCCTCGCCTGCGGATTGGATTCAACACCACACAGTAACTGTGAGAGAGACCCAGGATTTAAATGGGAAAAACGGAGAAGCGGTAGGGGGAAGGGGGGGGGCACGTATGAAGAGAAAAGGAAAAATCCTGTCCTGGATACTGGATAAGTCTTGGCTGTGAAATACAAGCTGCTCTTCAGAGTCCCACAAATACTTGTAAAACTACTCTTCTATAATGTTTTCATTGTCCTGTGAACCATAGGATGCCATCAGTCTAATAGCTGATATTTCCATATGGAATGTGTTAACTATTTCCCTTAACTAATATATTAGGGAATAACACAAGCATTTCAGCCTTCATGCTACAATCGTATAAAGAAAGTGCAATATGTGAAGAAAACTCATTTTAGATGTAAGACTACAATTTTCCTAATTTTCTGCAGACTACTTGTGTACTCATTTAGATTCAACTAACTGAAAAAAAAAGTCCTCTTTCTTCCCGGTTACATGCAGATATTGAAGCTCCCATATAACATCAGTGTAGATGATTTCACCCGCATTACTTATCCAGTCCTTGTAGCAAATCTACCTATAACACTAAGTCCCAGCTTTACATGTTATGTGCTACAGTCAGTCTAGGGTGAATCACAGTTTGCAGAGATGCTATGGGCACATTTAACCTGCTTTAAATATTCTTTAGCAGAACACTGCTTACACTGTTCTGATGAATCTGTCTAAAATGAAACATTTTCATCAGTTATAGCTAATGATGAGCACATGATATACAATAAAAATTAAACTTTATGTATCTAGGAGGATTGTTTGTTTTTTTTTTCCTGGCAAATCTAGCCTTTGCCATTTTAGGAAAAACGTTGAATAATATATGATATGTGCTTTATCACACAGTCTTTCTCAGACCATAGCAGTGTACAAATTTATTTCCACTTGCTGACAATGAAAATACCATTTTCTAGTGGCTCTACTCTTTTGGCACTGGCACAGCAATTTGAGGTTAGAAGTAAAAGTGCCAGAAGATAAGAGGCCAGATGCACCATAGAGGTGATGACCTCATTTGGCAAAAAAAATATACTTTTGGCATATAGTTTAAATAGCGCGGTTTATTTAAAGCAGTACCTTTTTTCAGTGAGGTTGGGTGAGGAGGAACACCTCTATCCCCTCCAAGGTCATAGGAACCATTAAAACAAATAAGACACATAATAAAGGTCAAGCAGGATAAACGACCACCAAGGTAAAAGACATGGCTCACAACTCTATCTATTCAGTGTATTTTTTTTCCTCCACAAACATTGTATCTGTCTAAATGTTAAGGAGTTCACATTCCAAATTGCATTACCAATTATGAGGCGTTAAATTGGCCTATATAGGTTTCTCGGATCCTATTGACCTCATCAAACAGCTGTGATTTCTAAGCAATCAGTCTCTAATGAGTTTAGAAACAATAAAGAGAAGTTAAAATACCAGATGTATTTCATTTATCTTTAAAGAAAAAATTACCTCTCTTAAGATGTACATCTTGAAAACTTTAATATGTACAAAATGTTCCTTGGTTTTGCATTTTTTGCTAATACATGGAGGAATCATCCTTTAGTGACTGAAAAGGAAAAACAATACTTATGCTCTGCCTCTGTCTTCTCAATATAGTTAGTGCCTTATCAGCACTCAAACACACTCCTATGAACAGCTCTGGAAAACTAGCTAGAATGCTGAAATACCTTAGCTCTCTTTCAATCTTGTCTTGGTTTTATTGTCTTATAATGAAAACATCTGTAAAGTACTGGAAATTATATTGCAAATTTTAAAACCAGGTAAAACCTGTGCACCTAATGAAAGGAACATCTCAGAGAAAGAGCTGAAATGCACAGTGTAGCTATTAATTGCAAGGGAAAAAATGCTATACACCCATCACAAGTAAAGCTTACAATATTGCTGGAATATTTTACCTCAAAGAAGCAGATTTTTGTCAATACTCGTTAAGGTTAGTTAAGATTAACAAAATAAATAGATTAATAAATAAGTTTATATATTAAATACTTAAATTAATTGAAGGGTAGAATACAGGCTCATTGAAAGGATTATGAACAGAAGATAATTCTTAGCTGAAAGTTCAGTGATTGAAGTATTTACCGTTTAAGGACATTCAATCCATCATCTTTTCTGTGCACAAAACTCATTGAAATCAAAAGAGCCTTTACAAAAGACACTTTAAATGGTTTGTTTGTTTATGCTTGATGACTGTTTAAAGTAAGCAGGAAACCAGATAACCTCTTTGCAAACAATTCATTATGTAGCTGCTACTGTACCACAGTACTATTTCAGGAATCATATTGCACACACATTTCATGTGCACTTAGCAGTCCCTTCTGTATCCTACACAGAAATACCGCACACACATATTAAATACACATTTGTTGCTCTTTTTTACGGTAGCGCACAAGAACTGAATTGTAAAGAAACTTCCTTGCAAAAAGATTCAAGTGCTAATCCCAATTTTGATTTACACTAAACCCTAAAGTAGTTTTACTTTCCTCCCTGACATTTTGCAGCCTTTCAGAGAAACTAATACATCCCCATCTTCCCAGTCACAGCTCTTTCAGAAAACCAGAGGACTAGACTCTGGAAAACAAAAGTCACTAAAATGACCCCGCTGATTGCAGCTATCAAGGAGTTACACAGAGATAAAATGGTTTCCAAGTTATCTAAGCTTGAGTGTGTGGAGAACAAACTTTGACTTAGCAAATGAATAGGAATTCAACAGAGGGATGTGTCTGTGTTTGCCATGAACTCTCCTACAACGTTCAGGAGGCTGAATATTTAAACAGATTTACATAATCTACGGCAGACCCTAGATAATGTAGAAAGCATTTCATCTGAATGTGAAAAGAAGCGCATCAGTGTTGAGGGTCTACATCAGAGCATTTTTCGGCCAGACAAATCCCCTAAGAGTTTCCTCATTGCTCTCATTGATCATCATCTAGAACACTTCTGTAAGAAATGTACATTGATCATCATCTAGAACACTTCTGTAAGAAATGTACAATTGACCTTGCCCTGATTACCAACACTTATGTTTGTGACCATACTGGAGATTATATTCTGCAGATGAAACACAAGTCTGTAGTGTGATTTGGGTAGCCAAAACCAGGAGAAGTCAGGAAAACTCTAGGGGAAAAGGGTAGTTTAATTTAAAAGCAGTGAATGGTACTAAATGAGATTGCTAGATCTATCAGCTTTCAATTTTTTTATTCACTGTCCTGGTGAGCCTGACATCTTTGAGTCAGACAGGTGTCATAATAGGAATGCAGAAAAAAAAAAATCATCAGCACTAAAAGGACTGTATCTCAACGACAGTGTTCATTTTTTTGCAAAAAAAGCACAGAAATATAAGGCAGACAGAAGGGGCATTTTATAGATAGGTGCTTTATTTGTCTAGGTTATTTCCAGGAGGTATTAAGAATCCACAGGTAAAGGAGACATAGAGGATCTAAAAAAGGCTCCTTTCTATTACCAATTCTCAATTCTTACTGCTAAAAATGCTGCCATTTTGGCTTTAAGCACTCTTGTCATTACTTGGCCACAGATTCTTGAAAACAGAAATTGCATAAAAGATGCAGTCACACCTGAAGCTGGCATAGTTTATAGGCTATTGTAGCATGTAGGATAATGGTAATATTACCATTAAGAATTCTACAACCCTCATGGCTCATGGTATTCTTTATGCCTTTAGAACTTAAGCTCATGTTTTCTACTTTCCGTGACTGTGAGAGTGCTCAGGAGCTAGCATTGTTAGGGAAAAAGGCCCCGCTGCTGCAGTACACAATCAAGTATTGCAAGTATTACAAGGACACAACTAAGAATAAAAAACTAAGAGCAAAAGAATGAAAAAGATAACCTTCAGTTAGCCCTGAAAAGGTGAACACCCCCCCACAGCACTGTTCAGCATTGTATAACACATCTGCAGGAGATAGTGATTCCGTGTCCCTCCCTCCCATGTGTGCCAAGCAAACTCAGGAGGCAAGCTCCTTTTTATTGGCTTTTTTACAGACTGGTTACCTACTGTGAAGCAGATATTTCCAGTTTCCAGCTATTAGGCAAGAAAAGGTCTAGTTATAATCCATTATAAGCTTTCCTGACAATGCAGGCTTTTCTGAACCTTGAGCAGGAGGTGCTGTAGAGGAGCAGGATTTACTGTGAACTTCTGATTTACTCACCTCCACTCCTGTTTTCATCTTGTTCATTTTAAGTGACTTTTGTGTGGAGGAAAGTCAGTAGACTAAACCCTAGGCTTTGTACACCCTCCTTTAGAGCTATGCCCATACCAACCAGCTCTATCAGATCACCCAGATGACCTTAGAGACTTGCTAGATACCATAATAAAATATGCTTAAATTACATGGACTTTTGCTTTGTATCATTTGTCAAGAACTATTCCATGGTTTCATTATGCTGTATGTTCCTAGGTTAGAAGTCCTTGCATAGTAGGTGAGATATTCTGCAGGTGTTCATGAAATTGAAATAAGGCAAAAGACCGAAAAACTCTCATGGGTGAATTCTCTTATTGAGTCACTCCCTCAAAAGTACAATTGGTTTTGTTGATTTCACCTTTCATTTTTCTTTTTAAATAGCAAAAGTTTGAAGCAAGCTGAGTTTTGTTACTATCAAGGAAAACAGCTGAGATTACAGATACCTATTTTTCTTAAAAGTTATAATAAAAAGAGTACGTTAAAGTATATTAGTGTAACCTACCCATAAAAAGTTATTAGTAAAGTTCTAAAGGGGTAGAGATGTAAGAAATTCCTTAACACGGACAACATCAAAGTTGAACACAGAAAGGAGTGGAAATTTCTCTTTTACCTGTAACAAAAAATAAAATACTGCCTGTAACTGCTAGTGCACCTGCTGTGCTATCAGCACTGTAGATCTTTCTGCCAATATACTTCCTGTTTCTTCTGATGTGGCTGCCATCCTGTCTTCAGCTCTTGGCATGTACACAGATTACTTCTAGATGCAGTTGTGAGTTTATCTCTAAAATTTGCTTTGACTAACACATCTGAAAAACAATACTGCAATATCATGTAATGCTTTTTCTTTCCAGGCAAATTTATTAAATTGCCAGAAGGCTGTGTATGGAGCCTTACAGATGCAAAGGGAACAGGGATACTCGGGACATGTTCTCTCTGTTGGTATCACCAATACTGATCACCTGCCTTGTTGGCTGAAAAAGTGACTGTTCACCTGACAGTTACCAGGGAGGAGAAGTTAACAGAGAATTCTCATCCTGCAGTTCGCCTCATCACATCTCTGTCAGTTGGACTGGGCTTGTCCACACAGGACATCAGAGATGAGGTTTTACAGATGAATAAATTTTTTAGCAAAAGATTTATTAAAAGATAGCAATTTGCCATGACAATAATTGCTTTATTCTCATCATCCAACAGACATAAAAAAAGCTTCATTTTTATCTTTAAATTATAATTCTCATTATTACAGTTGAGAGAAAAAATGTCAATAATTGTTTTTCTGCTTAGTATTTTTAGAGCAATTGCCATATATCTTGAAAAAATTATGAGGTGCATTATAGGAAGGTTGTCAGCTACATTACACACCATGAATAGTTTCGGTAGCTCTAATATATATAAATTTACATATATCATCCTACCACTGAAAAACATATTTTAAAACTAATATTTGATTTTGCTTCTTTGCACATCTTGTGGTTCCATTCAAGATGAAATTTAGCATGAGAAATTGTCCTGTGATGAAAAAGAACATCATTCAAAGTGTGCCCACCAGTTAGAAAGATGAATTTATTCTACTTCAAAGAAATGCATGTTCTATTTAGACTTGTATTTTATCACACTGGGTTTGGATCTTAAATATTCATTTTGATTATGTATTATTTCACTGATTTATTCCCTCATTAATTCAATCCTATAGTAATGTGATCAACTTCAATGGATACATTTAAACTGTTACATACATCTTATCTTTTTGTGCTACACCAAATTCCTCCATCAAAATAGTTAATTAAGGAAGAAAATCAAATTTTTCTTAATCTCACACTAATGCATAATTTTTTCCTTGAAAAAAAATACAACTTAATTATGAAAATGAATCTATGAATTATATGAAGACATGCGAATAATATTAGAAATGAGCATAGCAAAAGAGAAGTCGACACAGTATTCATGTTTGATTTAATACATCAAAAGTGAAGCAAGAGTGTGTCTAGAGAGCTCACTGGTCATATCATCTGACAGATATATAATACCCCAATGAGTGCTGATAAGAAGATAAAATGAGATATATCTGTTTTCCTACTTAATGTTTTGTGAAGTCTGTTTATATGTATTCATTTTGGTGTCTCTGTTTTCCTACTTAATGTTTTGTGAAGTCTGTTTATATGTATTCATTTTGGTGTCTCTGTTACAAAGGCAGTGTAATACAAAGGACTTGGGACCTCCAATTCTTTTTCCTCTACAAGATTTTTTTTCTGAGACTTGGGGCAGGATCATTTATTCTATTCCTGAGTTTCAAAGAATCTGAAGGAGTCAAGTTCTCTTATCTCGGTGCAATTGATGATCCTTTAGCCCCTTGCTTCTCAGATGACTTTGAAAATCCTACATCCTTTCCCTGATTATCTTTCTATTGAAGAGAAAATAAAATTTACTTATCTGGGGTATCCAATATGAAAAATGTGCACACACTGCTGAAAGATGACGGAGATGTGAATATGATCAAAGGGAAACATGGGGTTACATTCAGGAGTAAGGCAGTGATAATTTAACTGCCTTCAGCAGAGGTAAGATTGCTTAAAAAAAACCTCCTGCTTTTTTATTAACAAAAAAGGAGGAGAATACAAGGCTTACAGTAAATACAATGTCATTCAAATTACAGACATTTAAGCCAATAATGACAAATTTCTTCCTTTTTTTCTTTTGATTTTTCTTTTTTCCCCCTTTCTTTCTTCTGTTTCTTTTTTGACTCAGTCACCAACAACAGTAACGAGACAGTAAAAGCAGCTACAGCATGTCCACATTTTCAGGAGCACAAAGTACTATCATGTTCTATTTGTGTCATGGCTGTGACGAGTGTGACAGGCTGGAATACTACAAGGATAGGTCATCACTGAAAAGTGGTATTTTATTTCACAAAGAAAAAAAAAAGTTATAAAAAACCCAGCCCGTACTTAGTAACTCCTATTTCTGTTCTCAGTCTAAGTAACTTATATATTGATGAGAGAGAATTTCATGCATAGCTTATGCAAACTACTTTTTAAAAAATTGAAAGAATCTATTATTGACAATATTTAAAGGTATCAATTAAAAACACCTCTAAGACTTCTGCTGATGTGTTTACAATTCTTCAATATTTCTTACAGTACCATGACTATTAGTTTCTGTATTTGGAATCTTTTCTGCCTCCTTCTGATGAAATAAACATCAGCTACATTTTTCTTTTCCCCCAAAAATGGAAATAAAATACACAGGATATTCTAGAAGTTTATTAGCAAAGTCACCTAATTATTTTGTAGTTGTTTGTCTTTATTACTTGTCAAAGCTTGGAATTGGGCTTGAGAAGGTATACTTCTAAAAAACCAAATAAAATCATTGTTCATAGTGTTAATATTATGAAGTTGAATACAAAATAGCATCTCAATTGAATAAATTGTTTCAGGCTTGAACAAAAGTCATAATAGGGAGAGAATACTGCCACAGTTTGGCTAGATAATACACTCAGATAATACGCTCAGATAATAGACAGTTTTATCCATCTTAGAAAAGCTCCAGAAGTATCACTGAGCATCTTCAAGGTCAAACATAAACTTGACATCATTATCACTTATACTGCTATGTCAGAAAATGATACATCACAGTTATAAATTTATTAGTGTGAATAAAATCTTATATGCTATTTGCATTTTGAAAGCAATATTGAAACATTAACTCCTAAATCCTCAAAACACCCAAGAAAGATTGTTAGATACAATACAGTAGAACAGATCATGGAATTACCATAAAAAGGAGGAAATTAATTCACATTTATAGGAAAAAACTACATAAAAACTGAGTTAGATTAAATATTTTCTATGTTTTCTATGTATATGCAGTCCATAAGGACACAATAAAAAATTTCATTAGATCAAAACAGCAAAAGAAGAAACTGGATGGCTATATAAATTCCAAATACCATGGGACCTGCTATTACTGAAAATAACTTCACAGTCTTTTACATGTAGAATTAAAGACACCAGTGAAGATCATAAAATTAAACTTAAATTTGACTTATGATTCAGTTGAGGATCTCCATTCTTTTAGACTAAAACACTACTGTTTCCTACCTTTCTTTGTGTCTTGGGCACATGTTTTTTAATGACAGCTAGTTAGGAATTTCATCCAATAGGGGTCAAGAGACAGCCCTGAAGATATACTAGAAGTATACCTAAGGCATCACTCCCACCCCAGTTTTAAAGGCACATCTACTTTTTCTCAATTCTGCCTCAACTTCAGCAGTAGGGAAGGGCTACTTTTATGGTATCCAGATCAACTTTACTCCTAACTTTCCCACAGTCCTACACCCTATAAAGTCAGTAGTCATCTACTAACTGTTTATACAATAGGGGAATTTTTTAACAAAGTAAAAAAATGGTGGAAAAGAGAAAACTGGATCCGTTTTGCAAAATTCAAAAAACTTTTACACCCTCTCCAACAGCATGGGAAAGCTGACACAGCCATCCCTTTTATGCAATGTAATCACAATTTATTAACTCTGACCCAATTAGATCAGAACTCGCTCCACACTATCAAAACTATCACGCCAGAAACTGCCAGGCAGTCATTTGGATCACATAACTTATATTCACAACTTATTTTTTATAATCACAACATGATTTAAAACTTATTAGATTAATATTTTCAAAATTTGTTAGATATTTTTTATGATAACTGCACTACACAGTAATTAGAATTTAGCTGTATCATTTAATGCCTTTTTAGAAGGAAAACTATGAGCAACCTAATGTCCATGTCAAGTATGTGTCATGTATAGCCAAGGTTTCTTTTGTGTAAATATGAAAGTGTCATGGTCTTGAGCATAAAGCACAAGCATAAAGCTCTCTGACCTTAGTCCATGCAGTGAGCAGATCTTTTGGACATTTGAAACTTACAGAAGGTGTCAAGCAGCAAGTGTAACAGATCTCCAGCCAGCAGGGAAATAACAGTTTAAATTTGAGTATATGTAAAAAAGTGCATTCCTTAAACTGGTTATCTTCTCTATTTATTTATTTATTTAATTTTTTACATTCCTCATCAGGGCATGTCACATTAAATAAATATAACCAGGTTTATAAAACTAGAGTGTTTCTTCCAAAAGAGCAACAAAGATAGTCTATTTCTGTTCTTAAGTTTGGTTTGGATAAAACACTCACTAGGACTGAACCACACATGATTGTTAGGAGACCTTTTCTTCTCAAAACTAGGTATTATAAAAAGGAGAATATGCATGAAATAAAACAGGTTTCAGTGTAAGTTGCTGTTGCAGACTATAAAAACAAATAATTTAAAAGCATATTTAGCATTAGAATTAAAAAAATTAGAAATAAGCGGTCTTTATAGCGCAGCCTTGAATCTATTCAACCTAAAGACCTCCTGCAGAAAATTTATGAATCATTCATTTAAATGGATAGTTCCCAATAACCAGAAATAATAAAATTTGTTTGCTGACCTCCTGCCTAGGGTCTGTGAGGAAAAAAAGACAATCCAGCTTTAGCCATTCAAGTTGAAGCTGGCTTCAACAAGCATAGACCTATATGAACTAGGGATATCTGAAGAGACAAAGTTCAATTAATTGCACCACATAATTAGACTGAATTAGACAAAATATTCCCCACTCAATGTCATAGGAGTGGTATGCAGGAACACTTTGGAAGGATCTTTCTGATCTTCAGATAAGAAAACAGCAATTTCCAGCTTAAGGATTAATTTTAAGAAAGAAGAAATCCTGGACACAAACCCACTTCTAATCCACACCCTTTCTGTACATAGCACCAACTGAAGGATGCAGTTTTGCCCAGAACAGGAAAATCTCTCCCTCATTGGGAGTAGGTTGACCGTGGCCTATGCAACTACTAAAATAAAATTTGAAAAAAAAAAAAAAAGAAAATCAAACCTAAACCTTTTATATTATACTATTACTCTTATAGTTCAGTGATAGTGAAAAAAAAAAGCAAAAAGCAGCAGTTTTCTCAGTAGTACCAATTCCCTGAAGATTTAAAACAATTTTCTATTTTAATCGAAAAAGAAGGGAAGTGTAAAAATGGACCTTTGTCATTCTGAGTAAGTTTGGCTGAGAACTAAAAATAAAATCTAAATTTATCACTGAGGTTTCGTATGCACATATAATTGTTGAAAATGTCCTAGGCAATGTTGCTTTTCACAACCATAACATTTGGCAAAGTGAGAATTTCACAGTTATATTCGCTGTATCATGGTCACAATCAGGTTCTGTAAACAATCGTCAAAATGAGACCTTTTAAGGGGTAGCCATCATTCTCACTATCAAGTTTCCTGGCAACTAAGTATCTGTGCTTCCATTAAATGCAAGATGCTTCAGGAACTGTATTAAACTTCGCTCGTGTTTTTGGTTCTCTAAATAGTAAACATTGTCTGCAGAGAATAAAGGAATTTTCTTTTTTTTTTTTTTTCCATTAAAGTCAATAGTGTACTAGTTCTATCACTGCAGACCTGCCCTATGAGTCTGTAAGACAAAATTATAACAATCAAGGCTGTGGAAAAAGAAAAAAGACAAAGAGGAAGAAAAAAAATGTAATCATCCATCTATCAAACTTTTGAATTGTTTGAGGATGATAGAATGGAAATAAATGAAGACTAGTTTCTACCATCAGTATTTTTGTCAAAGTCCTGCTTTGCTTAACCCCGATTATTTGAAACTCTAACACAAGAGATGGAGACAGACTGACCCAAAAATAATATTTCCTTTACAGATGGCTGCTACAAATATTGAAAAAGAGTTTCTGAAACTTTTTCAAAAAACCCTTCCAAAAGTACATGACTTATTTTCTTCAAAACAAGTTAACTCCTGGTTCCAAAACTGCAAAATATCATTCATGGCAGAAATAGGAGAATTTTCTAGGAGAACAATGAAAGTCAAGATGAAAAAGCAAATCTGACAATGGAGTTACTTAAAGTTCACTTCTTTACAGATGTGCTTTCTTACCACGTCACTACCACATTTCAAAATCACCTGTTTGCCGTTCCATTTAGTCATACTTTCATGAAAGCCTACGGTTTAAAATTAGTTTTACTACATCTCAGCATTACTGTTTAACTAGAAAATGTTTTTCAAGAAGATAAACAATAAATGAAACCTCCATAGACAAATCCCCTATTTTTATTTAGAAAAAAACACCTGAGTTCCACATTTTATCTTATGAACTTTTATTGATAGACCATGTGTTTCTTACACTGAAAGATGTAAGATGTTACATTTGATAAACTGACCTTAATAGCAATTTATGGAAGTACATGGATGAGTTGCAGTGACAGATGACAGTTCATATTTTACTTTTGGTGCCTCACTTCACACCATTTAAATACTTTCATGTCCAGTGCTAAGACACAGGACCAAGTCTCTCAAAACTCCAGTCATGCAGTGTAGGATAGATTGTGGAGATCAGATCACTAGATAAATTTCTGTCAGATAGAATGTCATGTCTTGACATCTCATTTATGAGTGCATATGCAGAAACCTTATAAAAGAAGGCCTGGGTAGAAGAAACATACAAAATAAAGTAAGAGTGATAAGAGCCTATATATATATATATATATTTCCTGTATCTACAATCATATTCACTCAGAAATCTGCCATGAAGTAGAGCTCTATGAAGTAGAATGGTACAGTAGACAGCAACCAGCGACCAAACATGGAAACAAAAAGTAGGCATGCTGACACATTACAGCAGATGCAAAGGACAGCCCAATAATTTTGATGGCTTTTGCATTTGTCCAGAGATTTTTCTGCTTGTAATATCTCAGTTGAAGTAAGATTTATTTCAACCTCAGCTGCTTTGGGTTTTGTTAGGAAATGCATTTAATTTAAAATAAAAATTGCCTTTCTTAGATTTTCCCAGCTATGGGAGATTTTACTTGATTCTTTCTTGATCTGGACTAAAAGTTCCTGGGATGCCATTTTATTGCTACAAGGGAAAAAAAGTGCATTCTTAGATGCTTCCTGAAAGATGCATTGTCCTAACTTTCAGAAATCATTCAATCAGATGCATGCTGAAACACAAAAAAATTATAGGAAAAAGTTAAACATTTGAACATAACATATTGTTTTACTTTAAGACATAATTTCCATATCATCGTTTTGGGTACAGAGTGGCTTGACAGTGCCCAGGTAGAAAGGGACCTAGGCATACTGGTCAACAACTGACTGAACATGAGCCAGCAGTGCGCCCAGGTGGCCAAGAAGGCCAGTGGCATCCTGGCCTGTATCAGGAACAGTGTGGCCAGCAGGACCAGGGAAGTCATTCTTCCCCTGTACCCTGCACTGGGAAGGCCACATCTTGAGTACTGTGTCCAGTTCTGGGCCCCTCAGTTTAGGAAGGATGTTGAGATGCTTAAATATGTCCAGAGGAGGGTAACAAGGCTGGTGAGGGGCTTGGAACACAAGCCCTATGAAGAATGTCTGAGGGAGCTGGGCTTGTTTAGCCTGGAAAAAAGGAGATTCAGAGGTGACCTTATCATCTCTACAACTACCTGAAAGGTGGTTGTAGTCAGGTGGGGATCGGTCTCTTCTCCCAGGTAACAACTGACAGAATGAGAGGACACAGTCTTAAGCTGCGCCAAGGGAAGTTTAGGTTAGACAATAGAAAAAATTTCTTCACTGAAAGAGTGATTGTGCATTGGAATCATCTGCCCAGGGAGGTGGTGGAGTCATTGTCACTGGATGTGTTTCAAAAAAGACTGGATGTCTGATATTGCAGTATTGTTTTTCAGATGTGTTAGTCAAAGCAAATTTTAGAGATAAACTCACAACTGCATCTAGAAGTAATCTGTGCACATGCCAAGAGCTGAAGACAGGATGGCAGCCACATCAGTGCCATGGTTTTGTTGATGAGGAGGTGTTAGGTCATAGGTTGGACTAGATGATTTTAAAGGTCTTTTCCAACCTGGTTCATTCTGTGATTCTGCGATCTGTGACTGTGTTTTTTAAACTATCTTAGCCTTTGTTTCTGGCCTCTTCCTCCATATTTTCTGCTTGGTTTAGTGCCATATGATTTTGAGTCTCATCTAAGTATGTTTCCTATTTCCTATATGTTATTGTGTATATCTTGCACAGCTTTTGCTTCCAAGAGAGCCCTGTAAAATTTCTTCAAAGAATGATTTATGCAAGGTAGAAAAAGTGCTACATTCACATGTGAAAATTACACTACAGTATTGTTCTCCCAGGAGCCATAAACAGATCAGAGTCCAGTTTGTGCTATGGAAAAAGAACTATGAACCTCACTGGGACTTTTAATCACAATATGCTGGCTCTGAATTGAAGATCCATTTTCTATCATGTCCCACCGGACTAACAAAAATCTGTTTGTTTATTTGAGTTAATTTTAAACTTTTAGCAAAGCAAAAAGGATACTGGAGGTGTTGCCCAGCTTTCAATCAAGCTTGACCTTAATCCAGAAAAAAAAGTGCACTACTGTGCAGTGTTTTCAAATCACCTTTTCAAAAGCCATAGCTACTATTAAATAATTTTTTCTGTGTCCTAAGATTGTTAGGAAATACCCTTACAGAACTAGGAATAATTTTATTCTGCACAGTCTTCTGTAGACACAGGGAAAAGCGTAAATTAAAATCCCATCTGGTCCTACTTTTCCATCAGTGGCTTCAGCCTCAGATCTGCTCTGAATTGCAAGAGAAAAGCAGTGATGCCTCTAGAAACTGAATTCTTCAGCACTGATTTTATTTAAACAGAATACCATTTAAAAAATCTGAAAAAAATACCACCAACAATGTCACTCCTTTTTTCAAAGAGAGGCCATTGATATTTTACCAATGGAAAAAAAAAAAAAGTAATTGAGATGGTATAAAACACAATAAAGAATCTCTAAACCCTCTGTAAGACTTTTTGACCTGTGGGTAAGACTTGAATAAAAAAGTTCTGGAGCTAGGTTGTACTTAAATTACAACTTTTGTTGACTATAGACAACAGTTTAATAAGATAGGAGACAGTACTACACATTTCTGGATTTTCCCTGAATGTTGTTTCTGGTTGTTTTTATTATGACATCTGGACAATTTTTATATACTTAATAGAGTATGGAAGCTGATTTCTGACTCGCACTAGGACTGCGAACACTGGAGGGCTGGAAATATGGAATGGAGAGGAACAGTTTCCCTCTTTTGACAGAAGGGTATTCTAACTAATACTGGTCATTGTTCCGAATGACTTTAATGATAATGATAATGTAATAGGAATAATGTTGGTTTAAATCATGGTTATAGCAGAAGTGGTGCTTTGGAAATAATTCCATGCAGAAAAGGAATATTCTTGAGCTGTGTTACAACCTCATATTCATCCAAATACAGTATTTTATGCTGAAATATGCATGTTAGTTACTGCTTGCTAAACCCTAATTGGTACTTGTCCTGACCTGACATTGTTCAAAAATGGATATATTAGATTTATATATTCAGATATATGTGTAGAAATGACTGGTACATGTCCTCATGTCAGACAGCTGAGATCTGAATTTCTCCCTGCTATAATGAAAGCTGTGAAAGACTGAATTTGTTGAGAATGCAAGGGTCACTTGCCTTGGCTTTTCTTTGTTGTCAGAAACTTAAAACCTGTATTACACAGATCAATGGCAAGCAAAGGACTTGAACTACAATTTCAAATATTGTGATGGTACTGGTTTGCTACTTCTTATGCTCTCTTTAGGTTCTTTCCTATATAAAGTACTTAAATATCTGAGAAAACTTACCAGAAGTCGGAAAACAAAGGATAGAAGAATTTTAGAGATCTTAAAGAGATCTTAAAAAACATAGATACTTAAAACCCAGAGATCTTAAGAGCTATGTAGTAACTGTACAAATCAAACACATAAATCTACGTAATAATGGAAGAATGATAGATTCAAGAGGAATTAACTACAGTAAAGTAAAAATAGTCAAAAGTGAGAATAGTTAATATTGCAGATTTCATACTTACAACTGAACTTACATTTTAACACTTTTAAATTGGGGAGGGTATGTTATTTTTAGCAATTTTTAGCAATTTTATGACAGAATGGGGAAAGAATTACTTAGTTGACTGTTATATTACTCCATCATTTGCTTAATGTGCCTAATTATTATGAAGCTATTATGGTATGACAGTCCAGTAATACTCAAAATAATTGCCTAGCCCTGTTTATATAGTTTCTAAATTTGTACTGTCTTCATAAGATCAAGCATAACCAACATGATTAATTTCTGCCATCATGATAAACTGTCGCTGAGGTCAAGGATGTTCAACAGATTTTAAATCAATATTATATAATAGCTGCTGATACTAACTTTAAAAGTAATTGCATCCCACTTGAAGTACTCCTGACAGCATTATGAAGCAAAAGACAATGTAAGCACCTGATAATGTAATAAACCAGCTTAATTAGGATTCTAAAATTCCTAACAATTTTGAATAACTCTTTTGCTGCCACAGAAAATACTGCCAAAACCAAATGGTAAAATGGTCTACATATTAGTTATTGTGAAAAATTCAGTCAGATCTAAAATGCATAATAGATAGGGTGCTGTAAGTTCTTCTATAAAGCTCATTTTGATTTAAAATGCAACTTTGAAAAACTTCCATATGAAAATAGAAATTTTCTAATATGTTACATTTTAACTGACACTTTATTTTCTGCATCAGTTATTACTCACAAGGACCTGTCAAAGACAAGGCAAAAATTTTTACAATTTTAGACTACATGTAAGAAATACCAACTAATATATGCACACATACGTTTTACAAATATTCTGGTCATAAATGAACTTCAGAGAATGGTGCATATCCAATTTGTATTGCAACCCAGTTCAAAATATTTTTTACAGGATAATACTGAACATAAATACACTGGCTGTCTTTCCATTAATTGTAAATTTATACATTTACACTAACTTTACTAAGTTTATCTTTTTCTTTTATCCTCCTGCCATGTGCTCAATATAATAATTTATACTGTGAGAAAATGCATGCTTTTTTCAGATACCAATACAAGAGTCAAGTACACTAGGATGGTCTTAAAAATTTGAAAACCAGCCAAACAGCCATGAGATAATTACATTTCATTAAAGTGAATTTTATTCCTAAATGTGTTATTCTTTCCTTCAATCACTCTAAATATTATTGCAAATAATCCAGTCATATAGGCAAGACAAAATATATTGTAATTCTTAATGTCTCTCTGTCAAAATACAAGATGTATGTAATTTTTCCTAATTAGGAAGACTGGGTTAAGAACAAAAGTTTTATTCAAAGATTGTGTTCTGAAAATGCAACCCTTAGGTTGCCCCAAGGGTTATTTTTGAAAACATCTTGTCTTTAAAATGCATAAAGTCTGTTGAGACCTCACGAGAAATAAATCAACTAGAAAAGAAGCTAACATAAATCTAGTAAAAGCACTAAGTATTATAACTAGATTAGTTATATGAATGAAATAAAAGGAAAATACTTGCTCGTAGAAGTAACTTGTCTGGGGAAAGGAAGGTAAAGTAATATTCCTACTTGTTCCTTACTGCTGCAGGCTGCTTACAATTCCGTCTCAGTCCAAACTGATGGTTCAGTATCAAAATAACTTTGTTAATTTAAAATTCTTAATGTTGTTCTTTGTTTCTCAAAACTCACATCGACAGAAATTTGTTTTGTTTAGTTTGTTTTTTTTAACTAAACATTGCTTTCATGTCGACTCGTCTCCAAGGATTTCAGGAAATCTGCTGGAGCTTAAGAGAAAACAAAATCCCTAAACAACCTAATTTCAAATTGTATTTAGGGGAAAAAGTAAATCAGCCGTGCATTCTTAAAGAATTTGAAGACTGAGGGATAGATGACTGATGACCACATCAGCCTCTAGGGATAGAGAACTATAGGTTTGTTAGTAACCAAAGAGAAAATGAAGCAGCACACGCATCAGTACGATTGAAAGTATAGTCTACCTCTAGGAACAAAGAATGCAAACCCTGCTCACAGCCTTGAACACTCCTAAAAGGAAAAGAAAACAAACCAAGAAACCAACACAAACCCACTCCACAAAAATTCTGAAAAAGATGTGAAAGCAAGAAAATTGTGGACAGAAGATAGTGGTAAAGAATCAGTTCTGCCTGGAGCTTTCACTGTGACACAGACTAAGGAGTAAGTAAAATTCTTTGAAAGCATATAAAGAAACAGGAAGCTTATGATTCCTCTGTCTTTTGCTCAAATATTGCTGTTACCTAAATTCTGCAACTACAGTACACAATTTTGTAAAAGATGGACGAAATCAGGAATGTCAAATCATCTGCAAAATCATTAGGTTTAGCCATACACTAAATAGTATTGAAAAATGTGTTCTTTCTTTGTAAATGTAATTAAACAGTGACTATGAATGTGTGGAAAAAAGAAACAACAAACCAACCAAACAAAAAAACCAACATGGTAAACTTTAATTCCAGTTTTAGCTTTATCATTTAAAAATAATTGGAATTCTGTAACAGAAAAACACAGTAACCAAGATGTCGCACCAGCAGCATTTCAAATATAAATGAAGTACAAATATCCATGGAAACTCATTACCTTTCAGCTTAATAAGAAACAGTTATCTATTAAAATGAAATCAACATACATCATAGAACTGTCTGTTAGACTTTGGGGGTTCTAAAGAAACAAAAAGTATACTGTGGTGGTGCCTTTCCCCTCCGTCCCCAGGCCTGCTCTACCATTTCAGGTGCACCTTGAGAGGCTTTTACCAAAACTGCTGAGTGATGAAATGCCCCTTGACCACACCAGCTTTGGGGGTGAAGGATCTCTGACCATACCAGAGGCTCTTGCATGATACAGGCGGGAACAGCTCTGACTGCAAGAGGAACATCAGCTGCCTGACCAACATGGGGAACCATCAGTCATACCCGGACAGCCTCGAAACTTTTTCTGCCTGAATCAGCCCACATGGAATGGTACCATTTTTGCTGGAGTTCTAGAAAAAATTTCCAAATGTAATTACTGATCTGAGGATGGAAATTTTGCAGATGACTAAAGCCAATCATGTTGTGACCCTATGAACAGTGGTCCTGAGTGAGGCCCTTTGAGCTCACCTTGACCACCACGGGCTGCAGCATCTTTGAGTGGGATGCATTTTGGAGCTCCAGAACCCTCACATTTGGAACACTTAGAAGACCATCCCTAATGATGAGGCCTAGGCTGATACACCTTCATGCATCCCTACTCCTCGAGGTGCAAACTCATGCCTGTTAGAAAAGCTAAGGGATTTCACCTGAGTATTTCACTGAAACTGAGGGGAGTTTCTGACAGGTACCTTTATACGCATAGATACAGTCGTATACCTCTCTTTATGTGCAGGCATGTGAATTGATTTTGGTATGAATGTTGTTATCATGAATCTGTAAATAGGTCATTGCCTAATTTAGTTGTAATTAGGTCATTGCCTCTATTTGATATTTGCTGATTAATAATTTAGGATTTTCAAATGGTTAAATTTCCTATGTCCCAAAAGCATGACGTACTGTAGCAAAAACATCAAGTCACCAGAATTAACTATTCAATGGCTTTTCTATCATTACTTTTAAAACAAAATGTGTACTGTTGGGGTCATTAAATTTCCTTCCCTTCTAGAACAAACAAACAAATGAACACAAAGACAATAAATTTATCAGTCTAATTTCTTTGACTTTCTATTTTGCCTTGCTTATGGCAGGATTGCAGAATCATCAGCCTCGTGTAACAGGAAGCACTGCTGAAGGTATTTCAACTAAAAAAAGAGGCAATGAAGTAGGATAATGATAGCAAATTTAGAAAATATCAGAGCAGGCTTTATCTGAGGCAGTATCACAAGGATATTCCCAGGTGCACGAGCTCCTCTGAGTCTCTAAAACTTATAACACTTAGAAGCAATATAAGGACTAACAAAGACTCAAAAGAAAAGTTTTGGTCAGTCATCATAAATTATATTTGTCTTCCAGAAACCAAAACAGTACATAAATATAACACAACCTGTGGGTTCAAAAATGTTAGATTACCCACTTAAACTGAAGTATATAGTTTGGACAGTATTTTTCAACCATCAAGATCAATGGTGAAATCATTTAAGAAAATCACAGTAAGTATTTTCAGTGTATTCCTAACCTCTGTTCTGTATTGATCACAAATGCAAAGTTTGGCTTTGAGATCTTGAGAGAAAACCCAGCTAAAACTGAAGACCCGCTTCACTAGACAGTGTGCAATTACAAACAAAAAATCCTTGTCTTGAAGCCTTTAACAGAAAACACTGCAGTACTTCGTGTTATTGGAGCAGTTCCTGAGATCTACTTTACTCTTGAACAACATCTACCAAATGCTCATTCATTCAGAGCAGATGTTAATTTGTGCTAAGAATTCTGTTAGATTACTTGACAAAAAGCTCTCGAATAGTTTAGGTGAATTTAGAAAGAATTTCACTCTCTGCAAAATTAAATAGACAAAACCAGATTTTTTTTTGGGGGGGGGGGGGGGTTGTTTTTTTTTTTTGGATTTGTTTTTCTTTTTTTTAAGTTTACAGTAGAAATGATTTTGCCATTGAAGGCAGAAATAAAAGTCTTAAATACATTCATTAAAAAAACATCAATATTTGTGGGTTTTTTTCTTAAAGGAGTCAATTTACTAAAATAGCAGTATTAAATCCATCACATAAATACCTATTAGCATATCATCCCGTTAAACTCAATGATTTACATACAATGTACAGAACAGATCTATTGTAACTCAGCTATTAAAAACAACTGTTAAAGGAAGAATGTCTTGTGCATTATATTTCAGATTGGTGTATTGCTTATTGCAAAAGCACAGAAAGAAAATTTTTGTGATCAGAATTTTTAGGTTATCTAACACTTGTTAGAAACAAACTGTGATGTAATAGGACTGAATCATGGGGCATAGGATGAGCTTAATGAGAGATAAATGGCCAGATGCTGTAGTGAAAAACAAAAACAAAACCAAAACAAAACAAACCTCAGTAGTTGCCATGAATATGTTCTTTCCACTAAGAGGGAGCAGAGAACCACCTTGTCTTGCTTTGGAAGACAATAGAATATAGTTATTAAACAATGGAAAATAAATAAATAGAGATGATCACCTAATTTATATAAAATAATCAGCACCTATTTCTAGCTCTCAGTAGAATAAAACTTGTATGAACTGTCTTACGTAACACAGGTGAATAATAGTTCCCATTTCCACCACACTAATGGAAAATTAACATTCATAGAACCCTGTGCTCATCTTAGGACCCTGACATTCAGAAACATTATTTATACCAAAATTGTTTCCTGAATATTTTAATTTGACTTCTAATACTACTCCAGTAGCCGGACCTTGCCCAGTTTCAGTAAATCTTGATAAATGTTCTTTTAAACTGCATTTCCACAGAAATGACAAGAAATTGATTTTGACTGTCACTATTTGGGGCGATATGGTGAGACACCTCATAATACTGTGAAACTGGCAAATATTTGCCATTCTAATACAGTAATTGTATATTGAAAAATCTGCTCATAATATGTTCTCTTCTTCTTTCTTCTTTCTCTTCTATAATTTTTGACATGACTGTCCCTTATGTACGCCAAGGGTTTGCTGTCTTTATTAAAAAACCAAACCAAACCAAAACTCAAGAAGCCATTCTGAAATCAGCAAAATTCTGAGATATGGACATCTAAAATTTATTGTAGGCAGAGGATGAATACAACAGTCTATTATAATCTTGTTCTAATTAATGCATAAACTGGTATTTGCCACATTCCACAATATTACATATCCTCAAATCATTCAATGAAAATTGAAGCTTATAAGCAGTCTCAGTGTATGTGGCAAAAGAACATACCTATTTCTCCTTTTAATTAGAATCAGGGTGGGATTATTGTTTGAATTTAAAAGATATTCAGTAACTGCAAAATACTTAGGCCCATAAAATAAAAGATTTTTTTTCTATAGTGTTCTTAATTCCATTGTGAAAAGTCAGACAGATTTTAAAAATTGTGTAGTTGCTATAGGGCTTTTTTTTTTGTCCATTGAAAGCCTAGATTTTGAATGAGAAGCTACAGCATATCTGCATTGTGTTGATTTTTAGAAGACTAAGAAATACAATATTTGCTGTCTGTTGAGGTATAACAGGAAAAAAAAAAAAAGATTGAGATCAAACAAACTCTCTCATAAATATCTAATGTTGTCCTGAACTTCTCCCATATTCTTCATTAAAATAATACAACTTTAGAATTTTTTCAGTTTCTAATTTTAGAAGGAAAATTAATTGCATACAGCACTGCAAGCTGGCTTGATGTGAACAACAATGTGAGAAAAAATTTCTTCCAGGAGCTTTAAATAGCACAAAAGAAAGAAATGGCCTCTATCTAAAATATTTTCTTACAAGTGTTTGTAATGAAGTATTTGCTAACTCTTTAACACAATATATCAAATAGTTTAAAAGAAAGTACTTTTTTGGAAAACAATTACTCCAGTTTTCTGGATTTTGGGTGGGTTTTTTTTTTTAATTCATATGATTAAGCTCTGATTTTTTGTAAATTCTTTGACAGTGTAAGGGAGAAGCTGATCTTTTGCTGTCTGCTCTGCATAAACTCTAGGGTTTTCATACTGCAGGCTTTTATAACATAGAGTGGTTCTTTTAAAACAGTTCACTTTTTGAAGCAACATAACATTAACCTGCTGTCTTGTCCAGCATGATTACTACATGGCTTTACTTTATGGCTTTAGATGTCAATGAAAAGCTGTATGTGATGGATAGAGTTTGCAAAATCTGTTGGGATGAATGGTTCTAAATAAGATTATTAAAACTATCCATGAAAAGTGCCCCATCCAGACCTAGTTGTACTAATTCATAGAACTAATATGCACAGAAAATTATTCCCCAAGACTCTTACCCTTCCCTGATTGTTTTACGTAAGCATTTTTATTGGCTAGACCTAGAGGGACTCCCAGGCTGACCAGTCATTAAGTGACAGCGTTCAAGTCTCCTAAGTTATCTTATCTTCGCATCTGTGCATCAACACCCACAAATTTAGTCATATGTCATAGTGATCCCTGATGCAATATGAGATGTACTTTTGAAAGACTTCTGGAAACAAACCAGATAAATATTTTGTGAGGCAAAAGAGCCCATATTATCTTCCTTCAAAGTAGTCATTCATTTACTCACTCATTTCCCAAAACTTCCAAGACATAGTGAGATTAACTATTCTATTTATACCATGACAAAAGCATTAATAGATTTGACTCTGAAGGATATTATCTGTACATCTCACTGATCAGAAATGTCCAGATTAGAACTGACACCAAGACAAATTCAGTAATATGGAAAAAATTGCATCCTCCATTTCCTTTATTTTTTTATACATGGACAAAAAAATGCTTGCGAAATAAGTACAGACCTCAATCTCTTTCCCAGATCCCCATGTGCTAACACTCACTTGAACTGGTGAGGATAAATTCCACCAAAGAGTGAGGCAGTTATAGTCAGGTACCAGGAAGTTTGACTAAGCCAGTCCAAGAACATTTTCTCCAAGACAGAGGAAAACCCCCCATATTTATTCATTCTCCTCATGTATAAAAATCATGCCACTCTACATCTGTGTGCCAGTAGCTATTTCAATAATGTTCATCATGAAATGCTTGCAAAATGCATCCTAATTAATAACTCACAAGATTTAATTCAATTTTCAGAATAAACAATGCCATGATTTACAATAAAACCTAATATAAGCCAAAAACTGTCACCTAATGGTGCAAGAGTAGGCAGAATCACGTAAGCAACTCTAAATTTATTATTTCCCATAGCGTTCAGACATTTTAATGTCCTACTACCAGTAGACAATAAATTAATTAAAAACTTTAAATAGGATACTGTAAATTAGGCATTGTATGCAGTAAAGAAGAATTAAATAACTAATTTATTTGTGAAGAAATACTTCTTATGGCTTGAAATAATAAGAAAATATTTTTACTACAAATTTGGAATAAACTATTCTGGTATTTCATCACTTCCATTAGTAGCAGTAACGAAAGCGAGGAGTCTTTCAACAGTAAAAGAAAGGGTAAGGGCTTATGTATATACAGAAATTAACTTGTAAAGAGCACAGTATTATTTAATATTTTCCTTAGCATAAGGAAGAAGCAGTAACTACTTTACTAGGAATTAAATGAAAATGAAGTCCTTCTATTGCTGATAGAACTTCAGTCAAGAAAGGCCCACAAATTTATTTTTAAGATGAGCTCAAACCAGAAAAAGAATCTTTTTGCTCAGTTAGGGCCCGGGTGTCTGATGCAGAGATCATGCATATTACTTGAAACATTTCTACTGAGACCTTAGAAACTGGACAAAAGACTGAACTCCGTGGGAAGTCTCTGAGTCCTTTCTTAGGGGCAGTAGCATTCTGCACGCAGAGGTGTTTGATAAGAGGGTGACACTCAGTAGAAAGAAAACCAGCGATCTTTGAATAAATGATCCAGTCAATATGTAAGAACTGACAGCATTCGTGTATGCTGGCAATCATGTTTACAGCATTTTAGTGCCCAGTTCAGAATATTTAGTCAAAGTACTAATTTTTACTGTGTAAAATTCTAAGGAGAACATTAAAAAATAAAAAAAAAAACAAAAGAAAATAAAGACCGTAGAATCTCTTGTCAACATAATAGTAAGGGATAGTGTGTTTTTTTGTATTTATAGAATAGCAGGCAATAATACATTCCTGTCAGATATATATCCTTCCAGACATGTCCTTGCAATGTGAAGGACATTTTAGTATGTACTTTGATTGCTCTAATTATTCTTCTAAAACAATGCTAAATTGGTTTCTCATTTATTCCAAATTCTGTATTTTCTCTCTCTTATAGAATCAGAATCAGTAAGCAATGATAGAAATGTTTTTGACCAGAGCATTTTGTTACAGTTCTACAAGCTTTCTGACAACATCTCTCATCACCAAAAAACACGAGTCAAAATTGAAGCAGATAGAACAAAACCGAACCATTTGAATCCAAACTGGAATAAGGAGAATCAGAAATTATTGCCGTGACCTTTATCACTCAGTCAAGCAGGAAATAAACGTAAAAATACGAAATCTAAAATATGAAAGACAAAATCATTCTATATATAAAAGTATTTTTACAAGTTTTATATTTGGGGAAAAACAGAGCAAACTATCCACACACTGCTGTGCTTTCATGGTGGAGAATATGTGGCCTTGAGCACTGAAACACTTTTTTTCTCCTCTCTACTCTGATTGCATTTGTGCTCTACCCCAGAAAGAACTGCTTAAATTCAGTGGTTATTAAATCATCAACATCCATATAATCCAATTTAGATATAAAAGAGAGAAATTATTAGCATGACCATGAATTTCAGCACTGAAGCCTGGATTCTTGATTTCTCCTTACTTTAAACATCTACAAGACAAAAATATGATGTTCCTGACAGTATGATGCAGCAGAAAGGAGGTCTAGAGAAGTCATGAGTCATTCACAAGCCTTTTGCAGGCAGGGATAAGTACTCTAAAATGTAAATGCTGGACAGTACAATGTATGAACAGTTTGAGATCTGTAATTTACAGAGCAATTTCTACATCTAGAGTATCCTCAGAAGGCTGAGTATAAATAACAAAGCCCATCATCCGGTATTTAAGGTCCTCTGAGACCTTAAAAAATAAAAATACCCTTGATATTTATGCCAGTAAATGAAAACAAACACTTGGGAAATTAATGATATAATACAAATATTTCTGAAACAACTAAATTATGAAAAATAAAGTACCCATCACTGACCAGTCACAATAAATGAACATCATGATTAAAAGGAAATTTCTTCAAAATTCAGACCCAGAAATTCATAATTTGGCTATTGAAACTGCATCATGTAAAATACTAAGATGAAGTTAAACTTGCAACCCACAATAGGATACTAAATATAGACCATTGTGCGATTCTTAAAACCAATGCAAAGCGCAAGTGTTCTGGATGTTCTATATTTTTACAATAAAAATACTGTTCTTAAATTCTCAAGTAATGATTCAAGTATGTAACTTCACAGCCTAGTTCTGAAACTGTTATAGAATTCCTCTTTTTGCAGCTTTTTGGCACGTACCTCTGACACATCAAAAATCTCCCCCAAGCCCCAATTCTAATCCTTGCTCGCTTATTTGCTGTATATTCACCTAGCATTAATTTCCAGTATGACACGGTGGTTTTGCTGATTTGTTTTTGGGTTTTTTTCTATATGGAATGGAACATAGATGAGGGCTGCAAGGCAGATCACGAGAAAAGAAAATTAAATAAAGTTTAGATAGGTGACTGAAAATTATATTCTAGCATTCAGCCATGGCAAGATACAACCACAAAATACAGCACCTGAGCTACCTTGCTGATTATACAGATGGTATTTCAGTTTGGGTAATAGTGTGCTATTTTGAGAACTCATGTTCCAGAAAAAGAAATAAGCACAGGAAGTAAGAGACAAGTTGTCTGGCTACCATGTGAAAGCAGATTAGAAAAGTGTGGCTTTGGTGTACTGAATGTGGTCTGATAGGGAAAATGACTGCAGACTGTGAGAACAAAAGGAGATAAACATCAAGGAGTGAATGAAACTGAACTACAGCTCAGTCCTGGCACAAAAATAAATAAACTAAGTGCAAATGTAGGTATCTGAAGAAGTTACAGTCGCCAAACATTAAGGAGTAAAGAGACAGAAGAACCTCTCTGTAATAATAGTGAGAGAAAAAAAATCCCTAATTACTTTAGAGACAGCATTTGATACATTTCAAAGGGATTACATGATGTGCTATCCATGAAACATCCTTTTTAATCTTGTGTCTCCTAATCATAAAATATGTCAATTACAATTTCTTAAAAACTGAAATGTGGTATTTCTTCTCAGCACCACAAGTTCTGATCTCAGAAAGTCTAGTGAAAAATTCACAATAAGAATATCTAAGAGTTCATGACCTGAAGTGAAACTATTCTTAGATTTCATTCACATTATTTATAATGCATAAATGTTGTTTAATACCATACCATTATGCAGTAAAAAGGAACACGCCTTCCTTCCCCAAATACACCTGAAAGAACGTAATTACATTTTAACCTCTATTAACACCATCATCTAATCATACTGTTGACTATTTCACTTTATATAAGCATTTGACTCTATGTATTTATCGAGTGTTAATGAACACATTAATCTACTTTTCCAAAGTAGTCCTACTTAGAAATAGTATTATGTATGTATTATACATCTGAAGATTTTGTATATTTTTCTTTTTCTAAAACAGTTCCTTCTTGAGTACCAGACTATTCGCTTGCTTGTGAAAGCATTTTCAAACAAATCCTGTTAATTCTGAATATGGTTCACTAAGCAGCATGATCTCATTAATAAAACAAGTTGCTACTCTAGTAAATCAGAATGCTCAGCTGTTTTAACTGTTTCCCTAATGGAAATTCTAATGATCTCTTCAGTCAGCCTCACAGAAGCCTAAAACTTTTGAAACAAGACCCAGCAAAATAAAGAAGCAATGAAGAGAATGGAAACAGTGCAACTTCAGACTTAGCATTCTGTCACAAATAAATGTCAAATAACATTGGATCTGCATTCTTGAGGTTACTTGGAATATTTTTGCACCACTTGAATTTTCATTAGAAAGGTACTTTTGTCTGTTGTACTGAACTAAACAAAATTTTTGAGTGACAAATTTGTGAGTTCATGGGATTTCTAACACAAGGGAGAAGGGAAGAAAGAAAAAGCTTGATTTACTGCAAAAAGAAAAGAACACTCTTCAGACATATATTCAAAATGTTATCATATGTCCCATAAGAAAATAATAAATGGATAAAAAATGAGAAGGAGGCTAGGTCAAAGGGAAATGTAAAACAGAAGCATTCTTTTGCACTGAAATATAAGTTTCTGCATAACAAGACATTATCTCAGGGTCTTTCAGCATGATGTTCAGTTTGGTATGAACCTTTCTCAATGATGACAAGAAAATAATGTTTCTAATCTGCTGAGACTTTGATATGTGCTGCACACCCAGTGCATTTGTAACATCTCTAATACATCTTACCTTTGTCTGGGAACTTTCAAAAATCAACCTCTTCTCAGAGGGAAAATGCTGATTTACCAAGGGGTTAGAAAAAAAAGAGACAAACACTTTCTTTATCATGGATTCATTTTTTTTGTAAACGCTCATTTGAAGCTGCTCAAGGATCCAAGAATAGTGCCAAGAGAGGTGATGGTGCACAGGAAAAACAAAGAAGAATGGGTAAGGCTTTGTGACATCTTTGTGTCTACTTAGAAATGCATCTTACTTTAGTAATATATATGTTTTTCAAATTGTGGGACAGAGAAAGGGAGCTGAAGTTTCAGAGACCAAACACATAAGCTCTGCTACCTTTTACACATGCAGCAAAGAGCATTTTTAATTCCTTGATGACAGTCTATTTTGTAAATCAGATCTTAAACACCTTTCTTCAGTATTCAAAGCATTGAAAGTAATGTGCAGAAAAAATATTTACTTGCTATTTTAACTTCTTCAGCTTAGTGTGTTATTTAACAGTTGTATCTTGCACCACATGATTTTGTTAACTTTTCAGTTCAGCAGTTTTACAGTCAAGAAACAGCAGTGCAAATCTTTAAAAACTTGATTTGAAATATTAGAATTCAAACAACATGATTTATTTTTTTAACTGTAGACCAAGAAGTAGGTTGCATTTGAAAAACCCTCTAGCTTTAACGTTAGACAGACCTAACTTCTTTCAAGTTGAAATCAATAATTCAGTCCGGCAATTCAAATGTAAAAATGCCAATTACTTTAACAGCATCTTTTTCTTATGCACAAGTAGAAATTTATAACACGAATCCAGGGTTTGGTCAAGTTATTCAGCTGAAACTATCTACTTCCAAAACATCAGTTTAGAATTAATTCTTCCTAGCCATTACCATTTGAATCACATAAGAGGGAAATGAAATAAACTACCAAGAAACTAGTGTTATTATTTTCCTTATGATGCTCAAAGAGCTTGCAAGATGAAAAGCATACAAATTGGAACTGGACACATAGCAACTCAGTGGCTATTCTGTCACACTGCATTTCACAAATAAAAGCATCCTCCAGATCCTTTGATTAAAACATGAAATAAGCAAAATTAGCAATACTTGCAAGACATAGTTCACAGAATATCTCCTGTACAGCTCAATGGTTAATCACATTTCTTCCACAAGACTTTAAAATTAAGTCTGATACTTCTGCTGGTCATAAATAGCAAATGGAAATTAACGAACATTTTAAGTAAAGACCAAGAAATAGGTAACTGTGAAAGTATCACAATATACCATGTCATCCCATATCTTATTTAGTTTAAAAATGTATCTTACAACAAGCTAGCGAAAATTCTTAGTTAACCAGACAAACAGACACATCTGAACAAAATTGTCACTGTCTACTCAACACTAGAAATCCTCCTTAAATGAACTGCAAAACTATACAGATTACCCAGACCTGAAAATTTCTTAAACTCTGCAGAAAAACAGAAAATAGGCTAATCAAATCATACCTGGATAAATTGCTTTGTTTTCACAAGCCCCACGTCTCCAGCTTCTATCTGTGCTCTTGACAGCTTCTCTTCAGTTTCGCTTAGCCAATGATTAAATCTCTTCATGTCAGAATGAAAAATCTGCCACTTTTCCAAAGATTTGTCAAACCGTCTGCAAGTATAAAAGGAGATGAAATAACAATCTATTGATACTTTATTTATTGACTAGAGAAAAAAAATAAAGCTAATAATGTTGGATGTCCCAGGTTAAAGTCGGTGTAATATTGATGGCATAATATATTAGCATTTATAACAGTTATATCAAATGGCAATATGGCAGTACCACTGAAGTGAAATTATCCTTAAGAAAATGTAGCACAAAACAGAGTTTTATCAATTTTAAATTCCTTCTCAAGAAAATGCAATGGTCTTCAAGTGAATTTCCACTTGCATTGTGCAAAGGGACACTTCATTAAAAACTTTTTTCTATATGTTTCACTTTGAGTATTTTATAAAGATAGTTATGCAAAAAAAGAATAAAAAGTCCTGAAAAACAAGGATGATTGAAAAAAAAAATAGCATATTAGAAAAATAGGGTTTTGAACAGTAAAAAAGGATGAAAAGTATTACTACCATGTCTGCAAGTCTACAGTCCACTACAAAAAGACCAGGTAAGTACTTCTGGCACATTGGGAAGACCTGACCTGGTTTTGCCTAAAGTGACTGATTGATCTTCTTCAACAGCTGTTTGACTTGGCCACTGCCAAATACTGAAGGAATGAAATGAAGACAGAATTATAAGGGGGTTTTGCAGATAGGCTAAGTCTTAAGAAATTCAGTTATCCTGTGTGTTAGATTGGTGTGGAAATGTAATCACTAATCAGAGATTAGCCAGAATGCTTTGTTAGAAGATCATCATTAAATGTGCTACTGTTGTTTAGTTTCACAATCCTCCTTTACAGGATTATAATAGATTTTAGGGTGTACTTAAAGGATAAAAACAAAGATGCTCAATTATTTCTCTAGGAGATAATCTGGTTCTGTATGGGCAAACTATATGATTATTTGAATGTTAAGGAGTTTAATTCACCAAACAAAATGACATTACTCTCAGGGAATACAGATAATATTTTCCATTTTACTGATGATTTTTCATTTTTTAGAAGAAAATATAAGCAGACTATTGACCTGATTAAATACTGTAGTCAGTCATCTAACTTATTAAAATGACTGTGATCATTTATCATGCTTATCATATTTTATTGTTCAAAATTAGTCAAACCATAATTGATAGGCATATTATAACAGGGTTTTTTTATAACTAACTTACTCAGAATTACAAGGAAAAATAAATTTACTTTAAAAATTTCACCTAGAAAATAAAATTAAAATTCCATTTCTTTTGGTCCAGAATGGTCTCTTATTTTGGACAGTACATTAAAATATTTTTCTCCTGTTCCTCACAAAGAAAAATTACTATTCTCAGCATGACAAAGCTTATCAGAAGCTTCAATGTAAAAAAATTCAGTAGGTGTTGATATTAGTATCATTGAATTTGCATTCCAGAACTTGCAAACTGAATCTCCCATCACTCTACATTCCTCCTTTGCTCTGGGAAATAAGAGTTGCAAGAAGAAGAAAAACAAAAAGTTGCAACAAGAAGATATGCATATTTAAAGCTTAAAAGTTTCAACACCAGTGCTTATTGCTTTGTCTAAAAACACCTTGTTACACTCAGTATAAGCCAATATAAAACATCAGTTAAAAAAAAGAATTTATCAACAGGCAAAGCCACTAAAATCCAAGGCTCTTGCAGTGATTAAATACTTAAATACTGTTACAATTATAAGAGAAAATGTAATTTTTTCTGCAGTGGCAGGTGGGGGTCCATTGGAACATTGTCAAGCAGCTTCCTGCTCTGGGAAGTTATGGGACACCTCTCCTGAGTGTACCTGAGTGAAAGCTTCCCTTGCTGAATCTGTGAATTACATCTGCTTACACACAGGACTACTTCAAATAGCTTTTAAAACCTTAAAAACAAAGAGGGTTTTGTTTGTTTGTTTGCTTGTTTTACCATGTGCAATCCTGTTACCAGGTGGTAAGTTCAAAACCCACAAAAGGAGAAGGCTAATTAATTACCAATGCTGAACAGCTAAATTGCTGAAGGCTTGGCACAGCAGAATGGAGAATAAATTCATAAGAGAGCAATACTCTGAGGACTATGAAAACTCAGAAAGCATATGTCTGCCTCAGGAATCCCCAAGTACACAATTTGGAGGATGGAAAAATTAAAGGCCTCATATACCCTTACCTAGGGATCCACCCTTGTTTGCCACCAGAGATGTGTAATTGAGATAAAATTCCCTAGTGTAGCCATTCATCTGTGTCTTCATCTGTTCAAACCCTTTCCCTCAGACAGGCATAAGCCAAAATAATGTGGATAGTAGGTGATTGTGTGAAATCTGGGCAGTATTTCCTTTCTGATGTGTCCTCTGTTTTTCTTAGCATGTGCTCAATAATAAGGTGCAAACAGACACCCCGAAGCCAAGCAGGAGGTTCTGGATGAGAATATATGACTTGTACACTCTAGAAAGCATATAAGCATTGTACATGAGCTCTGACACACTAAGTCAGCTTTATTCCTCTATCTCGAGTTTGTTTGGGTTGATGAGTGAAAAAACACTGTCACACTGGCCCAATTTTTCGTATATGTACTGACACTCCAACAGGGACCATGTTAAGCGGTGGCTTGTGGGAGCAATTGCATTTTATCATGTTAGTACATAATGGATTTATTTTCCCTCTGGAGAGCAAGAAAGAAAAAAGTACCCAAAGACAACTGCTGAGGTAATACGTAGCACAATTTACACTGTCATAAAAATATTGGCGGCTTCCTTCCTTCTACTCTTCTGAACCCTTGGACCTGACTTGCTATAAGGAAAATTTAATATTCTTTGGTAGCCTTGTGCATGATATTGCACATGGATTTACAAATGACAATTTGGATATACTGTCAGTGGAACTCTATATAATGGGAATACACTTGATGTTCTGTGTCACAAGACTGGTGTTTTTAAGAAGCCATGCAAAGGTGAAAGGAAAACAGGAAAGACACACACAATAAGATGGGGTACAAAAGGTTATTGGTTTGTTCTTGTAAACCAAATCTTAATTCTGCATCTATGTTTTGATTAATTCCTTGATATTTTGATAACATTCCTTGATAAAATATGAAACCCACTTTTGTGATACATTCTGGTTTAGTAAAACTTCACAATCAATAGACCCACAGAAAAAGAACCCTATTATTTATACACTTTCCTAAAAGACATGGCTTATGTCATGGAAATTGTTATCGTAAGAAACATGCATTTTATTGCTCATACTGGAAAAACATTCTGTAAACCTCATTTCTATACTGTTGCTAAACTATACTGTAGGATTATGCTAATATTAACCCACAAATTATGCAGTTTTGTCAGCTTAATTCAGCGCAATTAGCACCTTGTAAAAAATACACAAAACATCAAAGTAGTATAAATAATTATGTATTAAAATGTGAGAGCATTAACTTTAATACTTAAGGCCGTTCTTACAGATAACAAAACAAGAAAACTTGGTTTTGTCAAGCAACTTCTACAATTAAATTGCTTAAAGAAACAGCTAGCCCATTTTCAGAGGTTTTGATGTTTTCATTTGATTTCACAGAATTCATATGTGTTCTTAATTTATATTTAATTTCAATATCCTCTCTGCATTTGGACTCAAGTGATTATCTCATTTTAGACACTGCTACATCTAGATCCTGATCTCAGGTTTTGCTGTGCATCTGTTCTGGGACAACACTTAGCTGTACATATTCTATTCACAGCTTTGCACCCTGTCTTTCACCCATAAACTACCAAATGATCAGAAATAAAAAATAAACTGTGACCAAAACAACTGTAGCAATGCCATCCATCAATTCAAAATTTAATTTCTCTCTTCTTTGCAGAAAGTAGGTTCTGCAGAATTACATAAATTAAAAACGTTCTACATTACAATTACATTAGAAATATTTTGATATCTTGAATTGTATTGATTGTATTATTCTTCTTGCCCTAGTTACTGATATCATATCATTCAGTGTCCATCTCTACATCAAAGAAAATTACAATTAAATTGGCTATGAAAAAGCAAGGTCGTGTCAATTTTTGTTGGCTTTTAGGCATATACAAATCCATTTTTATTATACATGAGAGAACAATAAACTTATTTGTTTATTAATTTTACAATTTATAATTATACAGTAAATCCATTGGATTCTAATGGATGCTGTGCATCAATAGTTTAAATAGAAACACTCCACATAATTTATAAAACACATTTTTTTTCTACACTAAACACAACTATTTATTATGCATATGAACTTCAAAATTTCAATTCTTTATTTCCTACAAAATTTTCCTTTATCAGAACAGAGATGCAATCATGTATTTTAGAGAACTTTGCCTAGACACCTGGATTAAATGTAGGTAACACCTTTGCCCTAGAGAAAATAAAGAAATACTTGATTAAGTGTGACCTCAGCAAAAGAGTAGCATATTTTGCAACTCTCTTACACATTAAAAATATCCATGGAATTGGTAATAAAACCACAAATTTCATTTCATAGAAATGAAGTGTAACTATAAAAAACATGATAAGGAAACGCCAAATCAAGCATTTTACGTGGAACAAACAGTGGCTCAATTTTATGGAAATCCAAACCGGTATTTCTGCCTGCATGTGAAGGGTACTGTACACATTTCATCCTCACAGTGGGTGACAGTGTACACTGCACTTCCAGCCAGACTACTGCAGCGTGTTAGGAATACCCACCCTATGGTGGCAATCGTCTGATAAAATTAAATATGAGTGAAAAATCACATTGACTTCTGACTGTCAGGGTGATGTTCTCCTCCTTCCCCCAGCCCAGGCCCTCTGACCTGCTTAAGGCCAGCTCTGATGTGGCACAGCAGCATGAACTGTCATCAGGCTTTAGTGAGAAGTGACTGCAAGAAATCTCATCTGGGGTTTCCGCCCAGGGCTTCAGGGCCATTTTTAAACTCAGACCTTGACCTGGGCTACTCTGTTAAGTCTCTCCACACCTTGCTCACTGCAGCCAGACCAGCTCTGCTCTCCACCTTCAGGTACAGTGGGAACTTTGGGAGAGGCCCCTGCTTGCAGCCCCTCGCCCCAGCCTTGCTGTGCCTCGACACTCTCAAACATCTCTTCTGGAGTTCTCCAGAGCCAGAAGCCCCAAAAGACCTGTGTGCTGCTGTTTGCACAACACACTGAGCAAGCATTTCTACTGTCCTTCAGTGTCCCAGTTCCTGTAACAGGATGGTGGCTGGAAGGTGGGGCAGCCAGCACAGAGGATACAGCCTACAAAGGGGTGTTAGACTGCCTGGACTGCCCAGCTACATCCACATCCCACTGACCGAGGGTCCATTAACTGCTGGAGCACACTGGATGGGCTGCTGGAGAGAACCTCTTCCACCTGGTTTTCATCTGAACTAAATCCAGAGCACTCTTTGGTGTGAGACAGAGCACAGCAAGCAGCTGATCCCAACCCAAACAAAATACTCATGGACAGACTCTAAGTCAACACCAGTGAAATCCGGCAGGCAATTCTGGCTCCCAGGATCTGCTTCAGATTCAGTCTGGGACAAGGCTCAAGGATAATTTCCACAGCCTGGACACAGAGATAGGTGAAAGACCCTGAATTATAGACAGCTGGAAAATCATATCCAATTGGGGTAAACCAGTTCTCAGAAATTCCTCAAATTACCATCATAATTCATGAATAAAAAAATTAATTTCAGTGTATTTGTGGCACAGAGCATAAGTATGTGTAATGCAAAGTATATATTACAGGATGTCCCCTCAGTATTCCCCTGTAATTACTATGAAGTGCTTAAATCCTATGATTTCCAATGACAGAGTTCTTAGTTCAAACTGTAATAACATGTTTTATCCTCCAAAACTGCCCTGTTCAATTTTATGTTTCCACTGCCTGTCTTGAAATCCCCCTACAATGAGGGCTTTAGAGCAGGAAGAATAACAGAAAACTGATGATACCAGTTAATGCTGGCTGTTGAGTCCCTGAGCCTGAAAGATGTTATTTATCCTGTTTAAGGTGTGGTAGGTGTGTACAGAAATATATATACTGGAAAATTTGGCTTCCTCGTTTCACTGAAAATTATAGTAATAACAGAGCACTTAGCATTATCTTCTTAAAGTACTGATGCCTGTACTTGCACTAGGTCTTTTTTTATCTTTTACAGCTTTTCAGTCAGTTAAAAACCTTTTAAATATGTGATTGCTGTTCGGGTTTTTTTTTAAGTTTATAATAAAATTTCATTTTAAACTCCTTTTCCCTTTAATTTGGAAAATTCATTTGAGATGAGAAACCTAGATACAAGTCACAGTTACTAGATCTTATTGTAAGAGTAGCAGATAGTAAGTAGTTCTGTTTCTCTGAAACTAATATGTTGATGACTTACCGACCTTATAGGAATGGAAAAGCAGAGAAAACTATATTGATAGAGGAGAATGTGCATCATACTGCTGCCAGGGAGAAAATATTTTTAGGTCGTAAAGAGCCTGTTCAGATAAAATACCTTACAGTGCCTTTTCTGTGTTTAACAAAAACACCTTAAATAATTTTGACATCTGTTAGTACAACAGAAAAACAAACAAAAATCTATACTAAGAAAGTGTATTTTCCAGTATCATTAAAATTAGTAAGTATTTTCACAGTGGTGGCATTTGAAAGCTTGCTTTTTACCTTTGACTTCTGTGAATAATGATTTACTGTAATGAAAAAAAGTATTTGCAATGTCCAGAATAAACAGGAAAAAGAAAATGCATTTTGTGAAAAAGAAGATGAATGGTGAAGGTTACCATAACAATGGCAACTACTACCACCTAAAATCTAAAAAAACCTAAGTGGCATGTTTATGAGGGATTATATTTATATAAACATATATATACAAATATATATTCTCCATATCTATAGATACACTAATTATACACACTAATTTACAAAAAATAAATGTTCAGCATATTATATCTATTAGTTTTGTGAATAACAAAAAACCTTCAACATTGTCAAGTAAAATTTATCAAGCTAGAAGTTCTTCATGAATAAATAGCAAAAGACATTTTGGCTAATGCATATGATTGCAATATGGAGAATTTAAACAATGTACAGATGCCTACAAGGGCCAGTATCAGAAAGTTACCTCTAGTATGAGTAACATGCAGTAGAGAACATGTTATATTCTACCACTTGATCCAACTCACTTAGGAAAGTTTCTAATGGCTGGATGGAATAGCTTCCAGAAAACAATTATGAGTCCTGAAGGTAATTCTCAGAAGCACAAACTGTGGCTGTCCCATACAGGGGAGGTTTAGGTTGGATCTTAGGAAACAGTTCTTCACCCAGAGGGTGGTCAGGCAGTGGAACAAGCTCCCAGGGCAGTGGTCACAGCACCAAGCCTGACAAAGCTCAAGGACAACACTCAGGCACATGGTGTGACTCTAGGACTGCCCTGTGCAGGGCCGCAAGTTGGACTCAATGATCCTTGTGAGTCCCTTCCAACTCAGGATACTCTGAGTCTGGGTCTAGTAAAGAATCCCAAATATATCATCCTATCTGTTCATCACTGATCTCAAGGAATAAAATTTGTGTGAAGGTAGCTCAAATTATGCAAGCAAGTTATTAATTCAAAGAAATTGGTGCTGAGGTGAGACTAGAGGCCAGATTTGTACAATGTGACATGGTCAGCTACTGTTGCAAAGGCCTCCATAAATCTTTCTGGGGAGTGGAGAGTCTGCATTGCACATCCTATTGCTCAGCAACCAGGAGGAAAAAAACAGAATATAATTGAAACTGACTAAGGTTATGCAGAGTAAGACTATAACAGGTAAGTTTAATGCAGTTTCTGTCTTTAGTTATCTCATACTTCAAAGACCTTTTTTTGTTTTGTTTTGTTTTAGAACACAGAAGCTAAACAGAAATCTAGTCTTTGGGGATACAGCACTACAGCAAGAATCAATAGAACCTGAACAGACATGGCCTGTTTATCAGAGAAAAGAAGCTCACATATTATGACGCTCTGATCTTTCATATAGTCCATATGTCAGTCCTACTGGACAGTAAGAATTATTCACAGAATAAAATAAATGAAATGGAACTCAGAAATAAAGTTAATTTAAAACTGACATGTTCAGTTTGACCGTCTTTCTTCACTCACAGTAAAGAAAGTAATTAGTAGAATATATGTGTATTTAGATTCGCAGTCTTTAATTCAGTCATAACAGTATTATGTTTGTTTACTCATTCATTAAAAGTTTACATTGAGATATTAGAGCTCTGTTTAATATTATAATTAACATGTTCAATTCTCCTCTGATTTGAGTACAGTAACTTTTACTTTCTTGCAGAACAATGTGCAGTTACAATCCTAAAGAACTGTAGTTAGATTTCAGGAATACCAAATTATGAAGAGAAAAAGGTGATATTTCAAAGCAGTTACAATTAACTTTTAGTTATTAAGTGTCCCAGCTAGAGATATTTTTAGTTAATACCTGTTAATTGAACTGTCAGGTATATTAAAAGAGACTTGATTAAAATGTCCATACTTTGCCACTGCTACTGTGACCTAACTATTTAATAAGGCATATTTTACTTGTTTATAGATAAACTAACCAAAGAAAAGTGTTGCACAAAACTCTACAGAATATTCATGTTGCATATTTCACTAGGTAAATTTTTTGTAACTCATGTTTGATGTTTTAGAGAGACCCACTTTGGTATGAAAATTCACAACTATAAATCTTTTCAGTGTTATATCACAGAAGAGAGCTTTGGGTGCTTTATTAGCATCAAGAGCTGGGCAGCAGGATGGAGCTGCCCATCTTTTAAACCTGCACACACAGTCGTGTTAGTTAGCACATACTGACTTCATAGGTGTGTTTACAGCAGTAAGTGTTAGGGTCTTTATCACCACATTATGTTATACAAAAACATTAATCAGGCACTATGAGACATTAAGTCCAGGAAAATTTTTTGAGTTATGTACATTTGGCCTAGTTCTTTCTGCAACTGCGGCCTCTGGAGTCTATAGCTTTTTCTGTGTCATAAAAAAAGCCTGAGAACACTTTCTAGGAAAATTGTCCAGGATTCACAACGAGAATTTTAAATGTTATGTAAAACAGGCTTGTGTTGAATTTAATGTAGATCTTTTAATTTGCCCATAAAATCAGGGAGTTTGGAATTTGGAAATAAATCTTCCAAGCAGATTTTCACTTTTCCTCAAAGCAAAATAAATAGCTATAGTCTGGACTGTGGCATCATTTACTGTTTCATTAAATTTACAGAAAAGCAAATTGAAGCAGGAAAGAATCTTGAGGAAGGCTGTGAGCAACACATAAGAGAAGAAGGGGCAGGGCAAGGCTTGTACTGGAATAACATTAATTAATTTTTTTCAATACTGATCTTCTTTGTTAGAATGAAGTATGTCTTCTATGACTATTAATATTAAGCACAAAAACCAACTCAGTTTTCACAAGAAAAAAGTGAGGTGATCTTAAGAGCAATAAGGAACGACCAAGAAGTGCAGATTTACAACAGGGACTGAAAGGGATTTAATTCCCCACCCTTATTAATCATAGTTCCCACCTTACTTTGTGGCTGGCATCTCAGGGAATTCCAGCCTAGCAACACATTTTTTTCTCCAACTCTTCAGATCTGCTTGCCAGATATACAAGAGAAAATGGCAGTTTAGGCAGGAACCAAAAAGAAATGGCAGTGTCTCCCTGAAAGACAAGCCTGACACTCCAATCCCAGTCATGGCCCATGACCCACCATGGCTGTAAGAGATCATTACTATTTCTAACACTGCTTGGACAAATAACCAATAATTTCAAAGTATCATTACATTTTGCTTAGAGTTTGCAGAACTGCAGTTCCAGGGTACAAACTTACTTATAAGTAAAAAAAAGCACTGACTCAGATTTTCACAAAAAGATTTTGAGATTCCCAGTGCTTTGCCTCCAGCACTAAAGAAAGTCTTGAAAATTCCTCCTTGCTTGCCAGAGTAACAAGCTAACTGCAATGGATGCTTCTGCAATTGGTTCTCCACAGATACTTTATCCCCTTCCTCCTGTAACAAGGAAACACAAAGCAGTGGTCCCTGGAGGATAAAGTAATGACAGAAAAGAAGCTCTTTAATCTTAAGCAACTTCCCCTTTCTGAAAGGGGGAAGGCTGTATAGTTCCATTTACAAGATGACAGCCAGCTTGATTTTTCGAAAAAGAAAATCCCTAGAGTAGTTTAAAAAAGGCTCTCAGTCCTCTGCCAGCTCCTGGGGATCAATACAGAATTCTCATTCAACTAATTCCTCCCAAATCACTGAGGGAAAAGACATGCTAAGTTGTTTAACTAGGGAAGAACAGTTGTTTTCGATTAAGCTGTGGTAAGGTATTCTTTTAGTTCTCTGGGCCCTGATTATGTCTTTTTCAGTCCCAGGTGAATCTGGTGACTGTCATAGGAACATTCCAGCACCAGGAAAGAACCATACTGATCCTAATGAGGCTTCTGCAGTACAGAATGGACTGAAATTATTATGAAAGTGGTGCTTAATTGTAGAAGAAAGAAATAGCTGACTAAGCACATCGTGCTCTGTAAACACAGATAAAAATACTACACCCACACCAAGATCTTCCTTATATTTCTTAGAGAAATCTTACTTTCATTCTTCCTTTAACAATACAAGGTCAAATAAGTAGATTGAGATTATTTTAAAAAATGTGTTTAAAATTCAAAATTTATGGCTCTACATACTTAAAAAACAGCCAAGCAGGTATTCAGCTTGGTTAAAATTAGTGCAGAAGAAAACATGCTGCTCATTTGGAGACATATGCACACAAAAGAAAGGGAAGGAGATGAAAGGTAGAAGGAATCCTACTCCTTTCTGTGCTAGCAAAAAAAAAGCCTCGTAAAACGAGCTGTTGAAGAATAAAACAATCTTTCTTATTTTTGGACATTACCCCTAGGGAAAAGCTTTGACACAGCAGCAAAGTCTACTTACCTATGCTTTGCTTCCCTTACATAGCAAACATCTCAAGGTTCCACTTCAGGGGTTTTTACTAGATGGAATTACATCCTTGTATTACAAGGTTCTGTAATTAATTTATTCTACTTACTATAAATATGTCTCAGTAGAAAACCAGATGACAGAAGGAGTTGCACATTAGTAGAAATCACATACAACACCATTTGTATTACTTATAATAACAAGAGCATTAAAATGAGAATCCCTTAAAATTATATTTAATCCTAATTGTTAGATTCTTCATTGTCAGAAGTAAAATCTTCTTAACATCTTCTGTGTAACTTCAAATACTTTTTTTTCTAATAGAAATTTAATTCAACAGCCACCTCCATAGAACAGTTTAACTGTGTATGTGCAATGTACATAAATATATACTTGTCTGTATATAAAGGCTTTATTTCAATTTTTCACTCTTTGCCTGGTATACACTGATGACTTCAGTGCATAATTTACATTTCAAAAGGCACTTCAAATACAAAAACGCTGACTAGGAAAAATGTTCAAATTCAAGGATTATCACATCACTGTAGCCAAGATTTCTTGTGCTTTCTACTAATAAGTGGAAAAAATGGTGATGCAGTAAAAGCTCAGGACTAAAATTCAGACTTTCGACTCTGAATCTGTGTGTCACTCTGGGGTAGAAATCTACCTTTCTCTCCTCAAACAGTACTAATGTCAAGCCTGACTGCAAGACATTTGTACAGATGGAGTGCAAGGTTAAACCTGTTAAGCACTCTCAAGGCTGCCCTGGGCTGAGTATATACTTTCCAGGGTGTACATACACTGCACAGCCTTACAACTCTTCTTGCACAAAAAATAGCCCATCTATAGCAGTAGTTCCACCATTCACCTGGAAGTAAGCTGGACCAGAGGTTTGTAACTGGGTAACAGAGGAAGATTTGGGAAAGTTGTTTAGGTTGGATATCAGGAAAAGGTTTTTCATCCGGAGGGTGGCTGACCACTGGAACAGACTCCCCAGGGAAAGTGGTCACAGCACCAAGACTGACAGAGTTCAAGAAGCATTTGGACAATGCTCTAGTGATTCTTGATGTGTCCAGCACAGGATCAGGAGCTGGATTTGATACTCTATGATTCTACTACTGTCATCATAAACTCCACTGAGCATGTAGTCCACAGGAAAATATGGTGTTATTCAACCCCACTGCTGTAAGTCCATAAACTCAAATGGATGTCACTATCAAATTATGGCACTAACAATTTCACAAATAAGAAACAAGCGGTCAATTGATTTCTGTTGTGAGGGATGAAGAGCTCCTGAGTGCCAAGTGAAAGCTGAGGTATGCCACTCTGCTCCATATCTTGGCTGCTGATTTCAGGAGTCTTAAAACTGTCACTAGATCCTGATTGTTATCTACTTGTTTGGGGAATATGAAGTTGCACTTTGTCCCCCTCTCCTTTAGCAAATGTAGGGCTAGGTTGAGCAGTCATTAACCTGGAGGTGAGGTTTAGCTCACTAGATGATTTGCTGAATTTGTACAGAAAGTCCTTTACAAACACTGCTGACAACAGCAGGAAGAATACTTCTGGGCAGTTTTAGAAATACCAAATGTGTAAAATAACTATGCATTCATGATGGTGGTGCATTATTTACTAATTCTTTTTATCTAGGACCAAGGCAGTGTATAATAAAGTTATCCCCATTAGCTATTGCTATGCCTTCACTATAAACAGGTAAGGAATCTGGAGCATCCTAGCTTGGCACCCTTTGAAAGTGATAAGCAAACAACCTGCTGTCATTTAGCCTAACTGGCGAGAAACCCTTATGGCATCCCAGGACTTACATAGGTGATAATAATGAAAGTATTAAAAAAAAAAAAAAAATTCAAATGGAGGAAAAGAAGGAGCTTAGCTGTCTGGCTATCTTGTGAAAGACAGTATTGTTGTTTTGAAGTGACAAATAGAGAGGGAAAATTTTAGAGTTAAAACTATGGGTTTTTTAAACTTCTGCTCTGTAATCCACTGTTTAGTGACAAGACAATTCAGTTAAGATAGATAATAATCAGTCCATGCACTTTAATCAAAGTTGGAAGTTTATACAATATAAAAATCTTATAATGGTAAGTCCTAGAAAGCTACAAGCTGTTCAGAGATCTTTTTATTTTCTCTTCAATATGGCCTTCTCCTACTCTATTCATGGACTTATCATATTCAAGACTGTAGAAGCCTACACAGTTTAGAATTCAACTGTGTGGTAATCTTCACTAAAAACATGCACTTCTTCTGTCTCTATCAGAATCTTGGAGACTGGAGAGGTTACACATAGCACACTCCCAGAGTTCCCATTTAGGCCAGGATAAAGGGCAAGCTGAATCAAGAATTCCATTCTCAGCTTCATTCTCACCTATTTTCTTTCTAAGTACATGGAGAGCTCAAAGGCAGTTAGTTCACTGAGGTGTCTAAATAACTATAAATTCTGATTTATCATTTCTGCTCAGTCTTACATGTTCTGCAATGCTCAGATCATGGCAAGCATGTTGTACATTACTGTTTCAGCATTTCTAGCAGCTACTCTCAATGCTATCTGTTCTACCTTTCTATTTATGATGTCACTACCTACCCTGCTTTAGAGGAATACTAATACTTTAGGGGATACTTTGGAGGATCACGACTAGACTATTGCATTAACAGCAACAGTTACTGAAATAACCTGAATTGGTGAAGAGAAAGGGTATGGCAATTGTGATTTGTTTTTCTTTCACCAGGCAAGGTGCTACATCTTGCTTGCACTGAATGCCATGGACTTAATTTCAAAAACTAAGCATCTGTAACTTCTGCTACTATTGACTATAGCATTAGATGACAACTCTGAAAAAGAGATTTAATAAAAACAACAAATCCAGGTGGGAATTGACTTGGAGTCTCAAAGCTGACTGCTAAGTCTCCTTCTATAAATGCTTTCATATGTAATTGTATATTTGTATACTATTGCTCCATGGACCATAAGCTGAAACAAAATCTTGTTGCAAAATGATTTCTATCTCTTTCAAGAGTCAGTTCTAGAGCTCTTTTTCTACTTTTTCCTTTCCTATAGTGGTGAAGTTCCACTGAAAGCAGTGGAGCTGCTTATGATTTAGAGTGCCATGAGACAGTCAGCATTAGGAGGCAGAAGGCAGGTGGTTACAGAACCCTTCTACTTACTTGCCACTGAACTACAGATCCCTTTCTCTTTGTCTGATATGGATAATTGCTCTCTCATTTTTACAACGGAACAGAGTACACAGGTATTGTTTACAAATGTAACCACATTTTGAGAACTGACTGGAGAAATGATGCCAAAGCCACAATCATGAACAGCTCAGTGTTTGCTAGGATCACTGTGTTTCACAGGTACTTCCTGTGCAGACACCTTGGAAATAAGCTCTCTCCTGCTACAATACGTGGAAGATGATGGTGCTTTATAGGATGCAGAAAGACTTGGGGAACTGACCAAATGATTGTGCATCCAAATTGGAGAAAAGAAAGGCACTTGAACTGGCATTGCTGTCGTGCCAGAGGATTTAAAGATAGTGAAGAGAATTGTTGGTCTGTTTAGTGCACTGCAGGGACAAAGACACTCATGGTTATTAGAGGAATTTGTTTCTGGGCTTGCAGTCTCCCACAGTGTCTACTAAAGACTATCAGTTCAGAAAGGCAGCAATATTTTCTCCTTTTCCTTTACTTGCAAACTACAGTGCTTGTCATTAATCACCCTGACAATATGAAAATGCAGCATTATTCTGTTAAGTATTTCTATGTTTTCTGATTTTTCACTGATCTACCACATCAAATGCTATAGGCAGAGACAAGGTATGCAGTTGTGTGTAGTGAAAAAAAGAAAAAAGAAAAATGCTTCAAGCAATCATAATGAAAATATTTGAGCCTGGGGTATCTGTACTGGACCTTTATGGTTTTTAACTTCATTTTCTTGATGATATTATTGATTTTATTTGACTAGCATAATGGCTCTTAAAATTAGTATTCATTGCAAGATGCTAGTCAGACTTACATCTGTTTAGGAAAACCATGACTATTTTTTCCATGATATAAAAGGCTGGATGGTAAATTCTTAATCCCACCATTTCTACACTGAAATCAGAGGGGATAACAGAAATAAGTCAGTAAGTATGGAAGAGCCTTAAAAAGTCCAGAGAAAAAAATTCATGGAACAGTAGGTGTCTGTACCACATTTTTGTGTTACATGAAGGCCTGTGAACCTGAGTGGAAAAGAACAACTCAGTGATTCCCCAGATTTATGTTTCATCTGGGTTTCCAGCTAGTCAGAGGGCACTTTGTATGCTGACAGAAAGAAAAAACTATGCTGGAAAGATGGAAAAAGGACTTTTCCTGTTAGCCAGTCCTGCACAGCACTGGGAAAACAGCAAAGCCACTGGGCAGCCCCAGCCCCATGGGTGCAGTGCTCAGGGGAGAGCAGGGAGGGAAAAAAAGGAGAAAAAACAGGACCTCCCCCCCCCCAAAAAAAAAAAGCAAATAATTTCCAAATGCTTTGTTATTTCTAACATCTGTCACAGCTTCTCACTTCAGCCCCTCTGTGTGATCATAAAGGTGGCACTTGAAGGAAGTGGTGCTTTTGTGAGTACAGGGTTAGGATAGAGTTTAAGGTTCACTTTTTGGCAAATCAGAATATTTGTATCCAACCTTTAAAAATCATCTGAGTATCACAGCTCTTCCTGTCTTATTTATGAACTGACAGTAATATACTTTTTTAGGACGTTTTGAGTTGATTTAGCCAGATTTATGAGGAAAAGTAAAGAGGCTTATAGGACTAGATATGGAATTAGGAACTATTTAATACATAAGACAGCTCCTATTACTGCTTATGGTTTCTTTGCATGTTATCATTAACCATAGCACATCTGAGTACAAGTGTCTTATGCACAGCCAGAAAACACTTCTGAAGGTTTTGTCAGAGAGTAGTCAGGAGAGAATCTCATGGATCATGGAAAAGCAATGTGTGGCCCTACAATACCCCAACTTCAAACTTTAATTGCAGAATAACTACCATTTAAGAAGATATAATATGCATAAACTTACAAAAGGGAAGAGTCCGTCTTTGAAAAACCAAAATATTCAACAACTGTCTTGATGATTTTTAGAAAATTCTGCTATGTAGTAAAATCTGCAAATTAATTTGACTGATTATTTCTTAGTTCTACACAGAAAGCAATCACAATTACTGCATTTTATATGCTATAATAATATAGTCAGTCTATATTAAACACTGAAGAATGTTAATAGATATTTCTGCAAAAGATTAATAATTAAACAATTAAACATTTTTTTCAGACTACATCCCTAAACTATTAATCTCCTGAGTCAATGAGTTCAGACTCTTTACTGCTTTAGAACACAATGATGATTCTGGAAGTGGAGATTTACTATTTTCGTCAGCATCCTATTTTCAGACATCCTTTTTAAAAATCAAAGTGACAATTTTATCATATTGAAAACATTAAAAGAACCTAGATTTTGGCATACAGTCCTGAGATAATGGATGAAATCTGAGACAGCTACTGAATAAATACTAAATATGTGAATCCTAGTAATTGGAATTCTTTAAAACACACTTGTTCCTAAACAGCTATTGAAACTGAGCTCACATTGTTGGTTTTTTTCTTCTTCTTTCTGAGAATAAAACAGACGCATTTATTTCCACTATGGGGGATATATGCTACAAATTATTGGTTTTATGGATATTTAAAAAATATTTAGAATGATCTCAGCTACATTTTCCTTATACTTTGCTTTTCTTTAACTATGCTAACAGACAAAGCATACAACTATTGATAGCCTATTTTTTTCTTCAGTGTATTCTCTCATTTTGTTTGTAGAAAATTCAGTTTCACATTACCATATCACTTCTTAGTCCATATGATTTCTATCTCAAAAGATGTAAGACTACCATGAGATACACAGTGATGAAATCATAGGATCTGACACCTCTCATGCATGTATCTCTGGGCATGTAGGAGTATCCCACTCAAAATAATATCATCAGAACACAAGGCAAGAAATCAGTTCAAGTTATGATTACTGCAGAAGAGAAAATGGAACAGGGAAAATGAAAACTCTCCCCCTCGTGGCAAGGAAGCAGCACAAGCCTTCCTTAGGTACCTTTCCTAGGTATTAAACATCTGTGTCCAAAGTTCTGATCTGAACTAAAGGAATAATGTGTCTGATACATCAGTTAATGGCATCCTCTTGCCCAGGAAGATGAGTGCTCTAAAGCCCTATACCTCGAGACTAAGCTGGCAAAACCACTTAGAAAGCTAAGCTTTATGGCACCCAAGAGCTATGCATGTACGTGTTTTAACCTAAAACCACTAAACTTCAAGTTCTGCAGAATAAAGTGCTGCGTCTGTCAATAAAACCTGGACCACAATCCTTAAGAAGATTAAGTTTCTCTACCCTTCCTTTCTCAAAATGGTTCCAAATACGACGGCAATGTCTCTCAATCTGAGAGCAAAATGAGAATGGAGCGACTAAAAGCACTTTCATACATGCATGCAACTACACACACAAACGTACAGAGGATTCCACCTATAGTAATACATGTTATACTTAGGAAGGAAAATTTATGGCCAGGAAAAACAGTTCTGCAGCCAGACATAGCACTTTACAATAATAGCTAATAAAAACTGTAGAAGGAAGCTCTTTGTTTAATAGTGATAAAGGAAAATCAAACAGTATCACTTTTAGAATTTTATTAACTAGAAATGACAATAAAGAGTTTGAATGTTTGAAAAAACACTGTGAGTAAAATGATGAAGGATAAGACTTGGCATTTCTGAAAATCTGCATAGTTAGAAATGATATTCACAGGTTATTTTGGGATATTTTGGGTTGTTGAGAAGCAGGTGCTTGCTTTTCTGAAACTTTTTAAATCTTTAAAAGTTCACGAAATCCTAGTCCTTTGCCAGATAAGATGGACAGACACCTCAGGACCACAGAACAATAACCTCTGATTATTGACGTATTCCAGAGGTCTATATCAAGCAGGTTCTAGAGAGAGACTGCAGGAAATCTTACTGATGAATGCATGAGACTTCAGAAGTCTTAAAAGGAGGATACTTATATCAGAAGGTCCTGATTTCTTTGCAGAATTTTCCACCAGATGCAGTACCTCCTACCATTCAAATAAGCATTATGGATTTTCTTGGTGAGAATGACATCAGAGTTCTATAAGAATAAAACTGCATGAAGTCTGAAAAATGTAGTGAACCTATAAAGAAAGGAGAAGGGCCAGCAGGGCCCCCCCTGCCCTTTGTGCTTATCGGTATGATTGAAGAGGGTGAAATCCTAAAAGTAGATCAGGGCAAGTCGAGGATTATGTCACAGAACTCAACCTCTACAAGTCTTTCCCACAAGCCAGGCTGCACCTCAGGACACTGAGACAGTAAAGGCTTTACAGCACAGGATTCCACTGGCTTTCTGGGCTGCAAGTGCATGTTGTCTGCTCCTATCTAATTTTTCATCTACCAACATCCCTGACTCCTCCACAGGTTTGTTCTAAAGTCCTCATCACCCATCAGGGTAAAATCAGTGGTGGAAGAGTAAATATGCTTACTCGTAGATCTGCCATTTAGAGGGAGCTAGAGGGGGCTGAGCCAACAGAAACCCCATGAAATTCATCAAGAAATGCAAATCCAGCACCTGTGAAGGAGGTACCCCTTGCAAGAATATAGTCTGGAAACTGATTGGCTGGGAAGTGGCTCTGCAAAATAGGATCTGGGGTCCTGTGGGCAGCAAGTGGGACATAAGCCAGCAGTGTGCCTTGTTAGCCAAAATAACCGAGTGTATCCTGGGCTGCATTGGTAGCAGCACAGCCAGCAGACTGAGAGCAAATACTATCCTTCCTCACTCAGGTCTCATTGGGCCACATCTAGAACACTGTGTCCAATTTTGGACTGGTCAAAACAGGACCTTAACAAACTGGAGTGAATTCAGCAGGACGACACCACAGTGTCATGGGGCTGGGGCACTATGAGATTCTGTGAGGAGGTCATTGAAGAGGTTCAGTCGGGCTCTTCCCAGGGGTGCACAGTGTGAGGATGAAAGACAACATGCATAAAAGGAAATGAGAGGTTTAGACTAGATACAAAGAAAAAAAAATGCACCATGAGGACAGTCAAGCTGTGGAACTGGTTCCCAAGAGGTTGGACAGTCTCTGTTGCTGAAGGTCTTTAAGACCTGTCTGGCTAAAATGACCTGTCTGGCTAAAATAACCTGGTCTACTAGTGTTGACCACGTTTTGTGCAGAATGTTAGATTGGGAGAGTTCCTGAGGGTCCTTCCAACCTGGATTATTCTGTGATTCTATGACACTAATTAAGGAAATGAAAACTCTCTAAGTCACCAAAGCTAGATCTAACACTGAACTCTGACCAGTCACTCAGGACAAAGGGAAAATAAGGGAGCAAGGTGTAATCACAAAGAGGTAAGTTGCTAAAAGGGATTCTAGTGATTTTTTTATGACTAGCAGGCTAAGCAAATAAAACCTAAGGAAATGAAACTTCAGTGATTATATTGTCCATCACTCATTTCCAGGAATAAATTATCTAGCCTTTTAGACAATTTCAGCCAAATCTGAGAGGGAAGTCTCAGAGGTAATTGTGCTGTTATAGGATTTTGAAAAATTGGTTGCTGAAGAGAAGAAAGAACATTTTGCTTGTTTTAATACTCAAAAAAAGAGAAGCAGAGGGTCCCTGAGTTCTGTTTTGATTGGCAACTGTATTCCAGCCATCCAGCTAATGCAAAATATAGGTATGGTTTGCATTCTATGGGAATTATATGTGAATTTTTTTACTTTATTGTTTTTCAATCTTGGCACCCCTCCTCTTTTTAATTTTCTTGCTATCATACAAGACTTGTGGACAGAAAGAATAAATCAGATCATCTGACTAGAATTGAGGCTACACAATCTTACAGTGTTATCCTTATGTTGTCCTAATAGATAGAGAATTGCCTCAAGGTCTTAATGGAATTATTACTAAACTCAATTTTCCTGAGTGATATCAGACTTAATGATATAGGAGAGCAGCAAAATAATTGTCACTCATTTTATTTTAGTGTAACTGTTGAAAGAACATTTTCAACCTCTTGAATTAATCCCTCTTTTACTGGAAAAGGAACTAGATGCTTAAAATAATCACCAGTCAGAAGAAATATCTAGAAATGAAAGTCTAATCTAGAAGGAAACTACATATTCCAGGAAGAGACAAAGAATATCACATCAGAAAGAACTACTTGCAATGGATCAATGGCATAGCCTCCTGCAGAAGCCCAGAGGATAAGGGGTTAATGTGAGTGTCTCAAACACTGACAGCCAGATGGCCACGAAGCCAACCAAGGGTTGTTGGTGAGAACACACTGTGAGAAAGAACAGCATGTGGCTGAAGAAGGGGCCAGACAGAGGTAGGACTTTTCTGGGACAAATATCCTTGTTCTGGCTCCTGGAGATAGGAACAACACAGTAACAGGGCAAGTACAGGAATGAGGTTGAGAAGAGGGCACAGACTGTTGGCCAAAAGCCAGCCCAGTAGTCTTCATTCCTCAATCAAGACTCCTTAAGTCCCCCACAAACTCTCTGACCCGTTTTCAGAGAGGTCTAGAAGAACAAACTGCACATGATAACGAACTTGCATAGAAAGCAAGAAACTTAGCTCCAGGGTCGTGAAAACTTAGTTTTAAAAAGGTGCCTCCACAAAGCGTGGGTGGTGCTCACCCCACCAGCTGGATCCATGTGGCCCTTTCTCTCTTTATCTCTTTCTCTTTTTTCTCTCATTTTCTCTCTTTCTTTCCTTCTCTCTCTTTTTTCTCTCTCCTCCTCTTAAATTTCTCTCTCTCTCTCCTCCTTCACCCCACCCCTTAATCAAAATCCACCACTATGTACTCATATTATGACAGACTTATACCAATTTTGATCAGGTGTATAATTACAATTTAGTAATAAAACTTCGTAAGTCTTTATGGCCTATCTGACTTTTGTTGTTCCTTTTTGAAAATGGCCTCTATAAATCTAGGGTACTCCCTTCCTGTTAAGAATGGGATGCCACAGTCCCCCCAAAATAACAGTAAATAGAAAACAGGTATTTTACTTACTTTTACAAAAAAATCCTGTAATACTCTGCTTCAATTTAAGAACAAAGCTTTTTTTCTGTGTTAAACAATATTTGTGGTTCCACAGATAAATAAAAATAAATAAATATAAGGCTAAATTAATCTCAAGAGTCAAAATTTTTGGGAGCAGAAACTACTCTATTAATGTACAGTGTACCTAATGCTATAAGAATTAGACAAAGCAAACAGTTTTTGTCAGTTCAATTGCCATAACATTTTGGATCACACCAGAAGTATTGCCTGGCTTTCACCAAAATCACCTCAAATACGGACTTGCCCATAAAGAAAAGAAAACTTGAAAGCTGACCACTTCTATTGAATTACTGAAGGTCACCAGGACAGAAGGCTGAACCTTGTAATCTCAAAACTATTAGCACCAAAGTCTATGACTAACACAAAACTTGCTGCTTTCTAATCCAAAGTGTCTTTGTCTCTTTGGCACATAGGGGTATATTTAATAAAAGAAAAAAAGTTGCTTTCAAATTGCCTTGGAGGAAGAAAGCAAAAATTATATTTATTAGATGATAGCAACAGCATGTACAGAGCTGAGAAACAACAGTGATGAAAACTATGAAACAGGAAACTGTAACTGCTGACTTTAGCTACAGATGTTAAAAGATTAGGCTCCCTCTACTGTCAAAAATGCTTTCCCGGGAGGTACTTACAAGGACGGTGTACTGCACCATGGCAACTAGAGAGCAGCAATTCCTTAAAAAGCTTCAAGGGAATTCTGCAAAGGAGCTCACCTTAATACATTGGACCTAATGGCAGCTCCTGCAACCTCATCCTTCATCCAGTGCACAGCTGACCCAGCTAAATATTCATCCATCTAAAATATTCTGGCACAGCACAATGTGAAAGTATACCTTATTTGTCAACACTTGCAGAAGGTAATAGAAGTCATTTCAAATAAAGTTACAGACCTGAGGATATCCCGCAGTTCTCTTAGGCCATATCTACATGGATGGATGCAGCTAAGCATGAATGAGCTCTGCCTGTGCTTTGAGATGGTTGGCTATAAATCAGGACTATCTGTGAAGTTATAGAGATGCACTAACATAGCATTGGCCCTAAAGCAAGTATACCCTTCATTCCAGCTGTGTCTCATAGCTTATGACACTGACCACGATGTCATATTTTCTTTTGTATCTGACATGAAGGCCCAAGACAGTTCATATCTAGATGGCTCAGAGTCTGTTTGCTTCTGCCTGTATTTGTCTTCATATATATTTGTATTCCCATAGTTCTACAGCCCACATATTCATGACTAAGCCATAACATTTCCCAGACACTTCAGTGAAAATCTTTTCATTTGTACAGCAGAAAAAGGCACTATAATAATTCCTGTATTAATGTGGAACAGTTTTGTCACTGAGCATTTTACAGTAAAGTTACGCTTTATTATGCTTATCCTATGTTATGCTTTATTCTATATTCTATGCTAATTGTCAGGCTTGAAGGTTGGTGATTTAAAAACATACAAGATTCTTTTTCAGCTGAAACACTTTCACAGAATAAACACATGCAAGATTATCTCCCCTACTTATTAAAAGAAATTCTGAATTAGTTGTTTTCACCTCATTTTACGATACAGGCACCTTCAATTCCCTTATCAAGAATTTTCTGGTTTAAACTCCTTAATTACCCTATCACACTGATTTAATAAACATAGCTTTTTCCCCAAATCTGTAGTGTTATTTCTCATCCGGCCTCAAATTTGCCATTTAAGTTTAACAAATAATTTTAGATTTCACTTGTAGCTGTTCCATTTAGAAGACGACTTATATATAGTGCCTCATGAAAAGAGACATTTTAATGGCCATATATAAGGTAAAAATATTTTCCAGCTTTTGCTATAAATTTAGTCTTTTAAGTTATAAAATAGGCCACAAAATATTTCTATGTATTTTGAGTTTCTTTACATTATAAATATTGACAGAAAGCCCAATTTAGACTGCCTATAATAAAAGTCTATAATAAAATATTTATATGTTATGTTACACCTGATTGCTATACATTATTTTATACTTACTTGCAAGCAATTAAACAACCAATGAAACTTACCAATACATTAACTTGATGGTGGGATATTATGGGGGCAAATTAAGTGGCAAATCTGTTGCAAGAATTTGATTATAAAACAACTGCTATGGAGAGCATTTCTGTACAGTAAGCAGGATATGGAAATAAATTAACAACTAATGCTGGCTGTAAGCATTATAAGCTGCCCTTTTCAAAATCTAAATGAACAATTTGAGTCACTGTAAAAGAAAGCAAGAAGAAACACCCCTACCCTGCATGTAACTAAGGCATAGTAGCTATTTTGAGATTAACATTAGAAAGGAAATAATTTTCTTCTCTCATTGGGGATGAACTGATCTGTTCTGGTTTTCATTTTCACCTTGAATCCTGAGCCAAGGGTAATTCTAATAACAAGACTTAAAACCTCAACAGAAATATGTTAGTAGATATTTTTTCGTAAGAGAACAGCCACTATTTCTCACTTTCCCTTAAAATACCTATGCCTTCCACTAGTTGCTTTTCTCCCTGTACTGAAACAAAGCCAGCTAACATTCATTTCTGTCATTCACTTTGTCAGAGTAAAAGCAAGTACAAAGAAATGCTGACTGGGCTTAGTGAAAGAGATATATAACAACACGCTTAGATATAAATGAAACTGCATTGTTTTGTTGTAATTTCTAGTTTAAGATAAATCTCCCCTAATTTTATCTATCTAAAATTAATGTCTCTAGTCTTATCTTGTCTGGTCTCCCTGAAGACTCAGTGGACACACTACATATAGTGCAACAGTTACCTGTGAAAGAATTGCATGGCAGTATTTAATTGAGAAAGAATGTAGACAAGTACTGTAAAATAGATAACTAAAACTTGGATAGCTAAAGATAGGTCACATGACTTGTATCTTCAATGACTTCACGTTTGCAGAGCATTGTTGGTGCCACAGATGGAAACTGGAAATCCCCAACTGAGAAACTCTGGGAAGGAAAATATGAATAGCCTAAACAGCTCCCTAAGGCAGCTGATTAAAATTAAAGAGTGACCTGCAATAATTCTAGTATTCTATGTTCCTTAAGACAGATATGACAGTAAGGCTACAAAACCATTTTCTTAGAGGTTCTAAATGTGTTTGTTTTATCTTTTGGTTTCAGTTTGGATGGTTTTCAAGGTTAAATAGTTGTATAATGAATAGTCACAAGGGAATTCAGAACTAAGCATGGTTTTATAGTGGAATGTTAATGAGAAATCTATACAAGATTGGCATGGGATGAGTGAGAGAGTTGGGCTGCTCTGAAGTAAGAGGTTGAGGACATGAAAGAAGGGTTGAGGTACCTAAATGTTTCTGGAAATCTATATTCAATAAAATAATTTCCTCACTATTTTAACACCTGGGTTTGCACTTGTTAGTTGCTTACAGATACTACTCCAAGAAAATATACTATGAAAAGGTGTCTATACTCTTAGTACATCACTTGGGCTGAATGCAGATGTCTTGATATTATATCTCTATAATTTCTACTAAGCAAGAAGAGCACAGAAGCTGGATCTGATTCAGATACCACAGACAGGCATGTCCTCAAGACTTGCTGGTTCTGCAGTAATTCAGAACATAGGCAGGTTACTTATATTTGAAAAATTCATGTATCTCAATTCTTTTTTCTAATACCTTTATCCACGGATCTGATTAGTTCTCAACAGAATATATCAGTAAGGGATTATGACATCTGCTACTATGTGGTCTTTGAAATATTATTTCTCTGACAATGAATCAATTCTTTATGTATAATAAATTTTTTTTTCCTTAGGCCTTACCAGGCTAATCAACAGCTAATTTAAGGTTACTCAGAAAAAGTTGACAGTTATACTGTTATCCAAAAATCAAACTAATTCTTAATATAAGCCTATTAACTAGTTCTTTATTGTTTGCTCTTGTTACTATAAAAATTGCTAGTTGTTTGTGAATTTTATAAAGTGGTCAATGTATTTTTATTATCATTTTTATGGATTTGCTATCTTTTCTGATATTAGATTGGTATATCACTTTTTCTGCTTTTCAGAATTATCAAGAAACACTTTCTAAAGATATCTGGTACCAACTTTACCACATTCTCTCACAACATTTCATTTTCAGTGGAATTGAGATTAATTAGATGTGCATTAATATAGTCTATAATGTATGCCCTGGAAGATAATTCTTAAATAAGACATGAAAAAGGCAAAAATTAGTTGCCTGACATTAATATGAGAGATCCATTAGAATTTTAATTCATTATCAAGAAACAGATTCAAAAATATTCAAGGTCTACAATATCTGTAAAATTTTAGTATTTTGCTTTTGAATTATATTCGTTTGAGTATTTTTATAATTTTTCTGCCTTGTGTTTCTTCCTTTTTTTTTCTTCCTTTTTTTTTTTCCTTTTTTTTATTCTCATTTGCAATTCCTATCAAAATATTTTAAGTTAACATCTATTCTTTAAAACCTTCTTGCACTTCATTGATTCAGTGATTTCTGGCAGTTTTAGGAGGATTATTTTTAGGCAGCTCTTGTTCACAGAAGCCAGACTTAGGCATAAATATCCTGGGAAGACAATATCCTGAAAAGACAAACAAGAGCTTCCACCAGTGGTATGCTGATAAGATAAAAAGTTATATAAGACAGTAATTTAAAAGTCTATCTTCTATTGTGGTTCTTTTTCCCAAAAATTATATGTTCTCATTTAAGATACATAGGGACCGGGTGTTAATGTCACTTCCTACACAATCATGACTAATACAAAAACCCAGTATCTAAAGCTGCTGGAAAGAAGGAAGAGTATTGTGAAATTCTGGTACAAGGACAGGAAAAAGCTACGACATCTGAATGGCTGTTCTTCCTGGCACTGAAACTTTACCTTTCAAAATTCAGATTCCATTGTCTTAATACAACTGTTGGAAAAGATAACATAAAAATTTAGTATCAAGCAAAGATTGAAGTTATAAATTAAATCATAAATTGCGCTTTAGCTCACAAAAGACAAATCATGCCACTGCTGTTTCCTGGAGTTTGCTTTGCACTCATGAAACTGAAACCAAGGAAACAAATTCCATTTGGTGTAGGATGATGCCACTCCCATTTACCTGTTGGAAACACAATGAGTTATCATGTTCTGAAATTAATTGGAACAGAAAAGGAAGTCACATCTGTCAAAGAACCGTGCTTAGATATAGGTTTGACTCAAAAAATTTAGTAAGTGGAGAATAGTGTTTCACTGTGTTCGTGAAAGAGTAAAAATTTGCATTCATCCTAGGTTTCTAAAGCCACTGGAAGAATACTCTAGGATGACTGTGGCATTTTTGCTTAATTTTTTTAATGAAATATTGCCTGTTATCCTACAGTAAGTACAATACAAACTGTTATTTAAATATAGGAAACATGCTAAAGTAACCATGTGAAATAAGGTTTTCAAACACTGTAGAAGAACTGCACTTGTAAAGCTATTTGAGTGCTTACCATTCATAGTGTATTTCTGTCAAACTGGTGCAGGCTCTGCTATAAAGCCAACTGAAAATCTATTTTTATTTCTAATTAAAGGGAACTCACTCTAGAGTTAATTACAAAGTATCTAGATATGGATCAGGACTTCTAGGAAATCAATTTCACACAAAAGTATGCAACGTGAAGGTTTCTAATGGCTTCTATGAGATTTAGAGTATGCTCTCTGCTAGTAATGACAGTGGTAAGGAAAGTTGCTTTGTTCTCCCATCTGCCATGGTGATAGTTGACTTTTTATTTATTTAAATAATAATTTCCATGTTATTAAAAGCCTTTGATTTCATAAAACCAATATGCAGAAATGATCATAGCTACAGTATATTTGTTTCTGGTACCTTTCAAACAGAGAATATCACATTCACTTAGACACGCTCCCTTGAAAGCAAGACAGCTCCAATAATTCCAAAACTGTCCTTAAGCATCATCATCAATAGCATGTCTCATAAACACAGATTCACCCATGTCTCAAGGGCAGAGTTACACTGATATTTTCACTCCTTACAGACACAAACTGCTGGAAGTAAAATCCTAAAGGCCATATTGTCCTCCTTCACCTCATCCCTTGGATTCATGTGCAGTCCAAATGCACCTCACAAAACAGCAGAAGCTGTAGGGATCATCTACAGTTCAAACAAAATCTCTTAAACAGTTACCCAATAAGACTGACACCAAACCCAAAAGATTTAGAAGAAAAAGAAAGGTGAGTGAATCAGATAGCAGTCAAGCTTATCATCACCTTGAGGTGCTGTCCATCATACTCAAAACGGGTAAGTCACCCAGCCAAAAGACAGCTGGACAGTAATCATACTTTACAATTCTCTAGTGCCTTTATCTGATGACCTCAAAATACTAATTCATTTTGCCTCATGAGTCTTCTGCTGCTGGCTAAATACCATTATAGCCCAAATAACAAATAATTGAGTGTTAGTGATGATAGTACAAACTTTCAGCTAACAGTAAATTGCTGTCCTTGCTATGCACCAGTGGCAGAAAATGCTATGAGGAAATTCCAAAGGTTTCTCAGAGACTGGTATACTAAAACAGTAACAGGCTGGGCAAAGCCAGTCTCTAGGGAAAGGAGATTCCAAAGGTTTCTCAGAGCTTGGGGTACCAAACCAGTAAGACTTGGGGAAAAGCCAGCCTCTGGGAGAAGCACAACACCAAATGTCTCCTGGTCTTATTATCTGTGTGAGCAGATTTTCTTCAATCTCTTTTCTAACTTATCCTTCATTTTTGTACATGGCATCGTGACTAACAAAGATTTTTCTTACCACACCAGAATAGGACTTGCTATTTGAAAAAAACAAAATCAACTAAACAACAGGCATAGAAGAAGAATTTGTAAACCTTACCAGATTATAAATCTGTCTCAGTTTCTTACACTTTAAATATTGAGACAAAGCAGAGATGACACAAAGATTACTGATTTAGATTTTTTACTATTAACCTCTCTGATTATTATTCTTTTTAAGCTTTACTCTCTTCTCCCTCCAGGAATCTAGAATCAAAGCTAGTGACTGGCTGACAATGGAAATAATATGACTGTAGAAATCTGCAAAGTGACAGCTGTTTACCAATATTTCTAAACAAAGAAGACATAAAAGTTACCAAAGATTGGATTGTAGAACAAAGTCAGTGCAGGCTAAACCCACATGAAGTATTTTTTTTCTTCCAGTTACTGCTTACACGTTTAGAATCATACCTCATGCTATCATAAATGCAATAATTGTGTATACATCAAGCTAATTTTTTGTATAATAATGACAAAGTTTTTAACAACATTTTCTTAGCTAAGTGATATTTCCAAACATATATGTAGTGCAAAAAGTGATATTCTATCAGATATCAATCTATTGTCTTTTGAGGTGGCACATCAAATAAAACTTTTAATGGCAAGTTTTAGGCATTGCCTGAAGAGCCAATTTTGTAAAATTCCTACGAATGGAAAGTTTCAATAAATGGAACTAGTGATATATATAATGATTTTCATTATCAGATTATTGTTGCTCATTCTCAGAAGAATTGTCAAAGAATTTTCCGTGGCAATTCAACAAATGCTTGAAACTATGATTTTTTATCTAAGGCAAAGTTATTTGTTAACTCTTAAATTCTTAAATTCATAATTCTTAAACTCATGCTGGAAAAAAGGTGTATCTCATAAATCATAGCAAGTAATGTATCACTGCCAGTAACATCTGATACAACATCTAAATAAAAAAAAAATTAGGAGGAACTATAAACCTATGTCTTTTACTGCACAATGCCAAAATTGGAACACATTGGTTACCTGCTACAGAGTACAAATAAGTTACTGGGGCACTAGCCTTTGCAGTGCTCCTAAACATGAACCATGCCAGAAATATTAGATAGGTTTGGCTATATTTAGTGTATGATTTCCAGATTACAACATCAGAACAATATACCAGTAGAAAAGAAAATTCTATGATATTGTAGAAGATGAAAGCTTTATGATAATTTTAATGTCTTTCTATACTTCTCTTGATTGTCCAGCTTTGCTGTATAAAGTGTAATGTAAATATTTATAAAAGGACGATGCTGAATTTAGAGCTGCTAACAATTCTAGCTATGCTCATTAGACCTAAAGTGAGAACTGCTCCTCAAACTCATAAATCCTCTTCAGTCAAAAGGGGTTTTACTCTAATGCAGGCATCACATATTCAAATTTTTAAATCAATAACAAAGGTACAAAGGACTAAATGCCTAAAACTATGTCAGGGTAAATGTACATCACTTATAATGATATAAGAATATTTGCAATATGATGTGAGATTGTGGTCCAATGCAAGTGATAGCTGGTCAAAATATTTTCAGTTTTACAAAAATGCCCACAAATTAAATTAAAATTCTATATAAATGCTCTACACTTAGTTAGAAGAAACTATTGTTTGCGACTTTAAAACATACTCCCACAAAAAGAAGAAAAAAACCCAATCATCAACAGTAGGCGAAATACTAATGAAGGCCATGAGAAAGAGCAAGTTTTGTAAGTTACTTACGCCTGTCGGTCCCTGTACATCTGGTTAACTTTCTCCCATTCAAAATTAAGTTGAGTCAGCTTTTCTTGTATATTTTCTGCTTCCTTTGGTGTAACATTTTGCAAAGCCGGTGTCTTCTTGTTGTTAATAATTTCTACATGACCCTGCAGTCTCCCCAGGCTATCCTTAATGCTCTGTAACATCAAGATTTTAAAAAATAAAAACAAAACATCGTTTTTATAAATAACAAATAATTGTTCATAAGCAAAAGAAGGTAGTACAAAATACTAATTAAACAATAACATTGATAATAAGAGTAATTTTACAATAACCTGGTCTAATAACTAAATGTCCATCCTTTCTTTGAAGACTGAAATATATCTGAGGAACGTGAGGAGGGGAAACAAAGTGCTATTGACTCAAAAGTTCTGCATGTCAGTATTTACATTTCCTGACCTTTCATTTCCCTTTACTTCCCAATTCAGAAACCATTCCTTGGAGCAATCACCAGGAAAGAAGCCTGAGCCCTGCAATCCCAGGTGGAGTCTGCTGAGGTACTGAGATGATTTTGTGGTGTGCAGTCTGATCACTGTGAGGAGTTGCAGAAGAACTGAGCAAGATGCAGGGTGAAAATCTTTAATACCGACACAAAAACAATGATCTGGCAAACCAAAAATATTGGCCATTAATTTCACTTGGTTGGCAAAAAGCATAAACTTGGTACAAAAATTACACTGCAAAATCTCATGTCCCTGGGACATGACAGTAAAGAAAAAAAGCATGTCCCTTGATGGTTTTTGGTTAAACTTGAAAAATAATGGGTTTCTTTTTCACTATCCAAGTCTCCTAGAATGAAATAAACAAATGTCTTGCAATCTATACAAGTGAATCAAAAGAAATGTAAGATAGACATTCAGCAAAGGAAATTTCACACTCATTGATTTAACTAAATCATAGCTTTAATATTTGGAGCTTTAGACATGGAATATCACAGAGCTTCAGCAACAATTTAGAAGGAAAAAAGAATCAAAAATCTATGTCTTTTAGTATAAAGTGAGTAACTTTTAATTTAAACAAATTAATCTTACATCCCCAAAAATCTCATTACTTTCATCTCCTCTCATTAAGGTCTTTTCTACATGCCCTTCTCTAAATATTTTTTAATTATTTATTTTTGAAGTATTTAATATTCTTTTAAAATTAAATATGATATATACAGCCAAGCTGTACTACTTACTGAGGAAGTGTTTTTAATTTTTAAAATTAATTTAAAAAAAAATACAGAACAGCTGCTTTCTGGATAAAAACAGACACTGAGAAAATATTTTGAAGATAAAATTCAGAGCATATTAAACTGAGTTATCCTAAATTCCTAAGTAACAGGTGTGTCATTGAACTTTTTTACCATGGCTTATATTTTAACCATCTGCCACTGTTTTCCTATCATTGTTCTGCTCCATTGCTTAGAAATGCTGATTTTTTTAGGTTGTTCATTCTTTTTTCCAGGTTTTAATCAAACAAAATAGTAATTTTCAATTTGTTCCAATTTACTGAACACTATCAAACCATTTTAAAACTGCATCAAACCATAATAATTTTGATTCTGGTTTTAAAGTGTTGCTCTACTAGTAACTTTCCATGTATAAAATGTAGTATAATCAAAGCTGCAGAGATATGTGTAGTTACTAGAAAGGAGTTGCTAATCTTAGAAAGTCATTTATAAACTGGACACATTTCATGGGCAGTTTGAACCAAACTGAAGCACTTCCCAGTCCATGAGTAGTGAGGCCTTCTCTCTCTCCTGCCTTTCTTTAACTCTTGGAGTCTAATACTTGCCTGCTGTAAATGCTGACTTGGATTCCAACCCTGCAATTCCTGGTTTTTTTCTTAATAAAGAAACTTTTATGATATCCATGTAGATTGTATTTATAATTTCCTCTTTGTTCAGCATTTATGAATTCTGATTCAACAAATGGGTTTAATTTTATTTTTTTTTTTTAAATAAACACACAATCCACACCATCTCATGGCTAGATAATAAGTTCTACTATTCTACTGTAATGACTTTGACTTAAAACCAGTTTTTTAGAACCATGGGTATGACAGAGTGTATTAGTGTATTACTGGTAGTACTAATAGGAAGCAACAGGGAAGTGGGGATACTTATCCAAGTTGTTTTCTCCTCCAAACTGCTGGATAAATATTTTAAAAACCCGAAGAAATTAATAAAAAATCTGAATAACTCTTGAAGTGAAAAAATGTGGTTGTAATTTTTTAACTAATTAAAGTTATTACACTGCATTTATTATTTTGTAAAATATAGGACTTGAAGTCTTTACGTAAATGTGAAGGCAATGCATCGAAATAATTGCGTACAAAACCACCCCACAAAACAAAATAAAACATATTCTGTGTTCCTAAAGTTCCAGCACTATAATATTCTATTTGTGAGAAAAAAAGAAAAATACATTCCATAAAGCCCCATATGAAAAATAAGTTGAATTTTTAGGTCTTGAGAAACGTGACTTACATTTAGCAGACTAAATGAATATTTATAAATCAAAAGAGAATGGTAGATGTCTTGTCTCTGGAATGAGTCACAATAAGGTACAGATTTCCTCCTTGTCAGCAATCTATCATGTGGAGTGAAAGTTGGCTGGGTGTGTGTCATTACTCAACAAACCTCATTTGACTTTCCCAGAAAAATGTCTCACACTCTGTGTTCCTTACTCAGGTCTCCTTAAGTCTTTGTTTTACATCCTCAGGACACAGATAATTCAGATATTCTATGCTATTAATCTCAGTATAAGAAATATCAGATGATAAAGATATAAAGTGCTTCTAAATATTCCATTATATCCCATGAATATAAGGAAGCAACATCTTCACAAAACCTCATCCATGACTATAAATTTGCATATTTAAAGAAAAGGAGAAAGTGTAATTGAAATGTTATAAGCTGTCAGGACATACTTAAACACTCCAGTGAAGTGACCTTCTTTTCATTAGGTTTGAATATCAGCTCATCTGAGCCACCCAACAAGGCACTTCTTGTGTTCAACATGTTTAAGCAACCAAATGAAGAGTAATATATGTGCCTATGTACATTGAAATTGTAGGCTTTTTCAACCAAGTAGAACAATTTTCTAAATATTAAAAATAGACAAAATACATCTATGCACTTCAGAATTGGTAAGTGATATATACCTTAATGTAGTTAGTGGTCTATGAACAGGGTACAGAATTTCTATGTCAGATTTTTGCTTTTGTTTAAAGCACAGCTGCTACAGACAGAACAAGTTGATATAGATGATGTGCTGTAAATGAGTATAAGAATGTCCAAAAGGAAAAAAAAAAGAAAAAAAAAGAAAGAGAAACCATGTATATATGCATGTGTACACTTATATATTTCAAATGTATTCCCCATCTATCTTTCATGTTGAAGAGAATGATCTGCAGCAGTTATCAACAATGCCTTGGGAGATTTTGTAACATGGTTAACAGAGGTGTACGAAGCTTTAATTTTTTAGAAAAAAAGGATAACAGAAAATCATTAGCAACTGAAGTGACAGTAGCCTTTAGGGACTGATCCATCTCACTGCTCTTAAAAAGAGAAATCCGAGTGCTAGAGACTCAAGCCCCAGTTCATTTTCACTACGTGGAATTTGTCTTTATCTGCCAGAGAAAGACAACTTCCTGTAAAAATTCAGTTCCTTGGCTATTTGTGTAGAAATCTGTCACCAAGCGCAGTGTTACTGTCAGATCTATTTGGAGAGTGCATGTGAGCACACTCAGTTCTAAGCTTTGGTTAATTGGGTTTTATTGAGCTGCAGCAGAAAATCACTCTGAATTTCACATTACGCGAAACTTCTTGATAAGAATCACTTAGTACACACCAAATACATATTCCAATGTGTAAAATTAAAAATACATTTTTTTGACATTCCAAACATTTGTAGAATGACGTTTTATAATTATATGTATAGCAGATCCATTACACTATTTCATGCTTTTTGTACCAACATGAAACCCAGTAACAGCACAGTTGTTATTAGCCATGAACAGGTGGAAAAATTCCACAAATTAATTACAATTTTAAAAGCTGTATAGAATTATGAGTTACAATATCTGGTATGGGTATTACTGGCTTCATACACCATTTCGAAAGTGGATTCTAGGTGCCAGAATCATGGATGTGTGATGTGTACAATAAATTCCTATATTCTGAAATATGACATGGTAGAAAACAGCGCAAAAAACCTGCTCTATCTGTCAGTAGATGAAGGATTACCAAAGGAAAAAAGAAGAGAAAAAAAGAAGATTAATCAGAGCATTAAAATATCTATATTTAAAAAACAACCCGGAAAACAACCCAATTTTTAATGAACTAAATAAAAGCCCTATGGGAAGTACAAAAGAACATATGATCTAGAAACAGAATTGTTAGAGTGATTATGCAAGATACACATATATCTTACATATATAAGAAATCTCTTCCTCAGAGCCAGATGGCTTTCCATATTAAAACCATTACATCATTGAAAAATATGATAGCTAAATGGATAATCATATGCTACAATAAGATGTTCCTGCCAAAATTAAGAATAATTTTAAAAAGTAATAAAAGTAACACTAATATGTATGGGCCCTACTGCAGGTCTGCAGTATAATTATAGAATGCAAGTAACCTCAGGAAATAATTTTTGAATTCAAAGTTAATAGAATTAAGTAATGAACAGGCACAACTATGCCATGACTATGACAGTGATCCTTAAAAATCTTGCTAACAACTTTTTCACATATGGTTATAAATTAGACTTCTTAAATTCCAGGTATACTGCTTCATTTTAACACACTCTTCCTATATGTTAGCAAAGAGAAATACGTGTTAGTTTTATTCTCTGGTTAATCAGTGTATTTATTCCAGCATATACATCTCCCAGTGAATAATCTGGAACTCAAACAAGTCAAGTAGCTTGCATGAGATAGTCATGACACAGGAAAACTTGCTCTTAGTATGAACAGTATAACCATACTAAGTAGAATATCTGCAAATGTTTCCACTAATTTCACTTTTAGGAAACATTTGAAACATCAGTTGCAAGGAAGGATAATTAGCTAAAATCTGAAGGCATTTTATCCCTATGTTTGTTCATGCAATGAAATCCATTGTAATCACAACCCATTCCATACAGGTAGCTCAAAGATTGTGAACTCCATCAATATGAACATCATCAGCAGCAGGCAGAAATAATGTCTGTGCTTATAACAATAGTTGTCCTATTTTGAGAGTATATAAGGCCAACTTTACTAATCCATCAATCTATGAAGCACAATTTTCTGTACAATCAACTCGAGTTTCATCACTGACAGAACTGTAATATTTAAATTGTTTGTTAAATATGTCAGTACAGTGATAAAGAAAAGCTGAGGTAATGTATGTCTTAGTATTCAAAAGACCTTGTAATGGGATAATGAACACATTGCAGTGCTCACTTTATGAGATAAAGTGACAAGATTTGGTTTCTCTATCTGACTTTTCCACTCCCTAAAGCTCAAAATGAATAGAAAAACATTCCTAGGAGCTGATTTGAGCAGATATACTGAAGTGCTCATTAAAGTATTACAGTTTACTAAATGTTAGAAGCTACCAGATTTCTGCTGCAAAACCTCATATTTTACTAACTTCACATGCCTTTGATATAAAAAGTTAGTTCTTGAATTACCTATGACAATTACTATTAGCAATTTTTAATTTGTATTCAATATTATTTGTAAATAAACTTATTTTTCCTTTTACGGATTAATTAAAATGGATTCTTTCTGAATGAGAGTGAAAAAAAAAATCTCAGTTTTAAAACACAGCGCTATTCATGACAGTTTTGTAATTTGATTCATGCAAATCTGTCAGAGAAAAAAAATCAACGACAATTTAATTTCAAACCTTTCCCAACCAGCTGCTGAACAATTTATGCACTACTTTTCTATTTTTACTGCAGGATAATGACAATGATGGATGCTTTTCCCTGGAAATAAATATTCATTAAGCAGGCTCAGATCAAACCTATACCCTTCCAAAAGCCCACGATTGTGCAAGACCCATTCGCCTCTTCTAAGAGATTTATTTTGGAGGAAGATGGAACTGTGCCCACAAATGTGTCTCATAACAATTTAATAGTTCAGTTAAATTAAACCTATGGTAGTACTTACTTGTAACCTCAGTAATCAGTATTATTAAAGTTGGTGTCAACTCCAATAATGCCAAATATATGTGGGTGAAGAACAGATTACTTATGGATATAAATCAGATAAAGCTAGCCCACATGTAAAGCATTAAGAAGAACAAAAAGGTAGTCATTTCCCAGTAAACTTCCTGAGGTAGACCACTGTTTCTCCATCCAATCTATTCATGAACAAAAGTTCATTAACAAGGATCAAGTAGGGGCTCATTAGCCTTGATTTACATAGTCCACGTTTTTTGTGCAGAAGGGATTGTTTCAAATGAAGAATGACAATTAGATTGGCACGTTTTGTGCTTCAATATTCAGACTGACTTTAATCTACTGGTACTAAATCAGAAGTGGTAAAAGAAACAGCCTACTGGTATTTGACACCTATTGATTGACATCCTATTACCAGTTCTGTGCTTCCTTTGATCCAACACTTCACTGTTATGCTTCACTACCCAGCTCTACTGCCTTGCTAGGAAACGGAAAACACCCTAATTTTCACAAGCTAATAAGAATATTTGTGTGCGTGCATATGTGTGTGTATACAAATGCTGAAAATATATAATATCTTTGAATGTATAAAAATTTTGAATAGATGTGATTTTACAGAAGCTAATAGCAGTATATGGATATGGTGTTGTTACATATCCTCTGACCTGGAAAGAGATAAATGGATTCCTAGAGAGGAAAATTCAGAGCATATAGCCAGAGCCACTGCCCTGATTCTCCCTCTAAGCTTCTTTCTTATAGCTGACTGTAGGCAATTTCCAGCCTCTTTAGGCTAATATTTACTGTATTTTAAAAAAATTTCCTTTCCCTAAATAATCACGGGAAAATGGAAATGTAGTCTTCTCTTCATCCTGGATGACAATTTGGAATTGCTATAATTATATACAGCACTTGAGCATGATTTTTTACAAGGCTTTCCTCACACAAACATTATTCTGCAAAAGCTGATAACTCATTCATCTACTTAGACTTACAACTTAATCTTATTCTCTTATGTCAATTCTGTGTTGGAAAAATTCCACCGATTCCAAAGGATTTTGCTGTTGCAAGTATTGAACAAACAGGCAGCAATATTTCAAGCACTGAAGAAACCACACAGTAATATTTAAAGTCATACTAACAATACAAAATTTGATTTTTCTTAACCACATTATCTAACTGTTGGACAATATTCACTGTTTAGCTAATTAAACTGAAATAATAACTACATGGAGTACAGACCCAATGAGACCTCAAGGTTTTTGGTTCTAACATTGAATGCAACAGTTAAATTTTACTTGGTTTTGTTCCTGTTCCAATAATTTAAAAAATCATACAATAAAATAAAGCACCAAAGATTGGGTGTGGACAGGGTTACTTAGTAATAACTTATACTTACCAATCATTGAATCATAAAATAATTTAACCACTAGGTGATGAGCTCAACTGGTTAGAGCATGGTGCTAATAACATCAAGATTGTGGGTTCAATCCCTGCACGGGCCATTCACTTAAGAGTTGGACTTCATGATCCTTGTGGTACCTTTCAACTCAGAATATTCTGTGATTTAGATTGGAAAAGACCTAAATCGAGTCCAGTCATTAACCCAGCACTGCCAAGTCCACCACTGAACCATGTCCCCAAGTGGCACATCTACACATCTCCTAAATAACTCTAGGGATGGTAACTCAGCCACTTCCCTGGGGAGCCTGTTTCAATCCTTAAAACCCATTTCAGTGAAGAATTTTTTTCCATTATCCACAGACAAACAAACCTTTAACCACAAATTCTATCTTTAAATATACTGTGTGGCCATCGCCATCCTTTCTCTCCCATTCAAGGACATAATTTGCAGATACCCTAATGACCTTGTCTTCCAAATACAGGTTAAATAGGCAAAAATAAATTAACACTTCAGTGTTTTGCTACTTTGCCCCAGTGTGCCCCCACAGACAAACATCCATATATGCACACATCACAGAGAGTGGTTTAGCACTTGTAGAACAGATGTCTCAGGATGAGTACAGGCTGTCAATATACAGAAGACCCAAAGTGATGTAATCTAATCATTGCTAAGAAAATCTTTCCATCTTACCTTGAGACACTCTTCTTGTTTGAAGAGATCCTCACAATCCCCAGCCTGCAGAACAGGAGAATTAAGGCGCTCTTCCACTTCAGACAAAGCTTGCAGAAGGTGAAGGATCTCTGCCAGGTATGTAGAAGGCACATGAATGGTTTCCACAGTCCTAGTTTCAGTCATCATAAAAGTTGTATCTTCACGAACTGTTTGCTAGTACAGATATACAACAGAATGCTTCCTTTAGTTTCTTAACACTAGAAAAATTATAACTTAATGCAATTTCCAGTTCACAACCCAGAAACAATCAAAAGTAACTTCCAAAGAAAAATGCAGGAAATATCTGCGCTTTCTGACACACACCACTCATATTCCTTGTGTGTTTGAAATGGCAGGTACTGAAATTAATCCATGCAAGAATGTACAAACTTTTCTTCTACTCTCCAAAGAAATGCAGATAGGAAATGCAAGAGTATGCTGAGATTGTGGTGTTACTGAGATTTTAGTGCTAGCCCTTTCATTTTAAATCATCACACCTCTTGAAAAATCTGTCCTTCATTAAGAAATTTCATGCATGCCAAGTCTAAAATACTAAATAATTTCAAGGTATCGAGTAAAATGACTTGTATAATAGACATGATTCCTTAAATAAAATGCAACACAAAACAAATATGTCAACTCTGTACTTTCAACACTATACTAAAAACATGCTCTTCAAACTAGAAAGTATAATTTGGAATTTTGTGATTTGAAAGGTCTTTAATGCATTCTTATTTCTAAAATAAAACTCAGCAACACACCTCTTTGTGAAGTTAGGAATTTTTAATTTTTTTTTTTTTAATCTGGAAAAATATGAAATAGACACCCTATTCTAGAAGCACATGCATACACCAAATGTAAAGACGTCCCAGAATGTTTTAGTTCCAAGAAAACATTTAGTTGATCTATGGCATTTTAAAGCATACTGGCATATTAGGTGACAAGAAAGTGGCTTTTTATATAAATTCTCTGTATTTCCCATTTGCTTTGTAATACCAACTGTGAAAATGTAATACCCAAAGTGTGCTTTGGAGCAGGGAGACCTGTGATTGCTTCTCTTAATTAAACCCCAAATACCAGATCACCTGCATGGCCATTAGAAAATGCAAAATCTACGCTATAAACTATTTGTGGTTTCATAAGCAAAAGTTTGTTTATGGATTCCTAGTGTGGGACCAAAATCCTTTGTGTTTGATGTCTGTCTTCTCAAAAATGTAAACTTTAATTACTGAGGACCTCAAAGAATTTTACGAGTAATTGTTGGTAAATGTTCAAAAATTCTATTATTTAGATCTTTCACTCCTAACAGAAAATTATGGACTTTTATGTGAAAGACAATTGATCAGTGGTCCAGCAATAAAACAAAATAATTATTCAGCCATACATTAAGCAAAAGAAAACAATTATAAGCACACTCTACCTCAGCAAGGTGTCTCATTTTAATTCAGGATATATTTCTCTCTTCAGTTACCGAGCTGAGTCATCTGCTTCTTCAATTTTCTTTAGAGTCTTAAAATATGCATATACACACTCTTGAAGATGTATGCATATCACATATAAAACCCATAAAGTTATCTGTAGACTTGTGTTATTTTGTTGCATTTCTTATGCAAATTTAATTGCTTTGCACACTTTTCTCACAAAATGACTTTCTCAGTACATCTGCTAACACTGAAACCTCTCTAATTACATATCACTGCTATAATTTTTATTATTTAAAATAAATTTCTTTTAAAAAATTGTGCTTGCCCTCCCCCTCCCCCGTATGTTTCATGAATCACACACTCTGCAAAAATAACAGTTTACTCCAGTAAACCTAAAGAGAAAGCTGTTCCAGTTGATTAGAAAATGGGGGAATCTCTACAGGCCACTGAGGCCTGCATGCATTTTAATTCCTCAGGACTACACTGTGACACTTCTACGTATAGCAGTGAACTTCAGACCCACATAAGGAACATTTTAACTATAATTGTATTTTTCTTTTTTACACAGAGGACAGAATATTTCTATTCACAGTAATGAAAAGTGCATGCTAGGTATGCAAGGGTTTTCATTCAAAAAGAGGTCACATGAATATGTAAAGCAGCATACAATATATGATTATTTTCTGCAGTTGTATGAGATTAGCCTACTCTTTTCAACCCAAATTTAGGCTACTAAATATATGTACACACATATATGCACATGCATGTCTTTAGATAAAACAAAATCTGTGTCTTCTCACTCTAAACAATTCCTGAAACTACAAAAAAGTCAAGCAGAAATCAAATGTGTGAGTACTTAATGGATATCACCGTTAATTATTTATAGCGGCAAAATCGGGTACCCTTCAACCAGTGTTAAGAAGAAAAATGGGATGTATGCAAGTGTATATTCACAGTGCCCTTACAGGAAACTTTAAATTAATATTTCTCATAGATGGTGGATTACTTGCACAATTACTAGTTCTACTGTTTATATTGTTAGTTAAACATAATTAAAGAAAAATTAGGTTAGTTATAATACTACAATCAGATAAATAAATAAATAAATAAACAAAGGGATAGATATTTAAGAACAGACACCTACCAGATACTGCCCTCATATTTTGGTACATTATTTAATACCTTATTCCAAAAAGAACTCACAGTCAAAATAAATTAGTTTCTGAATACTATTAAAAAAAAAAAAAGTTGAAAATTTGATACTACTTTAGAAATCAAGGATTAGGAATCTTTGTCTTTTTTGGGGTTTTCAACAGTCACAGGTGTTTCTTTCCTTCTTTCCTGCATTGAAGGTATCATAGAACCCACGGCAGAAGTTGTCATCTTGCACCAAGGAATGAAGGGTAGGCATGTCCAGAACCGACAATTTTAATCAGCAAAGAGAAAAATTTTTAGCTTGTCCCAATGTTCCCTGGACTTGCCTTATGATAGACAATAAAACTGGCAGATTCTGGACAAGCATCTCTACTAGAAAGGCAAAGCTGAAACTGAATCATATCCTAACCCTAGAGTGAGGAAAAAACTTACAAAAGGAATCACAGCAGCTGGGAGCAACTACTATTAAAAGAGTATTGATGCAGTAGAGATATATGCAATTACTAATGCCAAGATGGCTCATCAGAACCACAGTAGGTTAAGATTAAGGATTAAAAATCAATAGGAAAGTGAAAATTAAAGTTTTAGATAACCATTTAAGAATGGGTTTGGGATAAGTTGAATCTGATAAAATGGCAGAATGCGTGAGAGTTACTTAAAAATACTTAATATTTTTAGAAATATATAGTACAACATATATATAAAAACATATATATATATATGTAATACAAATAAACTGTTAAGTGATTGAGAAATGCTGGGGTAACTGGCCATTTCCTATATTACTGTTTCTGTAAAATACAATTTCAGTATTTTAGATATTGATTTAATTTTTTCCTTGATTATCAGTGATATAATGTTGTACAAGATATTTTTGTCTCTGAAAGAACAACTTCTTTTGTGTAAGACTTAACATTTCATACATTGCTTTTTACCAAGCATTATCATTTCTAGAATAGTAAATTGAATTTTCTTCCCCATCATTACATAATTTTATTTAAGGGAGACAATCCTTCCATACATGACTCCACCTAATCTGATTTTATTGATAGTTACCGTGCCCTACCAAGTGCGACAACACCGTAAGAAACAAATTCATGAACTGTCCCTTACAGAGAGGGCCAATAAGCAAAACCAAAACAAACCAACCAAACAAAATGACAACAAAAACCTGACAAAAATGTACCAGAATAATGCAGGTTTTGCCAAGAAATTCACATGCTTTCTCCAAAGAAATACTTGTGATCATTATTGCCTACATCTAACACTGTGGTGGCATCAGAGCTAACTAGTCTTGGAGAATGCTGTTAATTTCCTTTCAACAGTGGAAAATTCATTGTTAAAGCACCTTTCACTAATCTCAGTGAATCTTTTTCCTTTCCTCTTTTTTAGAAGGAATAATCCCAACATCACTTTTGCTGTTAAAGAGCTTACACCCAGAAAGCCTCCAACTTTTTGTGTTAGATCTTGACAACTGTTCCATTTTTGGTCCCTCTCATGATAGGGTTCCAAACCTTAAGGTCTGTGCTTTTGATTTAATGACTTCACACAAACATGGGAGGAGTAAAGCTATAAACACTCCCAATCTCCATTGCTGTACCTCAGCACTGCTCCTGGTGACATCCTGGTGAGATGTTCAAGGAAAACAAACACATGTTCCTACTCCTGGAGTGAAATAACACTTGAGAAAGTATTCTTTACAATCATCTGTATATGAGTGTAAAAAGTCTGTCACCTCTGCAGAATAAATGTGGTGTGCTACACATATGAAAAAAAATGGAGCAGACAACACACATCTTCTGGACAAAGGCAGTGATACCTCAGAGAGTCCAAAAACTTGTGAACCACATATTTGCTAGGCCATGTTCACCATCACTATGTCAAATAAAGAATTAGACACACAAAAGTATGATAAAATGCTATCAGAGTTCAACAAAATCACTTTCAAGTACATGTTTATAAAAAAGCTTTTATTCACCCGTTCCTATGCCAACTGTGAGTGGTAAGGTCAGCTGACATTCACAAAAATTTATTCTGTCTTCAGTGTTGTTAGCATATCTTACCTGTTAGTGTGCATATAGGTAGAAAGTTCAAAATTATACTGATTATATGGAATTTTCACTATGAGGTGGGATGGCCTTAGTCAATCACAAACAAGTTATCAGTACAAAGAGGAGCATCTCTTTCAAGTACAGAGAGACATAAATCCTTGATGCAGGATTAAAAATTTATAAATTCTTTATGTAACTCTATGAAGACAAGACCTTAAAAGGCAGTTGTAAACAGTAAAATAGATTTAAAATATTGAAAGAAAATAATATATTTAAGTACGAACATAAATACAGTCTCATGTATATGATTTTTTTTCTACTCATGTTGCAGAGTGGTTGCAGTCTACAAAATCCTGCACATTGCAACACTTAAACCATATAGTTTAATGCTTGTATTCATCAGTTACTTATATAAAAAAATAGAGACTTTAAAAATATACATGACTATTTTCAGCACTGTTCTTGGACACAGAGTGCTTTATGCCTTCATAACACTTCTCTGCTAAGGCATACCTTACTTGAGAAATGCTGCTTTAACAGTTTTTATTCTGTGATAAAACGAATCTACTTGATCTAGACATAAAATTAAATAAAGCTAGCTAAAATGAAGATATTCCTAATAATGTCATTAATTAATTCAGTAAATTTTAGATTCTAGGAGTAGAAAAAAGAAAATAGAAAATTGCAGGCTTTGATTTTGAAAACTATCAATCAACAGGCATCAACCAGCCTGAACTTAATTCTATTTATATTGTCTTATTTGTCCCCTTCATAACTTCATTGAAATGCAAAAGTTTTCTCCATAAGAAAATGTCTCTTTCCCATATGTATAGGCTTAAATTATGGGATATCTCCCAATACCTCAGATAGTTCTGCTACACTGTGATGAGTGCATTGTTTTCTTGTTTAGATGTGGCGGGGACAGGGGAAGAGGAGAAGAAAGATACAGACAAAAGCTATAGCAATTAATTTAAGACTTTAAACCCAGAGTTCACAGTTGCAATCCTGGTTTCTTCTTTTTTTTAATGTATAGTTTAAAAACTATGACAAAGCATTTTGGTGCTTTGTGTTCCTCACCGCCTCATGCCTTTGGAGCCCTCCAAGACGTCAAATACACTTGGTCAAGTAGCAAAATGAACACCTTTGGAAACCCCTTTCTCACTTGCTGAACAATAATTTTATTCTGTCTTAGATAATTGCTTCTAGATAGGAACTCTCCTCAAACTGAGGTACATCTACACATTGAAACTAAAAGCAGCTTATTTGAAAACTTACCCAGCTCTCCTTACTAAACACCTGCTAACATGCACAGAAATAAGGGACTAAGATGATTCAGAAATTCCAGCAGTCCTACTGTTAACTTTTAACCTGATAACTTCCACTGGTATCTACTTTCTAAGCAAAGAGAAAAAGAAATTAATTTCAACTATAATGAGGGGCAGAAGACTCTCATACAATTCAGTATATGTGATATAAGTAATTTTTTCAGAAAAGAAAAGAAAAAAAAATAGACTAATGTTTATCTTATACCACATTTGCATTGTCGCCATGTCCGGAAGAAAAACAAAATAGGGTAGCATTACAGCATTATTGGTTAATTGGAACTACTGGGGTATAGAAAATGTCTCTTGTTTTAAATAAATTATGCATATATCTTAATTACTTCTGGTAATGATGGCATATCTCAATCCTAATAATTGCAGTAGAGCAAAACTGACAAGGAAATCTGTATGTCTGTCAGGTAACTTTAAACAGATATTTGTAACATTATAAAAGGAATTATTAAATCCATTAAAGAGTCTATCTCATAAGTGTCTACCAAACACTGCTCCAACCATGCACAGTCAGTAGGATTTTGGGGGGAGATAGTTTCAGTGAGCCAAGAGAGATAGCCATTATCAGTATTAAGAATCATGAATACAAAAATGCTTACATTACATTTTGGAATGAGAAAAATCAGAACACTGCAAAGTCTACATCCTAGACTAGTTTTCAGCAAGTATTTTAAAATGGTGTTTAGAATTTTATGAGCTTAACTGGAAAATACTTTTGTAATTGATTTATATGTGTTACCTTCCAGTAGACAAAACATACTTGGAAGTTTTTATATGCTAACTATAGAATACATGAATCCAGAGGAGTTAAGACATTTCTTGCATTGATCTTGCAATTTTTCACACCTAAAAAACACACAGACATTATACATGTCATACTTCAGTACATATGTACTTGACACTTCAGAAAATTAAACTCTTGAACACCGTCCTACTCTCCTGTGGCTATAATGTCCGGTTGTGGCAGGCTCTATTGATTTTGTTAAACCAGTATCATGTACTCAAATTCAGCCACACAGCAGGAAGTACCCAAAAGAATAGAAGGATTTTCAAATTTTTTTTCCTCAAAACAGAATTTCAAAATCATGTTTCTTGGACAGCAATAAGCTATAGAGGTGAAACGGTGACAATAGTGGCAGAACTAGTATGACACAATTTTCTGGAAGTCAGACTACTTAAAAACAGATTTTGGTCAATGCCAACTTATTTAATGGCTGATTTATTAAGACTACAGAAGTGCCACAATCTTAGATAGCATTTATGCTGCCTAAGGGCATGATGCTTTAGGGCTGTTTTAAGTATGTATGTGTAACTACTGAGTGATCACCAAGAACCAATTAACGTTAGATAAAGCTCAGAAATGTTGGAATACTTACTATTGATACCTGAATTGACAAAACCATTTTGAAACTGACTGCTGATTTATGATGCTAGCTTTCCAGATACTTATGCCAGCTGCATCTGATAATGTTGACATAATTTAGAAAATAAACTAAAAATAGCGTTAAGAACCACATTCACAATGAATGCAAACATCCTCAAAGAGCAAAGTCCTAAACCTTAAACTCTTACACCTTCCAGAAATGTTAAAAAGTTACCTAATGATTTTCCATCTTTAATCTACACTTATAGAGATAAGCCCATACATTATAGCAATAGGTTTTGTCACTTAGGCTGATTTTGTTACTTCAAGACATAGATTTGCTTTTTAAATGATGTGAACAAAATTGCTGTCCATCCAGCAGTTTTGAAAGCTAATTAAATATGCTCAAATAGATAATTCAGCACTCACACTGTACATCTTCAAATTTGCTTCCTTCTCTACCTTTGTGTGTATACTCAGATGCATCCACAAAAACAAGCAAATAAACAAAAAAACAAACCAAAAACCCTCAAATCACGAGTGATGTTGACATTCTGAATTGTAGACAAGAGATGAATGTCATAGCCTCTTCAAAAGATACTGTTATTAAGGGGCAGATCACTCTGCAGAAGGTCTTTTCCCTTATTATTTAATGCAATAATATTGCCAAGAAATTTTTGACACCGAAATCCACACCATGTAATTTATTACGCTAATAAATCGTAATATGCTACAGCAGAGAAAATAAGATGGTAATTAGATGCCCTGTTTTCCAAATAACTGCGTAATGATAAAGAAGAAAATATTATAATAGTATAATGCTCAGTTTAGTCTGAAAGCAGAGACCACTGGGTGCTATGCTGTACATGATTTTTTAACCATAGGCTGGTGGTCTTGTATCCATCTCAACCATACTGAGATGATAGTGAGAAAAGCCTGTGGCGTGGCTAAGACCACGTTTGTATAACTACATAATTTAAAGACAAATTTCTAACTCTGCTTTACTCCATGTTGCAACTAGAGTTTTTGCTCCTATGTGATGAGGTAAAGATAGTGAGCTTCACTTTTAAAGTTGAAAATGCAATTTATATCACTTCATTGAAGTTTATAACAGATAATGAAAAATGGCAGAGAAAAATATTTTCTGTAAAGTTCTGTCACTCACAATATGGGATTTTTTAACTTAATTCTATTAGATTACAATAGCTTTGCAGTGATGAGAGTGTATACTGTACAGAATTAACAAGGAAATATGAGGGAAGACAAATATGATTTAGAAAAAGTCAAAATAGGACAGTAAACTGGTCCACTTATATAAAAAAAGGCTATGGATTGTCTTCTCTTAAAGTACCACAACACTGCAAGCATTCATTTTAGACAGAGAAGGTAAAGTGCATTTTAAAACACATCTATAAAATTAGCTCTTCTTGAGCTATATCAAAGACAATATCAATCTTCAGTGGATATTGTCCCATCTTTCCCATAACCTTATCTTAAATCAGACAAAATATTAAAGGATTTTAAATACACTTAAACTATTTGGAATACATTTTCTAATAGGAATTTCCAAGTTGATGGATGCTGGAAAATAGGTGTAAACCTATTTATGTGATTCTCTTCCCAGAGTTCCTCATTCATCCTCATGCTTTTTGCAGACCATAGTCAAAAAAACCCAGTCTTTAGCTATGCTGTGTAAACCTATTCGTTTAAAAAGGTGCCACTACCAATGTCAGAAATGTTAAATGGCGTCACAGTATCACCTCTGTCCTGTTCTTAAGAGACCCAGAGTGCACAGGTGAATTGGATACTAATCCATCACTGTACAGTTCTTTTGTCTAGTAGGTATTTTTCTGGTTTGTTTTTCTAATGTCTTTTCTCTTTTTTATCTCTTTCTCTCTCCACTCATTCTTGAAATAATGAAGAATTAGTTTGCCCCTTCTTCTTGGCAACCATTACTTGTTTATTTAACCCAAGAAACATTTAAGCAAGGATAAGAGAAGAAAACCACTTAATTCCAGCACCAGTGTTTGTGCAAACAGTCAAAAACAACAATTGAAAACAATGGTAGCACATTACCATTGAAGTGTCCATATTATTTCGATGCAGACAGATCATCAGGACACCAAGTCCTGTGTTTATCTAATGGTTACATATTTATTTAAATTAATGTTTGATTTATATTTTAGAAAATATCTCTCTATATATAAACATTTTAATGGTAAAAAAAAAAAAAAAGTTTAGATTTTATTATACTTACTAAATAGAGCTCCACTGGGAAATATTAACTGAAAATTGCAAGATGCTCTTAAAAGTCTGAAACTAAACAAATTCCTGAATTTCATATGTAAATTTGATCAGTCCTTAACCTGGTTCCAGAAGTTGATCACATACTCTCTCACCTGAAGTGATTATCCAGTTAGGAGACAGACATTTTGAATTTCTGAATGCTTTACAGGATCTTAAAGAGAATAATGTCTTTTATTTGGAAAAATGAAGTAAGTAATAAGGGTGCTGGTATTTTATCCATGTTGCAGGTAACTATTGAACTTCTCAGTCTAAACCACTTACCTGATAAAAATAAATACAAGTTTTGTATAACTATATTCCTTATTCATTCTTGATCAAAACATAGTCTAACTGTTATGAAAATGACAGTTCTGTATGGTCAAAATCCAGGCCCAAGTAATTCAGTAGTAAAATGATCATAAATTTCAATAGAATGCTTGTGTGTGTCACCAATAAAATTACTGAAATGACTTTGGTAAGCCTATTTTTTTTTGCTTGTTTATACAATAAGAGACACATAATTTTGACAGATTGCAAGAGGTTCTCTTGTCCAAACAATACTCTGTCCTACTATTTCCAGTATGCATAGCTGACCCAAGAGAGGAAAGTTGAAAGACCACAATGTATAACAGCTGAAAGAATGTTGAGTATCTTGATAAAATATGGTAATAGGGCATATATGAAATAAGAATTTACAGTGTAGGCTCCGCAGCTGTGTTCATCTAGAAAATGTTTTCTAATGATAAAGGCCTTCAGCATTCTACACACAGAATAATTTCAGTCAGCTCAGGAAAATCTAACCTGAGTCATGACACAAACATGCTCATAGACTGTTGAAATGAAAACATTGGGGAAAAAAATCTAGAAAACAGACATTAGGATAATTCAATTAAATTTAATCAACATATCAGCAACCGATATAGATCCTGACTTGAATTAACTGATCCAAACCTAGCTTTTTCTCTGCAACAGAAAACTGTTTTCAACACCCAGTAATAGTGGTTAAACAGTTGCAGAAAAACAGTGTAACTGAAGATTTAGGTTTAGTCTGTAGCAGAGGGAATTGACAACTTTTCTCAAAAAATGCTGTGTGATGGCCAAGGCTTAATGATCTCAGATTCTGCACAGGTACTTTAGAAATAATTGTCCCTTAAGCTCTCTAATGTTATTTTTTACTGATTTTTTTTTTTAAATACATGCAATTTTAATATCCAAAAATATACTCTTTTAGGATTGAACTGAAAAAAGCTTTTTTTTTTTTGAAGAGTATCTTAAACTGTCATGGATTTCAGTGGGATTTAGTGTTTAATTGTAATTTTAAAAAGTTATAGTAAAATATTCCACTCTTTTTAATAAGTTATTCAGATTTCACTACTGGTTACTACCAACTGATTTTCTGCCCACTGTTTATTTTGCCACATTGTGGGAGAGAAGAAACTTGCAAGATAAGAACTCCAAAAATTTTTTTCCACTCAATGTAATTTTAGGTTGTGTGCAGTTGCATTTATGTATTTGTGTACTATGTTTAATCTGTGAATGCCATAAACCCACCTTTTTCCCTATAGAATGTCACATGCTACTCAGTGACAGTTTTCACACAGAGAACCACTATACCAAACTGATTAATATCTCAAAAATGCCATTAAACAGAATATGCATGTTTGAGGTGGTACATCACACTCTCTTCCCCAAAGTGGTGACACGAAATCCCTTTTCCTAAATATACACCAGTATATATTTGTCAATTAGTTGTTGGATATTTAATGCTATGTATTTGTGGGACAACGAGGATTTTGCAACAATCTATTGCTCTAGAGAGCACAAATCCTTCTAAGGTCATGGTTCCTATATCCCTCTGACAGGTCTTCCCAATACCGGGGAAAAGTAAAATCCAGGGGAGCATGATAATTCTAATTTCACACTTCGGTATCAAAAATATATTAGTTCCAACAAAGGTAAGAAATGCAAATCTGTCATTAAGCAAGATAATTAAAGGTTTTCTTCAGTGCAGTCTTGCTATATTTATTCAATGAAGCATAATGAATTGCAAGATACACAGTAAAACCAAACCCTCACTGATTTATAATAACAACTTTCAGTTGTTAAATAACTCTTATTGAATACATCATAAATTATAAATAAAAAATGCAGCAGTTTTCTATTTCTTTTGCTTTAAAGAAAAAATCAATTTTGTATTTTCATTGTATGGCTTTATTCAGTTGTTTGTTAACATAGAAAATCTCTGTGGAAGTTATTTTTGATGGTATATGCATGTGTTCAAGTGAATAGTTTGAATTTTCATTTTTCTTTTGCATTTTAAGGTCTTGCACAAACAATTAATGAATCCTCACAACATCCCTGTGAGGTAGGTACTTAAGCTGTTGAAGAAAAAAGCCCTAAAGAAATTCACTGCTTCACTAATTCAGCAAAGTCAAAACAGTAACAATAACAAGGCCGTTGCACTTCTCACTTTGATTTGGGTGTGAAAATATATTGCCTCTCCCAAGTCTCAGTAGCTTCTGTATAAATTATAAAATATTTCATATGAATATCACCTTAGCAATTGTCAACAGAGCAAGATTTTTTCATGAGAAATGAGAGGATACAGTAATTGTCCTGTGTACATGTAAATTTCATTGGACAACCTTATTCCCTAGATAAATACTAAGTAGTAGCCTTCTTGCATGAAATATTTGAGAATATTAAAAATTTAACCTTTCAAGGTTATAAATATAGTATATAATTATATATTTTAAGAATAAAAACATATGTAATGGTTATATGAATTTTAAAAATTGGTGAGTGCATTCATCTGAGCAATTCAAAAACATGCTGGTGCATCTACCTTATATATTTGAAAGAAAAATATGCTAAAATAAAGTTTATTGATCTGCTAGTAAAATTTTATAATAGATATATTCATCCCCTGCCATGGTAGGTGGTGGGTGACATAAAAAGCACAGTGACAGCAGAATGTTTTTATATAAATTGCATGCACAATCTGATTTCTTACTTGATTATCAAAGGAACAAATATATTCATTAAAAAAAAGCCAACTCATTTACAAGACAAAGTGAATCTCACTCTAGCTCCATGTCAATATAAACAATTTACGACTGATTACATCCATCAAGTTTAATATAAACCGTAGTAATCTGAATAGTGTAATCAGATGGAACAAGATTTAATAACATACAAACCAAAGTTAATGTTTCTCTGATTGATTCCATTAACTGCATAACTATCCAAAGTATTAGTTTTACATATACATTATGTAACTTAATATTAGAAAAGTTAAAAATACACAATATGGTACATTATATAGAGCACTATATTTATCAAAATTTTATACATATTGCTGATTATTGGAACTTTTTTCCTTTTTAAAAACATAGTTTAGCATATATCAATTAAAAATAACACTTCACATATTTAAATTTTCATTATCCTATCAGTATGTTCCCTCTGCAATCTAGGTGCATTTAAAAATAAATAAAATTACATTTTGATGAAACACCCTTTTACTACTAGCACCTTAAAATTACAGAAAAAAACCAAACAACTTCCATGAAAGCAAATCTTATCTTTCTTCATATAAAATCAAAAGCCCAGAAGACAATGAGCAGAGTAGTAGGAATGGCAAGAAAAAACTGTCATGTAACTGCAAAACCTCTGGTAAACTTCCAAATGGGTAACACTCAATACATATTTTGTTCATCAATCTGGAACAGAGACAGTTTATTTCCCTTTTATTTACCCAGTTATTGCAGCATGTATAAACCATACCAATAATCATATTTTATATACAACTAAACAACTCAAAATCAGAAGACATGAAGATGGTACGTAAAATTATGTTTTCATCCTGTCAAATTTAAAGTTACATTTTCTTACAAAAACTTCTTTGAGAATTCAAAAATTTGAAGAGGACACATATATATAGCGTCACAAGAATTTTTTGAATCACTTCCTAAAGTGAGTATAACATGTTATGGACAAATAAAAAAACCAATTAAAATTGGCATGGGATGGGTAGTTTGGAAAAGACAACTTTTGTGTTTCACATGTTCAGTGAACGAAATAGATGCATGGCAAACTAATGTTTTCAAACCGATAAATGTTATGGAAAAATAATGAGGCAACAGAAAACAACACAAATTTTTCATTGCTGAGTTTTTTGTAATTGACTGATTTAACTTAAGGGCAGTTTTAAGACCAAAGCAGATCACTATAGTATTAGAGTATATAAAGCTTCCCCCAGTTGCAGACAATAGGGCTTTTCTTATTAATATCTGAAGAGTTGACACTGACCCTGATGCTCTCATTGTTAGTAGGATGCTGTTAGTAGTAGCAGTTGCAAACATATGGGTTTGCCAGTAACAACTCACAATTTGTGCATAGTTGAGTCTTCGAAACTGAGCAAATTTGCTCTCAAAATCTTGCCAGCGCTTGCTGAGCTGTATCAGGGTTGGCTCCACTGCTTTTGCAGCCCCATCCTTAGACAGGCGTTCAGCCTGCCTGTGCACCGCATTCAGATCTTCCTTCTTCTTCTCCAATTCTCCACCAATCTCCTAGTGAGCAAAACCAATACAGGGCCCAGGACAGTTAGCTAACTAGATCAATCAACTTAAAATTAGCAAAATACTTCTGTCAGAAAATCCATTTCCATTTTATTGTCACAAGTAAAATTTACAGCTACTTAATATCTTATTTTACATTAAAACAAAACAAAAATAACTGAAACTGAAGAACCTTCTTGGAGATGGGCTGTAGAGATCCTAAGAGCTATTACACTCTGAAACTGTTAGCAAAGGCCAACAGTTTCCATGTTCAGGTTCTTGCTAGTACACTGTGACGGGAAATTGGAGAAATTATTTTCTCAATAAGGGCCAGCATATTCAGGACAAAGAGTGTTCGAACAGCTTACAAATATACTATTAGACTCTTTAATGTATTAGTTAACTCCTGTTTTACTCTGTGGGAAACTCAACAGAGAATGAAGCAAAGAAAGACGATGTAAAATAAACCAGGAAAACCTTTGACAGTATGTAAATAAATCTATAGAGTTTGACAGTGACATATGAGTATGTTCTGATGAAAATGAATGTGCTAACATGAGATAGAGGTCATCCATATATCGGTAAGTCATTTGTTCATCTGGAACAAAGATACATAAAATCAATTACAATTTTTACTAGAAAACATTTGATGCTTCTTAATACATTGCACACTTTCTGTATTATTGACAAAACATTATATTTAGTGTGTTTCAGATTATTTATATAGCATTCTGTATAAGAAACAAATACACAATATAGTACAACAAAGAAATGTCAGCTTGAACACAGATAATTAAGGTTTGTTTTACTATAAATATAAAAAAAAGAACAGAACTTATAATTTTCTGTAAGATAGGATTGTTGCATTTGCTGTCTGTTGAATCAATAAACTATCATTCAAAAAGATCTACCATTGCCAACCCAAAACAACATTACCTTTAGCTTCTGCTCATCTTTGTGGTCTGGCAGACTGGCTAACTTTTTCTCAATGTCATCCAGCCATGTCATTAGGTCATCAGCCTGCCTCTTGTACTGATACCATTGATGAGAAATCTCTAAAGCCTTTTTTCTTCTTTGAGCTCTCAAGTCCTGTTCACAGTGCAGACATTATTAGAATATGAATTAAAGGCTTATAAAATATGAACTGGCATGTGTGCACACTGAAGGGAAAGTAAGTGTACAAGGCTGCTAATTTTTTAATTAAATGTTGATATTTATAGCAAGTATACGAGGAATTGAACATATTTACATCAGTTTAACATTTTTTGTTTGTTTTAAAGGAGGTTACCTATTTCAGTGTTGTTCACATGTTGAATAAACCACTGAGACAGTCACCAATATTCAGAGAAGTTAAGGCTCTTACATAAATGTCAATATTTTATATACAACACTTCTGCTCAGAATACTTACTGGACAGATGGGAAACACAGCCCACTTAGTATCTAGCCAAAAGGGGGGCTTCTGTATTTTGTGGAATCCTGTGAATTTCTAGCCTGCATGAAAACTCTGTAGCTATTCAGATGAAAATCACTGCAATGCAGAAATGTTTGCAAAGACAGGTTTCCTTTTTCTAAATTAAATACCATGTACATAACAAATGTCTTGTGTTTATAACTGCTTTATAAAGTATTAAAAGTTCTCTTTAGCAGGAAGGTATACAGTGTCTGGTTTTTTCCCTTATAAATGTTATTAAATATACATCTGCTTAATTTCACTCATGCAGAATTCAGAAAATATTTTAATTACTGTAATTTCTTATTATGAAGTAAATTAAAAAATTACTGGTACATTTTATATAAAAATACTCAGATTAATTTGCCTCAACCATTCTTGATTTTTTTTTTTTTCACCAGGGTGAATGCCTTAACTGAGTCACCCGAAGTAAAATCCATCACTATGCCATAAAAAACAGCCAGAGATGATCTAGTCAATAGCATAGTGCAACAAACACTGTTCTTGTTTCTCCAGCATAAAAATTATGAATTGCTTCCATTTAGCTTGGAGCAGTCAAAGACACACCCAATAGATTTCAAGCTTCTTTTAAATGTGGACCAAACAACAGTATATTTTAGCTATCCTTCTCCTGAATTCACACAGGTCTGCAAAATTGTAAGAATTAGAATGAAATTCACAGGAAAGGAAAGAGGATGCATATAAATAAGTAATAATAAAATGTAAACGTGCCATGTTCCCCAAACCAAAGAAAACTTACTCAGAATTATCGAAAGAAAGAAAAATTCTGCTTGCTGACCAGATAAAAATTCTTCTATTGTAGCCAGAGCCTATAGCTCCAGGTAGGTTACCAATGTGAACCCTCCAGCTGTAAGAGTCTATCTTTCATCACTTATATTTGCCATGGAAAGATGACACTTCCAATTATATCTATTAGCTGGTCCAAATACTTTGCACCATGTGTGTTTCTAGGAAGAATATCATACAGCTTTACCTCCCAGATTCTGGCAACTCAGAATTTTCACATCCAGTTTTGGGTTTCAGCCTCTCAGCTGCTATGTCTGTCAGTACTAGCACCTACCCTGCTCTAGAGAGTTTGGAGCCAGCCCTCTAACCAAAAAATGTAGCGTGTAAGTATTTTACAGAAGGAGAAACCAACTTATTCATGGCCAGAAGGGTGTTATTCAACTGAGAATCCAAGTCTGCGGGGACTGATTCTAAACTAAGGTCTTGAGTGCTGTTGCAGAAATACAAAACACACATAATATGTGAAAAAAGGAATTATCGAAGAAATCAGTATTGTGCAGTTGGCAATCACACAGTTGTGATGCTGAGGATGAGACAGTACTTCTCAAACTGGAGACTGTAAAACGCCTTTTGAAAGGCAGCAAGAGAACATTATAAGAAAATATGTCTATAGCCAAATAGTTTTAAATTGCTCATCTCTAAACAGTAATGACAACTCATTTAACAAAACAATGGCCTGAAATGAAGAAAAAATTGTTTTAATAGCATATGCTTATAACTGTAGCTCCTATACCTTGAGAGCATTATGTTTAGTCCTCAATAGCTGTTGTTTTTTCTTTATTTCCTCACGTTTTTTCTCATCTGTGACTCCCTTTTGCAGCCTCTCGCCCCTTTGCAGCAATTCTTTCACTGTGCTCTCATCCTCTTCACTCTGAGTTGAAAAAATAACCGATATAATGTGCATTTTAATCTAATTATTACTTAAGTACTAGTAGATATGACTATGCTAAAGTAATCACGTAACAGCTACTTGCAGTTGTATATTGATGATCAAGTAACTTTTACTTGCTTTCTACAATATATGCAGAGGGATAAAAGTAAGACAGCATCTGCAAATCTATAGATGTTTGATATTAGATCTTATGTGGCATCCAGTATAAAAGCATTAAAAAATTAGAGGCAAAAGTTTTAAATATATTTTACTTTCAAACAAAAAGAATAGATATATGTAAAATATTCTAAATCACTGTCAGTAGAAATTGAAATTGCTAGTATGCTGGCAGACCACACAATTACTGACCATTCTGTGTATCATCACACTGCAAACCAGCTATTCTGACAGGGAAAATTATATCACTATTTTTTATGTAGAAGCCTTCTACAAATCCATGAATCTTTGAAGCTGAATCTATGTCACAGCTTCTGGGAGTATCTTGAACCATGCTAAGCATTTGATGTAAAGAAAGGGAACAAAATACACTCAAGTAGTGGAAGCTGCCCCATCAAACTTGATTCACTTAGATTTACCACTGCAGCACACACAGCCTTAAATTTTATTTTTCCTGCATAAAAAAAAGAAAGTCCTGTAAAGATCCTTCCAGCAGTGATATGAAACAGACACCTTCGAAGAATTCCTTAAAAGTAAAATAACATTCAGTCTTTATATCAGTTGTAAACAAATATATATTTGATCTTGCTGAGGACTCAAGAAGAGAGGGTTCTAAAGACAAATCTCCCTTATTGTCCAGCCAAGAAATATCATCCCTCTGAAGATCACTCTGGAGAAAACACACCACAATTTCAATAGTAGCAAAGCACTACAGTATTTTACTCTTCTTTTTCCTTCCCCCCTGTCCCCCCCACCTAATATGAATAAAGGGTTTTACTACTTGCAACAATAAAACATAAGTAATAAAGCTTACCACAGCCACAAAACCTATTTACATTAAATGCTATAAGCAGATTGGTTAAGAACAAATTGGCAAGTGGCATTTCCTTTCAAGAGCATTTATTTTTTCTGAATATTTTCTTTCACTATATTGCCTACTTAGATACATCATTCTGACTTTTCCTGGTCTTCATACTACTACAGAGATTTTAATATTCATTCCATATTCTTTAATACTGCTGGTACTAGTATAGAACCCATGGATAACATTCCTGGTCTGCTTAGTGTTCTCCTAAGGGACAAGAAATGCTTTTCTGACAAACTAAAAATTAAGTTAGCACAAAAAAAAATTACTTAATGCTAATATGGACTTTTGATTTTATAATATATTAGCATAGCAAAATTTTGCCCAAGTTATATCTAAAGATCCTGACACAAATATGGGTTTCTGATTTTCACTCAGGTTTTTTCATCTCCCTGCTTATTTTTCTCAGACTTCCATTTCAACCAAATTACCATATCTTTACTGAAGTCCTCCTCTTTCAGATTCACTCCCTGCTGAATTTCAACCTCCAGTGGTTCAAGCATTTTTTGTATATCGAAGTCAAATTGCTCCAATTCCTTCAAAGGAATGAAGGGCTGAAATGGGAGAAATACAAAGATTACTTATTTAAAGGATACATTTAATAGTTTTATTAGAAACAGAAATGAAAAGAGATATCAGTGCTACCCCCTATTGCTAAAACAATGGTAGACTTTCCAAAACATTGAAAAATATCTACATCATACTCAAAATACCCAAAGATACAAACAAAGGTAAGAATTTATGTAGAATTTCCATATAAGTAAACAAAAGAATTTTATGGTGAGTGAAATTTGTAAAGGAAAAAATAAAACATATTGTCACATTTGTGTGTAAGAACAAGTCCAAATAAATAGTAAAATATTTTTCTAAAAAAATAAATGTTTACACTATTTGGTTAAGTCTGGTTTGTCAGAAATTGTTCATCCAGCAACAAGCAGTCCATTCACATGAAAAAAACCCTACTATTAATAATTAAGAAATTTTTAACGTTAATCTTGTTCAGTTTTGAAATCATTTTTCTCTCACAAATAGCAGAAGTGTCAGGTGAATTATAGAAAACAAAGGACAGAAAATCTTTTTGTAAGATATTCCCCTAATAGTATTTTGTAACACATTGGGACAAAAATCAACAAAACTTCAGCTGTCGTTTCAAAAAGCCTCAACAAAAATTCAGGAACAAAAATGTCAACCAAAAAAAAAAAAAAAAAAAAAGTAGGCTCAATTCTCCCAAAATAAAGCATGGTATAATTATGGTGCTTTAGTTTAGTACAGTTCTGAACTCTCCTACAAGTGCTACTTATTAACAACAGTACACTCCCTTCTGTTGATCTGACACAAGTGCCTGTGAATAGTTTAATGTACAGTATATAATGTATTTATTAAGTGCATTCCAAATGATCAACAGAAAATTTTTCTTCTTTCAAAGCTCTAAATGCAAGAAGAAGAAAGAAAATCTGATTCTTGCATAAAATTTAGACTTAGAGGTAATTAATGTTTTTTGATGATCTAGGAACTCTTGGACATACAACCTGTCTTCTTACTAAAGACATAAGCACATTATATCCTAACTAGTTCTCTTTTACTCTTTCCTCTGGTACAATTAGCAATTATTATATGCAAAATTTGTAATGAAGATGGAAACAATAAAAATTAATCAGTTAAAACACGAGAGACTGGATGCCAAATGAAATCTGTTTCCAGATGACCTGGAAGACTCAGGGTAAAAAAGCCTTAATTGTATCTGGTTGATTAACTTAACAACAAAAAAAATTTGCACACTTACAAACACTAATGGAAACATAATAATGTACAATATTTATAGAGAATAATACTGTGCTCACAAATTTTCATTAAGAGGCTCAGAATTACACTCATCATGCACTTCAGCTGAGTTAAAGATAATAGAAAACTACACAGTAATTTCTTCTCAAATGCACTGAAGCATATTTTCTAAAGTACTTAAATCTCATTAAAAGACAAACCAACTAATACAATTGGAATATAAATTTATAGTCTCTGAAAAAGGCTAAAAACAATAATAAAAAGGAAAGTGGAAGGAAAAATACTAAATTAATTTGAGTAATTGAATGATGTTCAAAGACTACTTGAAAATGTTAAGTCTCATTTCAGTACACTATGAAGATTCTGTTAATTCAGTACATGAAATTATATACTACCATTCTGACTTAATGGGTCATTTCTTACTTACTTCACTGTTGTACTGATTATTGTTAGTATTTGAAAAAATATAGCTAATTTGAAGACAGATGAGAAATTGTTGAAAATAGGTTATGAGAGCTTTCAATCCTCTTGAATTTATGTTTTAATCTTTCACGGAGAAAAAAAAAACCAAAAACCTTAATATGGGGAAAAAAACCAAAAACACTTAGGAAGCATATCATCCCATAATAATAATAATTTTCCAGCTCATGAAGCTGAAATCATAAGTGCAATTACTGACGTTATACAGGTAGACAGTAAAAAAGTACCCAGTAATTTGGTTCTTTACCCAAATGCATATAGCAAGTCAGTAGAATAGTCAATAATTCAGACCAGTTTTTACCTCTCTATCTGATGCAATACTTATTATTAAAAGTATCCTTTGTCAATCATATTCTACCTGTGCATTCCAAAGTCCTGAAAAGGGTCCTCTAAATTCTAATTTACCAATATAATTTGTGTGCTGTAGTAATTTCTCTCATTTTGCTGGGCACTTCTCTAAATCTTAGCGTGGTGTTGCCAATTCCAGCCCACCTTGTCTTCAGAAATGGAAGTAAACCTGAGAGACAAGGCTGCAGGTGGAAGACATTTGCAGGCTGTGTTCTGCAGACACTTCTTCTTGATAAGCATCTTTTGTGCCTTCTTGGAGTGAGCCCACAACATGCAGTGCAAACACTGAACCCCCAAAAAGCCATCTACAGGCAGTTCCATTCTTCCCTAGGACAAGCAGTAATTTCACAGGATCCTACCAAAGGCTGCATCAGCTCTGTACATTTACAACAACAGACTGCAGACAGCAGGTGTTCAGAGCAAAACCATCAGATAACACAGTTGTTTGGGCTCCTTGCAAAGATATCCTCAGTCTACAGTTTGTACATGTGTAAGAAGTAGGTAAGAAGTTGGAATGGCAGAAATACTACTGATGGCCATTAGGAAAAAAAATTGTTACCTTTACTCAGAAGACATTATTTCATTTAAGAAATGAACCCTAAAGAAACCCAAATATCCACAAAGATGTGCTGATTAGGCAGAATACTGAGCCCTGCACAGACCCCAGACAACTCATGGAAACCATGTCTCTTTGCTTATGCTTTTTGCCAAGCTTATTTCCTGCTTTGCCATGGATCCTCTGCACATTTATTTCCAGTGCTACTGCAGTGACCAGCAATAATAGTTTAGATCAGGATCCATGCATTCCCATATCCTATATACCAACCTGCATGGCTGCCTGATTTAATCTGCTGAATAGCTCTTCAGAATAAAGGCAGCAAATAAATGGAGAAAGTAGGTGGTTTATGTCCTTCTTCATTCCAATTCAGAAACCACAATTTGGCTAAAAATTACCTAATCTATGCTGAATTCATATTTAACAGTCAAACTGGTTGTACAGATGAGTAGTTGAAGTAGAATTGATATAATCTCTACCTATCTATTTCTATCCTGTGAATCCCAGACTCACAGGAAAAGACTAAATGCAATTGAAGAAAAATTAACTCTCAAAACCCAATGTATATGAAAAAACGCTAATCATACTTTGAGAAGTTAGAGACTTACTAATTCTCAGATGTTCGGTTTTTGTAAGTTAATGAAGTAATCATTGTTACACTCAAATAAAGTCAGTGAATACTTCTAATCATGAAACAGTGAAAAAAGACCTTAATGCCAAAACCCCCAAATCTTCACTCTTAATAAAAAATAAATCCTTAGGCTCTACATTGTTTTGCTTTAAAAGCTTAGTTTTTGGAGGAACTGCAGCCCACCATGTAGTTGCAATTGTACACCTTATACAAACACCATTTTTTTATGCATCTCCTTACGGAAGCAAGTCCTCCTACCTTTACACTCTTAATTCTTTGTGATATAGTTGCAAATCGCTGGTTGAGCTCTGAGAGTTTAGGTTCTACTACTTTCCTGCAGTGATCCCCACGGTTTGTCATCAAGTCTCTGGCCTGGTCACGCACAGAGTCCACCTTGGGGTGAATGTCATTCAGCTCAGCCTTTAAGCGCTACAGTCCGTGAGCAAGAGACAGGGCTTGAAGTTAGTAATAAATGCAAAGAGAGAGAAAGAGAGAGAGAGAGAAAGTGTGCAAAGGAATAGGGAGCAAAACCACAAAGCAAATTCAGATAATTATGCAAGAGTGTGTAAATCCAGTAGAAACACCTTAGATAACATTCCCACTCATATCCCTCAAATTTATAGCAGGAAAGTATCTACATGTCTGTTTTAATATCTCTTAGAGGAAATTAATGGTGATCATTATTTCCAGGCAGATTCTTATCTGCAATAATATTGCAGCATATTTCAGGATGCACTGAATTATTCTATGTTCCTAAAGCTAGGAAGAGCTGCTAATTCATGTATTATAGAACTTGCAGGTATAATTGTTGCTTTCATTACGTCAAAGTTCAGGCAATTAAAAATGACCAGAATAACAAAGAAAAAAAAAAAAAAAAAAGGGGCAAAATCCTTTATCCTGTGCAATAGTAATCGTAACAGTAAGCAGTACAGGCAGAGGCCAAAAAAAGATAGCAAGGCATTTGGGAATCAGAAATACAGTTGGGCATTAAGAATTACATTTCACTGTCTGCATGAAATGCCTTTGTGCAATGCAAAAAACATATAAACAGGTATTGATAATTTTACTTTGTGTCTGATTGTGGCAGAATCGTTCCTTCATCTACAAAAACCAGTCTTGTAGTCCTGCTGAGATCAATGAGGCATCGATTTATGTTCTGCCTTGGAGTTTTTAAAATTTTGCTGTAGTAAATGGCATCATTATGTTAGTGTCAGCAATACAATTCTGATTTGGATTTGCGAACTCTTACTCAGATAGTATGTACTGACCATGGAGCTCAATACAAAGTAAACTTTCACATTGACTTCAGAAGAAAAAAGCAAAATCCCTACAGATAATAATTTGGTGTTGTTCTTAAAGAAGGTATTTTAAATGAGATAGTTAACATTCACATCCATATTACAAGGTAATTTTCCATCAGTGGGTCAAAAGATGCAGTTGGCCAACTAAAACCTTCTGCTCAGTACGCTAACCCAGGATTCTACAGCTAGTTCACTATATAATATTCTTCTCTATGTTGTTAATATGGCCTCAATGTAAACAATGTTTATAGAATTAAGACAATCATATGACAGAGATATCATAGATATCGGAAAAGAAAACAGAAATACAATTTAAAATGAAGGGGACAGAAAAAAAAAAGATTTTGCTCAAACAAAACAAAACCTTGTGTTAAAGGAGTATTTTCCAGCAGACATACGTTTAATAATCTGCTGTTCTACTCACCAGGATGTTCCTGAAACTTATAATAACAATCTGATTTTATTTCTGTGGGGATTTTATTTTGGTATTGCAGAGCAAATTTATTAAGTAATCTAAAAGCTGCCAGAGGGTAGCTTTATCACAGAAAAAAATCAATTTGCGATTCCTTTTGAAATATGCTAGTTTTGACACAGTCCTTTTTAGAATAAAATTAATGCTTTCCAGAAAACCACTTTTTTTTACCTTAAGAATTTCCTCTTTTTGCTGGGGTTTTTGTTTGTCAGATTCATCCAACAGTATTTCAGCACGATACATCCAAGTAGTGACATTAGCTATATTCTGATCAAAAGCCTCCATGTGCTTTTGATATTCCTGTATGTGGAAAAGGTAAATACTGCATACAAAAAATGTAATCAGAACTGAAATAGCAACTGTAGTTACGCCAACTGTGGCAAACATACAGACATTATGACACTATGAAAACTTTTTTGTTTTACACAGTAACTTCTTGTTTTGTGAAGGATAGAGTCTGTTTGTTTGCTTCACTTTATATGTTAGGTTTCTTTAAAAAGACATTCTATGGGAGAGAGAGAGAGAGACAGGCAGCAGCATGATAAAATCACAGCAAGACATGGGTGTTGGCAGCACAGAGAGGCTGCTGAGAGGAACAGGAAGCTATTAGCCAGACCTACTGCAGGTGCAAAGGGGTGTTTCCCAAGAATGAGGTACAGAATTCATTTTGGAAAGCCAGTAAGTTGACTGAAACTCAGAGAGCCACAAGGATGCACTTGCAAAATCACAGTCAAGACTGGGAGCTTTGTGTGTAAACCTTTTATTGATATTTTATCTAACTTCTCTGCTTTGAGACTTTGCTTTTTAAAAGTTATTCTAGTTGATATTCTGATTAATCTTCATTTCTCTGCTTCATTTAAAACTTGGTATTTTCTGGTGAGCTCACTAGAATGTGGCCTATGCATATCCCACACAATACATATGCAAATCACACACCCAAGATCAAAGGTATTACCAGTTCCTTTGGCCCCCAAATGTATGTACCTTTATCTTACACTGTTCTAAAATTGGTAAAAAAACCTCAACTACCTCTCTTAGATCTTTTATCATGTGCTTTAGCTAATATTAACCATAGAATCCAAAGCACAGAAAGAGAGGATGTACAGGAATACATAACTATATGAATCTGTAAACTCCACCATATGCTTCTTGTAATCAGCTCCACGTTGAATCTGTGTACCTACACGATTCTGAATGAAATTCTTAAGTTTTCCTGATACTTTCACCTGGATACTGCACTCAGCTGAGGAAGCCCTTTAGTGATGTTATAAATTTATTGCCAAAATATTTGTAATGCAGCCATACAGACTCTAGTGGAGCTCTAATACATCAAGCTCTGAAAAGTCATGATCAAGGCCAGAATACCCTTAAAATCATTTCAGTTTCTCTGGGGTGAAACTTCATTCCCATGCTCTCAGGAACAGAAACAGCATGCAAGATTTCCCAAAGCATTCTGACAGCCCAGTGGTTAAGACCCTTCTGTAGTTATGGGTTCAAACTGTCACCTCTTCATGACAGAATGTATTTGAAGGCAGAATAAAGTTCTGGGACTATCCGTAGTTTGAGGCAGCTAGGCCTGAGGCTCCTGAATCTGTGAAATGTGTATTAGGGATTTTACTGCCTACTAGGCTTAATCTGGTCCCCTTAAGGAATTACCCCCACCTAAACATGCCCTATAAAACTATCCAAGGGAGGATCAGGAAGTTCTGAAAGACCAGATCACAATCCTTCAGCACATCAGGTGTGCACCCTGAGCAGAGCTTATGATTTAGTTGCCTCTGAAATTAATCTAATTCACACACACCAGAACTACCCTGTGGGCCAAACCAACTTGCAAGTGGAAACTTATTTCCCAACTGTACTATTCCAAACAGAAAGGCTAATGCAGCCAAAAGTAGCTGATGTTGTTGCTATCAATACTAAGACTTACTCAACTTATTTGACTATTTTTTTCACTTGAGTCGTGCTGAAGTAGTCTCTGTCCTTGAAACTGCATTTCATTTATTAGGAAAAAAAACCTAAACCAAAAACAATGCAAGAACTATTGAGACAGACAGGATTGAAAACTGCTAACAATCAAGATTCCACTCAGTAATCAATCAGATTCTTGAAACATACACAGTGCATTAAACAACAATCAATCTGATTGTCTGTGTACCTGTGTATTCAATAAGCACAGTCCAAGGCACCAGAAAAAGCACTTCTATAAGGCTGGGCACGTACAACTGGAAACCAACATTTCCTCTGTGTGAAGAAATGTATTTTCCTTACCAGTAACAGATTGAACCATTCCTCAGCACGTGAAGTTACCGCTTTCCAGTTACTGTTCAGCAGGCTGAGTTTATCGTCCACAAGACTTTCCTTGCCTTTCATCACTCCCTTCAAGTTCTCTCCTAAATCACTGATGCTCTTAAGCTGGACCTGGCGTTTCTCAATCTCCTTCCGTGTTGCCTACATGAGCAGAACAAGAAATAAAATTTCTGGGACTTAAAAATTATCCACACTGAGAACATGAAATATAAAAACAGGCAGCAAGTTTATACCAGAAAACACAGTCTAAGTTCCTACAGGAAGGGAAAGCATTCTGTGAAGACCAGCAAGTACAAAGCAAATTATTCCTCTTGAGCTCTGATAAAATTGCATATATTTTTTAATCTCACAATAGCTTGAATTTAAAAAGTGTGAATTATCTTTCATTTCAGTGTTCAAAATATAGTTTTAATACTTAATTATTGAAAAAGTAATCCACATTTTATAATATTTATACAAAGATGTTTAAAGTTACTTTTCATATAATAAAATTAGATAGTTATCAAACAGCACAAAGCTTACATAATAAATGGGACAATAATACAGCATCACGATGACATCTTAAGACATAAAACTCTATCAAAAATATTCTAGTGAATATTTTATTACTTTAATATTTTTAAATGCAATTTTTTTCAGAAGAAATCATGTAATTTTCTTCCATTAAACTTGTTTCTTGATTGTAGAAATGCATATTTTCATTACGTTCTCTTGGGATTTCATTCTGCAAACTAAAATACTAAAATAAGCTATTGCTCATGGCATTTCTAAGCTTGAATAACTAAAACATATATGCAGCGCTATAAAGTTAGGTTGCCAGCATCTCTTCCCACTGTTGTCTTACCTTATAGATCTAACTGATATGTAGCATAATTTACTCATTATTCCTGGCTTAATATCTGCTGCAACATGCAAGAAGTCCAACAAAAGCACCAAATCCCAACATATTTAGACAACTTGTGTAAAAGTGGGTGTTTAAAGAATGAACAGTGAGATGACAATGCAAAGTATAGCAGTCTTGCTGAATACTCAAGCAGAGGCACAAACTCCTTACACCTAATTTCACATATAACCAGTTTTATGAGAGAAATTTATCTGAGATCCTTGGCACCTGATAGCAATGATCCAGGCATATAAATCTCTGCTTATAAAAGAAAGCTCCAAACAGAAACGAAGTGTTCCAAGCTGGACACAAACAGGAGAAAGGGAAGAAGCACTAGTCTCCAGAGACACTGATTTCTCATGGAAACTTGAATACAGTAAAAGAAGAAATACTTCAAAACAAATGGCAAACACAATTCTTCTATCTCAGGATGAATGCTGTTATGTGGTAGAATCCCACCTTTATGACCTCCACACTATCACATCTCTCATGGTCACAGATCAATATAATTTTGTTGATAATGTACTGATAATGAAAGTAGAATGCTCATTTTTCAGTAAAAACAGTATAAAATTATTCTTTTTGGTAAAATAGAACCTTAATAGTAGTTTAAACTTCTTCAGTGTGTCATGGTTAAAGCAGCAACTCACTTCCTGTGCCTAACAGAATTCATGATCTCATTTTACAGTGTTATTTCACAGAAAAGGGCTTACACATGTATTTCATGTAAGTATGAGAAATTTTCCACATTCTATCAATTTTCTAAAATACTGAGGATATGTAATAGAACCAAGGCATGATTGATGCAAATTATTCACAACATACTATATAATTATAGAATTTGAAAGGAGAGTTGAAAATTTCAGCACGTCCTTGTCAGATTAAAGGAAAAACATGCCCTCTTCTAGTATTGTTTTACCTATTTCACAGGAGGTGCAAAGTGTCATCATGAAAAAAGAATACACAAAGGATAAAATTTACCTTCAACTGAGGATGGAAAATTTTGATCAGCTTTATTTCTTTTTCTAAACAATTTACTTTCATTTGGAAAAGACTCTCTGAAGTGTATTTACCATGGTTTGTGGTTTCTTTTGTATTTTATACTTATGAAAACTCCCACCGATCTTGGGCTGAATAAATAAATATTAATCCCAACTAACAAACAGATGGATCAAATAATTAAATGTCTATTAAATAAAACTGCTACCCAAAAACCAGATGTGTAATTCCCTATGTGTAAGAAAGGAGTTATTCCTTTCAAAGTAAAGAAATAATGTAAACTAAAGACTAGGTGCACCTCTGGGTGATATGAATTTTAACATCCCTGTGTAATTGCAAGTAAGGGACATGAACCAAGTAAATCACACCTCCTCTCACCATCTTAAAAAAGCATTGTGGCCTTCAACACAATATTGAAATGACAAAAGTATCTTCCTTAATACTTCAAATCTTAGTTATTACAAATCCTTATGTATAAAATACTGGACCCACTGAATACAATTGAAAAATTAGCAGGGTCTGTAAAGTCAGTGGGATTCCACACTGCATTATCAGCTACCACTTCCTCTGTAGGTTATGATGTACACCAGTTAAACTAACTTCCTTTCACAACTTCAATAACACATTTTTGTTTTGTTTTTAATTTGTCATCTCTGCACTATATTCCTAAGGAGTTTATTTTTCTTTCCAGTATTACTAGAAAGCGATAGTCCACACATACTTTATTCACTGCAATATAACAGACAGCACTGGTAAATTTTCTGTTAAAAAAAAAAAAAAAATCAAAAGTACTGCTATTAATTCAGCAATATTTTATAAAACAAAAAAGAATGTGTCATGATGCCAGGATTTAAACAAGATTATTTCAGTAAAACTTGGGGAGTGGCTTTTAAATTCTCCTAATTTTTAAAGAGTAAGTTCCACACATCCTTGCTGAATTTAAAATCCCTTCTGGTTGCCGTAACATCAAATTGCATTCCAGCTGTGCAGTTTATTTGGAAATATATAAGAAAGTTGTAGAATTTTAACTACAGAATTAATAGAATTAGCTCTGCAAGTTAAGAATGAGATTTAAAACACTTAACACCTTAAAAAAATCCAAACCCCCAAGTCCCAACCACCACAATGTGTACAACATGAAACATTAACAAATAAAGTCGTGAAACTCTTCCCAGAAAGATTAGGCAAGTTATGTGTTTTGATTTTGTGTGTTTATCAGGGTGAAACTATGTAACAGAAATAAAATACATAAATTTAGGAGTTGGGAAGAAGCTATTTTTCTGATATAATCATGGCATCTTGGGAAAACAAAAACATGTAAACAAAAGATAGAACTAAACATCGTAACACCGAACATTCACTCAGAGCTGTGAAAATTTATCAGCAATGTTGAACAGTTCCCAAACAGATTATATTAATTCTGCTATTCATCACTATAGTGAAGTTATTGCATTCACTTTTTTTTTCCTTTAAGAGTAGTATATTTATTTATAAAATAAAATCTTATTCAAGCGTGTATTACCTGCTGGAAGAGAAAGGTTCCATATTACTTCCAGGAAAGACATCTCCATTAAAATGTGTATACAAATTATACAGATTATATTAAGGAGAAATATATATTTGTATATATTTATATATAGCAAACCTTTCTTTACATATGCCACTATTTAGGATCCCATCTACTAGCAGGAACAAGAGTTAAGATGATGGGAATCTCTCCCCATTCAAACTTCAGTTAGACAGAATTCTGAAGTGCCTCTTTGGAAGAAACTTCTGTACTCCCACTTTTCTGAAGTACCAGTTATGGCTATTTGGTACAGAATACCGCAACGGAAATTCTCTGACCCAAAAAATTCATTTCTGTGTCACTGAGTGAAATGGTTTTTGTTTTTTTTTGTTTTTTGGGTTTTTTTTTGTTTGTTTTTTTTTGTTTTTTTTTTTACTTTGAAAGGAGTTGTTATTCTTTTCTCACTCGTGGTCATAAGAAATATGTTGGTAGACTGCTTTGATCAAAACTGGGGGATTACACCACCATGGAACTCCCAGGACTTGAACACTTCCAAGAGAAATGGCATCTAGGTTCCTGGCATCCAGAAAACTAAAGCAGACAGACCCTGGTGGAATTCTGCATGCAGAGCATGTCTCAGGTGATTAGTTCCTAATCCCATTCCCAGAAACATCAGAACAGCAAGAGGGAGAATCTGAGCTTCCCTTGTACCAGTTTCATTCATCAAAACCTCAGGAAAGGAATTGCAGTACAAAATAAAAGTTCTATTTCAAAAACAGTTTTGGGTGGGTTGAAATCCATGCACAAGGCAAATCATGCTGCAGTGTGTAAAGTCATAGGGATGAGCTTCGCTGAGAATTTATAAGAGGTTTGTAGCTGCATATAAAAATATTTTACCTACTTTAAATATGGATCCATAGGATGACAGGATGAATCATGTTAGAACAAATAATTGCAGTTCCCTGTGCAGATATTTACACTTTGAGTGGTGTTCACAGTTCTGTCTCTGATCCTACTGCTCTGCGACATACTCCTTATCTTTCAGTTTACTAAAAAATACTTACAAGGTTTTTTGTTACAACTGTTTTGGTCTTTTTACTTGATGGCTTTGGTTTACTGTGATGGTTTTTGTACGTCCCTCCCATCACCAAATACCAGCTAGGCATTAATTATGTTTGAAAACAGACAGTACATAGAAACAGGCTTTTTTCTGGGTTTTATGTTTTGTTTTGTTTTTCTGAAGATGTGGTGAAAAGGGCTTCTGAGGTATACTTTATAATGGTAAAACTACCATGTACCAAGATGAACAGCTGATGTATTTTTTCAAACAAACGAGAATTGTAAGTAAATGCAGGGGATAGTATATTTAACCATGATGGTCATTAACATATGTAGATTAAAAAATGCAATAACAATTAATGAGTGAAGAAAAGTTCTGTGTGCCTTTACACTGCTTGTGTGCAGTGGATTACTTGTAAATACTCTTTGAAATTTGAATCTTTCTAAAAGAAATTAGGTTGCTCAGCTCTTACAGGTGGGATTCCAGAATTAAACAGAAGCTGACATTATGGTCTTCTCAGTGGTTGATTATACATATTTATTTGTTTATTTACAGCACATCTTTTATTTTTATTGCATTTTGGCAAGTGACTATGAATCAGTTGCCACAATTTACAGTTTGTCTTCTTTTACAGATATTACTGACAGGAAATATGTCGCTAAATGTAATTCTAGGTACTTCAATTCAACTTTATACTCACTGGTATTACACACTGTGTTAAAAAATCAGATTAAAGCATTGGCAGAGTCATACTGCTGATAGTAGGGAGTGATACAGAATTTTCCTGGTAATACCATCTGCCATTTCCTTTTTAAGAACATGGTTTCCTGGCAATCTAATTCTTATCAGTCCGGTTCCTGATTAAAAGACAAATAAACCCTGCAGTTCTTAATGTCTTCAGTGATAAATATGTTCACTAAATCAGACTTCTAATTATAAACGGATTTCTAATATCCAACGTTTAATGACTATCTTTCCACCCGCATGTCATTTTTCTTATCTATTATAACAGAACTGAATTCAAATGGAAAAATTTAACTTGTCTCTGCTCAACAGAAATGCAGGATTTACAGTATATTGCCCATCTCATTTCACATAGCCAAGTTTTTGTTCCATTCTTAGAAAAATTCTACACAGGAATAAATAACACATTTCCCTTGATGTCCAGATTAATGCTATCTTTCACTAACTTCATTTCCTATTCAAAATGGACATTCCTTTTTATTTCTAGGTGTTTATACCTTGAAGACAATGTTCACATGTATGATTTCTTTTATTGTCAACTCTAATTATCTTTGTAACCCTCTGAGCTCTTTTCACTTTTAAGAAGTCTTGGGTGTTGAAAATGAATTAGAAATAAGTGTGCTAATAAATATAACTACTTCCCTATGCTGTAAAGAAAAAAAAATTATGAGCTGTCTGCTTAGATATATCGACAGCAGCATACATCCAATTTTCAGTTAATTTGCACTATTGAATCCTCCTCTCTCCCTCTCCATTTTTCATCTTCGTTTTTCTGCAGACTTTTGTCACAATGGGAATCTGCTGGTCTTAATTCATCTCCCAGTGCATTACATTAGATTGGTTACTGTCTCTGGCAGCCTACTTACCCACGAAGTCCAAAGCCCAAAGCTGTGACATTAATCAGGTACTGTGAGGCTCTGGTTCTGGGGACTAAATTATTGACGTACAATTTTGTGTGATGCCTCAATGAAATCCACATAGGAATATCAGCATCGTACTTATTTATGAAGTCCCCACAAGAATTTTAAAGTGTCCAGGATAAAATGCAGCACTGTCTCCCAGGGGGAGCAGATTCTTTAGGAGAAAAGTATAATCCACATAATTTCTGCAAATATTTACACTTGTTAGTCTAGGATTTGCCACCTATACTACCTGTTGGATTATTCCACATTAAAAGTCTGCTTATATATATGTGAATATTTGTTTATATTTCCTAAAAGACAATCTTAAAATGGAATTTTGAAAGCCACTTAGTACATACATATTTTGCCAAGAAGCAGCTGCTCTCACCCAAAGTTGTTTGTTTGTTCTTATTTTAGTGAAGAACTGACTGAAGCGGAAGAGCTGAGGTACTAAATTAATTTAGATTGTAGTGAAGGCTTTGGGGAGTATTTGAACTCAAAATATCCTTTTTACCAGTTTTTCCTTCAAAACTTTATGTATCAATTCCCTGTGAGAATCCACAATACTCAACAACATTCTTTAAGATTAGGAGGTGGAGAGGTTCCTATTTGATACATTTTTTTCCTGCTAATGTCCTCATTTTAATTAGCTCTTGTTACCTTTTTTGATTGTCTTTAGTTAAAAATATGTTGTACTTGTTGTAGCAAGCTTAAGACATAACAAAGGCTTCCCACTGTGCAGCTGCACTAATCATCAGGTTTTAGGTTCTAATTATGCAACTTCTGAAGCATTAAGGTTCATATCTAACAATAAAGTGTTATTAAGGACAAATCTTTCTCTTTAAACCCCTGAGAAGCTATATACATCTGGATCAACAGGAACATGAAGTGCACATTTCTGTTTCAATAGAACTGTACTGTGTAGTTTAACACCACCAAAGATAATTTTTATTTTACTGGGTGAGTGGTCTAACTACCTAGCAGGTCAGTTTGGGGATGCTAAAACATGATGATTTTCTAAGCTGTCTCTTAAAAATCTGACATTTGTCCTTTGATATGGGTGTTAAAGAGTCAGTGGAAAGCTGCACAACAGAAAAGAATTTGTGGGTGCTGGTTGGCAGGTATGAACATGAGCCAGGTGTGCCCAGGGGTTCAAGAAGGCCAAGGGCATCCTGGCCTGGATCAGCAATATCATGGCCAGCAGGACCAGGGCAGGGATTGTCCCCCTGTACTCAGCACTGGTGAGGCCACACCTCAAATCCTGTGTTTGATTTTGGGTCCCTCACTACAAGAAAGACTTTGAGGGGCTGGAGCGTGTCCAGTGAAGGATCTGGAGAGTGAGTAATATGAGGAGCAGCTGAGGGATCTGGGGGTGTTTAAACTGGGTAGTTAAGCACGGGAATAGGATGTCCAGGGAAGTGGCAGAGTCACCATTCCTGGAAGTGTTGAAGAAACAACTGGACATGGCACTTAGTGCTGCTCTTTATTTGCCATGATGGTGTTCGGCCAAAAGTGGAACTCCATGATCTTGGTCATTTCCAGCCTTAATGGTTCTATGATTCTAAGATCACAATATCAATCAAGAGAAATGAGAGGAACTGCACAAATTTACTGTAGGAAAAGCAGCAAGTGAAAATGAGAAAACATCAGGCAACAATAGGAGAGAACAACGGGGGTTGTAGGGATTTAGGTTTTGATTTGAAAGTGAAAGCTGCTGTTGTCAAAGCAGTAATTGTAAGTTAATAAGAGAAAAAGTTGACATTTTTGGATATCACTTTTAAAATACTGTCATTCTTAGAGACTGATGACAAAAAAAAATTCCAAACCTAACAAATGATGTGTAGTCTGCCTTTTAAAAATTGTTGTTATTGTTGTTATTCTACTATTGTTATTAGTTTTTAAATCATCAATGCATTTTAGGGCTAAAGTTACTTTATCAATCTCAGAAACTTGAAACTTTTTGTTTGTTAAAAACAAAAAAATACGAGTTCAAGGTGAAGTCTCACAGAAGTAGGAAGCCCCCAGAACAAAAAGGAATGAGCTACAAATCTAAGCGTAAGAAAACAAATATCCTGGCTGATATCTGAACATGTGGAATATATAGTGTTCTGGCATCTTTATTCTTCCATCTGCTATTTAATACCTTTCTAATCATGAGTAGAATGGGGTGAAGAAGAGATCTCTATTTACATGCATACTGGGTGGTTGATTTATAGTACTCTAAAAATTTAAATTCTAACTTTAAGTTCGTCTCAGTGAAGATTATTGCAATGTGAAGGGTGAATTGTGCCACTGATATCTGCAGAGACACGATGGTTTAAACTTTCCTGAGTGTTAATGCGAAGCTGAGATAATGCAAAAAACATTTACAAAGTTCCACTAATTAAAGCCAGAATTTTTAATTATTTTTCTTTATCATGAAAGAAATCTATCTTTCTGTAATATACACACGTGTGTTACATTGTTACCTTGCCCCAGGCAATTTCAGCATCCAAATTGCTTGGCATCCCCTGTGCAGCCGATCTCTTTGTCAGTTCCGCGTCTGTCGCTGCAAGCCACTCTGTCAGAGCATTGATCTCTTTCCGTAGTTTCCGGGACAATTTCAAGCATTTCTCCAACTCTTGCTTTTTTTCTGTCACCTACAGAACGAAAACTTGTAGTTATCAACCCTTCGGTGAAAGAGGTCCAATGGTTTTTATATAACATTTTCTGTAGACCACTTTTCTATAAAAATTAAATTTGGGATTCCACAGGTGAAGTCACACTTTTAGTATAGGTATGTCTTGATTTGTTCTCTCAGTATCAGTAATTTTGCTGCTAGAATGCAAACGCCTACAAGAAAATTATGTGTATAAATATCCATTGAGTTTGAACCAGCAGCAGACCTCTGAAAACCTCCTCTTCTGTTTTGAAGTCGTGCATAGCAAATTAATGTGGAACAACTGAACTACAAGGCTTTCCTTGAGACACAAAATAGATGTCAAAATAGATGTTATGGATATGAAGCACTAGGGATGACCTCTGCTTTAGCTGTAAAGTTCTTTTAAGTTTGGTACATGGCACCTGGAAGGAAGGCTGAGTATTTATGTTGCCTTGTCTGTCTTACACTGCATTTTGAAAGAACAGGGCAAATACAATCTGTCTTGCAAGACCCTAAGACTCTTCAGGGAAAGAAAGAAAAGGTTTTACATAATTAGTAGAGAAAGCAGAAGAGTAAATTCAGAGATCTTAGATGAGAAAGTACACCACAACTGACATTAGGCAACCAGTAGCAAAAAATACAAATTAATAAATCATGCTGTGATGAAGTTTAAAAAAACCTAATCAGAGAAGGAGAATCAAAAGTGTCCCATAGACCACTAATATTTAAAAGAAATTCCTAATTAGCTTGAATGTTAAATAGTAATCAAGTTAAGACTGTAGCCATTGATTTGTATTTAAGTATTTTTAAATAGAAAAAAAATTCCTATAGTGGTAGAAAACTGGTATCAGCATCTACTAAAAATATTTTGGACTTTGCCACTAAGAACAAAAGTGGCACAATGATCAAACTGATTCGTAGATCAACTGTCAAGGAGAATTTGAGGTTTTAAAATGTAATAGGATGTTACAAGGTTCTGTACATGGCTTTTGCTATCCCTGAGTAAGGAGATGACGTTTGCCTAGGGAATAAGCAACAAAGTGTTCCTGATAATTTATTATCACTCTGTAGAGACTTACTACTGAAATCTCAGAACATTTCTTCTTCTGAATATGCTTTATGTGCTTTCTTGCATGCCAAATTTATTAAATGAGACCACAGAATTTACAGTCAGGCCGAGAGGTAAATCCCTGGGAAGGACCATAAAACTCAGCTTTTTAGAGCTCCATTCACACATGGAGCCAGGTTTTCTACCTCTTCTTCAGAAGAGTGTAATAGAAATTGTAAATAACATTACTTAGCAGCACTACAATGCAAAGTGCAACACCCTGAGCTTGACTGCCTGAGAATTTTTAACACCTGGTATATTACGCAATGAAGTTACTGATACTTGTCAAAACAGAGAGAATATTTGTGTTGCTATACATATCTCTAAAACCTGTTTATTATATAAATAACACAAAAACATCTCCACATACATTTCATATATCCAGAGGTTACTGATTAATCAGTTTGTTAGTACTTCAAATGTAAAGATGTATTTTCCACAGAAAAATAGGAAACAGTGCCCTCTAAAGGCCTTCTGGGTCAGAAAATGTGATCAGAAGTTACTTTATACATAAGGGGGCCTCTTGAAACAGTACTTGCAGAATCCCACAAGAGAATCTATGCTTGAAGATGTGTTTTTCCCTCAGACTGTATATTTCAGTCCTGAAACTTCCTATTAGTTATAACTATTGTTACTTTTGTCTTAAAAAGGCTTTGTCTTAATGCAATCAATTACTCCTGATAATGGCTATCCAATTCTTTTATTTCTATATATCTGGGCTTCTGTGACTTTCTCTTAAATTGTTAATTACCATGCTGTGTAAAAGTAAATGTGAGAAATTACATCTAGGGCAGCAGAGCTAAGCCAAGCACTGCAAATTTTTGAGACACATTAATTTGCAATATGGCTCACTTCAAGACACTAATGGCTCCCTAATGGCACATTTTTATCCCTTCATTAGTTAAGAGAGGTTTCCTACAATAATGGCACCTGTTTGCTGTTAAGTTAAAAATAATGCAGGAATAAATGCCACAGTTCTAAAATAATGGAGAGCCCAAACATGTTATCCAATCCCAAATGACAGCTATCCACATTTAATACAGCAGACTCCAGTTTTCTTGACACTCAAAAGATTGACGTCTCTTAATACCTTTACTTTCTAGCTAGAGAGAACTGTTTTAATTCAGATTCCCTAATGAGTACTACCTCTGTCAAAATAACATAACTCTTATTGTTTTATCATACTATAGTCACCAGGGCTTGATTCTCATTATCTGTTTAAACCACATACTGACTCTCAGTATTACCATGCGCTCATTTTCCTAGCCATTAATAATTTATGATTTAAATAATTTATTATCTAAAAATTTAAGAATTTGCTTTCTTTTCTGTGTTTTTCAAATGTATAAATTTGAGAAATAAACAGACAGGTATTATCTGTCATTCACAATTATCAGACATCCAGTTACAGCACCAAATTTACTCTAATCTAAAGTTTTAGTTCTTTGAATAGTTCTAATGAGGGCAAGAGGGAGAAAAAGGATTAATGAAGGATAGTTGTTAACTGAATTATTTAAATGAAGTATTCTTTAGGACAGTGCCACAATTCCTCTTTTGAGTGTTGTTAATATTGGTTAGGAGCCTGTCCATCTGACTCTGTTTAGTTGACTTTTATGAAAAATTGAGTAAACAAAACCTTTTCCCGTTGGGAAGTGGCTTACATATTAAGATACAGTGAAAATGGGGTTCTTGAAATTTAAATCAGGGAATAGTTATGTCAAGAACTGACTAGGTGCAAGTGCAGAAGCCACAAAGCATGGTGGTACACGAGTGCCTCCCAAGGAAAGATTCAGTGGCAAGAGCTTTTTGTTCAACAGATTTTTGAACAGCAAGAAATGGAAATTATGTACTTCAAGATCTGTACAGTCAGAGGCAGAATGAATTTAAAAGGTAGAATTTTCTCTTTTATGAAGTAGCTCTTTAAGTAAAACTCAATCTAAGTAATTTTCTGAAGTAACTCTTTGAGGCATCAAAATGAAACAACATTGCCCATCTGAACTCTAAAAACCAATGAACTCAAAAGAAAAAAAATTACCGTACTAACAAAGTAAAATTTTAAATTGTAATAAAAGAATTTTTTATTTTCCTAGATGGTTGCTTTTTTCCTCAGAGAAACTGAATAGCCACGCTGATGACGGCCTTTGCCTCCATTCCTTCTGTCCCACTGGGAGAACCTTGAAAGGAACCAGTAAAAAACCCCATTTCCTTACACACCAAGATTATTTTTAACTTCGCCAGTACATGGTTTTCTATTGAAAACATAGCACTTACCTTTGCACCCAATTCATTATATTGCAGCTTCAAAGCTGTAAGCCTTTCATCCAGTTCCTTTGGGTTCTCTGTCTGCTGCTTCTGAACAATCTGCCTCCCAGTTTTTATCACTGTTTCCACTTCAGACTTCACCTCACTCAGGTTTTTATATAATTTCTAATCAAATAGAAAGATAAAAGTGAAACACCACCATTAAAAGATGAAAACTAGAAAAGACCATTGATGGTATTCAGAATCCAAATGAACAAACTCAGAACAGCCCACCTTTATGAAGAGTGAGCTCAAAGATATGTCACTAAAACCAGTGTTAGAAATGTTATACATAAAAAAGTACACACCATTACTAATTTTTTTAGGCTGTGACAGAGGTTGTTCTCAAACTTAGATAATGCAGTATTTAAAACTACAACAGATGTCTTTTGTCAACTCATACAGAATGTTGGATGTATTTGAACTACAAATAGTCACTAATTGTAAAATCTGTCATTTTTTTTCATACTGTTAAACCTAGAGACTGGAAGGATAGAGGATTACCCCTACCTTTAGTAAGTGTCGTACTCTAAAAAATTTAATTAATTAAAAAAACCTACATAAAAAAGTAACAAAATGAAGTGGGCCTAAAATGTACAATTACTATTTTATTTACTTCAAGGTCGCATGTATATAGTCCACCTGCTTTCTAAGTGCTTAATATGATGATAAATTTTTCATTACTGAAAACCTGTCAAGAAATTAGGAAGCTGTTGTATGATGCACATTGTCTACATTCTGATGATATACTACAACTAGATTTTGAAAATAGGAATATTATGAGATTCCTTGTAGTTAAAGATGTTTTAAAATCACTGTAAGTCTTCCACAAAATACATCAGGACTGCAAAAGCCAGCTGCTGAGTGAAAACATTTTAATTCAGTACAGAGCTTCTAATTACCATGTCATTCTAATAAGAATGTCATTCTAACAAGAATATTAATTTAAGAGCAATTTCATTTAAGAAAAAACAAAGATCTAAAGCAGTAACATTGACTTTTCCCATGTTTATTTTTTTTTAATTTAAATTCTTTCTACATTCACAATCTGAAAGAGGTTGGGAGGGGGAAATCTTCAGGCATGCCATTGCCCCAGGAAAAAAAAAAAACAACAACGTAAAAAGCTCCCAGCAAACAAAGAAACAAACAAAAAGAAATACAGCAGAACAAAAAAAAAAAAAAAAAAAAAGGGAGAAACCAGCTATTTTTGCTGTTAAAATCTTCTTTTTATGATCATCAAGAACACTTTGTTTAGCTTGACTTCCCTTCAAGAGTAAAGGGGAACAGGATTTTAGTGATATTGAAGGCATATGTATAGATTTTCTGCATATTCTTTAGGACAGGTTCAGGTCATCTTTTGCTCTTGAGCTGAAAGAAAGTCATAGCATGCCACCTCATGGAAGTTTTAATCTAGGGGTTTCCATTATGTTTTGTGTTTCCTGGCTAGAATAGACTTGTGCCCTGTAACACCTCTTTTGGTTTCATCACAGAGCTCCATGACTGCAGAATATTTTGGAAAACAGAGCCAATCCAGGGAGAGAAATTCACATGCAGGATGAGAAGTGAGAATTAGAAAGGGACCCTAACTGATATTCTCACATAGTGAAAGTGCATGGCTAGAGTTTTGAAGGGGGTTTTTGTTGTTTTTCTGGGATTTTTGTTTTTTGTTTGGGTTTTGGATTTTTTTGTGTAGCTGATACTTTGTTTCTCATCTGAATTTAGGACAATAATCTGTAATTTTTAGCTTTCTCTGCATAAAGCCAATAGAAAGACAGCATCTTTAAATATTCACCATGCAATGATCCAGCTGTGATTGTACTACTTCCTGCTCAACACTCTTCATCTCCAGCTTGGGCACCTGCAATTTCACTTCATCTAGAATCCTTTTACATTCTTGGAGGCGCTGCTCAAAGTTGGCTGGCTTTTGAAACAAGCGAAACTTCACGGACACATCCTGCAGCTTTTTCTGAAAAGTAAACATGGGTGAGTAGCAAGTGTGAAATCAAATCAATGCTCACAAGTCTTAGTCCTGTTTCAGAACACTTAGAATCCATTGCCAATCAACTGTTTCTTATTAAAAGAATATAAAACTTTTGGGGAAGATGCCAGTGGCAGAGAATCTTGGGTCTTCACTGAAGCATAAAAATTCTTCCATCATCCAGGGCACTAGATGTAGCAAAGCCTGTGGCAAAAGAGCCCATATAGACACATAAAGAAAGGGACAAGTTTTGTACTTTTCAATATGCAAAATGTTCATGGGTATGGGTAGAAGAGAGATTTAATGGCTTGAGGATAAGTAACCCACATTGTAGAGGGAATGCTCTTCAACTCTATCAGTTGCTGCTTCTTGGTATGAGGAACAAATCTTTTAGACCTTCAAAGAAACCTAAATAAAGTGGCTTGGCAGCAAGTAGGTCTAGCACAAACCCCAAGATTTAGAGTATAAAATTGATTTATATTTCAATTTCAAAAAAAAGCCTGACCTAGAATAAAAAGAAAGAAATTTGAAGGCAGAAAAAAGCCTGTGACAAGCTTGGCTTCTAATTTCACAATTTTCTATCTTTGTGCATTAATTAGACTGCTTGCTCACATGATCCCTAGCTCAGGGGGAGGGGAAATAATTAAAAATAAAGCAAAGAAAAGGAATTTTAATTATCTACTTCAAAAAGAACTCATTTCTCTATAGAAGTAAAGAGTGAAATACTATTGAATAAGTTTTTCAACTGTCTGGGGAACAAAAAAGAAGAATAAATGTCACTAAGAAAAGTAATTAAATAGGAACTCAGCATCTGCAAACACACTTCTGATTTTTTTATCTTCAAATCATGGACTCTTTATTCCACTACAGTGTGGTCTGTGCTATACAAATTTCAATATACTGTAATAAGGCATAGAATTGGTCTATACATAGGCACGGGTAAAAACCCTTCCCACATCTATCAGATTTCTGAAAAGGAGGCAGGAATCATGAGCAGCAAACAATCTGGAGTACCACAAAAATATGTAAATATCCAGCAACTCCTTCCAACAAATTTATTCACTAAATGCTTTTTATGACATTGAGATACAATGAGATAAGAAAGGAAGTCTTTCTGTCAATAAATAAATGGGCAATGGAATAAAAGTAGGAAACAAGGGTAGGAATAAGTGGTCTTATTTTTCTTCAATGTGTTTGCATACACTAAATTTGTATATAATTAGTTTTTCATTCTCTTCTGATACTTCATTTTGATGAAGATCAAATCCTGTGGGAATCTTGCATTACAGCATCTGTATCAGTTACCATTTGTGTTGGAAACACTAAGCTTGATATACAAGTGTGATCTAGATTATCTTTTAGCACTCTCACTTGAGTTCTCACAGATAACAATAACAGCTATATTATATACTTATATTTATCTCCAACAGTTTTAAAATAATATCATCTCAATGCTTAAAAGCAGCAAAACAAGAAAAGTGGGTATTTTGAACAACTTGGAACACAAAGAAAACAAAAATGATGTACCTGTCACAGCATAGAAGTCATTGTATTAAGCTATTTTGTACCTGAATAATGTGCTCATTTTTGATCACTTTGTTTCAAAAAGTAATTTTTAAAATAAAAAATTTATAAAGAAGAATGACAGGTTTATCATTCTGCTTATCTAAAAGTCTCAGTATGCTTTAACATATTAGTCAGTCTAGAAAAGAGACAATTAAGGCTGTATTCAAAAAGTTGACTAGAAAAGCATTCAGTACTGAATTTTGAAAAATAGCTATTCATTAGAAAAGATTTTACTTTCACGTAACAATTCTCAGTTTGTTAGGACTAACTAGGTATTATATCACTACGGCAGAAATAGATTTTTATTTTGCTAATCATACTTTCCCTCTTAAATTTAAAAATCAGAACTTAACTCCTAGCCTACAATAATACAAAAAGCCAGGATCAATTTTCAAATATAGTCATAAATATTTGTAACAAAGGGCTCAGCTTCTACCTGTTTTGGTAGTTGATATTTACATTATGCATGTAAATTACTACGTTTTGCTTACATTTTATCTAATGTTAGCAAAGCAGTCTGTCAAGATGACCTCCACCAATTTTTCAAAACTCAAACTGATGCTCATCGTCATCTAGAGAAACCTTACAAAGAAAAAAATATCTGCACAGAGGTGGATTAATAAAAAAGGCACCTATAAAAGGGTAATGCTCCCTTGTGTGTTGCTGAACTTACAAACATTTATTTACACGGTCATCTGATGACTGCATTTCACTGATGAAATAAGGGCAACTTCAGAGCTGCCATGGAGACCATCAGAAGGTGAGTTAGTATGAAGAAAGGCAGAAAAATGAGAAAACATAAATATTCTCAACAAAGAAAAGCTAGTCCTGCAGATAAGACGAAACATTAGAAAAAGTCAATTTGTTAATTGCAAATTAATTAACTGCTAAAAAGCAATTAATGTTACCAATAATAAAAATTAAAACCCAAACTGAGGTGCCTAGAAATTCTTGATAGGAATGAATTAAAAAATGGCCATAATGAAATTATTTGTCCTTCTAATGAATTATGACAGTTTGTTTTGCCACATACAAAAAAAAAAAAAAAATCCAAAACCACCAAAAAACCTCCAGCAAAATAGTCAAGAGCCCATCATTAATGGGTAAAAATGTTTTTCTTTCTCTGGTGTTTATTCAATCTTCTACATTTTCAAGAAGGTCTCTCTGTGTCTATTAAGATAGACGAAATAACACATTATTTAACATTTTAAACTGATGTCTGTGTTGTATAGCTCAGTATAATTTGTATTTCAAATGCAGTTCTACTAAATATTTTCAAATATTTTAACATATTTTTAGCCATAAATATTTTCAAATACATCAAAAATTCTATCAAAAAAGCCTCACTGTAGTTTTATGTCTTGAAACTTCAGCACATTCAAAGCACCCCTTATTATACAGTGTCCCTACCAGCTGGTTACAAAAGTCCTGCACACCCTAGAACTGCTGCCAATGTGACAGGAAGGCTGGAACTGAAAAATGAGTGGTAAGAAGGTATGGATGGTATGCTTTATCGCTCTTGATCTTCTGGCTAGAAAGGAACAGCTAAAGCAGAGGAGATACCTTAAGAACACTTCATGGCAGAGTAATAGTACCACTCATACTACTGATTTGAGTGAATGAAGGAAAAATGGAGTAAATAAAGTTTCCCTACCTGTGCCACATCAATTTGGGAAAGCACTCTTTTGGCAGCATCTTTACCGTGGTTTCGTTTCTTCATTTCTTCCAAGCTAATCTCGTGGCTTGTTAATTCAGATTGTATTTTCTGTTGGAAAACAAAGACAGCAATCTGCAAGGTTTGAAGGAAAACTGTCTGCTGTTTACATTATTTGGAACAATTGATTTCGAAATGCGTTGAACAGCAGTACTAGTCTGGGCAGCACTGCCAGTAGCACGAGTAGAGGTGCCCCTCTACTCAGCCCTGCATCTGGAGTGCTGTGTCCAGCTCTGGGCTTCTCAGCGCAAGGGAAACATGGAGCTCCATGAAAGGCTCCAGCGGAGGGTGACAAAGATGATTAAGGGACTGAATTTATTTTTTCTGAAGGAAAATAACAGTTTTCATTGGTAAGAACATTAAAATTTAATTATGGAAAAAAATTAGAAAAATTATTTGCTTGACTATTCTTAATTCTTCTTATTTTCACAGTAACACCAGGCAAGGTGAGAGAAAACTGATCAAAGTGTCCTGTAAGTATAACATCATCTTCATCTTAGAGAGCTCTGCTATATCTAAAACAGTGCACAATTTGTGGTGTACTACCGACCAGAACCTATGTTCAGTGTCACTTTTCTGTAGATAAATGCACAATGACACACAATTCATTATTATAATAACTTAACCAGCAATGTGTGTTAGAAAATACATTAAGTCTGTCTGCAAGATCAGAGTGTGATCCAAAGAAAAACATCAGCTTTTTTGGTTCACCATAAATCAACCTTACAAGAAATAATTAACTTAAGCAGTGTTGGCTAGTGCAATGCAATGGAAAAGAATTTCCAGAAAATATATTAATACAATATACTTCAGGATGATTCACATATATTTATGTTTAAATTGCTGGAAAATAAGAAATTGAAATTATTAGCAGAACTGCTAGACAGCACTACTGAGAAAAATTACCCAATGAAATAAAGACAAGAAGATATGTTCCCATCATGAGATGCATTTGAGGTCATTACTCCTGCATTAAAAAATGATTTTATATTCAATCCTTTTTTTAATGGTATACAGCATTTTTCAGATACTCTGAAGACCAGGTATAATTTAAAATATATGCACATAAATTCATCTTACACTACAGTAACATTTATAGTAAAAATTAATATACATGTATTTTTAATCACATTTTCATAGGTTATTAAGTACAAAACTGTGTACACAATACACTGCCCATTTTATATGGATATTATGTGGTTATAATGACTTCTATACCATTATCATGTATTATGTATTTCCGCACTTTACTGAAAGCAGTTTTTCACTGCTTGATACTGAAAGTTATGCCATATTTATATTCAACTTTTATTGAAAATGTATTAAAGTAAATTTTAAGAAAAAAGACTTGCAAAACTACATGAAACCACTAAGTCTTTACTAAGTTTAATTTCAAGAATATATATATGGCTCTAAATTAATCAGTACTATTTTGAGAATTAAAATATTTCCCTAAAGCAAAGCATTTGTAAAAGCAAAATGACTAGCAGAAAGCTCCAAATTTAGATGATTTTTTCTTTTAAAATTATCATAGTTGTATACTTTTGATTTGTCATATTTTGAGTTCTCCTTGATAAGGCTATTTAACAAATGGTCAGAAACATCTGGAGCAAATAAGAGAATTTTTCCAAATTTTGAGAAAACAAAAATGGTCAACTAAAAGAATGATTCCATCAAGAAGAGAAGGTTTATTTAATTGCTGAGCATTTATTTTTTCCTTGTCTAGGTTTAAAATTCCCCCTTGAAGTGTGTTTGAGTTGTAACAGAATTATCTTCCATTTTTGTGCCACACACAGACTACACTAGTGGTGATTCAGGATTAGTTAGTACCAGAAGCCAAATAACTTTTTGATGTCTTGGATGTTAGACCTGCACATAAATGGAAGAAGCAAGTCTGAATGTTAAAAAATATACTATATCACACCCAGTATTTCAACAGTTTGCTTCTGCACCTCATCAACGAACTGGTTTTTGGTTGCATTTTCCAATTTACTTTGTTCAACCTCAGAGTCACTCCAGAAAGCATATAACTGAACAGTTCTTATCTGAATAGGTCAGAACAGCACAGTACAGATAAGGGTAGTGTTTAAGCAATTAGGTATTATGGGACATTGCATAGAGATTGTCCTATCTTACTTTTTTAAAGTGCTCTGCAGGAGAGAGATGAAGCATCACCTACTCTGACATCAAAATGTGGAATCGAAGAGAACAAACACATTAGAGGAAAGATTAAAAGAAAAGTTAGTAAGGCTTGTAGCAAGGAAAGCCTTTTTTTTTATTATTTTTTATTTGCTACTGCTGCTCATAGGCAGAAAGATTAAATCAGTCCTGAAGAGATACAAAAGAATTTATAACACCTGCCTAGGATATCCATTATTATTCAATTTTTAAATTACCACTTTGACTTTTGTGTCTCTTTTGACTCACAAATTTATTGCATTGACTTCTTAACACCCATAAGAAAACACTATTTTTTCTGCTATTATCCCCATCTCTTCTTTTCTCAGTGGCTCCTGTCTATTTCTTTTCTATTTTTTTTTTTAACAAAGAGCAAAACCTTTGCCTTCGTTTAATTTCTAGAACATCAGAATATATGTGCTGTATGTAATGAAGCAATAGTATTGTGCATAAATTATTGTGTCCTACTGGTTAAGGATTCTCATTTGCTATCAGTGGCAACCTTTCAGGAAATTTGCAAAATTTTTATTCATATATATATATGTAAAAGTATATAACATATAGATGATGATGTCACAGCATGAATGACACACAGGTAAGTCTTAACTCAAACTACATACTTATGGACACCAACTCTCATGAAATATTCACTGGAGAGTCCAAATGAGAAATGTAGAACAGGGTAGAACCATGACTGGTAAGGCAAGACTGGAAGTTGGACATGATAAATGCAGTTAAAAACACAGTGTTCAGATGCTATGGAGATGTGTTAGAGGGTGACAGCCTGTATAGTACAGAAATGTGCATAGATATTCAAACTTAACACATAATAAAATGTAAGCTTATGCTTCTGAATAACACTTATCAAGCTCTCCCCTCTGACCACTGATCCACATATGGCTTAACAAAACAATTCTCACAATTTCCAGGAGAGGAAAGGTAAGTGTAAGTAACTTTAACATTTTCCTAAGTAGACAGCTGTGAGTTCTTCGTCCCAAAATATTAGCCTGAAGGCAATGAAGTGTGGCATCATTCTTGTTAAGTAACACCTTGAGCAACTGAACAATTCTGCTATTCTATTCATCACATTAACTTTGGTTTTGAACAAAGCACAAAGATACTATAAAAATAGATTAATAGCCACCTTCACTTAGAAAACAGCCAGGCATGTAGTGCTTATCACTACAGAACTGAAATTATCCAAGGAATTTATTGAAAAGGTAGATTACTTTTGCACTTTTCAAAAACACAATATTGAGTTCTTCTCCGTACCACAACTTATATAATTTGACTGGGGAGAACAACAGACAAGTGATTTGTCATATGCAGGTGAGAAATGAAATAAGTCTGTTTTCTCTCCTAGAGTGTAAAAATGTTCATGTAGTCACTCAGACTAAGCAGATGTACAAAATGGAAATTCTCTCTTCCATCAAAAGTCATTGAATAACAAAGCTACAAATAATTATTTGGAAAATGTTTTCTCATATAAATGTAATAATTTTGGTAAAGATTTGTTTTCTTCCTGACAGTTAAAGAATACTTGAAAAAAAGTCATCAACTGCAAATTCTTGTGATGATGGCTTCATTCTCTGTATTTTTTTGGTAAGTTTAGAAAATGAAAAAGTCTTCCATTGGGATCATGAGATCAAGCATACAAATAAATATTCCTTTTGGAATATTGCTTTAGAATTTACCTCACTCGAGGTTTTGTCATCATTGGACCTTGAAGAATCTGAACTGATTTATCTCTGTGGTTGCTGTTAGGTTTTTTTTGTCTGAATACATCATCTTTAGTTGTATTCCAAATAATTTGGGTAACACTGGCTCTCTAGCATTAAATTCTCAGTGCCACATGGTGGAGTAAGAAGCACACAGAATTTATATTCAGAAAGTGATCCTAAGGAGAAGTTGAATAGCACATATTTGACTCACCTTTCTTTCTGTCAAGTTTCTGAATAAGCTAAACTGATCATTTCACTTAAAAAGAGGAGCTAAATATAATTTTCTCAGGTTAATTTCTGATCAGCTGAAACAAAGATTATTCCTCCTATCAATGCTCTAAATGGACTTGAAATTTTTGAAGCAAACACACAGAGCTCCCAAGCCCTCAGCAGCTTTCTGATTATAAATTTCCCCATATGTTCTTTTAGAACATATTCAGCAACACATATTGCTGAATGGTTTGCTAAATCCCTCAGCATGGAAAAACTGATCCCTGTCCAGAAAGCAACACCACTGACTGAAAGATTCCCATTCCAGCTGTGCAGACACTATTGTAGGTATCTTACATGAATAAACTGTTTCCAGCTCTACAAAAGAACTGTGCCAGCAGAAGCTCCAGAGGAGACGTGGCCATTCAAGATGTGTGGCAACTGGCTGGGGTGGCTCTTTGCTGAAGGAATGGCTCAGTCTATTTACCCACATAAAAATGATTGTTTATTCCCTTTCCCTCTAAGGATTTTAAAGAACTTCACAACTGAACTTCAGAGAACTTCAATATTTGCATTAAACCTGTTCAGTTGTTAATTAAGTTTTTTTTCATTAGGTCTCACTGGCACCATAAAATAAAAACATGAAAGGGAAAAAATCAGCAGCCTCTATGTTGGTTTTCCCACAGTGGATATAATACAATCGGGTGAACCTGACATGAGACAATAAAATCTCAAGAAAAATGACAAGTTCTGCAAAGGCACTGAGCTGAAATTTTCCTATGAAAGTGTGCTAATTAAGGTTGATTGGGTTTTGTGCTGCTTCATTTTCTGAAGTTCTGAATGACTTTTACACAGTCTGTAGCAATTCCCGATAAAGTACCTGAGGATGCACATAAACCAGATGCATCCACGGACGTGTGAAGCATACAAGGGTCCAAACACACCATAAAAAAAAGAGTACATTTTCATAGCAAATTTTCTTATGTATTCATTCTATATAATTACAAGATGAGAAATTCAACTGAGGTATCTTTAAAAAAATGTTAGTTTTTATCTTATTAAAAAAATTGCTTACACCATTCAGATTTCTGGGAAGGAGAAAAATAATTCAAGAGAGTCAGCAGCTAACATTGTTTAGGGTTCAAACTGAAACAATTTGTCTAAATCTGTTATTATACTGATATAAATTAAAATAAAATAAAGTAGGATAAAAGATATTTTCAAAATAAGACTGAATCCAGATGTGGTCCTATTTTCCAAATATAGAATTTATAGTCCCTACATACACATAGAAATATCTGCATGCACCTACAAGTGCACACACACGCAAAAAGGTACTGAAAGGTACATCTATCTACATGTTAATTCAAAAGATGCAGTAACCTTTATTTCTGAAAGGAGAGAAGAAATTATTTTCAGGGCTGCATATATTCATCTCTGAATATATTTAAGACCATCTAAGCTACTCCCTACAAGATAGTAATTTTTTTGGAAAGATTTAAAACTCTACAAACATGCCTAAAAAACCACAACTGAATGCCTCTTCTAAAATCATTATAAAAACATTCATTTTCAACTTCCCCACAGTTTTTTCCCTGTTTGTTTACTTTCATAATATGACTGCCTAAATTTAGATGAATTTAACAGAAAAGTTGAGGTATATAATATTGTAGAGTGTTAATAGTTTTATTGCACAGATGTTTGGTTTCATTTCATTCATATTCTTACCCCCAATGCTGCAGGAAAGTAGACTTTACAGAAGAAAGAATGAAAGAGTAAACACGATAATTAGATGCACATTTTTATTTCAAAGGCTCAATAAACCATGTGTAAAGATTGGAAAAAGCTTTTTCCACAGAACTTATGTGAGCTGTGAAAGTTTAAATATAAGTACATTGATGTGCACATGATGAAATAATGAACAATGTGGTCTATGTTTCAATAATTTAGTAACAAACCTTAGGCCACATAATCAACTTTGCAAAAGAGCCATCCAAGAGTAGTGAGGATGAGTTTCCTCTTTCTATGACGGGAGCTGGATTTTAAAGACTCACATTGCCTAACCTTGTTATTTTAAAATTACTGCATAGTCTTCCATGATAGTTATAGCTTTTTACATCTTTTGGACTGGTATATAATATAAATCAGAAGGAAAATATGACTTTAATAGGAAAGTAGCTTAAACTTCTCAAAGTAATCCTACACAAAATTTACTTGCACTTTCATGCTGATCATGTTGCAAATCCTCTTTAATGAGAGGCCGAAGGACAACCAAACACTCTTTGGTTGATTAAGAAAACTAGTAAACACATGAGCTCAACGTGTATAACTTACCTGTGCTTCCTGAGGGACCTGTGCTGCATCCACTCTGTCTGCAGTGTAGGCTGTTAACTGTTTGTCAATAACAGCCAGAGACTCCTGGATCAAGCGCAGTGTTTTGTCAGTCTCCTGTGCAGATTGAATACTCTGTTCAAGACTTTTCTGTCTTCTCACGGCCTAAAAACAATGATAACGTTATCAGCATTCACAGTAACAATGCATATAATAAATTTTTTTCCACACATTTTTTTTTCCCCAAAAAATTCAGGCAAGGAATCAGACACAGGACTCCTGACTTGTGCTCATCCACCTTTTTGTAGGATAAATTGCGCATCTTTTTGCCACCCATTTGTTTTTCTCGGTAAGAAACAAACAACACCCAGATCCACAGACAAGTTCTAAAAAATGAAGGATCCCAAAAAACCAATGTGTAAACTGAGGATTTCTATTCAGAGTGCAAGATGGCAAAGCTGCATCATCAAAGCATCCTGACAGTGCTGTCTTTCTGAGGCAGAGAGGTCCTCCTGATCTTATTATATAATTCAAGAGACTTTGTTTACTGAGAATAGTGTTACTGTCATCACAATCCTATCCAAGGCAATCCACCTCAGTAAGTGAGAGGCATAACAACTCTCTTGAGCTGGATTTCTCTTAGATGAAGCATAAATAGCTGTTTGGAAAAGACAATGCCTACTTTTTCTGTAATGTGGGGAAAAAAAAAAACCTAAAAAGTTGAATCTTGCTTCTAGTCCCCCAGCAGTGCCACCGTGGCTTTTTACATGACCCTTTTTGGAGAAGGATGTTTTCCTTTCAAAGGAGTTCAGTTTATGGTTTAAAAAATGAGGGCAATAAATTCTCCATCCAATTTGTCCTTAGAACATGCTTATATTAAACACTTCACATAAATGAGTCAGCTTTAAATATTATTTGCAACACTTTAATAAGGCATTTATCAGGTAATAAATAACCCAGTACATTCTTCCATCTGTCATTGTGTCTACCTGCAGACTCATATTTTACTTGGACCCCAGCTACTGCCTGGCAGAGTTTCTGCTTTATACAAAGCACACAATAGTTACCAACAACTTCAAATTCAACAGAGTTTTTCTGTGTACAAGCCCAGCCATATTGCTGATCACAGGATAAGGTGACTAACTTTCTTTGACATTAATCAAAGGTGAAAGCAAGCACCCTTTAAATAACATTGCTAGGTATCCTACCATTTTTCAAGTCAAATCACACGTTTTCTCTCTGGTAAGCCAGCCATACTTTATTTCATACCCATTACAACACTCTCGCCTTGAACAAAAATATCTCTCAGCAGTTCAGTGAGAATATTTGATATATCTGTACCTTCTTCATGGAGCTCTCAGATTCTTACAGAGCTTCACATATAACAAATGAAAAAGATTATTTCTTGTGAGCATTCTTGCTAGCTGTTTGACTTAGTTAAAGGATAGGGATCCAACCAGTATTTTCTATATTTGTTTTTGTAAGCTGCTTTGTGCTATTTCAAAACAACTGATCAGATAATCTTGTATCACTGCCAGTTCCAGGAACCTTCCATGGAACTGAGCAGCTTTACATATCAGACTCATGCTGTCAGTGTTAATGGGAGCACCTAAACCACCAAGGTATTATTACCCTACTACATTACTAAGGCTTGCTACCTAAATTACTTTTATGTTCATCTGACTGCAGATTTTAATGTAAAAATCTTCTCAGCCTGTTCAAAGCAGTGAGTTTAAAAACAACAGCTGAATTTAAAAACCACAGCTCCCATCTACCTTGGCACTACTTACTACTGATTTGTAAGCCTGGCTAAGATATAGACTATCAATCCATTTGCGTCACTATAGGGTAGATTGAAAGACACATTAGCTCAGAAACAGGATAAGTAGCTTTCTACATCTAATGGGTAAGGTCATCCTCCTGGAAGCTTGGAAGAACCCCCCTGCCTTAACTGATCTCTGTGGTTAACTGTTTAGGACTAACACACGCTCCATGTCCTTCTGTACAGGAAAGCTCACCATTTAAAATAAGACACTAATAAAGTTCCACTCTTATGAGTCATCCAAAAAAGTGTCTGCACTTCCTAGAGAATTCAATATTAAATTTAGTCTTATCTGAAAAACTAGTTTTATAGCAACACCTGAAACTCTGAACCTCTGTCAAATATTTGGAATTAGGGACTTGTTTAAGTACAGATACATTTGCTGCCAGCCTTAGAAGCAGACTGCATGCATGCAATGAAGTAGCAGAATGCACGCAAATTCCCAAAGCCTAAAACACTACAAAAAATAAGCGGTGATCGAAAAATTGTCATCTTTGTGCTGATATAATCAGAAACTATGTATATCAAAATCCCATTTTAGAATACAACTGGAAAAATTAAAAGATTCCTAAACTTGTTGATCAAATATTATAGCAGATTAGCTTAAGGAAAAATTACAACAAATCGTTGCCTGAGTGACTGAATTTTTACATTTGTATTTCAAGCAAATATAAAGTCAGATAAATACATATTCATGCTTGTGATGTCTTTATGTGCACACAACACATACACAATGACAAAAAATTCCCCTTTCATTGTCCTCAGAGAGAATTTGATTACAGCCTGAGAATCTGTGTGACATTTTGCCTCTTCCAAGTGAGCTGAAAGTACATCTTTTCCCAAAACTGTGAACAGTTTAAGTGAATGAATGGATCATGTAAGACCAAGACATTAATGCAGCAGTAAAAGAGAGGAATTATTTTGGCAATGGGAGAAGAGCCACACAGCTGAATGTTGGGAAATAGTACCTCCAGAGTTGTGATGATTTTCTCAGATATAAATGGGTGCTATCTTAATTTTTTGTCTGTATTGCTTACTGGAAACCCTGTCCTGCATGTTCACCTAAAGTCAAGCCCATAGCTGACCCTGTTGAATTCCCACACCAAATGTAAATGAAAATCTTTACAATAATCTTATAAAAGGTACGATACACTCCTGTAATATAACATATTTCTACAATAAGCAACAATTGATTCAAAAATTTAATCTTTTTCACTAAGTAGGTCCCTGGTACTACCACTGGCATTGCAGAATATTTTCCTAATTCAGTGAAGGGGAATGCCACAATATTGAGAAGCCTTCTTCTTCTCTTTCCATAGAAAAGAGTTGTTGGTGGACATAAGCATTAGAATGCTTTACAAAAAGGAGTAGTGATACTACACACTTACATCTCTGAAGCCGAATTTCAAATTTGTCCTTACAACCCATGTCTGTCTGTGTGAAAATCTATATATGCCTATTTTTTAAAGACATGTGAGAGCTGAGAGCTGAAATTTTATGTATCTATGCTATAAAAATATTTTAATTTATGATGTCCTGTTTGATTCATTTGCTTATTTGTTTCCTGAAATATTATGGGGTTTCTATTTCATTGTGAAAAAATCTAGATGGCTTAACACTGCAGTGTGGGTCTGAGAAGATAATGAGAAGCTCCAGCTTTGCTATCAGATCATAGTCAATATAGCTGAAGGCTTTGGTCTCTGAAGAGAAGTAGCTGACAGTTAATTTCTAAACAGAAAATCTCAGGAAAACAACCAACTCTTTAATTATTTCTGAGCCAGCGAAATGTTGACAGCTGTCAAGGAAAACTAATTCAAAGAAAAAAAAAAATCTGCTGTTAGGCACTATTAGAATGAAAGAGAAACAAAAAAAAATATTTATGGAATAAATTTTTAAGTCTCTACAGGGTTTTTATAGATTTTTAGTGGGTTTATGATAAACATAATACTTTTTATGATATGATGTTCTGCACAAATCTGTTTACAATCTACCAAAAGCCAATGTTAAATGCAGGAAATAGCAACATTGCATATTACCCATATAAAATGTAATATTAAGGGAAAGGACCATAGTTAATTCCTTGATGTTGAATGTTATAAAGTTGTATTTATAGATATTACCACTTTTTTGACTAAATAAGACATTTCATCTGTTTAATGACATCAGTCACACATGCAGTTACTAAGATGTTGGTTAGAGTTTTACGGTTAAAACCAAATAGCGTAAGGCAGTACTTAGTAGTTGGGCTGTGGGAGAATAATAGCACAAAAGCTTTTGAAAATTACAGCACTTTTACTGCAGGGTATATTTATTTAAAATGCAGAGTTCAGTTCATTAATTAGCTTATAAGTTACAGCTTGTGGAAAAGGGTCTGTTAAGAAAGGCAGAAATCTTAGCTTTTTGGGGTTTTTTTGTGGCTCGGTTATACACTTGTATTATTGAGAAACGTTGCCACAGGCAAAGTTAAAAAGTTAGGAAGCTTTAAAATTCCTTCTTAACTTGCTTAAATTACTTTAAAATTTAACCTGACTCTTGGTGTGATAATGATTGTGACTGAGATATGTCACAAATTCTCTGTACCCTGTTACAGTGTAGATACTGTAACACGCGTATCAAACAAGGAGGCCCATGGAAAAGGATATCTATGGACCGATTCTTGGTAGATGTTTCAGAGATGTTTATTTCTCCAGCCACATGGCCGGGGCTCTGCTGAGGAACTGCGGCAATCACGGGACCTGAGGGTCCTTGCCCGCACAGGGAACACAAAACAACCAATGGGGAACGAGGCTGAGCAGGGGCAGGGAAACCCCGTGCCTCCCCCCAGGGCCCCTCTCCCAGGGCTCCATGGCAGGGGAGGAGACCCCGACATTTCACCTGTTTATTTTTAACAAGAAGAGATTTAGAACTTAACATTAAAAAAAACTGGATAAACATAACAAGAACAGTTTCAAAACGAGACAAGCCACCCTCCTGAGTCTTTAAATGTCCAAACAGATTCTCTAGAACATCTTAAGGCTGACAGAAGGGAGACAGGACTCTCCAGGAATGCTTTGTGGGGAAACTGAGGCAGGAGAGGGTTTAATTTCTTCCCTCCCCCTTTTCATTACCCCCTTGGCATCGGAGAGGAGTTGTAAGGAAAGGGAATTGTATAGGGAAGCCATGAGGTGAAAAATGGATTAGGAATAAACTAGGGATGGGGTAAACTTAGGAAAGGGTTTATATTGGGTATAGGGTAAAAGGGGAAAGTAGGTTGTGGGTAGGGAAGTTGCTGGGATGGATATTGGTTATAATTTTGTGCATAACAGCTGCCTTTGACTGGATTACCTCCAGGCCCAGTAACATTTGCTGGTTGTAAACCCTTCTTTCCTTGCACTATATCAAATTGTACAACTTCCCCATCTCCTACACTTTGCAGGTAATTTCTAGGGTTTTTCCTTTTAATGGCAGTTCTATGGATGAATAAATCTTCCCCTGTATCATCTTGTGTTATAAATCCATAGTTGTTTTTTACATTGTACCATTTCACAGTTCCTGTGATTTTCATTGCTACAACTTCTCCTATCATGTGCTTGCGTGTTCGTCATGGGTGCCGGTCCTGCGTGGCTGCTGCCTTGCTGACTCCAATGTCTCGGCCGGGCCCCCGCGTTGCGTCTGCTCCGCGCTCTCCGAGTGGCGCTGCTCCGGTGCGTGTCTGGGCTCTGCGCGGCCCCGCGCCCATGTTTCGGCCGGGCCCCCGAGCAACGACCCCCCTGCACCCTGCTCCAGCACGCATCTTGGCTGGGCGCGGCTCCGCTTCACCGCCGCCAGCCACCGCCCGCACGCTGCTCCTCTCGGTTGGGCGTTCACGGGGCTCGCTCCACCACGCGCTGCGCAGGGCCGGGTGGGCACCGCTGGGTCACCCCGCTCCTGCTGCGGCTCGCTCCGTGGCCAACACTGCAGCTCACGCTGTTCCGCCCGCACGTGGGAACTGCCTCACTGCTGATCAGAGAGGGCTCGGTCCACGTGGCCGCGGTCGCACGGTCCCTGAGGCAGGCCTCCCTTCGCCAAGACACAGCTGACATTGCTCAACAGTCTCGGTAACTAAATAATATTCATGAAAATATTCTTCCACTGGCATATATTTTGACTCAGAAATTAACTGTGTCCAAACGGTATTCCAAAAGTCTTTGGTAACAATCACATCCCAAGAAACATAGAAAAAGTTCTTAAACAACCATGCCAGGACATGTTTCAGTTCCTTTTGAGCTTGAATTAAGCTAAAATTTACAAATCGTTGTTCAAGAATCTTTTCAAGTTTAAGATAAATGTCCATATGCGGCTCTGAGAGCCAAAAGTCTTTCCACGGTTCCTCCATAGTTTAGAGATGGAACAGCAAAACAAAACAAGAAGAGAAATCCTGAGTTTCTAGAGTTTACTCACACATCAGTCACTTAGGGATCGGGGATCATTCTGCTCGCATTATGCACCATTTGTTACAGTGCAGATACTGTAACACGCATATCAAACAAGGAGTCCCGTGGAAAAGAAATATATATGGACCGATTCTTGATAGATGTTTAAGAGATGTTTATTTCTCCATCACGGGACCCAAGGGTCCTTGCCCGCGCAGGGGAACACAAAACAACCAAGGGGGAATGAGGCTGACCAGGGGCTAGGGAAACCTCGTGTCTCCCCCCCCGGGGCCCCTCTCCCAGGACTACATGGCAGGGGGGAAGGGACCCCAACAGTATCCCTCACATCAAATTCCAAACATGTTAATCTTTGCTTAATCTCAGAGTAGATTAATGTTTGTGATTAGACCTAAATTAGAAACATGTTTTTTAAAATTCAAAACATTACCTTTGGACCCATGATTTTTTAAGACCCTCCAACCTAGAACTAATTCTTCTGCAAGTTCTAGTAATATTATGCAGTGTGCTTTTCAAGTAAATGCCTAGAAATATATGACCTCCCAGCCATTAAGTGATATTCAGCTTTGATCAATTGACTTTTCAAGTAAATGCCTAGAAATATATGACTTCCCATCCATTAAGTGATATTCAGCTTTGATCAATTGACTTCCAAACCTGGAAACCATACCAGGAAAGATTTTTCTATCTTTTTAGGTTATCACTGCAGGCAGATAATGCCTCAGAACCTGTAAAAGCAGTCCTCTTGGCAGCCAGAAATCATGTGGAGATTGGGTGTGAAATATTCTTTCTCCTCTGGAGAGGAGAGCAAAACAGAAAAATTGTGTCAAATGATGAATGCGTGCTCTTTGAAAGAAACCAAAGGTAATCTTCAGGGGAGTCCTAAAAGGAATTAAGAGATAGGACTCAACAATAATAATTGAATCTAGTGTAAAGTCCATGTGAACAATAATGTTTTGTACAGTTTTCTGCAAGCATAGTCTCAAGAATATCCGATTGTCATTTCTGAAGTTTGCTGGACAGGATTTAAATCACTTTCAGCATCACAAGGGATGATAGTTGCTTACAATATTAGCTTCAAATCCTTCAGTGTTTCCTAAATCCAGTATATAGAGTTTTAAGTGAATCAGTCCTTGAAAAGTAAGGATAGGGTATACTTTGCTTATCAGCCAGCCCCAAATGTTCAAAAGTAAACTAAACACACTCGGTCTTTGTTAGCTAAAGAAGATAAGGCATATAAACACAGGCCATTATCTGCCTTTAAAAATGAATCTCTATCTCAGCAGCAAAGCTGCATTGTCTTGCAGCATCATTCATATGGAAGTGGTTGGTTTGGTTGCTCTATTAGTAGTGAATAAATATTTCACAAATCAGTTTCTGCCCACATGAGCTTATTGTCTTGGTAATTACCAGCACAATTATTCAAATAGAAACAAATAACTTCACCACTTTAGGACTACCAATCGGCCAAGTGAAGAAGTGACCTTGACCATAAGCTGGTGTGTGTTATGTGCCTGCAATATATATTATACAAGGAGAATGCTGCTTGAATTTCAAGAGACTACACAAACAGCACAGAAAGTTCAGTACCAGGAATCTATGAAAAAAAAAAAAAATTATGTTTTTCCACTTCAGAGTAAGATCTCACCATTAGTATTTAACTACTCAACATCTGATCAAGCTTTCAAAGAAGCTTTTAAAGAAGCCCTCCACCCCAATTTGCCTATTTTTGAAAGAAATTGGAGAGCAATGAGCAAATTTCTAATATATTTGCCTATATTCTCATTGAAATTATTTCCAGAATTTCACACAACATCTTCATGATATGCTTTTCACACTAAATCCCTGAAGTTTTATGAATTTTGATTTAATATCTATTAGTGGTGACTGAATAGTATTCAACTATCACTCAAAATGATTATTTGAAAGTCTTGTTCTCATACCCTGGAAGCCTTCTGTATGTTCCTAGTTTTCTCCTTCAAGTCAGTAAAAAATTGACAAATACAAAGAAGTAGAATTCCAGAGAGTCTACATATTTTTATAAACTCACAGGATTGAGATTATTAAAAAAAAAAAAAAAAAAAAAAAAAAAGAGCAGGTATACAAAAATTTCTATTTACATTTCTGTTATGACACTGTCCAGTTACACAGAATTACCTGAATGCCTGCACTGCTCCAGTGCTCCAGGCTCTTTCCCCGACTGGGCTCTTTCCCTCCCCAACCTTCAAGTTTATTCTCAGAACAGCTGAGGACCCTCCCATAATTTTTATTGTAGTGTGTTTACTTCCACTGTTTTCAAGAATAAGTATATTTCAAGCACCACGAAAGAAGTAAAATTCTTTTCGTTGTTATGTAGATTTTCATCCTTCTAATACACCTGCTTTCCAAAAATCTGCACTTGTGCGTCATTTATATCCTTGTAACCGAGTAATTTTTGACAGTTTTTGTAGGTCATCTTTGAGCATGTTCTGATTACAGTCATAAAGGGGCTATCTATGTCCTTTGCTAGGTCTTCCCCTAATAACTACTTCTGATCTTCACCAAGTACTGAGCTGATGTCTTCCTCATATTTATAGCATATTTCTAGATTTGGCTCTCCTTGTGTTATGTGTTTCTATATTGAAGCGTCTTTTCAAATCTTTCATTGATACAAGTGCACTTATTGTTTAATGAAAAATATACATGTAAAAGATATTACTCATATTTCATTTTTAAAATAATTTGCTTCTCGCTAAGAGTTTTGTCAGAGAAAACATCCTACGTATTCAATTTAAGATTAAATCCACTAGTTGGTCACTATGGTTTTGAAATTTTGGGGTTACCTATTTTACTGGTTTTGGCTGGGACTGAGTTAATTTTCACTGCAGCCTGTATGGTTCAGTGGTTTGGATTGGTGACCAAAACAGTGTTGATAACACAGGGATGTTTTAGTCATTGCTTAGCAGGGCTTCTACAGTGCCCAGGACTTCTCCTTCTCACCCTGCCCCTTCCAGCGAGCAGGCTGGGGGTGGGCAAGGGGCTTTGAAAAGACACAGCCAGGACAGCTGACCTAAGCACCACACAGGGTCATGCTCAACAATAAGACGAGGTGAGGGAAAGTGTTTTCAAAGTTGTCATTCCACAGGGACTGGCTGAGTATTAGTCTTCTGGGGGTAATTTCTTCTGCATCACTTGCTTTTACCCTTTTTTCCTTTTACTTATTAAATCGTCCTAATCCCAATCCATGAGTTTTCTTGCTTTTGCATTTTCTATATCTCTGTCAAAGCACCAGGAGATGTGGAGTCTTGTGGTCCTATGCTGCCTACTGGAGTTAGCCCACCACACCCATGAAACCACTTCTAACATAAAATTTTGTTTGTGACCTGTTCAGTAACTGTACCAACAAAATAACTTTTTTATTTTTTAAGTGGCGTTAGATTGTCCTCTACTTAATGGGAGGACCATCAAATATACCTCCTGCTGAAGTTCTTCCCATCGAGTATTGAACTTGTCAAGTTTCTCATTGATCAATTCATCCAAGATTCCACCATCTGTCAAAGTCTGAGCCAGTTCCCGAATCTGGTTGCGGTTATCTTCTGGATGTCTCATTAAACGTTCCAGAGACTGAAAAAAGTCAAAAAAAGTAGTTTATTTTCCTTTTTGTAAATAAGGTTCTACAGAGCAATCCCAATTTGCCTTAAAAATATAAGAAAGAAATATCACGTTTCATATAAATTAAAAATAGAGAAAAAAAGATGAAGTACTTATGTTCCATGCCTTGATAAATAATGTTCTGTACTACTTATTGCCAAGCACAAAGATTTTTCATAAAGCAATAAATTTACTGCTTGATTTTAAAAATGTGGGCTATGCCCAATGAATTCAGTCAAAGTAGTTGTACTTTAATATAAAAAACTCACTTGAGTATCTAAATTGATGAAATTCAACATCAAGAATGAATTATCAATGCAATATTTTGTATTTTGATGCACTAAAAGTATTAATTTAATTCCTACAAATTTAAAAGGCTCTATGAATAAAAAAGAATAATAAACAAAGTTGCACTTCTATGATGGAAACTTGCCCTCTCTGAAGCCTTCAACATTTTTTGACTGTCTGAACTGAGGTAATTTTTTTTTAAGAATGCTTATTTTATCATTACCAAAACTGTCTATGACACCAGCCATACCACATTTAATTACTGTTTCATTTAGCTGGATTTGAATTCAAAACCTCGTTTCTTTAATCTAGTGAGAACTTAGGACTTTACAAATATTCTGAAATTTGCTCCTGTGTAATGTTAATTCACAGCTTCTTTAGAATGACATGGAATTTACAATTTATTTATATGTGATTTGGTAATTTAAGTTAGCACTTACATCTAAAGACTCAGAAATCTCTTCTGCACCTCCCTGGATATTTTCAGTTGCTTTGAGTTTCCGTTCGATCTCATTCAACCATTTATTTTCTACATCCAAATATGACAATAATTCACGCCAACATGCCCATACCTCCTGATGAAGAAAAGGTTTATTTAGATTGAAAATCTCACTGAAAATTTTCACTCATTAAAATACTGAATACATTCATGCCTTATCCCCTAAGCAACATGGTTGATATCTGAGGCTTATGGAACAATACAGTTGATTTTTATTTCCCACTACTCACATGAACCAAATTAATATAAAAGACAAGAAAACCATCATTTTGATTAAACAGAGAAAAACCACAGAAAATAACATGAAAAAGTGAACACTTTTGCAAAACACAACTTGAATCTTCATCTACTATTCACTTTATATGTTTTCTGTAAAGTTTTTTTTAATAAAAATATGAAAGTGAGCAGAATTTTTAAAGACCCATGTCAGAAATTTATGTCTTTATTATAAAAAGCAGTTAGATTCCTTATATATTCTATATATTAATTGCTTAAATAACATGTTCATAAAATGTCAGCTTTTAAGAATTCAGATTGAAATCTCTATGGAAATTAATTCTAAACCGCATTTAGTGCAATTTATGTACCTTTTAAGTGCTAGAGTACTAAATATAATGTTGTAAAATGTTCTTATTCTCCTGAAATTAAATTATTGTCTAATATTTTATTTATACAGTGCCTGAAGATATCTGCTTAAATAAGCAGACAAAAATGGCACTATATACACAAACAAAACATTTAAACTCTCCATAAATAATCTCTTTTTGTACCCTTTTTTTCATTAGTAGAACTTATTAATGTTATTGAAATGTATTACACTCTTGGCAGATCAAGCTTCCCAGAGTGCAATTCATCTCACCTAACTTTTCTCACAACAAATGAGGGTTATAGAGGGATATTAACATGCAACAACACATCATCAATGATCAGGGTAAATACAGATTACCAGTTTAGACTACACACCTAATTTTCCACAGTGAAATTCAGACAAGATAATTTTTACTCTGGTATATTATTGTGCTGTATGAGGTTAGCTCTTTCAAATTATTCATAAGCAAAATACAGCTCTTGCAAAATTCACAACAAAAAAACCACACCTAATTCACTGTGACTACTGTGTAATATAAAAGCAGTGCCATGGCAAGAATCAGCAATGGAGTTGGCCGAAATGGCAGGGTCAACTTGAAATACATGAGAAATATTCAGTTTGCCAGAAGATCAAATGCTGTTTCCATGCTGAGATAACACCACCTGACCAGCTTCAGGGCCATTCAATCAAAATCCTTTGCCATGGAAGAGAGAAGCACAGAGTTGCTGATAAAGAGAACATCACAGGGTTGCTACAAAGCCAGATTCCTGGCTTGATCTCAGGAGGGATAAAACCTTGGGCAGCCATTGCCATCTTTGACCCAAGAGCCATGTCTCAGTCTTTTCTTGTAACACAACTCTCTAGCAGATATGATTCTCAAAATAACTTTGTGTGTGGCTCATAACATGGGGTATTTGGTATATGGCTCATAAAGCGAAGATAGCCTTGGGCTACCCACGATCCCATATGATGATATATCTGTGCTCTCCACCTTACTTCTTGCAGTTAGGAGGGCTATAAATACAACGACTGACAAGATATCAAACCTCCAAAGTCTTCCACTTTCCATTCAGTCTGCTGCAGAGTTGCTGGTAGCTGGTAATTAGAACATCAAGCTCCTTTTTCAAAGCCTCATGAGCTGCTGGTGGAGCCTTTGCTATAAAATTATTCACAGAATCTGTAATAAGCTTCACTTTCACCTCTTTCTGCAGAGCTTCCTCCTTTGCTCTCTGGAAAGGAAAAAAAGAGAAGTTGTAGTCCTGGTTTAAGAAGGAAACTGATTTCTGATAACTATCAGTGTTCTCTGACAGAATCCTAGAGGGAGAAAAAAACTCAAACAACACTACAACAAAACAAAATACAACAGGAAGCATTTAATTCCCCGACTTCCTGACATAATCTTGAATGCATCCAAAAAACTTTTGCTTCATTTTGTTGCCAATACACAATACTCAATATAATTTAACATCTCACAGCCATCTAGTGTTCTGGAGCTCTCAGGCTAATGGAACATTTCAGCACTTTTTTCCCTCAGGAAATTCTCCAAACACTTTTCACTTTTAGCATCATAACTTATGAACCACAAATGACAAAACAAAAAAAAAAATCTGTTTTGCTACAAATCCACATACCCAGATTTAATGGCAAAATCACAAGCTCACTTACAATTAAGTTGTTCCATAAATTTCCATATATTATGCATATTCTGACTGGCAGCAAATTATTTGTTTCAGTAAATAGTGAGACCATCAGTTGCATGGTCTGAAGCTCTCAAACACTGGAAAAACCCATGGAAAATGAAGAGTTTGAAAACAAAGTGTTGGATAGATTGTTAAAGCCATATATATAATGACAACCAGGTTATTATCTGGCTTCCTGAATAGCACAAACCAAACAATTCACCTTTGAAATAAGAATTAAGCCCACATCCAGTGGCTCAGCAAAAGTGTATTTAAGCATGTATCACAAGTTAGTGTTTTTGTCCAAAGGCCATGTTCATCCCACCTGAAGGAAACTTTACTAATTGAAATCAAAATATGCTGTTTCTATACTCCTATATTAAAGACACAATATGCATACATGGCACACACCAACATGCATCCTAAAGTCCTATTTTTTTTTTCTGCTCACTCTAAAGCAAAGACAAGATATAAAACTGATTTCATTCTACTGCTGCTAATGCCCAATTTTTAGGAATTACTCCTTAAGTAAAAAGAATGTTGAAGCTACATCCAAATCAAATATCCAATAAAGCAAAGAGGAAAAAAAGCAGTGTGGTGTTGAGGAATATCAAATATCTCCTAGCATATTCCAGATAGAAATTACTTCAAGCCACCTGCTACGTTTAACTTTAGGCTGCTAGATCTGAAAAGGCACTTTTCTAAAAAGAAAGAGTAGACCTTTCTTTACAATGAGAGCTTCAAAAAAACTTTGAACACAGCTTAAGGAATTAATTAATCTTTTACCTTCAGTTCCTCAACAGCTTTCTGTAACTCATCGGGTGTTTTATACTCAAAATCTCTTTCCAGATATTCTTCCTCAGCTTGTGTTATCCACTCATGCATCTCTGATAAATCCTTTCTGAGACTCACAGTCTTATCCAAACCACCTTTTAATGCAGCCTTCTTAGCATAGGCCTTTAAGAAAGAAAAGATTACATAGTACTTGAAGCAAAGCTACTGTACAAACCTGACAATATTTTAGCCTGAAAATAATCAAATTAAATCCTATAATAATAACATTGCTGAAATTAGGCAGATGTTAACAAGTAATTAGGTAGATATTAATAATAGACAATCAAAAAAGTACTAGATTTGTGTACACCCTTTTTTAGCGAATCATGGCTGTGCAGAATGAGTTTGTAATGATTCTACAACAAGAGTCTGCACCATATGCTCATGTCATCAGAAAGAAAATCTGGAAAAAAAACTATCTCCCAGGGACTATTTTCTGTGAGATGTAAAAAGAATAAACACAGGAGACTTTGAAAGTGCATCCAAGGATGAAACCAAAGCCTCTTGAGCTATGAAGTCAGATGACCTTCTAACTAGTTCGAATGCAACTTACTAGAGAATAAAGCAATATTCGTATCTTCCTTCTGCTGATAAAGTCATTAATGAATGTCTCAGAAAGGTGAATATCCTAAAAATAGGTAAGGAAAAAAACCCCAACCTCCTATTGGAAGAAACTATTTATCTTAAAGGGAAAAATACTACTGTTAAATCATTTCCTAATCACTAAGTGGGGATCATATAATTGTGTTATATAGCTCATGTATAAAACAAAAACTAGATAATATTTTAGATTACCTCCATCTAAAACCATTCTCTGATTCTATTCATTGTCCATTAACCTATCAAAATTGTCCCTGATTGATCTATCTTCCAATAGTATTAAGAAGTTTGCATCAAAAATAGGAAGTCGTACTGATGCCATTTCTCAGAGTTGGGCTTGCAGAGCTTATTGCTCCAATATCCTGCTCTGTGGTGCTGCTTCAGTAAACATTATTTTCAGCAGTATCAGGAGAAATTTTCTTAGTATTTGGTCTTAATTTCTGACTTTTATTGGTTTGTTACTCATCCTTGAGGACTGGCTGTTTAACATAAATGCTGTTCTACATAAATGTTGTTTTACAGAACAAAATAGAGCAACAATCAGTGAGTATAAAAGCCGAATTTTATGTGGCTCTGCAAAATTGTCTCTTCCTCAGCCTCAGCACCAGAAGAGAAGGTAATCTCCCTCCACCTGAAAAGAGTATCTGAATTGTCAATGACAATTGCCAATTAACATATCTCAGTCATATTAACTGCATGTATATCAACCCAAGCTGACTTTTCCAAATATTTTCAGGAAACCTGGACAGACCAGACTCATTTTTGTATTGACTACTCAATATCTATGATTGAAGAAGTTCTGTTAGAAATGCCCACTGAAAGGCAATAATCTGTGCCTCTTATTGAATGAAATTATTACAGACAGATTTTTGGGGAAGTCAGAATAAAACTGTGGCAGACTTCTGTACTTGTAAGGCAATACTTGAAATTTCTGTGAGAGAAGTGCAAAAGTATGCCACTTATTAATATCACCAAAAAAAATGGAATTAAATACTCCATGGTAGTGAAAGGGGAAAGACTACAAAACTGGATCAATAAAATCTCTTACAGATTTCAAAGATCAAAATTTTAAAATATGTTTATTAGAAAAATATAGAGAGACTATTTTCCACATACAAAGTGAATAATAAAAAATTTTAGAAAATATATACCACATTAAAAGGTAACAGTTTTACTGTTATGAAAATATATGTTATAAAGGTAGACAAGAGAAAAAGCAAGTAGGAAAAATTTAAAGGTAATAAAACATGAACAATCTTATTTGAACTGTCATAAAAATAAGAATCCAAATGTCATCGGTGAAATAATAGTAATTTTTAGCTTCCTTACTCTCCAAAATTATTAATAATGTCTTTAATTAAAATAAAAGAGCTGTCCTTTCCTATTATGCCCCATTCTCTCAACTCCATGTGACTACTGGAGACTAATTTATACACATGCATATGTGCACATACTCTTAATTCTGAGTTACTGAATTATGAACCCTTCACTGCTTTAACGCCTTTTTTCATCCAGAGCAATAACAAGAGATTACAACAATGTGTAAGAGAACATAAAACTAAATACAGAACTTGACTGTTTTGGCAAATGCCTAAACAACACCTTCAGAAATCTACTTTTGCAGGAGCCATAAATGACACTGCTGTTAGATCTAATATATTAGTACGTAACTTTGTCATAAAAATAATAAGGTACTGTTTTATAATATAAATGAATATACTTTACATGTACTGCTACAGGCTAAATTACACTCTGTAAAATATTAGTTTAATAAATACATCTAAATTCAGCTTCGTATCTACTGCATATGTACAGAAGGACAAATTCTGCCAATGATAACCCTGATGATTAATTTCAAAAGAACCAGTCACAGCAGGAGACTTGGTACCTGTTGGCAAATGTGGTCCCATTGAGCATTGAGATCCTTTAGCTCTGACTCTATTCTGGAAGCAAATTCTGGCTCTGCTTCTCTCTTCATTTTCTCCCCAGTCTCATTAACACTGTTCAAACTGGGCTGGATTGTCTGGATATCATTTACTAAAGCCTAAAGAAATAGCAAAAGATTACGCAAGCAGCATTCACACAAAGTTTTAAATATGTTATCTCTATGAAAATGTGTCTACATGAGATTCTGAATTGTCTGGGGTCCAGATCTCCAGTCAAATGAGTACAATCAACAGACTTATCTATGAAAAGAAACAAGAAAGAAATGAGCAGCTCTAATGCGGCAAGCTATTCTATACCAAATAAAATTATGTCATTTTTAAATGTTATGTATGCCCTGTAAATACATACTTACATAATGTTACATTACATATATTATATCTCTTAAAATGCTTCCCTGCTGTTGGTTGAAGAAAACATGAAAATACATAGATCTTTTATTCACATTTCTGAAAGAACATTCCATTATAATAGTGAAAAATAATGATAATTCTTATTTATATAATGGCTAAGAGAAAGTATGAGGAACTTGCAGTTCTGTAAGATCACTGTGTATGTTTCGTAATATTTACACATCCTGCCAGAACATTTACAGAACTTGTAAATTCCACTGAACATATAGACAGGGACCATCACGGATTACAAGATTCACTGCACTAACACACTCTGTTGGGACAGGAAGAAGAATTTGTAAACCATGTGATGGAAGTACCAATACTTCACAATGCTTTAAAACTCTACTGGGATAGCATCTGGAACTTGTAAGTTTAGTGAAAAAAGAATGGATATAACTCAGAATACCTACAAGTTCTTTTGTTACAGTCGGAAAAGTTTGTAAATCGTGTAAGAGATACAGAAAAAGATTTTTTGGCACAGATTATCGAGATTAAAAAAATAAATAAGCAACATTCGTGAACTCAACAAAGTAAATAAACAGTTGACTTTAGAGGCTAGTTACATATTATTTGTTGTATTTGATGTTTTGCTCCTGCTATAAATACATAAAAATACTGTCACTGTTTGTCTCCTTCTGGTATTAAAGTTTTCATGTTTTTAACTGAATTTTCCTTCAAACTGAGGACATGCAAAAGGTTCAAATATACTGCAGAAGGCAATCCCCTTAAAAAATGAATCTATTTTTAGGAACGGTAATCATTTGTGTAACTTCTGTTTTAAGCTCATCTCATAGAAAGTAATTGAGTAACTGTCAAGCAGGCAGGTAATACTCACTGTACACTGCTCAAGCTGCTTTTCCAGTGCTTCTGAGTCTCCAAGGGCAGGCCACTCCTCCTTCAGAAAAACATCCACTTCAGCCATCCACTTCTTCAGTGTTTTAGTGTCATTCTGTGTATTAAAACGACATTTCATTGCATCACACAAAACCTGACTGGCAAGAGTGTAATTCATCCTGACACTACAATTAAACTCATTGCAATGTAATTTCAAGATTATTGAGCTGTCTGAAAATACAAACACAGCAAACAAGGAAAACCAATTTTACCTGGGACTGTCATCAACACTTTAACCTGCACTTTGACCACTTCTGACCAAGTTTAATGTGTCTACGAGTAGGCAACTTTATGGCTCTCAAATTTATGCCTTACAAATATCATTTGTGTTTAGATACTGCATGTTTGTTCATTGGTTCCTTCTATGGCTTCATACTACTCATATTTGGCATTTAATTCAGGCTCTCCTATCAAATCTTCTGTGCTTCCATTTAATATTCAGACTCCTTTTGGAAGTTATATGCTCTAGTGCCTATTTTTCTACCAGAACACAACACAGAAAAATGCCCTCATTATTCAGAATGAAAAAAAAAACAATGTAACTGAAAGAGATCCACTTCAGAAACTAAAATCATATAATGGCTCAATGAGTCATTTCAGAGTCTCTCAGTTACTGTTTCTAACACTAGAATAGAGACATTATTTTCATAGTCTTTACTTAACTCTTGCAATTGATAAAAAAATCTGAACATCAAATACTTGGAAAGAGGGAATGCTACTAGTCCAGGCAACATTACATAGGTAATCTAATAACTTGAAAAGTAGAATGAGATTCAAAAAACACCACCTAAAATTACCTTAAAATGCCATCTTATGTGAACAGATGCACATATTAAAATAAAAATATATATGGCAAAAAATTTAAAAGTAAATTTTAAAGCACTTTTTCATCAAAGTATTTTCATCACCAATGAAATACATATTGATATTGATATTACTTGCTGAATGCAAAGCTGAATTAAAGCACAAAAAGGACATTAGAATAGAGACTTTCTCCTAAAATGTACACAAACGTGCCTTAGTAACAATTATGAGATAGGTAACCAAAGAGAACATTTCCCTAATGTGACTGATATATTTAAAAACAACAGTCTACCATGGAAAATTAAATCAATTAAAAAAATTAATCATACAAAAATTATCAGTATACTTCAGAATGGCGATTACCAAAACACTGTTGAAATATCTACTGTGCATTCCATTATCCAACAGTAAAAATAGTTCAGAATCATATTTCATGATGAACCTTTAATACCTTTACAAGAATACTTTAAGTATAGTTCATTAATGTGGTAAAATATAGATCTGGTGGGATTTACTTAAAAAGAGATTAGTCTCCAGCTACCAATGAAGATCAAATGTATGACTCTCATTTTCAATCAGATTGTAAATCCATTTTGTTGATGAACACTGATTTCATCATATCCCATACTGATGCATTTCATAAATTATAACAGCTAAAACAATAATCTGGATGAAATTTCATTCAACAAGCTGAAAAGACAATGACTTTTATATTAGATGTGTACCATAGGAATTTCAGGAATAAATATAAGGGCTAAAATTTGTGTGCATCCACAGCTTACACAGATTTAAAAATGCGTGTTTTATAGAGCATGGTCATGATGTTCAGGACCTTTTTAAGAGCAGTGGGCAAACCTCTAAATTTGACAAAGGAGTGGGAGTAGAGACAGGAGGGAGAAGGGAGGGAAAAGACAAGATCTTGAATTTCTTAAGCAAAGTGCCTTGCTTTTTTTATGTGCCACTGTTTTGGGAGTAGGGTGGCATCTGTGAGGAGAGGACAGGTGCTGTCCTGTGCTGGATGCAGTTCCAGCTTCCTCCTGTGGAACCACCACAGTACATGGCTGATGCTACGGTGAGCTAGTGATGCTCAGTGACAACGTAGTTAAGAAAGGGCAAAAATGTCAGACAGACAGAGGAGAGGAGGAAAAAAGTGAGAAACAGCCCTACAGACATCCAGGTGAGGTTCCAATGCTGCCATTCTAAATACCTTAAATACACTTTTGCTTTCTGGAAACTGATGCCAAGATACTACCTACCATATTACAGATGACTTTAATTATGTAAGTGGGTTCATTAAAGTCAATATGGTACAGCTACTTCAGATGCATGATAAGTGCTTCAGATACATTGAAAAAGGAAGTAGAGGAACATTATTTACAATTTTTACTGAAATTAAATTTTTTTGCTATTGAAAGAACATAGGCAGAAATAGCCACAAAAACAGAATTCAAAGTAAAATCTTGCACCCATCAAAATCAAGCAGACATTTAAATACATTTTTTGTACTGTTTTAATCATCTCACTTTGGTATTAATTTCTGGAAGTACCTAAATGTGTTCTGTCCTAGTCCATAGCAACAAGCCACCACATACAAGCTGAGGCTGAAATAGTTTGATTAACCTGGAATCGCTGGAGTTTGCTCATTCGCTCCTCCAGTTTCTGGCAATGTTCCGCCAGCTGTGCCGAGAGCTTCTTCCAGCGGCCAAGGACCACCTCAATCTCTGATCGGTAGCTCTGACTGACTTCTGCAGGGGCTTTCCTGGACAAGTCTTCCACAGTTGTGCTGAGATAATTCAGGCCTTTGTGCTGCTCTTGCAGAGAACTTTGTAGAGCCTATGAATAAGAAGCAAATGGAATCCCGATACATGTGCTAGGCAATTCTCTTTGTTTCACAAACACAGGCAAGACATAGAGGCCATCTTTGCTAAAACAGGGAAAGGCAAAATTTACTGAGCAATTTAGAGTTGTTTTTCTCATGCAACATAGCAAGTAGGATTTTTTTAGTTGAACTGAGAATATAACCCGAGGTATTTATACTTGTTAATAGATGTGATCTACATATATTTCATTAATTTGAGATAGGAATTTACTATGGCCCTGTTGATTACACTTTAAAAAGAACCAGGGAAAAAAAACAGAACATGGAGAAAAAGAATAAACTTAAGAGAACTGATTCTGTGATATAAAGTTTTTTATAATTTCTCAAAAATTATGCAATTCTCATCCCAAATTTACTTCATCTATTTTTTTTCTCTATATTCTACTTTTTATTTCTGACTGTGCATCAAACAATATGGTCATTAGACATCCAAGAGTAGAAACTCTATCAGACATTGAGATACAGGGAGGGTTTATGCCCACTGGCAAAATTTGTTACACATTTGTGACTGCTTGTAAATTTGACAGGAAATCTGACAAAAGACAGTGCTTCATTTTGAAAATCAGAATCGTTTTCAAGTCAGCCCTGGAAAATGAAATGGCCTAAATCTATATTTAACTACCAGAGCAATCATCTAAGGAGTATTTTATATACCATGGAGACATAAAAGGGTTTTCCTTAACATTTTCAATATCTTATAAAATTGCTTTCAATGGTGAACACCACCTTAAATTCTTTAACTTCAGGAATCAATATAATCAATAACTACCATTTCCTGAAGCCCTGGCCTAAAACCCAAATAGGCATTATTTACTCAAGATCCACAGGCTTCAGCAGATTCATGTACCAACTCAGAGTTCTGTTCTAAACTTCTCAGTGGGGACATTCATGCCCGCAGCTTGATCACTCACCTTGAACTCCCTGAGCCTCTGCTCCATGATTTCATATTCAGCAACTGCAACCTGAGGCACGGAGAGTTTAGTTTCTGACTGCTGCATCCACACAAGTATAGTGTTCATTGTCTCCTTGTAGTGTGCAGGAGGCAAACTGTCAAAAACTACATTCAATGGGGAAAAAAAAGGAAGGAAATAAAGGAAGGAAGGAAGGAAATAAAACAATTTTTTGCTTCACTATTTGGTTTGCTGACAGAAGACACTTGATAAAAGACCAAGCCTTATTGAAGCCTATGGCTGTTTGGCAAGAAATTGCAAAAGGTCCAGTATGTAGCAGAATTATAAAAATAATTTTGGAAACAAAAATATTTTGAAAAATAAACACATTCATTCTAATGTGTTTGACATTTATCTGCCATTTTATGAGTTGTGTGTCATTTGACCTTGTTATTATAGGTCAGAAGACATCTTATATGGCCAAGACAACTATTTTAAATACGTCTGTTCAGAGATCAACAGACAAACCATTGTACTTAACCTAAAATCTAATTTCAGAAATGTATTAAGAACTGGGGTTCCCTTTTATGGCCCATGTTTATGTGTTCAACGTCTCTGTTCAAGTAAAATATTCCATTTAAAACATCTGTTAAAAGCTTAGAAAATTAATCTTCCTTCTACAATAAAGTTGAATTTTATTGAACTCTGCTTATTGTGCCAACATTACAGCTGCTGCAACTAGACAACATCTGGCACACACATGAGCAACTCATTAGCAGAGACATTCCCTCTGCCATCAACAACAGTTGCCTCTATACTCACTGAAAAATGTACAGACAAATAGCATGGCTGGTTGGGACTGAAACATTTCCAACTTGTACATAATAATGAACAGCTCAAAAAAAGTTACACCCATTTGTATCTCCTGTATCCTCCTCCATCTTTCGTGCATCACAAAGAAATGTACTGAAAAATAATCCAGCTCTCCAAAAAGCAGTTTTGACAAACAACATAGTTAAAGTTTTTAAGTGCAAGATTGCTTACATCATACAGATGGTTGGCAGAATGTACTTCAGATTTTAACCTAATTTTTTAGTTGATCAATAGAACGCTATGTGAAAAAAAATACATTTTCAGTTAGATATCATAACATACTAAAATCAGGACAATCTCTCTTGTGGAGTATGCACATTGTATGGCAAACGTTCCTCATAAAAGACTTGGCTGATCTGATTTATGACATATATCTGGGGATTTACAAAAGATAGGACTTAGTAGCAGGAAAGACAAGAATTTCTTCCCTTGTGATGTATTTTTGTACACAGAAAGCAATAGTAATATATTCTTGGAAACACAAACCCAAACATTTTCCACCTCATCCAATAACATTTTAAATCTTTTCTTTCCTTAGTGAAATTTGTATTGTCTTTGATTCATTTAATCCAAACAATTTCCACTTCAGAATAGAACATACATTTAAATTCTTCACTCCAAGTGAATGGAGATATTATTTCAGCAGCTCAAATATGTTAAAGAGTTATACAACTCTTAACTGTAGCTTTATTTAGAAAAATGAAATGGAATTCAGTATTATGATGCAATGTTTGACTTCTCTAAGTTATTTTCCCCTTTAAATGAAAAACAAATCTTATGACAAATGTATACTTCAGGCATTTAAATAAAATAACAGCTATTTTTGGTAGTACTGAAGAGGACCTCAGAACAGGTGAAAACCGCTATTGCAAACTCCACCAAATTGCATCAAAGTCTTATCCTGCAAGTTTGCCAGTAATATTAAAAATTCTAAAACTATCCAAACACTGCAAACATTTCATTCAATTGTAATGAGTTGTGTTTTCTAATATGTTTGGTTGGACAAAATAAGACTTAAAATGGGATAATAGATATTGATTTAATCAAACTAGTGTCTTCACAATTTGGTTATTAAATATTAATTTTTAAAAGCATATTTGTGCGTGAAACCATCGTTTACCCATTTTACTTTTCCAGATTACTACAGATTAGTAATAGTGAAAAACTTTTCTTATTTTTTTTCCTTTTTTTTTTTTTTTAAGATAGACAATGTGTCAGCATTTTCATTCACATGGAAGAAGATTAACTTTTAGGATGGCACTTAAGAGCCTTTATTATTTTAGCAGCACGTGATGTCAATGATGAGAATTCAGTCAAATTCCTACAGTGGGATTCACATTACCCAGTTATAACTGTCTAAATAATCTAATCCATTTATGGCCTCTCTGTGGGCAGTATGAATCTCTAAATTCCCCATGCTAGTAACAAAAACCCACATTCAAGACCTGTTTCTTTTTAACCTAAAATTTGCTTTGTGATACTAATATTTATGAGCTAAAGTCCACACGATAAAGCAAAGTGCATTAATATGGATTCTGTTGTATTATATAAAAAAAAATGAATTGTCAATGAAAAACACATAGTAGGTCCTCAATATGGGCCTAGTTTAGACACAGAAAACTAGGTCCATGACAGAACTGTAACAAAATATCAGAGGGAAATTACAAATATGTTACTGTGAAATATCTGAATACAATTTCCATTCCAGAAGGGAAAAAAGTTTTTGTATTAATCCATTTCACTTGTAGGGAATGCATTTTGGTGTGACTGATATTGTAACCCCCAAGAATTGACAGGCAAATACATTTGCACTTGCATATTTCTTTTAGAGAAAGTCTGTAAATTTGGAAAAAGAATGTTCAAATAGATACTTGTTTATGATATATTTCTAATAAACAGAAGTATCTAAACATGTGAAAATAGCTTTCCAAGTAATTAAAATATTTTTTTTTGTTTTTCCTCACAGCTTTCCTTGTTTTTTGTGACCAGATTTTTCAATCAAAAATATTTTCCCAAATCAGAAATGAAATGAGAACACAATTATCTCAACAACTATCAAATCACACTGGATAGGTTGCAATGTGTTTCTCCTGCAGTCAATACAAATCCCAATGTTCATCACATCATCGTGAAAAGCAATAAATATCATCTATGAGACCATTTCAGTAAAGAATTATTCCCTGAAATAAATTAACAAGATTAAACTTCACGTATTTCCAATAAAGATCTTTTCAGCAGTAAATGCAATTTAAAACCAGGCTGATTTTTTCACAACTTTGTTTTGCTTATTTTGTAATACAAATATTTGAACCAATTCATCAAGGTCTTTATACCGACGTCTTCATAAACGCTGTGATTCCCTTCTCCTAAATTTTTAACCAGAAAGTCTCAAAGCAGAATCATAAGGAGTCTTGTCTAATATTTGATCAATGTTATGCAAGTGATTTAAGACTTCCAACTCTCTTTTTTATAAAGCCCTTAAAAGAAACAGGAGGGAATAATAGAATCACAGACTGGTTTGGATTGGAAGGAACCTAGAAGATCATCCAGTTCCAACCCCCTGTCATGGGCAGGGACACCTTTCACTAGATCAGGTTGCTCAAGCCCCATCCAACCTGGCCTTGCCCTCCCAGGGAAGCCCCTCCCCAGTTCTACAGGATCTACTGTAACAGTAAATATCTTTTAAAGACACAACTATTTTTTTGCTGGTTTTATTTCCCATCCATAAAAAATATTCATAAATAAAATGAAAATAAAATCACCTACAAGAGTAGAGGACATTATCTCAAACACAGTCATTTCACAGGCTGCTTTGTCCTTTTGATCTTGATTTACATAAAAAATTATTACCAGCAGAAATGGATGGGAAAAAAGGAAAAGAAATTGCTTGCATGATACTTATTAAAACAATAAATTCTCACACACATCTGAACTGTATCTTCAGCTTGAAAGACACATTTAAAGAAGGTTAAGCAAATTTTATCCCTCAAAATCAAACAGCAATGAATATTTTTACTACTAAATCATAGTTCAGGTCTTAAAGAAAACTTATAGTTATGGAGTTTTCAGGACACTTGCTTAAAATTTTCCTTCCTCAAGTATACAATGATTTGTGAAAGATTGTTTTATGTATAATTACAATTTCACTGCCACTTAAAACCCAGTTCCAATGTACTTAGGAGCATCAAAATTAGTTAGCAGTTCAAAGTTTGAACCAAAGGAGAATAATTACAGACTAAAACTCCAAATGGTCATCATACTGTTACAGTTATTGTAGTTTATTATCTTATAAAATTATGCCAAGTTCGAATTGCATGAGCTCTATGCAATCCAACACTCTTAAGATACTGTATTAATGGATTAGAGAGAATAATGATGTGCATGCAAAATAATCATAAGCATGGCATGGGTAAATAAAAAGTCTAAAGAATTCTGTCATGATATAGAAGGCAAAAACTTTCTAAAGTACTTCCTGAAATAAACAGAAGAAACATCATTTGAATCAGATGAATAATTCATCATTAATAATAACAACAGCAATGATGACAATGATGACTTCACCTTTGGGAATTACTGATCCTGCAAAGGTAGAATTAGAAATTGAAAGGAAAGCACAGTGCATAAATTTATGAAGCAGAGAAAAATGGAAATAAATATAACTTTTTCTTTGCCACCTCTATCCTGATACTTTTAATTTTACCTGTGACAAAAGACATTTTTTATATTTAGTTACTTTCTAAAAATCTAGCGACTTTGCAATTTCCCTCTAAAGAACATGTATCTTGATGAGAACATGTATCTCAATCAAGGCCATGCCTGGATAACAGTTCAGTGCAGCAGGACTGAAAAGCAGAAGCACCTTTATGGAATTTAGTTCAGTCACAGAGCCAGAGCAGTACTGGAATGAATCAGCTGCCACCCAGGAGGAAGTTTGAACCAGGGAGTATTCACTTACCTGACACTGACTGTCAGCTCTCCCTGGGCTCAGGAGGAATGGGAGGCTGACCAGGCTGCTCCCTAGAAATCTCTCTGACATAGCAGCAGTTAATTTCAAGACAAGTAAATGTAAAGTATAAACTCTCCTTTTTCACCAGGGCACTACAAAATCTAAGATTTTCCTTGGGAAATAACACTATTCGAATTATTGCCAGCATTGTCCATTTCACTCCCTTGTGTAGATTACTGAACAGTTTTAAGCTCTGACCTTGATTTTTTTCTATATACCAGTATTCTAGACATTACTCTAAATGTATTTGGGGAGAAGAGAGAGCTGGAATGCTGGATACATCACATCAAAACAACCTACGGATATACAGACATTCTATAAAGTGAGAAAAATGGGGCCATATTTCTTAATATTTTATGAGGTTGTACCTCTTTCAGAAACAGCACTACAAAATAATGAAAAAACCTAACCAAATAGGTTTCAGAATTTAAATTAGGTCTTATAACTGGAAATGCTAATCAAATCAAGGAGAAAAAACATGTAAGAAAATCTGAGTTAATCTTTAGTATTATTTTATTGATAAATCTACTGTGCAGAACAGAGAAACTACTAAGCACTCCTGAATGTTTGAAAAAAACCCCAAACCAAAACTACCATCACTCTCAAAAAAACACAATCAAAACCTGACCAAACAAAAAATATTTGAGGGAGAAAACCCCCACAGTTAGAGGAAACTGTTTATGAGGGAAAAATTATCTTGAAAAACAGAACAGCTAAATACCCTTATCCATCAGAAAAGATAATGAAGCAATAGAACATTAACAAAACCCCCAAAATACCCCCTCACAAAATAACCAAACCTCTTATGATGGTGAAAAGTAAATATCTTTTTAACATAAAAAGAAACCATAATGATGAATCAAAAAGGAAAAATCTTTTTAAACACATGTTGGTTTTATGTGCAGGAAAGAAAAAAAAAATTCAAATACTGATCCGCAAAAACATCATTCAGTCCTCAGGAAACTTTTCCATCTGTAGGAAATAATTATTTACAAATAATTTATGTAAATAAAAGATGGAAATAATTAAAATAGTATAACAAAATGTCAACATTTTCTATTAAAGTAAGGCCAGAAAAAAGACACAGGATATAGCTCATCTGTAAAACACAAGAAAAGTAGTCATCAAAGAAAGAAGAAGAAATTCAGTCTCAAAGAGCCAAATTTTTATGCTTTGGATTCAGGTTGGTTTGTTTTTGTTCTACATTTTTCATTCATAAGACTATCCTGAAATAGCAATAAGCAGAACTATCCCATCCACGTTCAGTCACATCTACAGCAGTTATGAAAGGAAATTAGAACTTTGGATAAAACTGTTTCTGAATAAAATGCTCACCTAAAACACCACTATGGCTATGTACTGTATGGGATAAAACAATCTCATCCTGACAGCTGAACCATTTGAGATGAAGCACCCATGATGCAGAGCAGCTACGTAAAATAGCAACACCTGTCCAGGGCTCCATGAAATATTGATCTAGAGACTTCTCTCACACTTCAGGAGACTTACCCCAATCTGTTCAATGTTACCACCTCCAGAGAGTTGTTTCTGCAACTGGCCAGGGCACTGGAGGAGCTTACTGCAGCTCAGGAGGGGGAAGGAATACCCAGAAAGAGCTCTACCAATGCCCATGGCATTGCAGGTCAGGCAGTGAACACTACTTGTCTTTCTGGACTAATCAACTGGTTAATTCATGACCTCTCACTACAGTAAAATTTGATGTGGTAAAACCAGCAATGATGGAAGTTTAGATGGAGAAGAAATCATAAAGAAGTCAGTATTTACTTTTTTTTTTTTTTTTCTGTTGGGAGAATGGCAACCAGTTTCAGCATCTAAAACAGAGTCACATTAATGGTTTTTACATCTTAGCCATTGTTCATCTCTAATTTAGAGTAATAAAAAAGCTTTACACTCCTTAAATTTCTATAATCCATTCTTTCATCACTTGCTATGGGACACTTGCATTTTATTTCTTCAGTTCTCCTAAGCATCATCACCTCTTCAGTCTGCATATGTGGACACATGTAAAATAACTCCAGCAGTGCAGTAATGTAGTGTTGAAAAAAAAATCTCCAAAATTCTCCATGAAAGAATTTAGGAGGAATGCTAGAAAAATCCACTAGAAGGAGCTAGCACTATGTCAAATTCCAAATCAGTACAGTAATTTAGAGATATCATTGGTTTAAGGGGCAAATAACATTTTTGTTGAGAAAAGTTAAATTTGTATTCTTTTGTCTGATAATTTATTAATTTCATAATCTAATACAGAAAGAGTACAGCCATTACTGGTATGCTACATATCATTAACTAGGAATAGTTAACTTTCCATTTTGGTATAGCTTTTTGCCCCTTTTGAAAAATTCATTTTACTAAAAATATTGCAAATAATGTTATAACTGGAAGTCATGTGTTCTCTGTTGTAAAAAAGAAAGAGTTGGCCACATGATGAAAAACTAGATGTGCTAAGGTGCATCTGTCTTTGATGAGATTTATGGAGTTAAATTTCTATTCTCTGAAAATCTAGAGCAGATTCCCACCTGTAGTTAAGCTCTCTTTCCTCTTTACTGACTGACAGAGATGGAGTGCCCTATCATAACCCAACTAAAAAAAGACAGTTTTATTGTGCCAAAAAACATCACTGAATCTGTCCATAAACATACCAACAAGAGGAGGTTTGATGATAGAACTACATTGAGTGGAAGCTTTGCTTCTCAATAGTGTACTTTCCCTTGATTTCTTATTAATATAAAACACGGAATACACTGATAATTTTTGAAAGGCTAATTCAATTGCCAAAAAGAGCACCTAAATTGCACTACTGGTTTAGTATCACAAAAACAAATGTAAAACTGGGAAAGTAAAATATAAACAACTATCTTTTGTGTGCTAGTCAGGCAAATTGACTTCTTGTCAAGAACACTTACTGGTCTGTAGCTGCTTTTCTCTGGCATGCATGTCAGCAAATATTTGTTTGAAATGGCTGGTAAAAGCAGCAAGGTCAGCATCCAGAAACACTGGTCCTTGTTCTTTCTCTTTGAGTGCTTGACTTTGAGCCTTTAGCCGTTCAATTTGAGGCTGCAGGGTTGACATTCGAATGATTTCATCCTGCATGTTTGACCAAAAAAAAAAAAAAAAATCAAGATACAGCTACCCAAGAGGTGAAATCACTAGTGCCATGAAATCACCACTGTTCCAGTGCACATTACCTAACTATTTTGCTTCCAAATACATCAGTTACAAGTTACAATACAAACCAATTCAACATTTTAACCCTTTTCTCACAAATTAATACCACTGCTCCCAACTCCACTGTTTGAAGTCACCTTAAAGTTGCTTTTACGGGACATTATGCTCAAAGAAAATAAAACAGATTGTACATTAAAATTTCAAGCCTAAGGAACATCCTTTTCATGTGAAGCTGGGAAGAGAAAAACAGCATGTGTACCATAATGCTGTACCCATCTCAGTTAGATTATGTACAGGCTGAATAAAATGAAGTAGAAAAGGAGAGATGAAAATGCCCAGTGGTTTAAGCAGCCTCACAGTAACACATTAGAGGTTAAGATTAGGATAGCACACATCAGTTGGAAGGGACCTTCAAGGAATATCCATTCCAATTGCCTGATTACTTCAGGGCTGACAAGCTAAAGCATGTTGATAAGGGCATTTTCCAAATGGCTCTTAAAGACTGACAGGCTGGGGGCATCGACCACCTCCCCAGGAAGCCTTTTTGTTACACTCTTTGAACACCCTCCCATTCCAGTCTAAACCTCCCCTGGCACAGCTTTGAACCGTTCCCATGCATCCTGTCCCTGGATACCAGGGAGAAGAGATCAGCACCTTCTTCTTCACGCCCCCTCTCAGGAAGCTGTGGAGAGCAATGAGGTTGTGCTGTTATACCTCGTATACACTGTGACACGTACAACTGCTGGATAAAAATAAATGAGCAAAGTAAGCCAAATGTACAGTTCATTGCAGAGCTATTCAAGGAAAAGTTTTCTGCATGAGAACAGAGACCACTGTAGGTACAATGCTGGCTTGGAAATGCCTGAAAATTGAAGTAATAGCATAGATCTCAGTTTGGGTTTCAAATACTTTCTGTTTGAGAGCATCTGGAGTCAGAGATTTCCTAAAGTCAAACTTCTACAAGTATGTCATGCAATTTATAATGCAATACTACACCTCAATATATTCCTGTCAATCAATATTGGTTTGTAAACTCCCCATCCACAGAGTTGTCTGCAGTAAGAGAGAGAAGCAAATTTCTATGATGGTGAAGCACACAAATAAAAACAATTAGGGAGAATTATAAGCGAATTGGTGTGACGGTTTTTGTACAACTATTGTGATTCCCTCACATTGTGACAGAAGAATATTCCTCCATTTGACTACTCAACCCACACTCCAACAGAACACAGGGTATGTAAGTAGTAAAGTGGTCTGCAATGGCAGAATTTTGGACTTGAAAACAATGTTCTGGCACAGATCCTTAGCAGAGGTGATGAGCAACATTTTCTTAATGAGGAACAAAAGACACAGATTTTTACATGAAAATTAAATATTACAAAGGCTTTAGGGCCATAGTTCCCTATAAGTGTCTAAGTATCTTAATAACTAAATATTTGGGGCAGAGTTTTGAAGACCCATATCCTAGGCTCTATGCCTCTTTATTTCTTTACTAGTCTTTGCTTTCCTTGAACAAATATTTTCAATAATTACTTTGTAAATCCAAGGAGTCATTTACCATTTTTATACTGAAATAGTGTAGGTCATAACCTGTCCCACCTTTGGAACACCTATGAAGTGCAATATCACAAAAAAAACTTGAAGAAGAATCTCTAACCTTGCATCTTTCTAACTGGGTTTTTACTGTAGCAGGATCTGTTGCTGGTTTGGGTTGTGCTTTCAACCAGTTTTCTGCAGTAATTGCTGTCTGCTCCAGTTGCTGCAGCTGGGAGTAGAAGTCAATGATGTTATTTTGGTACTCCAGCCATGTCAGTCTTTCACTCAGCAACTGACAGAACTCAATCCAGCGGCTCTTCAGCTGCTCTGAAGCTTGTCTAATGTTGTCAGGATTTAGACCCTCTAGAAAAACAAGAGAAGAAGATGCTTAAAGATAAACAAGTTACAAAGAAAAGGAAAAAAAGTAGGATAGTTTAACAATTCAATTCCTCTATTTGAGAGCTCATAAATCCAGTTAATGATTTATCACCAAATAACAGTTCTGAATCTACAGATGTTACACATTAGTGGGGAAAGTATATCAAAAATATTTAAAGTTGCTGCCTGGGTACTTTTGTTGCTGTGGGAATGAATTATAAACTACATTAAAGTACAAGAATGGGAATAAAGCAGAAAGTAGAGATGCAATACATAAAGCTAATTAAAATTGCTAAAAGAAACAAGAAAATGCCTGACAGCTGGATTTTGAAAACTATGCCTGGACTGTAATTAGATTTTAATGTACAAGACTGTTGCTGGCTTTTCTTCTATAAAAAGAATGATTACAATTAATGAGAACTATATTCCACAGTTATTTAGAGGTTTCTGATGATCCACCCCTTAAATTTTGCATTACATGTTATTTTAAAAATACTATAAACACTAAGGAATAAACAAAATATCAGATCAAACCTCCATCTGGGCCAGTCTTGTGTGTCCAAAAATAACCATGAGGAGACAGTAAGAAGAGACCCAAGAAACCACAGGTGGTGCTTCTCTATGGTTATTTTCAAAGAGTTTGGTTTCAATTAAGTAGTTTGCCTATTTCTGTCTGTTGTTCAATAATTATGCTTATATTAAAGTTCATAAAATAAAACTGACTTTAGTTCTTACAGACAACGAAGTTAGAACAATTAAAAAGTAAAAGGAACTTTCTTCACTTTCTGTGAAGAAAGCAAATCAATACATATGAAAGATAAGAAAATGTGTCTTACAGTAACATAATTCAGAATCATTCTGTAACTTGAACTCAGGTTGACTTTCAAATAATATTAACTTAATCATCTCATTTATTTTTTAGTGGAAGTTTAAATGTAGTCCCTAACAATTTTTTAATTGTAATGACATGTAATGATACATATAGCAATAGGACCAATATTATTTCAAAATTAGTAAAACTCTCAAATCATTGAGCAATGCCATATGCTTAAGAACACTTTTAATAACATCACCACATAGTCATATGATAGCCAACCAGTTAAACAGAAGCCATGTTTTTATCACAATAATAAAAATAAGAGTATTTTTTTAAAGCAAGTTTAAAAGCAAATGAGACAAAACCCTTCTGTGCTCCACTTATGCCATCTTTGATACAGTATCAAAAATGGGTTTTCTGGTTCGCAATCTGCACTCCAAACCTGCAGGAAAAATTCTTCAACAGGATTAAAAAGTAGTAAACTTCATAGTAATTTTGGAAGGTAGGACTTAGGAAATATACTCCTAATTACAGCTAAGTGCCTTAAATAAAACATACTAGATTTTTTTTTTATATTAAATATTCTGTATTGCTATATTTCTATATTCTATAACGCATGTTCTATGGTAAACCACACTAAATGGTAATCTGGGATCATGTGTGTTGTGGAGCACCACAGTGCTCTGGCAAATCCTGTTCTGGATCCAGCTCAGGGCTATTTCATTCAGAGTCGCTTGGAAACAGCCCACTTGGAAACAGACTGTGCAGTACCTGATAGCATTTCTCTGGATATGCTTTTTCCCTGGGATAATGCCCCAACCAAGCAAATTGTACAGCATTTCAAAAAGCAAAACTATTGGAAAAATAGCCCAGTACTGTTGGGAGATAATGGCAACTGTGGTGGTTGGAGCAGCGCCACATCCACGTAATACTCAAAAAACTGAAGAGCACAGTTTAAGGACTGGGCAAGGATATAAAATGAACATTGAAGCAAGAAGAGGTAAAAAAGTATTTTGACACATCTTAATAAAATCCAAAAGTGGTCTTGTCTTTTGTGAGTGTGTGTGTGCATCTCGAGATGTGGTAGCATAACTACATTTTCTAGAAGTGTAATGTCTAATGAGCATGTGAAGAGGCAGCATAAACCTGAATGGCACAACACATCTGAACAGACAACCAGGCACACAGATACTGAATCTTAACAACAGCAAGAACAAATGTGTATAGACAATAAGACTTTAACTGTGCTGTATTTCAACAATTGTTTCTGTTGTGAGTTGGTTATAAAAATGCTGTATATTCATAAGAAAGAGTAGATTATCTGCCACTGTGTTCATTATTATCTCTGAACCTGGAAGACATTGTCTGTGAGTTTGGCAGACTAGATATAAAAAGATCACTTTATTTATTCCTCCTTTCCTCTCTTTTCAGCTGCCACAGGCTCCAAAGTACCCTTAGGTGAGATTATGATTACCAGGAGAAGTGCAGTCATGAATTCTCCACACATAATAATAGTTTTCACTGCAATATTTTCTTTAAGGATTCAGAGAGGACCGTATTTCAGATGAAAATCTAGATTCACCAGATCATCTTTCCTTATTTTGCTCATAGGTCCCTCTTAACATGACACATTTAAATATGTGAAAATAGCTACTATTATTCAGTTTTTCTTTAATTCTTCTAACCCTTGAGTCTAAATGTGATTCCATACATGCACAGATAAAGAAATGCTTTTGCTTTTCAGGTTACTGAAGTGGACAGTACAAAACTGGTTTATGCAGAGTCATGTTTGGTAAAATATTGCAGAGATGCACCTCCATTAGGCAGCACAGTATCCTACTGAAAGGAAGATAAAATCTCCATAGCATCTGGTTTTAAAACTCTTATTTCTCAGTCCATTCAGGTAACTCAAAATCATCCATCAGATGCCAGAACATAATTTCCAGAAGGATGTAATAAAATGGCTGCTATTTGCACTTGAGATCATTTGGGAATTTTGACCCATTGGTGAAAATTAAGAATTTCACAGAATCATGGAATTGTTAGGGTTGGAAGGAACATCTGGAGATCACCCAGTCCAACCCCCCTGCCAAGGCAGGGTCACCCAGAGCAGGTGACACAGGAACACATCCACGTGGGGTTTGAACTTCTCCAGAGAGGGAGACTCCATGACCTCCCTGGGCAGCAGCCCCAGTGCTCTGCCACCCTCAATGTAAAGAAATTCTTCCTCTTGCTGAGGTGGAACTTCCTGTGTTTAACTTTATTGCTCCTTAATAAACTCCATTATTCCTTGTCCTGTTTGAAACTTTCTTCTGCAGTAACTACTCATTTCTTCATTAACTTAAGCAACTTTACCAAGACATGCCAAAAGTTTACAAGCAGGCAAAGAAACAATATAAAACCCACTTTCTGGTAAAACATTATTTTATGAGTAGTGGTTAGTTCATAACCTTTTCATGTTTCACATTCTAAAAGCTTCTGGTATACTCATTGTATAAATATACTGTACCCAGAGGAAACAGATCATTATCTGAAGTGCATTTATTAATTTTATTACCTTGTATACTGCACATAACAAATTGTGCCTGAATATTTTTAATTGTGAAGCACCTTACATGCAAGTGCTTTGGAATTGCCTCTTAATATGAAGTATATCTTGTTAAGTGCATCTGTCATTTGCTATGGTTCTGTGATAGAATAATGTAACATCATCTGTTTTTTGTAGCTTTTGACTCTTGTGTAACTTACAAGATAATGTATTTCTTCCACAGAATGGTGGCACTTCAAAATTACATGTTTTATTGCAACAAATTGATTTGTATTTACTTTAATGTTTCCTATCAAAAATCTCTGATTATTCATTTCGATACCCTGTTTATTTTATTCTAAACTACTATAGTAGCCAAGTGGCCACTCAAACTGCTAAACTGCTTCACTTATGCATCAACAGATTTGTTACTCTATTTTAGAATATAATTTAGTAAAGAAAAACAAAACAGATTTTTTTTTTCCTAGAAACACTGGCAAACTGAATATGTAAGTTTTCACTGATTGCAATCATCAGACTTTGAAAGCATGAGCAAGTAGAGGCAGAGCACAGCCCATGTAGGTGGTTGGGTAAAGAGGCATCCACAATTTCATTTGTGATGGGAAAAGCCCTTCAAATGGCAATGTCCAGATGCCCTGTCTACAAATACAAGAACAGCTGTGCTGTGGGAAAGGGCAGTTCTTTCCAGTGCAAAATACTTCTGCTGACAGTGGCTGACAATGTTTACATAAGGCTAGAAGAGTGCCCTGTGTAAATATGTTTCCTCAGAATACTTTCCTCTGCTAAGGAACAAATAAATTAAACCCTAAATAAACCAATCCAATTCTCTCCAGAATCCTGTTTTCTTTAACTTATTCTCTCTCCTACCTATCACAGAAAAAACAAAAGAGAGAAAATAAATAGAAATGATACAACAATGGAGTTCACCAGCATTCTGAACTTGCTCTTATAATCCACCAGAGGTTTCATCTTTTCATGCTCTTCATCTGTTACATAAAGAATTTTGTTTGTGAGCAAAGAGAAAGAATATTTTATATATTAAGTAAAGCCAGGAATTCAGTGCCAGCATAACTGGAATCTTAAAGAATCTAATCATTATTAGTCCAGATCTAATTGACGCACAATAAGTAAAAATTAACAATACAATTAAAATTGTCATCACTTGACTTCTGAATTGATCTATGCCTTAAATCTGTTTGCCTTCTGTAGTCTTCTAATTACAGATTATACTGCAAATGCATGACAATCATCAGTTCAATCACTGACTCGTTTCCCTAAAGAGTAACAATGGGAGCATCATCATTTGATCTGTAAATTGTGGTAGTTAGAAAGTTTTTCATTAAAATAACATAGTACATCTTCCCTTCACTAGATATTAAACTGCAGATCTCCCACAAATCCATACAGGCACATGAATTAATTCCATTTCCTTCCCAAGTATGGAAAAGAGTTCCAGCATGGGAACAGGAAGGTATGAAGGAATAGTTAGGCTGCTCCACTGAATGTTATTTTTGAGATTTAGCAAATCTTTCTTCTTGTTCTTAGTGAATACAACAACCAGAAAAAAAAATTTTACACAAGACACAAACACTATAGAAACTTAGTTGAATTACTGTGGAAAATATAAAACTGCATAACTCTGCTACAGTTTGAGATGAAGTTTTAAAGTTAAATTAATATTTTTACTTAACTTTTAGTTCAATTTCATTTGAACTAAATTGCAACCATTAATTGCAATCAGATCATAATTACTGGAAGAAAGGACAAATAGAAATACCCATATTCAAAAGTACAATGGCTTTACAATGGCAGTTAACTTCCTCTACCCTCAGGGAGTAATTTTGAGCACTTTGCAAGATATTCCATTTGCCAATTCTTTGATAAAATCATCTCATAGTTCTCACCAACTAATGTTAATTATTTAATTCTACTCTCTACTGCTGGTAATTACTGCATTAATTAACTATTCCAAACACTATTCTTCAAATTGCTTTTACATTAGTGGAGCAGTTGAAGGATTCAAGTCAGAGGAACTGTTTCTCTTTCCAAAGGGATTGTTTCCTCCCTAAAACCATGATAATAAGAGATCTTCATTGTCACAGTCAATTAACCTGTCAGCCATGCCAGAATGTTTTTGCTACCAAGGCTACCAAAATATAATGTGTGACACAGATCTCAGAGCTGTTGGCAAAGTTGAACTTTAGATAAAGTCATGCTGGCTTAGTCTACCCTGTGCCTGCCACCCAGCTGGAAGATGTGCTTCCTAAAAAAAGAGGTGTGATTTGAGAAATATTGGAAATATTTATATGCACATCTAGCCACAGTGGAGATCACAACATCTGCAAACCATGAATAAGAATGGACCCATGGACTGAGGGAGAGGAAAAGAGAGTCTTGAGTTAAAACCCCATGAGAACAATTAAGTCAGAATGGTAGTCTACTTGATACATTACATGGTAGGCACCACAGTGCAGGGAAAGCATTATTTAAGATGGTAGTGAGTTCTGAATCTAACAGCAAAGTTAGTTATCATAAAGTATTACATAATCCAAAGAAACTAAACTGGAATTCTTGAGGTCCAGGTCTGCATTTGGCAAATTGAAGAGTGGGGCATGGATAAATATGCCCTAGACAGATTCTGCCCAAAATAGGAACCTCAATGTGTCAGCACACAAATTTAAGATGCTGCCCTAAAACACATGTACAACCAGTTATCCCAGACAGAAAACATAAAAAAAAAAAAAAAAAAGTCCCACACATTAAACATGGTCTATTTTAAAATATTACACCTTCATACTTAAGAAAAATCATCTTAGGATTCCATCAAATTTCTTCAGCTTGGCCAGTTAGTACCTCAGACTTAAAGCATTTCACTTTTAGCAATTTAATTATTAGTTATTCACTGTAGCAATTCAAAAGAAAATATAGGTTCCAAATATCAGTGTATTCAGCATCTGTACTTCTGGTAATCATATCAGTATGACAGACATAGGCCCACGTTTAATATTTTATTGCAAGGCAAGGCATTCTTTAATATTAAGGACAATGGCATGACTTAAAATTTTACTTTAATTTACCTTTCTTTGGGTTTTGTTTTTCCCTTATTTAAAAGTTCAAAAGAATGGCATAATGTAATAATTTCTTTGGAAAGCAAACAAACAAACAAAAAAAACCCCTGGCAGCTATTTTTCTTTGTTTAAGAGTAGTATAAGTTTTGTAAATTATTATCTTCAAAAAACTAAATGCCAAAAATCTCTTCCAAATCCCAATAAAATGTTATATTTTCTATGATGCAGAACCTTACAGCAATACATATATTACAAAACATACATTGTATATTAAAAGTCAGGAAGTATTTTTTCCCCAGGTGGTTAAAGTAATGTCTTCAGAGCTCTCTAACTCAGATGTGTTAATATACTTCGAAGCTTAGAGTACTCAGAAAATAAGATTACAACTTAAGCCTCTGCACAGAACAGATTGCTAATATACAATTCATTATTGTGAGTTTCACACACGTTTCTTTGCATGGTACTAAAGTGACAATACTTTTTTTTCTCTTTTCTAATTAACAGATTGAACATTCAGAAATAATAAAAGAAATATAAGGCAATATCACTTTACCGTTCCATTTAGACAGTATGTGCTAATATAATTCTTGTGATAAATATGAACGTGTTCGTTTATCAAATCCCTAAGAAGATTATCTAAAGCAACTCCCATGTAATTACCATTCACCATCTGTTCCACCAGGGCTTCAGCTGATCTGCTGGCATCTTGCAGTTTTCTGTACTTGTCAGGCTTTTCTCGCTGGATGGCCTGCAGCATGACAGGAAAGGTGAGTGCTTCAACAGAGGGATTTTGAATAAGAAAGTAATTAATCCCAATGATGTCTTCTGATTTCTTGAGACCTTTTAACCTGTCATATTGCCCTGCCTGTCCCCCCATTTGCAATGAAAGCAGCAGGTACCACAAACCACCAGGAAGGGAGTCAGTCAAATATAAAAACTGAGAGTGAGAACACAATGGAGTTGACAAATGACACACATCAGTACTTTACACACAAACAAAAAACACAGAAATTAAGAGCTATTCAAAGCACAGTATTTCAGAAAGAACATATTTGTTCAACAGAAATTCCATGTGGAAGAATAGATATGCTCATTTTCATGGTAAAAGCAAAAATTGACCATTCTCCCCAAATCACAGAGATTCACAGCATTCTACAGTATCGAACCCACATAAAATTTGATTGCTTATGTTTCTATTTTGTTTGAAAACAAAAAAACAACTGTAAAATGCATATATAAGACCATATGCAGCAGACATCCATAAATGGGATATTAAGAAGGAAACTTAACTGAAGATTTAATACAGGATTCTCATTATTCATTGTATTTAATACTCTTGATTCACCTTTCTGCACGCAAAAATTGCTCACCAATGTTCAGGCCAGCACTCAGGCTAGCTAGTAAGGCCTACTAAAGGCCAGCTGCTAAAATTACAGGATATAGTAGGAATCTAAATTTAATTATCATTTAGGATCAGTAGAAATACTGGTGGAAAGTAAATTTATTTTAGATCCAACAGCCCATCAATGCTGTCTTGTAATTAACATCATGAAGTCACTTCATTGATTTTAAACTAAATTAGTTGCATAATTTAGGTGCAATTTAGAAGCTCAAAGAGGCAGCGAGGGGCCAGAGTCCAGTTTGACACCACAAATAAAACAGACTATATACCTCCCAGAGGTCCTGACCAACACAGTGTCCCAGAAATCAAGCCCCTCACTTTCCTGCAGCAGATACACACATACAAGAGGATATATCCCCTCAAATCCTACATGATGTATATGGAAACATGACACACGGCCCTGGCTGACCTCACTGGGCTTCCCCATCACTCTGTTTATTTCCACAGCAAAGGTAGATGCTGCAAGACTTTTAAAAAGTTCCTTAAACTGAGAAGAAAGCTCAAACAAGTATCTAAGAATGCATTTAGTAAAATAACCTTATACACTTAACACTTGGAAATACTATTTTTCAAATAGATTGTTACACCCATATGGAATGACTATGAACACCTTTGAATAAATTCTCTTAAAATAACTTTTAAAATATGACGTTTAAAACTTGCTCAGTTTAATAAGAAGCAGCTCCCTGGAAGACTTCGTAGGTGAGGAAGGCACAGAAACTTGAAAGAGAAATTTTTGATTAAATTCATACTTTTCCTCTGCCTACTTATAACTGCTATTCATTTGTGCATACAGAAATGGTTAAACAGCAGGCTTTCTAACAATATCTCAAAGATTCTTTTTAATGCTTTCACTAAAACAATTTTGGATAAATAAAATATATAAAGAAAATATATTTCAAGAAAAATCAAGGATGAAAATATTTTCAATTTTATAAATATATCATTAATAAATCACTAAATTACCATTGAAATATTATGACGTTTAATCCAAGTAAGTTAAAGATGACTGCATGAATAATCTGTCATTTTTGTAGGTCAATAAAATCTTGTACCATTCCACAGAATAATTTAAATATTTTCCAAATTTAAAAAGTAAATCAACTCTCTGCAGAGTTCCAAAATCTCTTACAGAATCTTAATTAACTACTCTGTCTATAATGCCAGGTAAAATTAACATAAGAATAAATACTGGGAACTCAAAGGAATCATTAAAACACTAAAATATACTGAATATAATTCTACTCCTTCAGTAATGCCAGGTGTGTAATTATCACATGTATAACTGTAGTGAGCAGAAATGAATCATTTAAAAAAACTTCACAAAATATGCTAAAACTTATTTTTTTTAAATATAGAATTGATAGGACTTAAAAGCTTGTGGAAGTCAACCCTTCACTGCCCAGTGATATGCTGTGTGTGCAGGAAAACATGGAGAAATGTCCACCTCTCTCCTGAAAGTTTCAAATTCCCAGATCCTGGTAGAAAATATAAGCACTGTGTGTGGAGTCCTTAAACAAAAGATTTCACATGTATCAAGCTTTCTGTCAACTATTTTTCTCCATTCATTTTTATGTAATTGGCATATATTATGAAAATGAAGGTCTAATACTCGTTACAGGAAGACAAATGCTTACACACAGAAAGCACAGTGCTAACCAAAGGAAGAGAGACTGAACTCTTGGTTTCTCGTTCAAAGACAAATGATGTGATATGGGGAGAAATGAGGAAATTCACTTTAGTTACCCAAAACACTGACCAATGGTCCTGCCATTAGGCTGCCTGGTCTGCCATTGCCAAACCTTTAAACTGTGTCTTGGATTTTTAAGACCCTCAGAAGATGTATTTCCATAACCCTGTGTAAAATGCTTTGAAATGAAGGGAGTAGTCCTGGAGACAGCTCTCATCTATCCATCTCTTTGGCTGTTTCCTCATTTTTTCCGTTACTGAAGGGAACCATGCTCTGGATCCAGGTTCATTTACGACACAAGTAGAATGGGATCATTCTGAAGGGATTTGTGAAGTTTTGAAACTTAATTTCTGTACATAGTAATAGACACTTTTTGACAATAGTGCCTAAGCCACTTCGAAATATTTCCAAATATATAACTTCCCTTTTTTTCAACTCTTTTTGTTTTCTGTAAAATATTTTTCAGAAAAAAAAAGATACCAATATTAGAGGCAAAGGTTAACTTTACAGGCTTTTGTCCAAGCAGAGATTAATTCTCCTTTGGACTGCTTTGTAAGAGACAGTGCAACTGTATTATAGTCTAGTTTTAATTGATTGAAAAACATTATAAATTCATCTTTAGCTAAATGCTAGCTAAAGGCAAAGAGGTTATTTTTACAAACCTAAACATTTTATTTGACCTTGAGTTTTTTTTGGTAGTTAGTGACTTCATAATCTAGAAAATACTGATGGCTGGAGAAATTTGGATGTTATTCATATATCAAATGAACATCCTACTTTGAGAGCTCTGTGAAAGGATGCAGGGTAGCAGTACTCCGACCTCCTGTGATGGTGACCCATCACCCCTGAGGGCAGAGAGGACAACATTAGCATCACCACCTCTGACAGTGATTCAGCTCCCAAATATCCAGGCCCAAGAAAGCATGCCTGGAAAAGGTCACTAAAACAAAACAAACATATTAGAATGGGGCTTCTGAGAATGCCAAGAGAACAAATTTAATTGTCTAGGATAGCTGACATTTTCCCTTACATCTGTTCCTCGTGTTTATCTTTGATTCTGAATTTCTAGGTGCTTCTTCTTGGCTAACCAAAACTCCTTTCAGGGAGTTTTATTTCCATTTTCATGTTGGATAGTCTCAAATCCAACTTACTAAGCAGGATTTAACACCTGAAATTGTGGAGGTTTTTTTGCACCTGAACCTTCATATATTCGAACTTGCAATACTGAAAGCCCATTATAGCTTAGGAAAAACAAAGAAGTCCTGAGTCATTCTTAGGTCTGATTTTAGTAAAATACACCCGCTAACTGTAGAATATTTATGGTGGGATGAAGCATAACAATATTTACAGCATTAATGTATGGATGTCTCCATTATTTAGGAGTATGGTTGTTCAACAATGAAACTTCTATTCTTACGGCTTTGCAGTCTGCCTGCCCAAGTAAGGTAAATATCCTTCTTCTGTATCAGGGAAGGGATATAAATATTTTCTTCTCCCCAGACATAGGAATGGACTTCTTTCACATGTCTAATATATTCAAGCTACATAATACATCTGCCAAAGGCTAATTTCCTGCCAGGATCTGAAGAACAGTTGGCTTAGTAAACCAAGTCACTGCTTTTCATACAGCCTGCTCTTGGCTCTGTCTCCCCCAGGACCCCTCTGTGCTGAGATGGGAGCAAGCTTTTTCACTTTGTGAATCACCAATGATGGCAAAAGAAATTTCCTTGTGGATTTAATTTCCAACGTCTCTGTCCCCCCATCATGCAGCAGATGCACTTCTGCTAAATCTTATGGAAGTGACCCCTCATCCATGAAAAATGATGGGCAAGAGCAAGCTGCCACAAGAAAAAAAACACAGAACTAGTAACCTGTCCCCAAAAGAGCAGCAGAAAAGAAAGTCATCATAAAAAGGCTCTAGGACTCAGCACTGGCTATGGTAGGGAATAAAGGGAAGTTTTAAGCACAGGTGTCCTGTGAGATACCAATATATGTTGTTATATGGGAGAAAAACCCCAAATGATTAACCAGCAAGGGCAAGATGGGATTTCTGCACACATGTGTAGGTGGTCACACGCATGCTTTTATGAGTACAACACTGAGGTATGACTATGGATGTCAGTGCATGTCCTGGTTTCGGCTGGGATACAGTGAATTTCTTCTCAGTAGCTGGGACAGTGCTGTGTTTTGGATTCACTCTGGGAATAATATTGATAGTATTATGTTTTGGGTTTGCTACGTTTTATTTATCCTAAGACTGCCTTTTTTTGTGTGTCTCATGCTCTGCCAGTGATGCACGAAAAAAAAAAAAAAAAAAAGCTGGGAGGGAACATAACCACAACAGGTGACCCAAACTGGCCAGGGGGATATTCCACACCGTAGAACAACGTGCTCAGTGTATAAACTGGGGGAGTTATCTGGAAGGGGGCTTATCTGGGTTCAGGGTTGGGGTCTCGCCTTGGTCAGCATGAGGTCAGCAATTGTATTGTGCAACCCTTACCTGTTGTTTGTTTCTTTCTTTTTATTATCAAAATCATTATTTGTTACTATTATATTTTACTTTATGTCATTGAGCTACTCTTATCTCAACGTCTCAACCTACAAGTTGTATTTCTGCTTCTCCCCATTCCACTGGGGTGGGTGGGGGGAAGTGAGCAAGTGGTGTTTAGCAAGTGGTGCTTAATTGCCAGCTGGGCTTAAAGCACAACAGTACAATAAAATCTATTTCAATTATCTCTCACATATGTTTCCCTTTCTTCATTTCATTCTTTTTTTATATGCCTTCTACAATTTTACTAGAGATTATAATATGTTAAAACACACACTACCTCATTTTCCATTGATTTGAGGCTCATTTTGAGAGAACTAATAACTAAAAGTGTTAGCAAGCAGCAATGAAACTGTTCAAATCAATGAACTGAAGAGTACTTTCTGCTTTGTCTCTCATTTTATGGATAGAGACAGAGACAAGACCAGGAAAAGTCAGGTCAGGACAAGTTTTAAAACCTGGAATTTGTAAAAATTTGATTTTTTTTTTTTTTTTTTTAAAAAAGTGTGTTCAAAGACTTACACTAACTGAAAACCATTCAACACAGAATCCATGTAGCCATTTGTCAAGTGCCATCTTTCAGAGTTTGCACTATCAAATTAATACATGTAACAGAATGTTTTCTCCCTTAGAGCAACTAGAAACTTCTAAATTTGACTTCATTTGCTCTATAAAATGTTCATTTAAAAGCAATGACACTGTGAAATTAAAACTGGTCTTGGTCTTTAAAAATATTTTCAATGTGAATGAAGGATACATATTGCTTTTTCTTATATCTATGTAGAATTACTGGTTTGTCTCAGAGCTCTTTTGATAAACAACAGATCCTTTTCTGCTCTACTTTACTGAAAAAAAAAAAAAAAGCTGGAAATTTGTTTTTTAACAACTCAGTTATTAAGTTTCCAAGGAGATCAAAGGAACATCTGGAATATCTCCTGCTATCTTTAGTGTCTTGAATTCAAACTTTAAATACTCATGCACTGGACAAATTCCACCCATTTTTCTCCAGTACTATGTGTGTTTTCACCAGCTGAAATGAGGCCTGGATAAATGTGGTAGGTAGTGTCCTCCCAGCCCCAATGTTCTTCCTCAGCTCCAGCAAAGGCAAGGCAAGACGTAGTAGAATTCCAGCTGGGACCAAAGGAGGTCCTGTGGTTCAGCCACCTCCACCCCTTCACTTGCAGCAACCACCACCTTCTCAAAAGCAAAGAAAGGAAAGAAGGAGGAAGGGGAACCATGGCTCCTGGATCCTTTAATGCTTTTGTAAAGTCTTAGACAATATGAGGTAGAACAGGCAGGAAACCTGACAGTGTGGATAGGCAGTGTAATTTGTTAGTCAAGATGAGCTAATTTTCATCCTTGAAATGAATACATTCGTCAAAATGTGAATATATGAAGGGAAGATGAGCATTTTGTTTCTTTTTTTCTATTTGTTTCTTTTAAAATTTAGATTGGAGCACTTGGAAAATTAATTGTATAGCTATTAAAGTATTAGATGAATCCAATTAACTCAGTATGGAAGCATGTGAACCCATCAAATCTACTCTGTGTGTTTGATCCAGTCTGCATATATATGTATATGTATGTATATTTCACATAAAAATGAAGTTGTGTCATAAATTAATTCAAGATATTCCCTTAGAATGGATAATTTCTAGCACTCATACTATGATAATATTAATAACTAAAATTATTGCAAGAAACCTATGATTTAACATGGAATTTAAAAATGCACACTTAAAATCACAAAATTCCATGTTCCTTCATCTTATAATAGCTGATTTATGATGGAAAAACAGACAATCAGAAAAACCAGAAGCAAATCTAAATTCAATCCAGAAACTTTGTCCCATTTGTTTGCGTTCTAGGAGTATGTATCAGCACATTTTTTAATGACGTTCCATAATATACTATGCAACCATCAGAGCTAATTATAAAAAACTCCCTTTTCTCTTACTTGGAAAAGATGGGCATTTTTTCATTGATCCACAAAAATTAAATAAGGAAGAAAATTTGCAACAGTTTCATTTTTGAGGGCTAAATTCAGTAATTCAGTCTGTGACACACACACATACACACAAACATAGCTACTTCTTAAGCAGGGCAGAACTATTCACTTTGGCAGAAAAGTTTTTGGTTCTGATATGGTACTAAAATAGAGGGGAAAAAACCCCAATAAAATCTCTGTGGAAACTGGTGATTGCCATATATATTTTACAGCACTGTAAAAGGAAATAGATATCGATTTTCTTTAGCATCCACTACAGTGACACTTTTCATGTTCTCTGATTTATGCATGTATAACATCAAATTAAGCTCTCAGTATAGAATGATGTTACACATTTAAGAAATTAAATATAGCCTTTGGTATAATTTTACCTAAGACTTTCATGGATCTAGAATACCTTAATTAAATATGAATATGTATGAACAAAAACAACAACAAAAATCTATGTATTCAGACAGCCTGCGTAGGAATTTTGGTGCCAAAATGTGAAATTCACAGAAACAGTGAACACCTCTAAATTTATTCTGGACAATCAATGCTTGTCAGTCTGCATTTGAACTCATTTAAACTTGGACTTTGAAAGAACTTTGACAAGCTAATACAAACAGACATATGTATGAGTAGTTTCTCCTACATTGACTCTTTCTCTGAGGTCTGAGATGTTCCCTTCCTTTCGGTAGATGGCAAACTCAGGACTCTGCAGCACTGCCTCGGAGCGGGTCATCCAGCTGTGGAGCTCTGTCGAATCCGAGTCAAACCTGAGAGACAGAAATGTGTAATACGACTTTCAATTTCCACTAAGTTTGTGAAAACAGGATTGGCAGCAAACATGGTTGTTTAAACAAGTGAATAAACAGCAATTTCTCTCAGAAAAAGAGAGTTTTAAACTCCCATATCTCATCAGAGAGTTCAAAAAGTATTCACCCTACGATTTAGAAATATAAAATTTAGAAACTTTTCCATTTTTAAGACCCTAATTTGACAGCTGAACAGATTCAATAATTTTCACAATAAGTATTCTAATTTTTCCAGCTGATGTTTTTGGAAGACATGAAATAAATGCCTCTCAGTGAAGAGAGTACCACAAGTCTGTTGGCTGAGCTGAGGATGTAAGGCCTATCTGGATGCAACCTTCAAACCTGTGAGATTTATGTCCCAGCTTGTAATGATGATATTATAAAGGAAATTCAAGCAGAAAATTTGATGGTAAGAAAGAATCTTTTCTGATTGACTCAAATTTGTTGTAGAATGTAATTACCAATCAACAGGTACAACTTTCTACAGTTAAAGCTTTAGAAACCAAAATTAAGATCCCCAACTCTCTGCACTTACTTTATAACTAATTTTTTACTCCACAGTCCTCCTTACTACAGTCTGGATTCTTTCATCAACTCCTTTAAAACTGATCTTAATTTTTGTTAACCACTCGTAAGGTAATGTCTCAAAATGTATATATGTAGATTACTAATGTCTAGAAATTTGAAATTGTGATTCAGTATCTACTGTAGGTTCTAAAACAAGAAGCTTCAGACAATATTTTTTCTCAGTTGTGCCACACTCTCTGCTTGATTGCATTTCTTTATTGCACTGTATGTTCTAATATTTATATTCCTTTTGCAGCTGACTTTCCTTCTGCAGCAATACAGTAAACACAATAGAGCAGAAAGACCTGGGGGAAAAAATAATGAGCTTTATCTTTCAGTTTGCTTTGTGACTATAGGTTGCATCATTTTCATACAACTGAAAATCTACTAAAAACAGTAACTTGAACAACAATTATACCCCTGGATGAACTTAATTATTTTATAAAAACAGACTTCATTTATACAAGGATTTATACTTCTAAAATACCAAGAGGTAAGGTAAAACCAGGTGCTATATAAATCTACATATACAGAAATGAAAAATGCATATAAGAAAAATTTCCATGCCTGAGCTAATATTTATGATTCCCTTTTTTTCCTTCTCCACTGCTATTTTTTGTATTCATAAATAATGAAAGCAAAAGAAAAAGAATCACACACTACCTTAATCTCAGTCCAATATTCTATTTTCAAATTATAAACTCTTAGGAATAATTTTGATAAAACAATTCCTGATAATACTATTTGAATAATCATTCAAGGAGAAAAAATGTGACTTTGAAGTAATGGAAAGTGCAGAAATCTTCAGTTTTATAAAGAACTACAGATCCAGAGGCAGAAGACAAAATAAAATTCCCAGATGGTTCAAGGAATGTCCGTGCCAGTAACAGATTCTAATCCCTGAACTTGAACTCCACAGTCAGTTAAGAGCTTCCTACTTCAGCTTTATTTCTGATCATTAAATCAACTGCAATTCTTGAAGTAAAATGTTATCCTCTGTTCTGCAAATAATAACTGTATATTTGATGATCACAAACCACCAGACATCTGACAGCAGTGAAGACAAGTTTAGCAGTCCCTGAGTACTAAAATTCCTTGACTGCAGGTACAATTGTATGAATGCTGGCATTTGTTCTATTCTGAAGCTGCAGGCAAGTAGGATTAGTGAGACCAAGTCTCTGAAAAATAGCCTGGTGTTACCCTGGCACAGGATGGAAATTGACAGAGAAAAACATTTATCAGTGATCAATTCTTCAAAAAAAAAGGATTTATCCCTTGCCTCTGCAACACCTGGAAGAAGAATGGGAGCATTTGGGACGGTTTTGACAGTTCAACAAATAATTAGGAACACATCTCATGGCCCAGAGAGCCATCAGATGGTGGTGAGTATTAGGCACAGATCTTTAGGGTCCCTTCCAACTGAAAGCATTCTATAATATGATATGATTCTCTGATATGACAAAGCTGATCTCACATAACAGATTGCTCTGTCACTTGCAGTTTCTTCTGGAGATAAATATAATGTCAGAAACAAAGCCTCCTGTTCAAAAAGGGCGATAGGGGGGTAGAAGATAATTAAAATACATAAAAGTTAAGTACCTTTTTGCAGTACATAAATATTTTTAAGATAAAGACATTTTACCCAGTATGAAAAAAACCAAACAAAACACTGCCATGTTCATCTTGTGTAAAAGGAGGAAACATTGGTAGAAATAGCATTTAATCATTCTGCTTTAGTGATTGTATGCTTCCTTTCTGAGCACAGCTGCAGTTAAAAATTATATTAGGTCTAGATTGATATCAAAGTATAAATAGAGTCTTTAAATCTCCTAGGAGCAACAATACTTTTGACATAAAATAGTGCAAGACTACCTTTCTGTCCCAACAAACCACCTCACGTAGAATTTGTAAAAATAGATCCATGGAAGATACTAAACCAAAACTCACTTGAGAAATTACGTTAAATACTACCTTAAATTAACATGCACATTGGCACGCTAACCACCTAAAAATTCAATTTGAAGGAGTGGATTTATTCTTCATGCAGAAGTCATGGTTTTGTTTTCCAGTTAGTCTTTTCTTCTGCTGTTCCACAATGGAGATACTATTTTTACTGGTCCCACAGCCCTTTCTTTACAGGCTAGCACATGCCAGCTGAGTTCAAATGGAGGTTTGATTTTACTGTGAAATATAAACAAATTTTCTCTTGTTGCTTAGTGATTTCCAGAATTTTTTTTATTAGATAGGGGACTTCTAGTAGGACTACAGTATCTTGCTGTGGTGTGTATTTGGGTTGGACATTCCATGCACAGAAGGAAAAAAATGTGACGCAATTAAGTTGTGAAATGCCTCAAAGTTGTGATTTATTGTGTATTTAATATGGAAAAGGAAAGCCAGAACAAGGAGTAAATTTTGAACAAATACATGATCATAGTAAGAGAGTTTGGAATGGGAGTCTGAAGTGGACATATGCCTTAGGATGATCCAGAAAATCAATTTGTGGAGAATTTTCCATGAAATTGTGACTGGCATAGATTAAAAGTATGAAGATGGTTTTAAAATACGCTTTTGAGTAAATAGATATAGAAACAAATTCAACGTTGAACAAGTTCACATAGGAACACGAGGCATGAAGTATCTTCCTGTCATGTGGCCATCATGGTACATAATCTTATCTCTAAACTGACTGAATTTCATCTTTAAACTACATTACTATGTTACTGCTACCATGGCCAGACGGTGGTTTCAGTACTTTATTCTTCTAACAGACAGGAATTGCCTGACAACTTCCTTTGCTCGTCTGGTTTTTTTTTTTTTTTCCCTTCCTTCCCCAAACAAAAATCACACTGGGCCTGTCACCACTGTGAATCTTGGGCAGACATAAAACCATTTGCCTACATCTTGAGTTGGCAGGGAATGATACAACTTTGATCCAAGAACCACATTACTGAATTATTTTGTTTCCATGTCTGGACTGAAATCCCCAGCTCACCAAAGGTCTTTCTCAGCTTGCAGCTCTTCACTGCCTAGAAGGTATCAAAGAACAACTTTACAGTACAGGGTGCCCATTGGAAGAATTATTCTGATCTAATTCCCTGCTGTCTGTCTTCCTCCTCTGTATTTGTAGTTGATGAGCCATTAGTTGATAAATAGACTTGGTCTCATCTTCTAATTGAACAGCCGATTTATCCAAGCAACTACTTTTACCTTCCTACTTTTTTAGTTTAGTTGTCAAATAATTTTATTTCCTTTTGGAATGACATTTTGACCCTCCCTGTACACTTGTGATACTATTCAGTTTAGCCTCCTCCACATTATGACCTGTTCATTTCTGTAATGCACACCATGGCATGAAAAGAAATACTAAATCAATCCCAAGTGTGTATCTCCAACAGAAACTTCACTAGTACCATTAGGTATAGGGTACTTTTAAACCCAGTCATCACGGCCTGCAGCAAGTGCTGACAGCACCACTCCTATAATATTGCAGGTAATTTCAGGAGCTAAATGTGAAGAATATAAATTCTCTGGTTATTTGTCACTAATCCATTGCTCACCTCACAAAAAGTATAAAGGGTTAAAACTAATAAGCATTAAGAAGTGTCCATGTTTACAGACCTCATCATACCCATACTTCTTACACTCCAAGTGAAAACGTTGATTAGTTATTTCCCCCGTAAGAAACAGAAAACTATTCTGTTGTGTCTCAGTCACCTTTTCCTTTCCTCTGGAATTGGCTACAGACATACTGATATCAAAAAGCACCAGGAAAATTGAAGACATCTTCTTTTTGGGTTTGTTACCTATCATTAGATAACAATACCAGAGCAAAAGCTGCATTTCTGGAAGAGAATAACAGTTATCCCAATGGAGGGGCTGCAGAAGTGCTAAACAATCACAATCTAGTCCTGACTAATATAATTAATTGCACAGAAAGGGGATATCTGAAACAATAGCTACCAAAAACAACATTATAAAGTCATTATAATTTTTCCTTTGATACATTTTTTCCTACAAAAATCCAAACTTTTCTAAATAAGGAAGCATTGGAATCCCAAATAAAATAATTTTCAAAAAAGTGAGGTCTTCTCTCTTTTCAAAAAGTTCATTTAACAGCTGTTAAATGAAAAAAACACTAGATGGAGCAACTATACTCTTTTTAACACACCTTGCTCTTCAAAGGGCATCAAGTCTCTTTCAAATCTTCAGATTAACATTATACCAATAATAATGTTATGGCAAGTAGACCTTCCCTGGAAACATTAAGAAGCATGTAAAAAGCTATTTACCAAATTACAAAGAAAGGTATCTTTGGACATTATTGAAGCACATTAATATTAAAAATATGTTTATATTAAATATTAACCAACTCTTACCTGTCTGCTATTTAAAAACTTGGCATGACCAGAGCAATTTTCAGATTTTTCTGTGATATGCAACTGACCTGTTTTTCCCAGAATATGTAAATGCCATGAAAACAAATGTTACCTTGCATCCCTTCCTCCCATCTACAAGGTTTTTTAAATACTATAACCTCAGCTGTGTTGCATTTATCTCTAGCCCTAATGCTTAATACATACTTCTCAAGATCTTATTATACAGCTCCAAGTATTTTATCTTTCTCAGTTTCAAATTTATTCCTTTGGGAAAAGGAGCTTTTCTTTGACTAGTAACAGAACTTAACTCACCTGAATTATTCTGACATTTTGAAACATTACTTCTGAAGCAGTTTTAGATTTTTGGGGGGAGAATGGAGGGAGAAGAAATTTAAAAAAAAAAGAAATCAAATCTGATTCTTATCTCTGCTTTCCATCACTTATGGCAAAAACTTGCTTTAAGAGGCAAGAAAAAAATCAACAGCTTCCTTCCCATGCATCCATGTCGCAGTGAATAAGAGCAATGGAAATGTGACATTCAGTCCTGCGGATGTTACTGGTCTACAAATCAAATTGCTTCTTCTCAATTTCTTCAGTTTAAATAGAGATTTTTATACTTTCAATCCTGACAAAACACTTGGAAATATAAAAGTAGAACACATTCTAGAAAGTTTGATGCTTCACTCTTAGCCATCCATTTTTTTCTCCTCTTAGTAACTGGCTTAGTAACTGGAGGCTGTACTCTTACACAGTACACTAACACAATATTCACTGAGTAGCCAAAATACTCTTCCTCCTTAAAGAGGTTTCTAGTATCTCTAAAACATTTAGTTCACAGCAAAGCAAATCTGGAGCACAAATCTTTCCAAACATGTGGCAATGAAGCCTGATGCATTTATTTCAAATATACTCCTTTAAAGAAACAATGCTGCCAAAAACCTGAGAAGAGATGAAAGAAGCTGGCAAAACCTGGGAGCATTATTCACCACCTCAAAAAGGCCTCAACCCCCAATGTGTCTTTCCCTTCCAGCCCCAAAATACCAAGCAACAGCATGCAGTGTGTTGTGCTGTGGCTGCAGAAAGCAGCCAACACAGTCTGGTTATTTACCTTTGGAAGCTTCAGTAATTGCTAGGGGTTTTTTTATCAAACCAAAACTAAAGAGCACATAACCATAAACTATTAGCTATTAAGGGCTCAGGGAAAATTTTGGCTGTAAACACACGCAACATAGAACAATGTAGGAGAGGTAGGTTGAGGACCCCCATTCTTTTAGTTTACTTAAAAAAATCAAAAGGCATGCATCACTGTGGGCTTTGTTTATCCTGGGGTGCAGCTACAACAGAATACAAACAAAAAACCCTGAAAGATCTTGTGGCCAACAGTGCACCCAGAAAATAAATGACTGGCTGTTTTTTCATATATAATGCTTCTTCTCACATCAGAAAAAAGCATTGATCAAAAAGGTGTCTAGTCACCAATGAACAAAGATATTTTAACTGAGCACCCAAATTTTAAGATAAGCTTTCTTCTTCCATTATTACGCTTATATTTAGTATAAATTTATATTTTCTTTTCTTTGAGAAAGACAACAACATACTATTAAATGTGCTTGTTTTCAGGACTACATTTTTACATATTAATTAAAAACAGTCACAAAAATTGTTGTTCTAAGATGAAACTTCTTCCCCAAAGTTTACTGTCAAAGTGTTTTTCTGAAGCTATTTATTGACCGGTCCTCTCACTGTGGAACATCCGCTTGGACTTTCTGCAGACTAAAGGTACATAAATTGTGGGGTTTGTTTTTTTTTGTTTTTTTCTCTGTTCAGTTAGAAATGCCAAAAAATTATCTGAATGGAGAAACACTGCCTTCAGATAATACAACCATAATTCATCCTGCTGCACAGCTGTGGACATTTCCAACATTTACTTTGGACATTGCCATAATGTAGATCCACTCATAGGTATAACAGTCACCCTGGACTAGTTCTCATGCGCTGGTGCAATTGCATTGTTAAAGTAAATCTAGTAATTTCAGCACACAACACAATAGTTGGAGCATATTAAAGTGTATAAAACAATTAACTCCATTTTTCCTTGTAAAAGTCAGATTTCTCTCCCAGCAGATCAAAATAAAAGTCTAACCTGTGCAGAAATGAAAAGGACTCTGATTTTACACATCTAAAAGAAACCACAACTTATTCACTTATGTAAAGTCATCCCAGGCAAAGACTCAGAACTAAAGATTGCTCTATCTTGACTCTTATCTCAAAGTTAAACAGAAATTATATCGTGAAGGCACATATTTTAGATAGCATTAAAACAAATCAAAAACCCTTGAAACCTAGTATGCATGGTAAAAAAAAATCATTAACACACTGTAAATTTGGTAGCAGATCTACCAGTTATATATCTACAAGCAATCCTAGTCTCAAAGTTGATAATATATCCTATTTTCTGTAAAAGGATCAGTCAGATTTATATATAAACTTGTTAGTTGTAGTGCTTTAGACAGACATCAGCTAAAACACTCTAGCAACACATAATTATCAGTTTCTATAAACCAAGGTAGTTTGGAACAAAATCAATTCCCATAATCCAGCTAACTCCTGCCCTCAGGCAGTTTCATTGCCTGATGACTATGAAGTCTGTATTTTGCTGTACCCTGCCAAGTTTACTTTCAGTATTAAGGCAAATTAAAAGAATATGAACAAGAAGGAAAAGATATGCTAACAGCAAATATATAGTAGCTGGGAAAGGAACTTCTACTGCCAATTGGCCTCCAGTTCTATAATGATACATATAGCAACAATTTTCTTGAAGAATTAAAAGAGTAGGTTCTAAAAAAATCATCCTCCTTAATTTAGCTTTAATTAAGATAATGCTTTCCTTTATAGCAGTGGCCTTATACTTTACATCCTTATGAAGTAAGATCATTCCTAAAACATTCAGTTTGGAAAGAAAAAAGTGAAAAGTTTTAAAATATCAATTATTTAAATACTTGAAAACAACAAGGATTCTTAATTTTTCAATTTCAAAATAAAGCACATCACTATTTTCATGACAGGGACCATGCTGCAATAAAGGTTTACTGTGGTATATAAGCCAACAGGGCCTTCATCCCGTTTCTCATCTTTGCAATTAATACTGAAACATTTACAGGAGTGCTAAGGCTTATAATTCCTGATAAGTAATAACTATGCCATCTAAAAATTCCTTCAACAAATTCAGGACTTAAAAGTCTGCTGATACTCATTTCTGTGCATTATTTTGAGTGCTTGGGAATATAACAGCAAAATATAACTCTCACTATGATTTAATGGTAACCTAGGACAAGGGAAAAAACAGATTCCAAATGAGGACTTTGGAGATAGATTCAATTCATTCAAATTTAGCTTAACATCTTATTTAGACTAAGCAATTTCCATAGAAATAGCTATCCAATTTAACAAAAAGGGGGAGAATCATTCTTCTTAAATCATTCCTAAATAATGATGCTGAGCTAGAAACCTTACTTTTAGAATGGTTAAACACAAGTACAATGCCTATGTATAAAAAGTATCTATTTTTTCAGTAACATACAGCTTCAATTAAAAAGAAGTCAGGTTTCTCCTATTCTTGCTATATTTCATTCTACTTAGTAAGTGAAACACTGTTTTATAAGAAAATAGTTGTCCTGGTAAACACATTGAACTAAACGAGGATATTGTCTATAGAAATGAGACACCGAATGCCGTTTCATGTCCCTTTCAGTCCTTGAATCTATTACCTTGGAATTCATGTTCATCTGAATATCAAAACATATTTCCAAAACAAACGTTACAATGAATGTTTGAATTCTACCTTCTTAGCACCTCATTTAGAAACTTAGTGCTTGAGGCAATTCTCCTTAAACACATCAGAAATTTTTCTCCTGACTTTAACTAGTGTTCGGCATTAGTCTAAAATCCCTTGTCACTTGTACTTGAGTTACACAGGAAAAAAAATCTGAAAGTAATAATGAGTTTCACCAAATATTAACTGCCTCTGCAGAGCTGCTATTTTTACTCCTGACCCATAAGCCCAGAAGAATACAATGAACTTTAGAAACCAGGTAATATCTGCATTATTAGTATTTTAACTACTATAAAATGCTTCTTAAAGAATACAAAAGTCTTAGAATTAATGGAATGCTTCTTGCCCATCATGTTTCAAGACCATAACCGAGTGGGATCCCCACAACGCCATACATAAGGACTTCAACTGACTATAATTACTATGCAATGGTATTGATGTAATCATTAACATTCTGTACTGCTAAATAGGTGGAATAGAAGCACAATATAATCCATAACTCATCCTGAATAAAGAAAGAGAATTATCAGCTGGTACCCTAACAGAGAACAGAAATACAATTTTAAGCTCAAAATAGCATACAGAAAAATATTGCAGTCAAATGACTATTTTTGCATTTTCATCCAGACTCTGTCAGTATTCTCTCTCTGTCTCTTGATGATTCTCACCTCTTCCTAATTTCTGAATCCACAAGGAGTTGCCTTTTTTTGTGGGGTGGAGGTGGTGGGAGTTCCTCTTTACCATGCTTAACCAGGATTTGTTCTCTTGTGGTCACCATAGTTACAGTTTCCATTACAGTTGTCTGTGTTAGTGATGTCTGAGTGGTAGTGACAGCCTGCGAAATCTGTGAGAAGTACAAAAACAGAGGTCACACATTGTTTGAAAGACTTCAGTAAAGATTGTTTGGAGGAGCAATACAAAATAATGAAAATAATAGAAAAACTGCTCCCATCTGATCATAGGCTGACCTTCAGAAAAAAACCTTACATGCAACTCAAGCCAGATTGTTTTATCTGACTCATGGTGTGTGAATAAGATATCTGCAAAAGCCAATATCAAAATCAGAAAGGATTCTAATGAACTCTCAGCTCCCTGTAATCCATGCTGAATGAAGAAAAGAAATCAATGGAATTTTACAATGGAATTGAATGATAGCAAATACCTACAATTTTACTATGACTAAATAATAATTTCAGACTGTCCCCAGTCTGAAAATTTGCTCCTTGAGAGGTGATGAAGGCATGAAAATAGCACTAAATTACCAATCATTAGTCTTACCATTTATAAAAAATTTCAAATCGAATGTAATTCACCATAACCTACTTGCATGAAAGGGCAGTCAACTTTCCGGCTGGAAATCTTAGATTAGAACATACACACTAGAAGGCAAATTAATTTGCATCAGTTTTATTCCAAATTAAAAAAAAATATTAAGGGGTTACTAATACCCGTGGCATGTAACACTACCAATCTAATGCATTTAGCTTTGCCCCAGTAACATGAAAAAACCCCTTTGTATAGCTCAGCTGAATTAAAAAAAGAATGATGAGAAATATTTTTTGCTCATACTTGTTTGTACACTGCTTGTGCATGTACTGCCAATTTATACTTTTTTCCATATAACACCAAACTAGAAACTTCCAGTTCAGATGTGGGCAGCTGTTCTTAAATCCCTTAACTCATGAGAAATAGGTCACTTCTTTTTCTGATTCTCTCAGATGATGGCTCATTTGTCAAAATGCTCAGTTACAGCTCCAATGACCAACTCACAGTTTGAGAGCAATGAAACGGAAAATAAAAGAACGAATTTATACCAGGAGTAGAAAAAGTTGTGCACCTGAAGAGCCCTGCTTCTTTGCTTTTGCTAATATGCAAGAATTAGAGTTTCCAATTCAATAATGGAAATTCCAGTATCTAAAAGTCCATTAAACTATAAACACATACATAAATTATCTATTACTTCTTTTATCAGAAACTCAGTAAGAGAATTGAGTCTGCTTAGTTATTGAGACATAAGTGCTTCTATAAACAAGGAAGAGGCAAACAGGTCTAACACCTTTCCCACAATGCTTTCTTGCATTGAAAAAAATAATAGAATGACGAGGAAAGGGAAATACTGTTAGCAAGAAGCCTCTTCCCAGCAGGCAACATCAGTAAAGCTAAGAAACCTGAAAAAAACCCCAACAAATTCCTTTTCTGAATTCTTCACATTGTCTTCTATGCAAAAGTCTTCCTGTTCTTTGGCCAGGCTGCCAGTGGAAGTGATGAGTTGGGAAGTGCTTTACCACTGTAAATTGTCAGTATTTCTTACATAAAGCAGTTAACCCAATGCTGTTCTTCCACCTCTAGAAAGAGGCAGTAGTCTAGATTTTAGAGCAGACTCTGGACTACTCAGAAGATTATCAAATTTAGATACAGAACAGGTTTTTTAAAAAATATATGGATTAATTATGTCAATTGAACAAACCGCTTGTGACCTGCAGGGATTTAGCTAACATATGAACTACAAAGTTCTCTGGAAGAGAAAAACACCCAGTTGACTTTTTAATCACTAGAATTTTATGTAGTAACACTCTTGTTTTAATTCTCTCAACAAATGTATTGATTTTAACTTTTTTTCCTACAGAAATCATGACAATATTAAGTCAGCATTTCCATATTTTTATTGAAACTCTATACAGCATACTTTTCCATTTTATTTTAATTAATTATAGGGCAGAAAGAAAAGCAAGTTAAAGCTTCTGATGTCTAGGGTTCTATGAAATTTGAGGATAGAACCTGATGTCATCTTTCCCTGAGCTGACTAAACATAAGAAAAAAAAGAATTTCTTGCCTATTCTATAAGTTTGGGTACAGTCTCTCTGTCTCTCTTTCCTCTTCTCATAAATTCTTATTACACTCTGTTTTATCCAAAAATCAATGACAGGATGATGTTTCAGACACCCAGAGTCATATCCTGCCATGTTTTCATTTGCTAATCAATATTAGGGCAGAGTTTTCAGCGAAGAAGGTGAAACACAGAATAAACCACAGCTAGGGCACTGTAGGAATCATCTGCAGCATAATACCAATTACACAGGAGTAGCAGCTTCAGCTGGAGATGGGGAACTGCACTTCCAGAGCTGGTAGTGCAGTTACTGCTCAGAGCAGTCATGTCATGATGCTGTGAGGGGTAATGATTTCTATGTCAAAATAGTAAAAAACTGTTTTTCATGCTGAATCAACAGGAGTGGAGGTTAAATACTATGTGCTTCAAAAGGAGAATGGAGATGTGAATTTGAAGTTCATAATTATTCTAACTAGAGACAGGGTAAGACTGAAAGGTAGATTGCAGTCTTACTCTGCAAGAGAAGGCTGGTTCACATTTAAAATGCATACAATTTAGTGTGTATAGGACAATCAAAAATATTAGGAATTACAAAAAAGAAGTAACTTTTATTGGCTTATCTGGGGAAAAAAAGAAAATGAAGGAAAAAAAAAAAAAGGAAAAAGAAAAAAAACAAAACCAACCAACCAAAAAATATCCCCACCCAAACATCTTTTTAATCACCAAAATGGTGTGTTTCATGTATTATTCAAAGATGGTCCAAATAATAAATGTATATTTTCTTCATCCCTCTCAGTCCCTGAACAGCAAATGTGATTCTGAGAAGGGGCAATATAGACTAGGGCTTTAACCCACTAGAAAATCATATGGAAAGTGCTAAGGTGACTCACAAGGCTGCACATTAAAAGGCTTTCGAAATACAATGCTTGCCTGCAGTATCACATCAAGCCCATCTTGGAAACATGTTAAAACTCATCTCTTTTCAGAGTAGAAAAATTCAAATCTTTTTCATCATCTATAGGCAAACATATGTACAACGTGTGTACAGCACTTCAGTAGTTTTATGTCATTTTATTTCTCATTTATACAGCAGCCTTCCTTTAATGCCAACATTTATTACTGTCATTGGAAGTGCCCTCTGTCCTGATAAACTCATAATTTTCTTTTACACTCACTTTTGGAGCTGTCATCTGATCTTTGATGAAATTTATCTCTGTGAGTGGGGAAGTTCAGATGAGGAATGGTGTTTTCTTTAGTTTGGAAAGATTTTCAGTACAATTTAGAGGAGCATAATGAACTCAGCAAAGCTGGGTTTAGAGTTTCTGGAAGCTACGCATCTAGCCTAAGCAAGCTGTCCTTGTCCTTGATTCCACTGTGTGGTCAGTGAAGGAAAGCTGACATTTTCATGATGAGGACAAACTGCTTTTTTAGAGGTATTTCTCTCTCACACCCTTGCCTTCCAGTCATTTGTAGCAGAAGCTTCAGCCATGTGTTCTGATTAGATGCTTGAATTCAAGAGCAATTAATTCAGCCAAATGTGGGAGGACTCACATTCTCCTTCTGCACTTTTCCTTTGGGATTTATAACTACTTTGTATGTCTAGTTGGAGAATCATCTTTGAACTGAGCCTGAGGAGACGTCTCTTCCATTTAATTTCTTATTTTGTTAACAAGTTAATCATTAAGCGACACATTATTAAGAGAAAAGGGGAAATAACTAAGGACAAAAATGTAATTATGAAGGTATTATGAAAATTATTAATCATAGAATCCTTTAGATTGGAAAAGACATTTAAGATCATTGAGTTTAAGTATTGACCTAGCTCTGCCAAGTCCACCACTAAATCACGTAAAGTTAATTTTGAAGGCAATACCTAAGCTTGATGAATAAAATGTGCATTTTCTGATAGATTTTAGTGAAAAATATCCTATTTTTCACCCTCTTCAAAGTCTCCTCCTCCCCAGCTCATGAGTAGAGAGCATAATGAGATCTTGTAAATGCATTTTTTCCTTGCAGTGTAAACACATAAATGAGCTCTGTAATGAATATTTGTAAAAACTCTACTAATATTGTCTGCCTGCCTAGAGAGAAACACACGTTGACAAGTACACCACCAGTATTTCACAGAAGATATGTCTGAACAGTGTATCAGTGCCTTAGAAACAGGTCCTACTACAGTCAGCACTGACTGTGCAATGTTTCCAGAAGGTGAAGCAATATCCCCATGACAGAAAATCACCGCTGTCCAAAGCAGAGCAGCTTGGAGGAAAACCTTTTCAAGTGAAGTGGTCTGCTACGATAGGACAGCTACACTGGTTTTGGAATCCAAAGCACCTCCCAGGCGTGCTGATCTATGTTTAAACTCTCAGGACTGCTCACTTCATTTTCTGTAACTTAAGTTCCATTTTCAAAACTAGTATCTGCTTATAGGAGTGATCACCAATCTAAACAGCTCTTGAACAATCTGGAGTGACTTACTGACTTCCTCAAATCACATGATCCTAGCCATCCCAAATCCAGAAATGAATCCCTGGAATTTTCCTCTGCTTTGAAGCAGGAGGTTTTCCACAGTAAATATGTTATAACTAAATCTTATTTTCAACTCCTAAATGCTGTGTACACAATCTGGTTTTGCTTTCTCTTACTAAGTGAAATTGTGCCCTTGCCCCGTTCTCTTTCCTTCTATTCTCCCACACTGATTTTTTCCAACATCAGCTGGTTTTTCTAACTATCACAGAGAAAACTAAAATATTAAGGTATGAGTTGAAAGCAAGGTTATTGAGAGGTATTCAGATCACCACATGAAGTATTTCTTTAATTACAGCAGCTTTTCTTTAATTACCCAAACAAAATTTGGATGAAGTGTTTGTATAGAGCAACAAAAAAGGGCAGCATGCTCAAGGGAATTGAATCAAACTGACCAGAACTGTGAGAAACCTGTATGGACAGGACAGAAGTACCTGCTGTAACAGTCTGCTCTGTGCTGCCTAATTAAAAAGCTTTAATATCCATTTCCATTTTATCAGTCATACAACGAGAGCACAAAAATAACCCAATATTAGTGAGATAATGGAATGGAAAAAAAGGAGCCCATTTGGGTTTAAATACAGTAAGAAAGAGGTGCTAGCAAGATGTCTAGGCAAAATAATTGTATATGGGTTTGGGTACTACACCAGAGAGCTGATTATTTTTACCTGGTTTAAAACCTCAATTTCTTTTCTAAATGTATTATAGTTAAGAGAAAGTGTTCAAAAATAATAGCAGGTTATATTTTTTCATTGTCACTTTGGTTACAGGTATAGATTGATTTCTTTATTTTTCCAAGAAATTTCTTTTTTTTGTACCCTCTCTTTTTAATCTGTAAATCAGCATATGATATGCAGAAGTAAAATAGCAATCAATTATAAACTTTCACTGTTGAAAAAAAATAATTTCACTTAAACTAGCAGACAGTTCTGGCACTAATTTAAGACTATGTGCTATTTCAAAGAGACAGCTATAAAAAAGTGTGTTATTATAGGTTAAAAACAAATTAACTGGAAAGGTATTTTCATTATGGTTTGTATCATCCCTAAAAACATAGTTAACAACCCAAGAAAGTAATCAACACTATAAAGAGAGATTAAAAACTAAAGAGAGAAATAAAATTCTGGAAAGTTATATTACATTTGTATTATGCTGTCCTAAAAATAAAATATGTCTTAAGCAATCATGCAGGGGAAAAAATTAAAACAAGATGACAAACAGCACCAAAACTACTTCAAGCATTTGACTGTCAAAGGATCTGATTGTCACAAACTGATAAAACCAGTTTTTACAAACCTGCTTAGAATTGCTCTCCACCTTCTGCACAAGGCTTTCCCAGCGCTCGGCAAAATTTTCAAGACGACTTTCCAGCTTTTGAGCCACTGCTTTATTTTTCACAGCTACGAGGAGATCTTGGCTGAGCAACTTCAGCTTACTCATCATTTGCCTTTTCATTTCTAGATCTCCTTTTAGAATCTGTTAAACAAAGTAACAGAAGGAAGAACACACATTCTTACATAAAAAACCCCAAACCAAAACAGTCACAAAAAAGGAATCCAACAAACTTAGAAGAAAAATCATGAGGAGAGCATCATAAAGAGCTGAAAATGGGTAAGGGCTCCTATAATTCCATGATGTTGTTACCATAAAAACTACTGGCAGAGCTTACATAGTGGAATGCACACATTGCACTTTGCAAAGCAACATAACATGGCAGGTGGGGCAACTCCAAACCTCACAGCAGGCTTCAGGTGGTGACATGAATCAAAAAGCTAACAGTTGTCTTACAGGAATAGCCTTAAAACTGCACCAATGCTAACACCTATATCATGTAATTACATGTCAAACAGCCTTTCTTTAAAGTTTCAATGTACTTTGCTATATATTGCATATTGAAAAAAGTTTCCTAGAAAAATAGTATTTGATCCAAACCAGGATTAAAACATACAAACGAAAAAACCCAACCCCCGCCCCCCCCGCCAAAAAAAAAAAAAAAAAAAAGAACCCAAACAAAACAAAAAAAGCCCAGACAAACAGAAAAACAAAAAAAACACTGCCAAGGGACCTTGAAACTCCTGAGAAACAGGAGTTCACAAACAGGCTGTTCAAAACAGGCTGTTCACAAATCCAAGGATCATTCATAGCTTCAGTTCTTACCTGGGTTTACTTTTTAAAGCCTTAACTGCTTTACTCCACTGATTTCCATTCCTTAAACATTCATTCTCTACACCCTAACCCTGCTGACCATGGCCGAATTTTGAACTTTCCCATGCAGTTGTGGATTGCATTCTAATTCCCAACACATGACAGGGATAATCAAACAAGTGGTTAGACAACAGAATTTAGTCTACATATACTTTTCTACAGCTATATAATCCAAAATTGTAATTAAAAATACAACTCAGCAAAAGAAAGATTTGTCTTCGTAATCAGTACTCTTTCTAATCAGATTTGGTTTGAAACATTGTAATTACTAATGGTAGGTACAGTTAATATCAAAATTTAAATTGATACATCCTTGAGAAGTAGAAGCTAACTTTATACTGAAGAATCTGTTTTCAGAGTAGTAGGAGATTCTAACAGATGGAGGAAAGTAGATGTAAACAGGTTTAGCATGTTAAATTTCAAGCACTGCTATATTTGACCTTTTTTTACGCCTACAGTGTCAGAAAAAGCTCATGTGGAAGCCACCATACACACTAACTGGAATAATAAAAAACGGTATCCTGTGAAACATTACTTAGCTCTGAAGAGCAGTGCTTGATTTCCAACCACCCCAGCTCACAACCCCAAAGAGTTCAGCATCAATCCAAGATACTTGGAGCACAAGTGGGACGTGAAACACAAAGGGAAGGATGCTAAAAATTTCTCTCAAAGATACTGCTCACTACAACTTAATATGCTTTTGTGATAGCTACAGTCAATCTGGAAAACTATACTGGGAGATTCTGTTTTCATATTTCTTCATTAAAAACCTGTCAGTGTGCCACAATAACCAAAAATATGCTTTGGGCTTTTTTCCAGTACAAGAATAGACCTAAAATAATAATAGCAACTGCAAAATATGTAATTTGCCAATTCAGAAGACAAGACATTGAAGTTTGCTTTATGAAATTAATTATCAAATATATCAGTCATAACTTCTGTTGAGTACATACTGTAAGCCCTGATATTTGAATGTTATAAAGTGATTTCCTTATTTTTGGTAATGTGGTTCTATTTTTGGGGTGTTTAAATTTTTAATTCTTGCTTTTTTCTTTTCATTAAAGATCAAAAACTTTGCTTACTGCAATAGTCTAACCAGCAACACCCACTGTAAAGTAAGTTTTCAGCTGCGAAGAAATTTATTCCAGTCAAAAATCGTGTAATATCTAACTTATTTTCTATAGGTTAAAAAAAGAAAAAAGCATTAGGTGAAACAAAAAAAGATTTAACTCTATATTAATGGAACATACACTATAAATATGTAGAGGTAGATCTTGTATACCTTTGCAATAGCTCTCAGTATTTTTTCTAAAAGAAAAAAATTGAATATGACATACATATGCCATACATAGCACCAAAATTTCACCTCAATTCTACATTCTCAGTGCATCACATCTTCCAGCTCAGTCTATGCTCTGTTTCACCCTGCATCTTGTGTAAGAATTAAAGAGACAATTATAGTGTCTGTGAATAAATAGTAAGTGGAAAATTAAAAAAAACAAACAAACAAAAAAAACAAACAAAAAAACCCAAAACAAAACAAAACAAAACAAAAAAAAAAACACAAAACCAAAAAAACCTCAGTTATTTTAAGGAACTATTTTAAGAACTGGAGCAACTACCTGCTAAATAGTTTCTCTGACCTTTAAACTAGGAAGATCCCAGAAGAGAGTTAATGACAAGATAAATTTTCACATAAAAATACTGAATAAATCCTTTGAAATAAACTGCATTCTGTGGAGGACTCCACACCAGAACAGGCAGATGTGCTCTGACGGAAATTGTGACCCTGTGGAGCGCCCACACTGGAGCAAGCTCCCACCTGTAGATATTAATATGATATAAAAGTCAAGTTTTCCCTACTGTGAACAGTATCTAAACAGACTTATTTCACTTTGATCACTTTAGAATGCTTAGGGCCGTGTAGGAGGGTTGTAGAATTTCAAATCAACAGTCGCAATTCTAAATGGTTTAATAAATTACCTTCAGAAATTTCCTTCGGGCTTAGGAGTTTGGCAAAAGAACACAACCTTAATCTGGCCACATTCTACATGTAAGAGATGCAGAAAACATAGGCTGGAAGCTCTTATGCCATATTAGAATATCAAACTTAAAATTCTTAAGGTCTAACAGGAGCAGCTAATGCTGTAATTTCTTGCTGGAAATGACTGAATAAGTGAGGGACCAAGCTATCATATTGTTAAGAATATAAACACTTTTATACTAAGGGAAAATAAATATTTTCCTTCCGTCACAGACTCACTTTCACAATTCAGGTCTAATTGTAAGAGTAACAGCTTCTCCTCTGCCACATTCAAACACGTGTCTAAGTCCAAAATAAAATACACCAAAAGACAGGCACGACATGCATGTCAGGGTCAGGACAGCTTGATCCCATTTTTCCCTATTTCTAAAAGCCAGTTCAAGAGCAGGAGGATATATTCCCTGCAAAAAAATTTCATGTGGCTGATGTATTAATACAAATTCCTGAAGATTCAGACAAGATAAAAATAGTAAATTGTCATACACTAAACTTCTGTCAATTTGGCATTGTGTGAATGTCAAAACACATACTCCCTGGAATTTGGTAACAACTGCTACTCGGTCTAAAACCTGATCGAGGAATTCCAAAAGTTAAAGCTATTTTTCTGATGCAAATCAAAGACACTAAAGAGGCAGTGTTCTTCTACTATACAAACAATATTTACACACCTAAACTATTGCATTATGAATCATGTTTCTGAAAAGACCAAAGTTACTCATGTGTAAAAAAGATTAAGTTGCAATTAATAAACTCCACCTGTTCTGTTAAGGATGACATGATTCTTGCTGATGTTCAGGAATATGGAAAAATCACTTTATTTACTATTTTATGTTGTTCACTCAGTTTCCTGAAAGACCACAATTATTTCAGGACAAAAATGGGCAACAATTTAAACTGGCAGCATAATTTTAACATAATTTTAACTTCATAAGAGTTCATTAATGAAACTTATGAAAATATTACGAAAGTGTTTCCTTCTTAACATCATATTTTTAAGCAATTCTGAAAAGTATCCAAACTGGCCCTATGCTTAAGACTTGCAAACCATTAATAGTCTGCTACTTCACAGTTTGTGACAAACATTTCAACCTTCTGTACCTATGTCCTCTAGCAACCTTCTGAAATCCAAAAGTACAAATTATTTGAATAAATTTGAATTTCTTGTAATACATTTTTCTTCATGAAGGAACTCTAAAGCATGCTGAGTTGTCTCCAATCGATTACGTGTTAAAAGCCTGGCTTGAAGTCAACTTCAAGATTGCTCACGTGTTAGATTGTTAGAATTTCCAAGAAGTATATACGCTGAGGCAAATACACGTTTTCCTTCCTTTACAAAGAAATTGACTTAATCCTAAGTAATCTTTAATCAAAATCCAAGTCTGTACTTCTAAATGCATATTTTTACTAAACCCTAAGGAGCTGCAGAAGGAAAAAGAAAGGAGAGGAGAAAAAAAAATATATGGCAGTGTAATAATTACAATGTGTCAAGATTATGCTAAAAATCAATCTTTTGGTTTGTACATTAATGACTGAGTCATTTTATGAATCAAAGGAACATCTACCAATAATTCTGGACCAGCTAAAATGGAATTAAACCATCAGTCTGTAAGTACATTTTTTTTTCAGCTTTATACATTTGTATATGTGAGGATAAAAGAGCAAATTTTAGAAACATCACAGTTACTTAAACCTCAGAAACATAATGGTATTTTTATTAACCCAGAGCCTGAATGTTTCTACTTTTTAAATGCAGAATGATGAGAAGGACATAAATCCTAAATTAATTTTTAAAAATCTAAGGTTGAGCCTTAGATATACATAACCAAGATATGTATATCCAGTAACAATTAATGACTAATGTATAATTATTAATTGTATGCCATTATATTTATTACTTAATAATATCTAATTAATAATAGAGAACTGTTCCTGCCTGAAAAGATTACCAGTTTTGTTCCTAATAGAGCAATAATTTACCTATTTTCACCAAAGCATGGACATGACTGCTTCCTTTCCTCTGAATGCAGAGACAGTCATGATTGCATACAGAAATAGCACATACCATATCATGTTCTTTACAAAGGTCCTACTGCTGCAAAGCCATTGGTAAGTCTAGGCTGCAACAAGGTTCTCACCTCTACAGGCACAGCCAGACCTAAACTCCCTCCATAAAGACCATGCACGGTGGAGCATTTGCTGGAGTGAGGTGGAGGATGTGGTGAAAAGGGTGCATCTTGTGCATGTAACTACATTTCTGATGCTGAGGTATAGCTGTAAAGTAATACTAATTTCAACATTTCATAACTTCTGAGCCTTTAGCTTTTTGAAGTTCAAGGAACGTACGACAGGGTTTGCTGTATGGTAAGTACTTACTATGCATTTGCCTTTGCACAGATGTCTATCAACTGAGTCTCACACACAGTACACACACCAACAGCATCAACAAAGAAACCATCACTATAAAAGTATATGTATTTTTAAGACACCCCATTGCTATTTTATTTCATGAGCTTTTGACTGAAGATGCAACCAAGAAAAACTCCTGTATCAACCGGTTCCTTTATCAGCAAGGCTATGAACCAACTTATTCTATCCACAGGAGGCAATGCCCAGTCCCAAAGTATGAAACCGAAGTTCTGTTAAACCATACAGTGTGAGAGTGGGGTAAAGCCATGTGCATTCAGACTCAGATTAAGGAAGCTGAACATAAAAGAGAAGAATGAAAATATACATACAGCTAATTTGCTTAGATTGGTCAGCATTTCATTTTGATCTCCAAAGCCAGTTGTATGAATTTTGCTCACAGCATCCTCTTTCTCTGTAAGCCATGCATCAAAAAGGCACTGAAATAAAATTGGAGAGAAAAAGCTTCCGTCAGGCCTTTCCTATATATACTATATATATTATTATTATATTTCCTATAATATTTTGAAGAACATTCCAGTTTATAACTGCTAAAAAGCTACTCACCTGCTCTTCTGCAAAATGCTGCCATTTACGAAGAATATCTTGCAGGAGGACCCATCGCTCTTCTGTCCATCTACAGATGGCTGCCCACCGTTTTCCAAAGTGCTGGAGAGAAAGAAACACAAAAGAGAATTTTGCATTTGTTTGCTCTTTTCTTCCTAAACAAGAAAAGCTGTTTTCCCTATGGCATTACAATTTTTTAATGGAAATATTTTCCTAATTCACTTTTTTTTGAGCATGTGCCCTTAAAATATGTTGCATGTCACACTGAATTGGATTTTAGCATCATTTGAAATAAAACCAAAATGGAGAGAAAAGGGAAAGCAATAGATCTAAAGACAGAATATTTTAAAACTAATCTACAGACAGTTTTCTAGCAAGTCTCTAGTACTACACTTTCAAAAACCCATTCTGTTTCAAAACTTTATGATGCCCAAAACAGAACTACTTGAAACATAAAAATGATGTCCCTAAGGTGTGGTCAAAGAAAAAAGCATTTGGCTTTTAAGCTGCATCAGTACAGTACAGTTGGTCAAAGTTCTTACCTCTTTTAAAATATTGCAGTGGAAAAAACCCCACCCATATAAACTTCCACACCAGCACAAATCCCACTGAGGTTTCCCAGGTATTTGTAGCATATGCTACAACATATGTATTTATATTACATAAAACAGCACCTTTTTCTCTTCTCCCTTATTTTAGCTGATGATACAACACTTTTATTGCAATGATTTATAGTGACTTGATTACCCCTGGGCATCAGATGCAAGTTATTCAGCTGCTCCAAAATAAAAAATCTCTTATAAACATCTGAAAGATACTTAAACTACTGCATTCTTAATTTTTCATCCACTTCAGAAACACATCCTGACAAAAAGATAGTAGTTTCTTCCTTTTTCATATTTAGTTATTTACTTCAGGACTCTTATGGGTCCCTTATAATTTGATATATTATATAATGCTGTATCTTTTGCACTTACATATTCCTCATAGAGATTATAATTTAATTTTAGCAAAAATGTAGCATCCAAATAGTGGATTCTTAAAACCAAGGGATAACAATTAGAACCGTATTTTCTATCAGAAATAAAAAAATTAAGTTTTACCTCCTAGGAAATGAAAGATAAAACTTCAGAATGCCGTCTGAATTTGTTGCTTTAACAGTTTTATTTCACAGTAAAAAGTCAGCAGATACAATTTTCCATTTAGTGGACACTAAAACCATAAAAATATTCAATTGAACATTTTTTACCTTGCTAATTACTAATTCAATAATCATATCTTTCCTCATAGCTACTTTATAAAAATCCCCATACCTGAGTAACTTTTAAATATCTCACATTCAAGCAGCTGACTTTTCTTAATGACTCCCATGAAAAAAAACAATTTTCTCTCAACAACTGTAATAACATCTCCATCAATTATCACTGTGGTATACCATAAAAAGTATTTTTTTTTTTCAGTCCTCTAGAAAACACCAAAATCTCAAGAGAACAAGATCAAATATCTGGCTCTGCATTAACTCTGAGAACTATATTGATTTGCACAGCAAAAATGTTAATACAAAATACTGTTTTCAGCATATGACTTCAAAGAGCCACAAAACCTACTCTTTTTTTTTTCCTCAATAATTTGACAAGATCTTTTATTTTAATAAAGTAAGCAAAATGACCAAGTAACTGCACTGAAAGAAGTGCTGATTCTATGACCTATCTTAAATCTAGTTATATCTCATGAGAGGCCATAACAACCATGAGACCAAGATACAGTGTTGGGTTGAATAGATTTAAAATATGAAGTTCCAAGTTTGAAATATCATGTCAGGACTGTTATTTATAAAGCAGTTATTATACTAAATCACAGGGTGCTCAACTTTAACTCTCTATTCACATCCAACAGTTGCCTGTGTGATGCCCAGAAACTCAGCCTTCAGCAAGTGTTCCTAACACCTGGGAAAACAAATTTTCAGAGAAATTCAGACTGAATCCACACTAACAAGTAAAATGCCATCCTGTAAAAAATGCTTTTTCTTACAGCCCTAACTTGAATTTTTAGAGAAATCTGCATGCAAAAGAAGATTTTTTTTCTACTCAGATGCATATAGACTTGTATTCTATGTACATCATCATATAATATCTCAAATATACTGAAAGAATGTTCCTTATGACTATGAAAAGCAGAAGATGAAATATTTCTAGTCTGCTAAAAGGTCAAAGTAAGGAAGCCCGAGAACAGGAGAAAATGAGTAAAACAAATATAACTCTTGGAAACACTGGAGTGAAATAATGTACTTCAAGCCTGCATTTAATGCTTTTCTAATCAGGTATAGCTATCCACTTTTTTAAAATAATGAGGAAAAAGTGGAAAAATGCTTTTCCCTATATCCAAAATTAACTCTTTAGAACAGAATATTTAGCCCATTCATAGAGTTTCTACTATATAACAATAAGTTTTGTGTGCAGTTTTGAAATGCTCAACACTTCATGCACCAACACATCGAGTTGGAGAAACAAACAGGACAAACTGGAAGCACTGGTCAGGCCCCACAGCTATGATATCTTTGGTATTAATGAGACTTGGTGGAATGAGCCCCACGTTTGAGGACCTGGGATGGAGAACTCCAGGCTGCTCAGGATGTAAACACCGATGAGTTATCCTACAGGCAGTTAGGAGAAATTTCTAGATCAGTAGCCCTTGTCCTTATGGGAGATTTCAACTTCCCAGGCATCAACCAGGAATATCATACTGTTGTGATGAGCAGGTCTTGGAAATCCCTGAAGTTCATAGGACATAAGTTCCTGCCATAAGTGGTTAGTGAGTCAACTGAAATAGCTTATTCATTCTTTAAAATTCCTCACTTATTTTGACGTATTTTTACAGGAACTACCCATATATCATCTTCAATCAAAGGACAGTACCCTGAATAATATGAATATATAATCCTGGAAATTACACTCTCAGCTCCTTTTCCCCAGAAGAGGAATAAGCCATCAAGTAGCATTTGATACACTTAAAACATATTTCTTTCTAGCCCAGACCCTGACCCCTGAGGCCTGGGGAAGCCTCTAATTTGAGCTAGCCCACAGGAGTCCTTAAGAGACCTGTTGTCTGCTGGGTACAATTAGGGGAAAAAATCTCCCTGCATTCATGGCTTCTGTATGTTATCCAGCCATCTCGGAGATGAAGATAATGTCCCACATTTTTCCTGTAGAATCGAGTCAGAGTACAACAACAGATTTGCTAGTAAAGTGGTTTGATTTTGCAGCACTAAATATAGATTTGAGCCTTATTCAGCAGCTGCCTTGGTAAATCCTTGGACTGATTTTAATTGGGGTCTCAGAGTTCTAAGTCTAAATAGTTGGTTCTCAGTAGCAGCATAAACAGAGCCTCTCAACATGTCACATACTGATATGTGAAGTAAGCAAAGTAATGTAAAAGAAGTTTTAATATTCACACTCACCCAGTCTAGCTGTAGTCTCTCAAAGTACCTTAGGGGGACAGCTGTTTCTAAGAAAAACCCTGCAATTTTCTTTGCTATTATTATTCCAAGCACAGTTAAATTTTCAATGGATAATTTGTTTCAGGGGACACTTTTGACTTCTTTGTCATTAATTGCCTCTTAAATAGATATGTTTATGCATAGGCAATAAAACTTAAGAACTTCTATACAGTTCATTTAAAATTAACATAGATTCTTGTCAACATTCCTGAGACCTAAAATCTCAACAAGTTCATTTTAGGCTTTAAAAAAATGTCTTACACAGATATTAAAAAAAAAAAAAAATGCAATACATACACAGATATTTATATATATGAAAATATTTCAGGAATCACCACCTCAAAAAGAAAAGCATAACAGAATTTCACCAGCTTGGAAAATGCATCTTTGACTATTACACGGAAATAACTGCTCATTTTCTTCCTAATCTGATCCTGACCAGCATCTCAGTGAGCCAGTCTTATTAAGCTCTTTTGTCTGACAGTTCATGCTCTTGTTTTGTTCTACTTTTAGAAGTCTGACTGACAGATACATAATCAAGCTTGGGAACTTTTCTCCTTTGTACTTTTTGTCAAATGCTCTAATGGTTGTGCCTGCCAACACATTTTATCTCCTGTGTTTATATTCAGAATGCAATATGAAAAAAACTTCCAAACAGTTTCTGTACACAGAAAAAGAGGTGTAACATTTCACTAGGAGAGCAGGTGGACTGTGGTAACTCAGTTCTCCTGGGCTTTAAAGCATGAAAGTTTCCAAACCTCCCTAACACTCCAAACTCTACAGCTTTATATCTGTATTTGGGTTTTATTAACATCTGTAATATCGCTCCATATTCTTTGACTTCCAGAGCACGGGGATTATTAACTTTTCTTTCAGATACTTCTGTAAGAGATTGTGAATAAAAGATGTAACAGGAGAGCAAATTGACTGTTCGACACCACTGCATGCACTGCTCAAAGGAGGCCTGTGCTGTAGGGTGAGGGGACTCAGGATCTGTCTTGCCAGCATCTTTCAAGGAACATACTTTTTCCAAGACAGTAGTAATTGGGAACACTTTATCCAAATAACAGGTGCTTTCTCTGCTAGTAGAGATACAAATGGTGTATTTCCACAGTGTTTCATCTACATTCATTATTCATTATGTTTCTTTAAGGTATTGCAGTAATGTCTGAGTTCTATTTCAGGTTTTATTCCAATATGGGTCAGCTGCAGATGTTGCACAGGATACTAATGGTACCTTTCCAACCATTGTAATAATAAGGGATGAAGCTGTATCACCTGATGTTCCCTTAATTCTTCTTTCTGAAGACGTGAAATTAGATTAAATGTCTAATAATCCAACAACCTTTCATTTGTTTTTCACACTATTAAAAATTCTCACTTCTACATCTTCTAATGCATGAAGTGCTGTAAATATCAAATACTGTTAATTATTCTTTCTCTTCTTCCATTCAAGATATTTTACAAGTTTAGCTTAGCTTCTGGAGCCATGTTCTTGCTAGCAATCTGCTTTATTCCACTGAACAGTTCCAAGGAGCTGGCTGGCAAGAAATTCTGGAAGGTTAAGACTATTTTGAGCAGGTACACCACAGTTCTGACATTTAAGATGAAGTCAAAAGGAATTAATAATTATGGATCAGTAGAGTCTGTATTGTTATCTTGGCTGGGTTGTGCTCCTTGAGTGACTAAGTAGTTGCAGTAGAGAAAAATGAGACTTATATTTGAAGTGGCAGTGCTCAGAATCTTAGCCAAACCTACACTAAATTCCAAACCAATTACTGATTTACTGGTACTGATACCCAAATTAGCTGCATTCAAGACAGCACACAGGTATCTGCCTGTGCTACACTGAATGTATTGATAGCTTCTCTAGAAAAACCTTGGGTTTTAATGACTTAAAACCCACAAACTCTTACTTTCTTGGGTAATGGAGCAAAATGAAAGAAAAACACTTTCTCCTTTCTGAAAGAGAAAAATAGAAGGAATCTTGGTTGTAATATTGCAATTCCTTTTGAGCTGTGTCCCTGGACATCTGACCACCAACACAAGAGAACCCTCCTTCAATGTATCTCAACATTAATTATCTACTTTCATTTGTGCAATTTCATTCAGAAGTTAGAGTAAGAGCATTGGAATATAAATAGTACAGCAGTAGCAACTTCTTAAAGATGCAAGTGAAATAGTGAGATTTTATTATGAGCAAGTTAATATTTGACAAACATTTAGAATATCTTGGCTGCTAGCTCTATCACAATTGTATCTCCAATATGTCACTCTTTTAAAGATACTCAAGTAATTGTATTTAGAGAATACAACTGAGTGATTATTCCTTTCATTTCCTAAGAAACATGGCCATGAAAACATAATGGGAAATAAATCATGAATTTCCCCCCAAAAGTGCTTTAGAAAAATATAGCATAATCTTAATATTTCTTGATAACAATTGTTTGTCTACCAATTATGATCCTGTACACATTCACTATCTGGTTTTGCTTATTTTAAAAATTTCCTGTTTCAAATTTTTGAGACCAGCACTGCCATTTAGTCATTACCTGAAGCTGCTCTTCCAGTGCAGCAGTAGCTCTATCTCCACTGTTTTCATCCACCACCACTACCATATGGGTTAGGGAATTCACCTTGACTTGTTCTTGCTCCAGATCTTCTTGAAATGCCTATAATTAAAGCATACATGTTAGAGAACATGTTCCAAAGCAAAAAAAAAAAAAACAACACAAAAACCCAAAAACCAAAACGGCCAAAAAAGTGTACCATTGACTGATTAACTCACATAACTACCAAGTATGAGAATTTCAGAGCTTAAAGTTACTCACTCACAAGTCCTAACTCTTATCACAATATTCCAGACTGAAAATATAACGTGAGAGATGATATAGTGAGTTTATGTAGCTGATCTATGGATATTCACATAATATGCATACATGCCTGAAGATTTTAAATTGCCACTGAATTCAATTTTGTACTTCATATTAATATATGAAAATATTTAATTTTTTCAAAATTGTAAGAACATTAAAAATTACATGGTTTTCATTAAACAACCACATACTAACCTCAGCTTGGCAGCCCTAGAATATTACTTACATAGGAGAAAACTTCTCAGGAGGTGACACACCTTTAGGAGACTCATGTAGCACCCTAGTCTCACTCACTGCAGAAACCAGGAAACTAAGCAAGAAGCAAAGGCATTTCATGATTTCTGCATGTCTGAGGAAAAACTTTCTTGCCGTTCTTTTTTTTTCTTCTCAGTTGCCATAAAAATGGAACCCCTCCTTCACTATAGTTTGATAAAATCCAAACCAGCCCAGAGCTGGCACCAGGGAACTGAGCAGCCACATCTATTTTCTCCTTCCTTTGTTGAGGACAAACAACAAAAATGGAAGGCACTAAATTGGTGTTGGTACTGAAAATTAAAACCACAGAGAAGACCTAATACCACCCCCCTGAAAAAAAAACCCCAGGGTATCCAGGATTCCATCTTGCCTGATGCACTTTTTAGGTGTCTCTAACTTGTTTCAAACAACAAAAGAATGGGGGCAACCAAAGTCCTGGATTATGTCCTCAATACTTCAGCCGAGTGTGTTCTAAGGATTAATACATATACTGGGATAGTTACAGTCAGAAAAATAACATGGCCTTGTCACAAAAGAAACCTTGACTGTATTATCAACTATGTTAAATTTCACCATGCCATGGTTTTCTGCTGCTTTTTCATGCAGAGTAATTCACTCAGGTATGAAGAAGTCCTTGCTGAAGATGTTATGCATTCTAAATCTCTTTTTCCTAAGACACATTATTTTTATGTGACAATTTAAAAACCAAAACATAATGTGGTTATAAGCAATAGCAAAGGAATTCCCAGACTACTTTGTTTTTAGAGCATAAATATCTTACCACACATTTCAGAATTAATTTTTTTCATGGTCATATTGAGACAATATAAGAATCTTTTTCTGACTTTCATGCTTGTGAGTACCATTTGCTTCAGAGAACTAGACTATAAAACAATTCTCAAGGACTGTGAAGTACACAAATTGCTAGAACCATCCCTGGAATTTAGACTTCTCAACATTTTGTGACCCAGAACTTGATAGGGAAGAGGAGGCAGAGCACACGTGGCTCAGAGTGTATAATACAGCTCACTTCCCCCACGTTTAACCCCCTCTTTAAGCCACACAAAACAAATTCATTTCTCTGTAAGTCTACAGCCATGGACAAGGTGACTTTTATTTCCTTATTAGCTGGAATCTGACAGATGGCATCCCAGAACAAAACCAGAGTTAGCAATGCTCTGCAAGTGCAGGATTATATGGCACTTTGGAAGTGGGAGTCTCACACACATTGTGAAAGACTTGAGAAGTCATGGAACAGATGAACCAGAAAGTTGAGTCATTAGCTAATCCTCAGGAAGATTCAATTTACTCTGAGGTAAAAGACTGTTCTTTATAACCCAAATGTCTATTTTTACCATGAAATTCATTGGTGAAAATTGTTTGTTTACAGGATCTTGTTGGAACAGGAATTTATGATGGACAGTTTCAAGGCAAGAGCACACTCTGTTCAAATCATTTAAATGGAAATTTCTAACAAGCTGTCATGAGCTTATTAAAGACATAGCAAATTTTCAGGTACTTAAAATGTGAGATGGATAGAGATGTTGATGAATAAAGATAGCAACAACAGAAACTCATAAAACTCCACAATTCCTTTAATTCCTATCTATCAGACAACAACTTAAGCCACTCCAACATAATCTAGTTCAAAATGAATAAAAATGCCTACCAAAGTCATACAAGTATCCAAAGACAAATCCATCCTGATATTTGGACACTGAAGAAGTGTCTCATCTTAGCTTTTGAATTAATTTGAAGCACTAAAATCCTAGCACTAAAAAGGCTTAGATGTTTTTAGAAAGTTAATGAAACTATAGCAATCTACTAACTATATATGGTATAATAATCATTTGGAATAATAAAACCAGTGCAATTAAAAGCAAAAATTTTTCATTAATTATAACATTTCCAATATGATATTCTGCTTGGACAGCCCAATAGTCCCTAGATTTTTACTGAAAAGTAGCTTTCTCCCTTTACAAAATTTTAAGAAAGGCGTAATTGTAATACAAGATAAAATACTTAAAGCACTACTTTAAAAAATAATACTTCTTTACTGAAATGTTTAACTATTATTCCAAAATATATTGACTGTGCCAGATTTCTTACCAGAACTCTGTACCTTTCTAATGATATAAAACTTTCTAGAGTTCACCATTACTTTAGTCCACTCAGAAAATTTTCAGTACTATCAAGATATTAACCTCATATATTTCTGAACTAAGCAGGATGCTGGAAAGAATGTTGTGTTCTTTCTCTGGTCTGAGTGTTGGGTACCATTTCCAATACACATTAGTGATTTTTTTTTTTTTTAATGTAACTCAGCAGGGAAACTGAAATGTCAGTCACAAGAACGCAAGACCAATACTTTTGCAACGTCATTTTAAAATGCATAGAATAATGAAATTAGATGTATGGAAATAATAAGTCAAAGGGGGATACATAACATGAATTAAATAGAGTGAAAAGTACCTGCTAATGAACAGGTAAAGAGGAGAAGGCAAAATTATGAAGGTAAAGAGGAGACAGAGACAGGATGACAACTACCCAAACCTATCATTTTTGCTGAAGTCTGTTTCATTTGAAATGATGCTTGCCTTTTAGATCTTTTAACTTTTGGTTCCACATATGAATTTACCAAACATTGTTTCCTGATACAACCAGAGTCATGTGAGACTGACTGAAAATATGAAGCATGTAAGATTTTTTTCTGTGCTTGTTTAACAACGAAGCAATAACTATCCTACTAAAATTCCATTGTTTTAGCCCTTGATGTAGGAGGTAGCTTTGCTATATATAATACACAATAAAATTATATGAAATTTTCTCTCAATAATTGAAAGAGTGGAAAACCCTGTACTTTGACTTCTGAATAAGGTAAATGATAAATGAATGCAAATGTAATTAAAATTAAACCCAAAACCTTTTATTTCCATCATTTCTAGCTAAATTGTGTCTTGCACAGGAAACAGATTTGAAAGTACACATAAATAAATAATATTCACTAACTCAGCACACCAAGAATGAAGAACTATTACGTGGAAGAGAAGTTTCTGCATGTCTTCGCTCAGAATCTTCAAATACAAGGTAAATACCCATTTTTCTCAGTATAAGAAAGAAGCAGCGTAATGAGATTGCATAAATAAAAGAGTTACATTTTATGTTAGTATTCAAGCATAAAATGCATAGAAATAGGAGTAAAGTTATTTGAGTCTCAGTACTGATGTATTCAAAATCTTTCCTGTTTCTTTCTCTAATTACCATTTCATAATTACCTGCCGTCTATTTTAAAAAGAAAATTTAATGTCAGAAAATATCACTAGCTAGTAAACCCACATACTGAAATACATTGTCTCCTCACAGGGCAAGCAGAGACAGCACAAACAGCAGCAGGAGCTGCAGAATTTGTATTCTTCTTCAGTAGCACTCCTTAATCAGAATGCAAAGAAATCATCTTGAACACACAAGTGGATCATGAAGTCTTTTGCAGTTTCTGACTTCTTTTTAAAAGAACTGTAAAAGCTGATTTCAGTTTGAATTGTTTTTCAGGATGATCTGCCCTCTAAAACCTGGGTTAGCACTGACACAAACCATGAAGCATCAGGTGTTAAAATCTCTCAAGATAGCATGGAACAGAACTGCTTTGAGCCACCAATGCAGAAACATTAACAGGTCATCACATTAAATCTCTAAAACATCACAAATCATCTCTGTTTTCTATACTTTTCTGTTTCCTTATCTTCATCAACATGTGCTATAGACACATATTTAAATTTATTTTTAAATCTAAATTAATATGAAGCAAAGCAATCTAATCCAGTAAATTGAATGAATCTATTACACAAGCAATCCTCTCTCACTTTTTAGTTCTTAATTCTTCCAGTTAAAAAATTACCCTCATGTAATGTGGAAGAAAATTGGCTAAATTCCATCTTACATTCTATTCATTAGTTTGTTATTTTTTTATTTAAATACATTACCAAAAAGTATTTTCTACAGTTAGAAAGTAGTGCATTTTAGAGTATGTAATATATATTCAGTGCAAATATATATTCAGAATCTCTAGAGTCCTAACAAAATTATCTGGTCTTTGTATTTTGCTGCATCATTGCTGCTACATGTAAGGGAAAAAAGAAGATGCAAAAAGAAGTAACACAGGCATTAAAAAAAGCTGATGCATATTTATTGTAATGTAATGAAAAGATGTTACAGTTGCCTTGCATATTTTAGTATATTGCTTACATATAAAAAGAAAGCAATTCTTTTTTTATATCAGAATAAAACTCAAAGTTGTGTTAAATAAGTCTACAAAAGCTTGTTAAGTGTACAGAACAATAAATATTAAACCAAGACTTCATATTACTTTGCTATGCTCTAATGGCAGGTGTAGAGCTTTTAAAATGTCAAACACCCAATTTGGTTTTTATGCCTTTGGAAGCATACCACAGCATACCTTATGTTCTTCTATTTGACGCTTTAGGTCCTCTAGATCTGGACCTAAGGGCTCCAAATCAGTTTTCTTTGTCCTTTCCTCAGTTTTTGTCAGCCAATCAGCTAGCTGGGCCAGCTGCTGATTCTGCAGATCCATCAGGATTTTATGTAAACTGTAAAACAAAGAAAAAATAATTAGAAGTTGTAAGTGAAGAAAACAACAGGCAGAAACATCTGCCCCATATACTAACCCATTTTCACAAGGTTACATTTGAAGGCAGAATAGAAGAAATATGTATTTTTCAAAGGGGAACAGGCTCCCCAGGGCAATGGTTACAGCACCAAGGACAGAGCTCAAGGAGTGTTTGGACAATGCTCTCAGGCACAGGATGTGACTGTTGGGGGGTCCTGTGCAGGGCCAGTTGGACTTGATGATCCCGATGGGTCCCTTCCAACCCAGTAAATTCTATGATTCTATGGAGAAGGTAACTGAAAATTTTTTGAAGTAGTTTTGATTTAGACAAACTGTTTTGAAGCTTTTTCCTTAGCAACTGACTACACCATGCAATATTCTGTCTATTAAAGCTTTGTCCTCCAGCTGCATTTCTATTAGAGCTGGAGTTAAAAATTTCTACTATCCGTTTTTTTTAAAGCTTCTGTTAACCACTACAAGTATTTTGAAAACTGCTCATACAGCTGACCTTACCAGGCTTTCTCTAATTTAGGATATTAAACAGAAGAAATTATTAAATTTTCAGTTATTCAACAGAGAATACTCTGAAAAATTAAGCAGGAAATACTTCAGTTTTTCCAAATCAAACTATATAGATAGATCCAAAATAATCTGGCCAGAAATCCATTACAGATTTCTACTTACCCTTGCTTCTTTAGAAATTCTCTAGACTTTCCTAAACAAAATCTTCATCTTATCAACAGCATTCTTAATGTGTTAACTATTTCTGAGCAATGAAGTTAAAACAACACCTTTGTATTATCCATCTTTCACATAGCATGCAATTTTTTATTTAGATTTGACAGACCAGTCACTGTTCCTCAGTCATACTGAGCTTGTTGAAACCATTGTATGCTCTAGTGTGTTACTTAGTTCTCAAGCACAACTCTTGCAGCAAAAAGTCAGCAAACTACTTTCAGAACTCGAGTTGAACTTTCAGACTTGAGAAAATTACAGTGTAAGAAAGATGGCAGAGTTGTACTTTAATTCACTTGTTTCTCAGTTGGCTACTTGAAAACGTAAGCCCAAATTAGAAAGCTATTGTGATTTTCAGCTCTATGACCAACAGCACCTAGAATTACTCAACTTCACACTGACATTTCTCCCCACAAGGTTATTTTAAACCTTATTTTAAATACATTTTCTCCCATGGAACTGCAGAAGTGCAGACTGGCAGATGTGCAGCGTGAGTACAATGCTCCAGAAAAGTGCATTGGTCTTGTCCATGACCCATTAGGCAACTTAAGAAATGTTTGCACAAACCCAAACATGAAGTTTCTGTCACAATTTCACAATGCTCAAGTAAAGCAAGTACTTATGAGCTTGTCCAAACAATTGTGGATTTTCCCATAACAGTTTGAAAAAACCGAGAAATACATAAATTTGAAAATCCATGTCTAAATATGTCCAAAGTAAGCACCATTCTGTATTTTCCCAGATATACCTAAAAATTTTCAATCTAATCATCACAGAAGATTACATTGTACATGTAGGTAATTTTTGGTACTCACTTAAATTCCTCTGAATGACCAGGATTTAATAAATGGGATCATCATGTAGCTGTAATATGTGAAATCCTGTATCTCACTCGTAACTTGTTCATATTTTAAGATATATGTCTGAAACTTCAGCACTTGTATTGTTGGCTGTAATTTATTTCCTTACATTTTTAGGGAAAAAAAATTGCTTCCGGTTTTGAATCTTCTCAAAATTATTCAAATGTTTAGTCTCTGATTAAATATTTATTGAATTACTCTTTGCTATTTATAATTGTTAAAAAAAGTACTGTATACATAGCATTAACTCATATTGTGCAAAGGAATCACTAAGTTTCCAGTGATACTTTGTATTTATCCTGGCTAACTCACACTTCATTCTTAGACAAGGGACAGGCCGAGAGGAACCTTAAAACATTCAACCATGACAAATACAAAGTCCTGCCTTGGGAAGGAAGGAAGGACCCTTGAATGATGCAGGCTGGGGAATGATTGCCTTGGGGTACTTCACCACTAAAGAAAACTGAACCTCCACCACTCTGATATTGTCTTCTCTCCCTGAAATGGCCTTTGCTTTAAAAAGAATGGGTCATCACATAAAAGACCTTCTCAAAATAAGCTTTATGATGTTTATGCAAATAATAAATTTTGCATTCCTAAACTTTTTTTAAATAAGGATCTTTCTTTCTTTTAATCAAAGAGATTACAAACACAGACTTCAAATATCCCAAAAGTAACAAGAATGTACAAGATACTTTCAAGCAGAAGTACAAATGGAATTATTCAAAAACTCCTATGACTTGGGTATTTCAATAATAAAATATTAGCTGTTAAAACAACAAAAAAAAGTTTGTCTTTTTTTTTTTTTTTCCCCTTAATGCTGTCAACAAAAATAATAATTTATCCCAGGATTAAAAAAAAGTTGTCTGAGGACTTCTGAAACAGAAATAATCAAGTTTTAGTAGTGATCATAGGAAGAGAAGCCAAACCAGAGTCTCTTGAAGCAGGAATGGTAAAGGTGAGAAAATATGAAAGGCAATCTGTGAAACCAAGTGCAAGGAGTGGTCAAACAAATCCTCAGGAGTACATGGGCATGGAGCAGATCTTCAAATGTAGAGCAGTGGATACAGAAAAGGGGAGAGGCTGCAGACAGACACCAAGGCGAATCAACTTTATGGAAATAAAATCTTGCAAACAAATTTAAAATTTTTAAAAGCTTGATTTTAAATAAGGTTTTAGTCACAAGTGTTTCTTGAATGGTACCTCAGTGGTCCTGAATGGCACTGAGATGGTATCAGGTGATACACTTGGAGCTCTGTGAAAGGTTTTTGTTTTTCCTAAGAAGAAAAAGTCACGGATCTTCCTGATGTAGTATGATTTCAGGTTTGTTTTTTTGGTTTTTTGGGGTTTTTTTAACTGGAAATCATATATTAAAGATTGATTAAAACCACCAGAAAATTCATACAGTGTTGTTTCCATCCTAATCTCTCTATTAATTACAGACAGAGCACAGAAAGATGATACCCTGTTTTAATAAAGCCCATGGTTCAAAAGGGATTAGGGATCTCAGATCTTAGTCCTTCACTTTCAAGTGTATATTTTATTGTCTTACTTGATGTTCTAAACTAAGCTATTATAAAGTATAATGCTTCATCCTGGAGATATCCTCTTAGCAATAAATTAAATAAACTGTACAGGAAAACTGTTAAAGTAAACTGAATTTAAGAAAATGAAAATTACTTAATATACATAATATTGATATTATTCTGAAGTAAGGAGTACAAATTTCAAAATTAAATAATCATAGACAACAATCACAGTTTATTCCTAAGCAAAAGAATGCTTCTTCTTTCTTACCATTCTCCAGGTACTTCCTGGCTTTCAAAACACTTTTACAGACATTTTACAGACATGCGATATGAGGGTTTAGTACTTATTTATATACCTCAGGAGATTACCAAAATCTTTGTTTATAGTATGGCTCTCATAAGTTTCAACTTAAAAAAAAAAAAACTTTTTCATTGAATTGAATGTGTTTTAAAAGTTACAGAATTCTCTGTAAAGTGGTTAGTTGCATTGTTTTTCTCTACAGTGGTATATTTATCACTCTGAGATGCTTTAATATACAGAATCCTGTTTGAGAAAGGCTAGAAGGAAGAAATTTAAAAAAACAGACTGTTTTCCTTCAGCATGCTAGTGCACTGCCTATTAGAGGAGTCAAAGACTTTCAATACATAGTGGATACATGAGAAATCCGGTCTGGGCTGCTTTTACACAAAGGCATTGTTGTGTTCCAAACCTCCTCTGACATTCTGACCTCCTAAATCACTTTTTCTAAGACCCTTTCACTTTTATAGCATCTTTATCAGTATATCTTCCTCCTGTCCTTGTTTATTGCTTGCTTTTTTCTTCCCTGGGCTGTAAAGTGTGGTACCTTTTTTTACACTTCCTATTACCATTACAGAGGTCAGACAGCCTTGCTGTTCTCATCTTCACAAAAACCATCTCTGTTTGGCTAAACATGTCACTGTTGCCTTAGGGACAAGATTACAGAAATGTGCTCAGAAGATTGTGCTTTAAGCTGAAGTAGAAGATGGACCCTGAGAGTTTAAATTATGTGTAATAACCCAGAAATATATTATATTGTGATATGGAAGCTTTTAATAATCCTCTGGCCGGTTTCTTGAAACACAGGGGTTTGACCAAAAGGCCAGAATTAACTATATCTGAGTAGGTCACTCCTGAGAAATTTTCTCTTGCCCTATCCCAAATCTCATTGAACTTATCACAGATTTTTTTTTTTGTATAGGAAATTAAATAGTAGCACAACATCCTTTGTGAAACCCCTATCATTTTATGTCTTGTACTGAATTCATATTACTCAAATATGACCTGCTTCAGAAGATACTAGGCCTTTACATTCCCCAAGCAATGACTATAGCTGCATCTGGGGGATGGCTTTAACAACTGGTTTTTAAAGGACATTTTAAGTAGACAAAGTACCACTCGGAGACGTAGCTACTTGCATGTGTTGATTTAAATGAAAATAAATATGGCAGATACAAACTCCCCACACTAAAGCATCATAGATTTTTCTCTCCAAGAAAATACTAAAACTGGAATAAGTTAGGTTGAAACATCTGAAACCCATCAACAATGTTATAGTCAAAGGAAGACAGAACAAAGGAAACAATCTCAATACTCAGTAGCAAGCTGAAAGAAAACAAGTGTTTGGAATTGGTAAGAAAGTATTTCAAGAAAGAGAGTTATGTCATGCAATTGTTGAAAATCATGGTTTGCTTTTTGCAGTGGGCAAACCCCTCAACTCCAAAAGGTAAGGTAGAAATGGAAAATGCTCAAAGAGGAGCAAGATGAATAGCTGAATATATTCAATATATGTTTATGAAGAAAGTAAGAAAATATATACTGTATCTCTGTATCCTGTAAACCAAATTACTCCCCTGTGGCACAATCACAAGCTCTTACATTTATGGAATTTCTTATCCAAGATGGTACTATGTAAATCAAAATTTCAAAATCAAACATAATATCATTAAAAATCCTCTGAAGATTAATGTGAGTATTTAATAGATTATTTTTCTACTTTTACTTGTATTTCAACTGTAAGCGGTAGGACTTGCCCTTTTTTAAATAGTGTAATTTGTTCTCAGATAAAATCACAGCAATATTTCCAGGAAAGCTAAGATCTCATTTATTCTTTTTGTGGGATTGAGTTTTACAGGCCTTAGAAGATTGGTTGCTGTTTCCCTTTTTTACCTTTGCAAAGATTCTCTCCTTTGTTGCTCAATATTGTGTGATACAATATTTATTGAAACAACTGGAAAAAGGTGAGGTAGGTTAACTAAATTTTGGTTAAAGTGTTATCTCTGTCCAAGTTGCTGACAGCTGCTGCTTTATGTGGCTTCCAGGCTCCAAACAACATGCAAGGTTCAAAATCACATCAAATTTCAGGTTAAAACAGATACGAGATGGAGTTTGGTTCACATTGAAGTGAAAGAAAATCCCAACTGTTAGCCAAGTTCAGGATTGTTTCAGTCAAAATCAATCTATATTATTTCACCTGACATATTACTTACTTGCTTTGTTTTTCCATACTTGCTACCCTGAGACTTTCCCAGCGAGAATTAAGTAGATTCATTTGTTCTTGGATTTCATTCTCTTCCTCATCTGAAAGTTTTCCAGTTGACAGAAGTTGACTTCCAACTTGCAAAACATTACCAACACGTCCTTGGTGAGCTGTTAACTCCATCATGAAACCCTGACAACAAAAAAAAACCCCAAACAATCCAGGTTTAAGTTGCATTCTTTGAAAGGAAAGAACAGAATTGCACCATTTTGCAAACATGATTTTCAACCTCACTTTTAATTTTTTCAACCCCTCCCAAAACCTTGTAACATAAACCAGAAATAAACCAAAAAGAAACACTTTCACTTTCTTCAAAGGGCAAAAAGTTATTTAGTTGGTGAAGAGGAGGCTGAGGGGTGGCCTTATTGATTTCTGCAACCTAAAAGAAGGTTGCAATGAGGTGGGTATAGTAACAAAGAATAGAATAAGAGGAAATGGCCTCAAGTTGCGCCAGTGGAGGTTTAGATTGGATTTTAGGAAACAAAACATTCCACTGCATGTTTAAACATTAGAATGGTCTTCCCAGGGAAGTGGTTGAGTCACTGTCCTCAGACGTGTAGATGCAGCAGGAACATGGGTTAGTGGTGGACTTGGCAGTATTAGGTTAATGGTTGGACTTGAGGATTTCAAGGGTCTATGACTCTAGAGCAGAATCTCCAGTTTACATTCTCTGAATCAAAATTAATAAAAATCAAAACAAAACCCCAAAAAACAAACAAAGAGAATAGAATAAAAGAAATACATTCTGAAAGATTAGCATAAACATGTACCTCGTGGGTGTGAAACTGTTCTTTAACAACTTCTACGTCATTGGATATATCTCCTTGTGCTTGTAATGCATCTTCAGCAGAGAGAAGCCATGTGAGCACTTCTTCTAAAGCAGTTTGGTAGTTTTCAAGATCCATTCTAGCCCCCATCCGCACGGTGCTGAATGTCTTTTCTTCAACACTTCCTAAAAACTGATCAAAACCAAAATTTTAAGAGCAATGAAAATGGCATCTGCTCAGACTGATCTACAAAGGAAGAAAAGGAACACCACTATATTCTAAAAAAAAAAAAAAAAAAAAATCAGATGGCTAATACATAGAAGTACTTAGTACTACAAAATCAGTTAACTGACCGAGATCAGTTAAAAAAAAATCTCATATTCAATCAGTTATTTTACACTGGTATTCAAAATCCCTATCAAGTGTTCTGAATAATGAGAATAATGGGAGATACTTATTTACCACAGCAGCTCATAAAATGATATACTCAAAAAAATATCAAGTTACTTGCGGGCTTTGCAGAGAATATGTGCAAAACATGACATTTAAAAAACCCAAACCAACAAACCTCTACACTACATGCAATGCTAGGCTTGAGCAATCCACAGACACACATTTTGTGAAAACCATTCCAGGAAGTCAAAAAAGCTCAAAAACAAATGCGAAATCATAACTTTTTAAAACCAAGCAAAAGTGCATTACTGTTGATTTCTCTTTTCTGCAAAAGCCAACCTTGTAATTATTTTTTAGAAGCTGAGTGTCTCTTATGAGAACAGAAATCCCATTTCTGGTCTACTGCTTAAAGTCAAGAGAAATCAACAAGTATTTATTGATTAGTATAACAATAGAAAACAAGGACATAAGAGAAGCAAGGAATGCATTTGCTACAGAAAATACCTTCCCATAAGTTTTTCAAAAAGTTTTGAACAAGTTTAACTACTTTGTTAGGACTTTACTTTAAAAACAAACTATACATAAAAATATACTTATTCTTTCATTAAAAAAAAAAATATATATATATACACACGCCAAGGCATTTAATGTTTTTATAGCTAGCAAATTTTTTTTTTCTACTGATATACTTGTCCCAATAAAACACTCACAGCAGCTAATAAAGCCTTTCATTGCAGTTTAGAACTGAAAGTTAATCACTAGAGCCACAAGCAGGAACACAGAAGGCTCTGAGTTGGAAGGAACCCAGAGGATGATCAAGGCCAACTCTTATGTGAATGGCCCATATGGGATGAGAGCTCAACCAACTCAAATGACCTCAGGAAGTGTAATGCATGCCATGTAATCACTAAAAATGAAATTTTCAATCTTCACAACAACAGCTTCATTCTGAATTGTATAGATCTAATAATCACATGCAATTTTGGCAGATCCCTAAATATGTGTTAGGCTAGGTAATAGTCCTGACTCTATCACCACTTGCGTGAGAAACTCATCAGAAAAAGCAGGCTTGGAAATCTGATGAACTTTATAGTCTGGGATTTTTTTCTTTTTTTTTTTTTTTTTTAAAGGAAGTATTATCTTTCAGAAATATAAATAATGAAGCACAGAAAATGGGCGGCACATATCCCTTCTGCACAAATAAGTTTTTGGACTGTGTGTAGTTCTAGATTTCCAACAGTATACAATGCAGTAAGAAATTGCACCCAACCACATCACATTTCTGGAGCAAGATACAGTTTTTTCCACTGTGGAAAGGGATGACTTGATCATTTTTTCCACAGGTAATATTTTTTTTTTCTTTCCATAGCAATACTTCATGGGATATAGCCATATCTGTTACAGTGAAAAAAAAAAAAAGCTTTAACAGTTGAGTGAGGCTAGGGATATCATGTTTGTAGAGATCTGTGATAATCTATGTTGTCTGTATTTGTTTGAAAATTCTTCATCTGAAAATCCTTCTTTCTCTAGATCAGACACAGAGTACTGTCTCATGGATGACAAGTGTTTAACTAACTACCCCCAGCAACACTTTGTCTGAGGAACAACTACTAAGTATAATTTTTCCTAATGATCAGCATTTTCACTGCTTTCTCTCATGCTAACATAAATATTGCATGGAAATGCTTTCCAAAATCTTGCACTCATGACCTTCTATGACAAAATGGTGGCTGGACTAATTTCAGATCTGTTGCAATCTCTCTTGAAAAAGTATAAAAAAACCAAAAGACTCTAATAAAAACAGAAACCAAAAGAGTTTCTTGACAGGTGTTCCAAATTGTGTTCTCAATTTAAAAAAAAAAAAAAAAAGAAAAGGAAAGGAAAAGAACCCAGGCTTTTTTCTGACATAAGGAAAACAGCAAAAGATTAGAAGAAAAATACATAAGCCTAGAATTTTAAAATGGTAACACTATAGAATGTCTACAAGACAAAAAACACTCCTTGGAGGCAACAGTGGTTTTTGACTTGACAAAAATCATGTATAAACACTGTTACATTTCCTGTCTACTACTTCTGTCAGTTCTGTTTTCTCTCCAAAAGATAGCAATCCACCCTTGCTCACCCTGGATATCGAATGAAAAACAGCTATTGAAATCGGTGGAATTAGCTGTAAATGGAATACAAAACACTTAGAACTGGACAACTACTGACCTAAAGCTTATGGCACACTCTTTCTATTAAAAACCAAAGCAGGGTTTCAAAGTTCATTATAAAGATTATTCATCCCATAATAAACCTCAAATTTAAGTATGCAGATCCTACAACATGAAGAATAAACCACAATGAAATAATCCACAAAAGACAAACAACAATGAAAACTTCTGATCTTTATAAAACATATTGGTAGGCAACCAAACAGCATAACCTGTGAGTGTTCTTATTTATGAGTTTGTATGAAATCTCTTTGAAATTTATAAACCAGTGAGGACACTATCAAATTTTTAGGTGTTGCATATACCACATGGATGGCACAGATATGCAGCATTATTAACACAGACACCTAATGTAAGTCGTGATAGTTGTTTCTAACCATATTTTTTAAGAGAATGAGAAACAGTATGGACAGGCTGAAGTCAAATTGTTAGAGCCATAAAATGCTAGGAAGGCTATGCTTAGGAAAAAAAGCTGCCTAAATATGCATACAGTTTCATTCTTGAATCAAAACCTATTCTTAGTAAAGTATTTAACGAGTATGCAGCACAAACTTGGGTGCAGTTAGAGCAAAACACTTACACTTACTGAATAAAAACTTCAACAAAATCTCATTGTGATGGTGCACACCCCTCCCTCCTCCTTGGGTTGCACAACCATCTCAGAAATACTTGTGGGTCTCAGCCTTGAGCTCATCATAAATATTGTCTGTTCCCAGGAATTTATGTTGGCTAACAAGATCCTATTTTTTCATGAACAGTCTTGGAAACTCTTTTTTTTTGCCTAAACAAACTAAATAATGACCTGAGTGGGAAAACAGTTTTGTCATCCAACATTTAAAGAAAGTTACTGACCTAACTTGTGGCCAAGATGGAAAAATACTATGACTAAGACCAATTCTTTTGTGATGCTATAAGCAGTGGTCCTAAATTGAGACCCCTTGAGCTCCTCTGAGCACAGCAGGATGTGGACAGCAACCTCCCTCTGAGGGACATCCATCTCAGAGCCAGCGAACTCTCAAGTTTGCTATACTTTGGAGAGCACTGACCAACACCAGTGAAAAAGACACGAGAAATTTAGATATTTAATGAACATTAATGAACATTTAATGAACATTTAATGAACATGTGTCACATGGTAGTTAGGAATTTGTCAAGCAGTCATCTCACGGACTGTTTTGAAGAATGGTCAGCCACTTTTGCATGTAACATAATCCTGGTTGTTCTTATGGACTGATGTAGAAAGAAAAAATTGCTCTGGACCCATGTGTTGTCCTCTAGACTATCTTTTTTTTTTTCCTTTGCTTTCTGTTGGACATAAATGAATTATATCTAGATAATATGATGGGAATGTTAATCTCTGTACACTTTACCATCTTCTGCTTGGGTGTGGGGGCTGAAAGACCCCAGAGACTCTGAAGATTTTATTTAAAGTATAGTAAGTGAAAATAAAAATCCTCTGACCTTCAGAAGCCAGGAAAAATGAGATATCCCTGGCAAATGTATGAATTAATTCACAGAGTTTAAACCATGAGCTTGCACTCCCTTCAAGGTGAGAAAGTGAGGGGACAAAATGTTCCTCACCTGCTATTGCATTATGTTCCTAAAGGGAGGAGAAGGATTAGTTCTGTGAACTCAAATTCTTCAAGAATGTTTCTATTAATACATAAGGACTGATTCTGAGTTTTAGAAAATAGTTGGGGAACTATTGAAAGTCATTTTACAGGAAACATTTATGGTTTATTCCAGCACTCTTATTTATATTATATATTTCCTTCCTTCAGAAACTGCCTGTCCCACTGGAAAAGGTAAAGAATGAGGCTCTAGACGTTTAGAGCTTTTAAACTCAGAGACACAAAATTTTAAAGAAACATTTTTTAGTAAAGGCAAATTTAAATTCAGAGTATCTTTTTCATTTTGAACACTCCTTTTGCAGGATTACAGCCTCAGAAAATAGTTCACATTATTCATTCTCTAACTATGCCTTCTATCATGTAAGAAGGAAACCATTGCTTATTCTTTCAGTTCCTCCAACTTTCTCATTACAAAATTTATTTTATGTGTCTCTGTATTTCAAAATTATGACTGTTAAAATGTTAAATGATAAAATGGTCTTTTCAATAATCAAGACTATGTTTTCTCAACAGATAAGTCCAGCCAGAATAGTTCAGTCATTTCTGGTAATAAAACTTATAAGATAAATTGGTTCAGACTGCTTGTTAATATAATGTTAACAATTTTCTTGTTCTAAATGAGGCAAGCACTTCCATTTTACTAACTGTTTAAAAAATGTCTTTGTAAATGAATCTTGAGTAAGAAAGATTTTTTTTCTATTTTTCTGAAAATCCACAAAGGTTTGGCCTTATGATAAGTCTGAAAAATTGCAGGTTTTGCTTGCTCAGTTGAGACAAGTTAGATTTTTAGTACTTGATTTTCTCAGTAGTTCCATTTCTACTGCATATGTTTCCACCTGGATGAATTGACCTGTCCTTGCAACTGCAGTTTTGAGATGTAGTAGATTATTAGGTCATTAAAAATCAATGGAGCTTAGGCAAGGTATATGCTGAAGAGAAAAGACAGAGCCAGGCAGTATTGATGAAACTACACTCACTACAAAGGAAGGAAAATGTAGCAACTATTGACAGGAAAGTGGTAAAAGCAAATGAATCTCTCCAACTACTCTACTAGGTACAGCTGGTAGAAATAAAGACTGAAAGAGACAAATAAAGAACTTATTGGCACTAAAGCAAAAGTTTGCACCTTGGGTTCTTGTGGCAGGACATGTCTATCTCCTCCAGATGGTTGGTGCATATGCAAGAGATAACCCAGGTGGGTCACAGGCCCAGCATGGGGTCATCTCTGGCACCAAAAGGGCTCAGGCTCCCTGCTAAGAATCTTCTTGACTAAAAGACATGGTTCTTATGTCTATAAAAGCCCACACAACTGTCACAGAGGCAGAAGCCTGCTACACACAGGCACTGAAAATGTGCAAGACTTCTTCCCAGAGTCTGGACACAAATTCCGTGGTTACTTTCCTGGGAATTGAGGGAAAGGATTTTGATGTGTGCTCCATCAGGAATTGGATGGTAAGAGATGTTGGATCCTAAGTTATACTATTTCTTCGCTAGCTGTAAAATTGATGGTACCTTTAACCCCGCGTGTTATATTAGTGTTCCCTTTTGCCTTATTCCTGTGTAGTAATAGTCTGTTTTAAGTCTTCTGTCTGTTAGTTTTGTGTCTATTAAATAAATAATTCATTCTATAATGGACTGAATCAGCCATTATTAAAGAACTTATGAATGAGAGTGAGTCCTGGGGTGCTGGACACCTCAATAAAGCTACTGCCTGCTGCCAGAGGCCTGGGCAAAAGGCAGAGACTTATTTAAACCCACATCCATTCATAACAGCTCTAGAGTGTAGAAGTTGCCTTAAAACAACTGAAAGACTGAAAAAAAACCTGGAATCAATTGGCTTGGGGAAGAGACTAAGACTAGGAACTGTGAGGACAGGTAAGATAGTGTTAAGACATAAGAGACAGGAATCAAGGCTGCCAGCCACACATAATGATCAAATTTTCTAACAAGCTAAAAACTGTTTCATTTTGCATACACAGTCAAGTGAGTCAGTGCTTCACCAAAAGGTTTTCACCTTAGCTTGCTTTCTTCAACACACCTGTACTTGGAAAACTATCAAATCAGGTTTTGCTTAGTAGCTGCTTGACACAAAGTGTATCAAAACATACTGCTTGACACAAAGTGTATCAAAACATACTGCTTTTATAAAGTCTCCAGGGAAAATTTTCAGCCTCTTTATTTAAGTGTTTTAATTTTGTTGAGTTTTTCTGATTATAAAATGCATTTCTGTTTGTAGCATTGCTGGTGACAAGACACCAGTACCTGCCTCTCTAAGGAAGGCACTTCCTATTCAATCAATTAAGAACCACGGCTCCAGACAGTAATAGGAGTAGGTGTGGATGTGTAAATCAACTGTCTGTGACTGAATGGAATTACTTTCATCATAAACCTACAACAAAATTATGATTTCTTCCTGTTGAAAGGGTTAGTCTACCTACCATTCTTCAAACCTTCCCTTTCCTGATGAAAGACCAGGGCACATTTTAAAGGCAAGTATACTTCAGGCACTGTCATGTCACGCAGTAGACTGTGAGATCATTTGGCCTCTATATAATACATAAATAAGACTCCACTCTACTTAAAGAAAGGTGAAATTTTCACCCCAGGATAAGTTTTCACTATAAACTAATGACTCTTCACAGAACTCTCCGGCAGTAAATAGTAACAGGGTCCTGATGAAAGTATATCATAGGTCAAGAAGCCTGGGGCCTTTTCCCCAGTAGTGCTACCAAAAAGGTAACTCCTAACCAGCAAATTCAGATTATTTGAGAAATTTCCATAGTGTTTTATACTGTCACATACACACACACAAAAAAGGAAAAGGTAATTTTACCCACTAGTGATGATCATACCACCTAAAATTTGAGTTGTGGTCACAGTATAATTCAGTAGCAGGAGAAATATTCAAGATTGAATAGATAATGGTCATTTTTACTTAATTTTCATTTTTAAGATGCAAATTCTAAATGAGTTAGGACTAAAATAACATCCACTTTGAAGCAGACTGCTCTGAGAAAGAAATTTTAAAAGTCTTTAGAGATCTTCAGTGTCTCTTCTAGCTTAAACCATTCTATGAAATGTTCTATGTTCTAAATTGTATTCTCACAATCTCCACGTGGAGAAAAACTACTGAATGTATAAACAGAAAACTTAAACAGAAAGAGGTAAATTATTTCTTAGCCAACAGAAATGCAAATGGATTGTCCAAAAATGTATTGAATTATTTCTTTAGCATGTCATACAGGAGATTGAGATAGAAATGTAGACTGCACCCTTTTTCTCTCTGGCAACAGACAAATCAAGAAACAAACATGAAAAGGTATCCTGCTAAATACAAATGGAGACTTCAAGATTAAGATTACAGAAATGCGGGCCAAGGGTAAAAAGTGAAAAAAAAATTAAGCTTTTTTTTTTCCACATATACTTCATTGTGAATTCTACAGCTTTATAGTTCAAAAAACTATGAAAATGTATATATATGGCTCTCTCATTCAGGAAGAAAAAGTAGCCTTCTCTTTCTATCATCCCATTCAGTTGTTGTTACTTCTGTTCTTTTTTCCTAGTCTCTCTCTCTTCTGCTACTGCTGTCAGCAAAATCTGTGCTATCCCAGTGCATAAAAGACCCTCCAGTCTTCTCAATAAAAACATTTCAATTCAAAACTCTTTTTATATATTAACATAGTGCAATATCAAAATGCCTTTGAAAGCATCAACAGCCACAGCAATTAACTACAATGAGATACATCTCTAGGATAATTTTTTTCTTTTGAGAAATAAAGATTCTGGGGCAAGAGCTAATTAGTGGACATACTAATCAGTTTCTGCGAAGTTGAGGTTGAGGTCCTGGAGATTTCAGAGTATTCAACATTATGTGCTATTAGAGTTCGAAGGAATTATTAAAATATGTGGTTTTGCAAAGTCATCTAAAATCTTGGATAGTGAAATTTGCTTGAATAGGCTGAATATCCCATTCATGGCTCTTACACGGTTTATCCATATTGTATTTAAACTCTCTCAAAATGTATTTCAGTTTCTATTAAAGAGGCTCTCCTTCTTCAATGGAAACCACTGCAATGAATATATTTTCAATTTCAAATTAAACACTAACCAAAAGGTTGTTACAGAAGAGGTTCACGTGATTTAATGTTTTGGGTTTTTTTATAATTCTGTAGTGTAACTACCTTGCTTGTAGCTACATGTTCTGAATAATAAATCAAAAGCTGAGAATCAGTCAAAATGATAAGCAATCATCTCACAATGGGGTTTTTCTCCTCTTCTGAATGCAGAGCTTCAGGTTTATAAATTGGGTATTAATACAGAAAATATTAAAGTATTTCCAAAAGATAAAAATAAGAACTACCAAGAAGTCCTTCTAGAATACTGAAACCTATGTAGAAAACTTTCCTAAATGCTTACAGAGAGCAGCAACTGGATAGAAGAACAGGATAAAAATCCACTGAGGACTTTTAAATATAAAGATGCCATATCCAGCTCAGGAAATTTCTGAGCCACGAATCAGTGGAGAGTAAGTGAGACTACTCAGATGTAGTTAGATACAATTACTAATGAGGTGGGCATGAAACAGTGAGTTACAAGATTCTAAATTCTAATTATAGAGACAATGTACAACTAATACGTAGCTTTGTAGCTACTAAATTCCTAATAGACACTAGTAATTCTGAAATTGTCAGTTTAAAAAATACATTATAAATGTACTGTTTTGAAGTCATATTCTTATCTATCTTTACTTTCTTTCTCAATATTTGTTTTCATATTCCCTTTTCCACTTTCCTTTGCTAGTTGAGATCTAGCAAAAAGCAATTTCTTACTTCTAGAATTTCACACCTATTGGGATTTATTTATTTATTCATAGTACATTCTTATATATATAAAAATTAGTTATTTTTGCTCTTAAAATGATTACCAGAATGTTGAAACAGAATCTCCAAATATTTTATCAAATACTTTTTCCTGATATTGCTTATGTAGCAGAAAAGAATTACAGGTGCCTTACAGGTTAAATTTTGCCAAGCAATATTATCCTTCCCCATATGATATAGAAATGTACCCATATTCACTAAAATGTAATGCATGACTCTAAGCTGCAGGTATTAGATAGCATATTCATTGCAGTATCCATCATGTATATGGACAGAAAGAAAAAAAAAAAGCCAGGAACAAGGCTACAGAGTGAAAGGAGATGTTAAAAATGGGAAAATTAGGAGGCTGAACATGAATGAGTTAAAACTTAGTTCAAGCCATCGCTGCAGAAGAGAGTGATTTTGAGACTGAATTTAAAAGAGCCAGGAGAACCAGGGAAAAACTAGAAGTAGCAAAAGATGGCACAGCATAACAGAGAAAGCATTTCCTTGGTGATGTAGAGAAGATACAAGAGCACTGTGATTAAGAGTGTGAATAGAAATAAAGAGCTCCGAGAAATAAGGTAATTTTTAAGACCAAAGGTATTGGACAGAAATGGAATGTACTCTGGAAAGGAGTGGTCAATTATAAATGGACTAGAGGACACTTTTTAAAAGGTAATCATACTGAACATAACGACATTGAGGGGCTGGAGTAACATACAACACATAATGTACTGTGGAATTATACTTTCTTATTCATTTTGCAAACACAATTCAAGTGGGAAAACCCATGCAAACCATGTAGTCATTTATTGTTATCATACCTCAGTATCTTTTAGAATGGAAACAATGTTGTAGAACCTTTATTTTTTGATCCTACTATTAAATTCAAAGGAAGTTATCCCTAGTGAACTGAGTACAGGAACATTACACTTGCCCTAAAACACTACACTAAAAAAACCAAAAGTTCTCAGTGAATATAGAAACCAAAATTAATAACAAAAGTGTCACTCTCTTTTTACATGTCTAACACCTCAACAATGAAGGTCATTTGTTAAGTGTATGAAACAGGCTGTGCTGAACAGAAAAACACCTCAGCACAAACAACAAAGCAGCTTGGGATGCACACAGTGAACATGCCTCCTTTATTAATCCTGTAACAGTCAGTCAATGCCTTTTTCATTTCATCCTCCCCTCATCTCACTGATGGTCTTTGACTTGCATCTGAAGCTGCTGCTCTCTCTGACACAATCAGTGTATGCATGATTCTTTTTTTTTATTTATTTTATAAAGGAATCTTTTAAGCTCCTTATCTCTGCTCTCTCTCTCCCCCCCTGTCCCTCACCTCCTCCTCCCTTTTCTGGTTTGTGTTTTTTGTTTGTTTCTGACAGACAACAGAATTATTTTTAAAATTCTTTTGTTATTACTCCAGAAGCAAAGTATTAGAATAAAAAACAGAGAAAAATCAATATTAGACCTGCCTTATTTTTGCAAAAATATATTGAACTGAAATTGATATGTGTTCTCCACCAAATACAGCACAAACCACTTCAAACTAACAGACAGAAGACCTTCTCTCAAAAGGAAGTTAGGAAAATGTTTTATATCCTTCTAGAGTGAAGAAGTATCAACTGTAGTATGCAAGAATTGGCAATTCAGAAGCTGACACAAACAATATACTGGACCAACAGTTCATAAGTCAATTGTAATTTTGTTCAAATGAAGATAAAAAGCACGTTTGGTAGAAGCTGAAAAATATTGTTACATTAGCTAGGATGCAAATACCAAAGAGAGAAAGAAATCTGGAAAGATTACAGCAGAAATAAAGGAGGTAGGAAAATATAAACATGGAAGACTGCCTATATAAACATCAAACAAAAAACCTGCATATCATATTTCTACCTGTCTCCACTTCTTGTGGTTTCAACTTCCTCTAAACACACATAACAATTCAACATGTATTAATGGGAGCTATGCTTTAAGTCAAACCAGATTTTTATTATTTTCTTATTCATGCTTAGGAGGTAAACACTTTTTTTTTTTTTTTCTTTCAAAATATTTTCCAAATGACTTGCAAACAGCCCTCAGAACTAATTCCACAACAGATTGCTACTGTTTTCAAGTAAAAACTTTCAAGTAATAATTTTTGGAAAATTCCATTTTGTACTCTTTTAAAACACACATCTGTTTTCTAAAGTTTGATGCCTCACTACATCATCCACAGTTTATTTAAACTACTGTTTCAGCTCTAATGACACCACTATCAAGAATCTGAAATTTCCTTCTTTCATTTCTAAGAATTATTTATTCAATCAAAATAAATCTATTATTCCTTTGCTACAGTTAACTAAGTTCTAACAAAACAAATGCTTTCTGTCCAAACACCATGTTGTTCCATACAATCTTTCTATTTTTGAAGTTCTTATTTTTGCTATGTGTTATTATGATTTCAGGACTGGAATTTCTAAATAAAGCTTGATCATTTAAAAATTTTTTTGTTACCCTCCACCCCAAAAATATTTTTCTTTTAAAAGGTATTATTTCTTCCTCCTTTTTGCTTTAGCTCACTGATGACCACAGCCTGTATTATTAATGCAGACTGTGCAATAATACTAACATACCTGTATATAATAATATTGCTTAGAACACTTATAAATCTTATGAAACTATAAAGCAAAATTCCTTAATACTACTGTATATAGAGAGAGATGTCTTTGCTGTAGGAAATAAACATGGAAAATCTAGGAATATTTTCTTTTCTATACTTGGATCTGAAGTCCGTACATGCAGACCAAAACTAAAAAGTACACGTTGCAGTATCTTAGAAGAAGAGTCTTCTACACAAGCATTACAATTCACAGCTTCTATTGCATCAAAGTCAGTAGGGGAAATAAAGAAACCAGGACTTTCACGACAGTAGAAATACGCAATCCGGATTTTGCAAAGGTCACTGCTTCAGGTAAACATGCAGACCTCCCTGCCATACAAATGTGAACTAACAAACAATACACAACACTTCCTACAGACCCTGAAAACATACAATTCTAATAGCATTGTTGAAAACAATAGAAACAACAACAACAAAAAGGTTACCTACTATCTCACAAAACAATGATTTGGGCAAAAGGACATTCAGGAAGCAGAAAGACTCACTGGCTCTGCAGGGGAGTGGGCAATTAACTGTTCATTCACTTCTCAAAATCAATAGAACCATTTGTCACACACCAAAAATATTTTAGATTTTACCATATAGAGTACTATATGCACCTGGGGGCACAAAGGTTTTCTCCACAGAAGTCTTAACACTTTCTACTAGAGTAAAACATGAAGCTATTTCCTAAAAGTTACAGCTACACTTGGGCACAGGCATTTTAGGGGCACAATGCATACCCTGCACACATTATTTGAAGCTATCTTAATTAAAAACCCTCTTCTGTTTTATTTTAGCTGAATAGAACTCAACCATGTGATAGTGTAAGGCAGGACAGGAAATCAAGACAAATTATATAAAAGTAGGGTAATTAAAACTCAAGGAGTTTTAATTGGAAAATGCAATCCTTAAAGTTTTCATCATTTTCATGTATGTTTAACCAACACTTCAGGTAATCCTCTGGAAGCCATTATATGTTAAAGGGAATGTATCCTGTCACACTGCACATAAAGACAAAGAAAGATAAGATGAAACTACAGGGGCCAAGGAAGCTTCCCTCGTTGATGAGGCCCAGCAAAACCCCTGAGAAAGCTGAGGCTCTAAACTAAACTTTCTCTCCTATTCCTGAGCACATGAAGAAAAAAAGCTGCTGCTGCAACATCAACATGCAGGATTTCTTTAGGGTTTTGCTTTTTTTTTTTTTCCGGCATTAGTAATAATTCTCATCTGGACACAAAAAAATATTATTAGATTAGCATATGAAGCAGACAATCTCATCTTTGCTGTCTTTTTAATTTATTAATGTCAAATCCAGATAAATTATTTAGTAATAAAAATTCTTAATAAACTAAGATTTAAAATAAAGTAATACTATCTAAAATTACAAAGCAAAATTTCATCATACTATTGAGAAATCCACCTGTTATACAGAGATGAGGAAAATTCTAACAATAACGCTGTTCAGAATGATGCTATAATATTATCTCTAGACAAATACTTTAAATTGCTTTTGCATGCTAAACTGTTCTGTTGATTTGAGAAGTTTTTCAAAAGACTTGAGTTCTATATCAAATTTTTATTTGCATTTCAGAGGTTTTAATAGGTGTAATGAAAGAGTGCTAAGAGTGAATTGCTTGCTTTCTCAATCTCAGACTAAATTCACTTTTTTTGTGTGCATAAAGTGAAAGGCCTTTCTGAAGTGTTTGAAATGGGGATGCATAATGACTTCAAATGGTACAAATCCTCAAATTACTTCAATTTCTGTTCTCAGATTAAGAAAAAAATGAACACCAGTCTATTTACCAGTAAGGATTTTCATTAACATTGTGTGCTACATTTTATCTAGCCCTTCCTTTGCATCAAATCCACTGCTGATACAAGCAATTCTGCACTGTTGCCTAAATTCTACAGGCCAGAAGGGGGATTAAAATTTACTCAGTAACATATTATGGATATTAAAAAAAAAAAAAAAAAAAGTTCACGTTGAAGGAATATGTGTCACTCTTTGCTGTATCTACAACCATCTTTAACATACCATACACATACTTTATGTTCAAGAGACCCAGTGGCACAAAATTACTTAAAAGAACATTTTAAATATTATATATCCTTTATATTTTATTTCATATTTTTTGTAGGCCTTGAACAGTAGGCTATTTAACAACCAAGAAAACAAGTTTCTTTCAAGAGAGGCAAAAATACTCGAAACTGCAAAATTCAGTGATTTTTTTTTAAGTGAATCCTCTCACTCATATTAACAAGGTTTTAATTTTGGCAAGACCAGATTTCAAGTACAGTTTAGAACTTTTATAATAGACTTTTTAAAAAAAGAAGCAGTTATATTACTGTTCAACTTTGAAAAAAAGAAACTCTTGGTAAGAGTGCTTTTCAAAAAAATACCGATGGAACTTAAAATAGCACTGAAGCTTGTTAAAAGCATCTAAAATGACCTATAAGAAAAAAATAGTCGAGGTAAAAGTGTGTTATTGAAGGTATGTACAGTTGTCTGTCCAAAAATACATATACCAATAATGTAATCAGGAAATGACTGGTATAACATTTCCATGTTTCTAATAGGAAAAAAAAAGTTACAGAAACCTTACACTTTAAAAGTAATGCAAATCAAGTTCACCTATTAGAAAATGGTTTTGTTCTTAAATATTTCCAGCCAGTTACAGGTACACTCATGATTATGACATTATCAGTTTATTCAGAGTTACTGGATTCGATCTGAATATACAGCAGATAAAGTTATATTTTATCTAGGAATTTTTACTTTCTGAATAACATATTACCCTTTCTTATCACTCAGCAAGGAACACACTAATAGTTCACATGGGAAATTCCACATTACATTTCCAGTGTCCCTTTGTTTAAACAAGCTTTACAGCTATTTTTGACTAAAAAATTAGTGTTGAAAAGGTCTTACATAAAAATAAAGGTTTCTCTCATGTTTTTTAAGGTCAATTAAGAATGAAAGTTAAAAAGGGATGCGAAAGTCAGTAAGTAATTGCTTTTTATGACAAACTCACGAATTGTCATTACCCATTAGAGGTGGAAAAAATCCCCACCTTCATTAGTGAATGTGAACAGGAACTTGTACAGGGATTAGATAACTGCATAGGTCTGCGGAGCAGAGGAAGCTGAAAGCCTGAAATTGCATTTCTGAGCTCCTGGGCTGATTCCTGCTACCTGCCACCTACAAGCAGCTGGGACTGGTTGTAAGTTTTGCTAAAAAATGGTCTAGACATGATTTAGCATGCTCTAAATCCTGCCATTATTGAAGAGGCAGAAGACAGAAGCACTCCTGGTGAGGCTGATCATGAATTGTGCTTCTGCCCATAGACTGTTTACACTGGGAAAAATGCCATCTCATGATTATGCAAAAACCACCTGCTGATGAAAAGAAGCATCCTAAAAAGATTTCATGTCGGGGAAGAGAATGGAATTTGGAAATAAGGTGGAAAAGGTGCTGACTAGAAGATCCTGGAAGTAAGAAAAAATCCTGTAGATCAGAGAATTAAAGAATATGTCAAATTGGGACGGATTGATTCCATCTCCCTGCTCCTCACAGGACAACCTAAAACTAAATCATATGACTAAGACCAACATACAGACTCTTCTTGAACTCTTACAGGCTTGGTGCCATGACCACTTCACTGGGAAGCAGGTTCCACTCACTGACAGTCCTCTCATTGAAGAGCCCTTTCCTCATGTCCACTCTGAACTTCCCCTGACGCTGCCTCATAGCACTTGCTTGTGTCCTGTTCAACAGAGAGATATGTGGAGACAAGTAGCAGGTGATGCCTAAGAATTTTGGTCAGTGATGTCCAATATCTGTAAATGTAAAGCAGTGGCAGAGCTCAAGCTGATGGCAGCAGCAGCCTCTCTGTCCTGGCAGGGAAGTTGAGACCTCATGAGCTCAGCTGTGGGGGAAATCAAATGAGTGAGCATGTGAAATAAAGTAGACTGAAAACTCTGATATATTGAAAACTAGATCCACTACAAGTTATTGCTTACCCATGTGAGTACTAATATTTCTGACAACAAAAACTCTTGAAAAAGAATCTAAAGTAAACATTCAAACAAAAAAAAAAAAAAAAGAAAAAAAACCCACAAAAACGAGTTAGAATTGCTGCTGGGGTCTACACACAAAGCAGTGACAGGAAACAACTGCCATCTTGACAGACCTCCAGGCTCAGACAAGAAGCCATCAATTTTCCAGACTGTTATTGAAAATGTAAAATATATAAACACACTTGAAAATGTTTGCTTCATCATTTTTCAAACTGTTCCTTGAAGACATGGCATTCAGGAGAGCTCCCTAAGAATTCCAGAAGACTTGCACTTAGCTTGATTTTTTCCATCTCTGCATTTCCTGGTTCTGACCTCTGGTGGCAGATTTTGCTATTATATTATACTTAGTCTGAATCCTAGGGATTTCACTTAGCTCTAAAGAAACAGATCCTAGCTTTCCAAACAGAGCAAGATTCTATTTAAATGAGAACACCTAAGCTAACACGTGGGACTATCATTATACTTGTTGCCCAAATTATATCCATCATGATCTGATGGTTAAATGTGCAGATAATTCAGTATTTCTGAAGTTTTCCAAATTCTACTTTAAATTCTTCCATAAATTCCCCCCAATGCTGACACAATGAGATATTTTCTGTGTTAAGTATCTTACATTAGAAATATTACCAAAAAGTTGGAACTAAACTTCTATTTGGTTGTACTTAACTGTCTTCTGATGCCTCTCCAAAAGAGGACTTTGCCATAAGGTAAACAGGACAGTATTTAGATCACAGCTTCTAGGTAAAAGAAAGATCTGGTTTAGTTCAAAGCAAAGCAATGAAACAATCCTGCGATGCTGTACCACTAAATTCTGTGGCACAGACGAACCCTGAAGGGTCCCAGAAAGAAGGTCTCACAGCAGGTTTAAAGAAGTTAAATTGCTGGCAGAAGACCAAGAGTGTGGCAAATTCAGGGTCTAGAAAACCACCATTCTCAAGGGCAAGACTGTCAGAAGGATTCTGTGCTGGGTGAATAAATTCAACTTAATTTTATAGGGAGCTTTTAGTGACTTTTCAAATTAATTATTTTAGTTATGAACTGACTGACAAAGTCCCACACAGAAACTCTGTAAAATCTAAATAAAAAGAAGACACAAGCAAAGCTGCATTACAAAACTTCTGTAAAACAAGAGTAATGACTGGATGGTTAGGAATTTCTCACAAACTAATAATGACAAGGTTGAAGGCTGAGGTGAAGCCTCTAATGCTTAGGACCCAAATCAAATCATTATGTGCCAGTGAATACTGTCCCCATTTACCACTGCTTCATCTCAAATTATTTCAATTCAAATATACTGAAGCTTGTCAGTTTAAATGTTAAAGAGTAATTCTGCACACAAACTGTGTTTCATATAATGTGGAATGAAGAAAATATATCTCCTGCCAAAAGAAAAAAAATCTACAAGCTTAGAGATCAATGGGTTTGATTTCAAATAACAAATAATTTAAGGCAGCCAAACTAACAGACTCACCTTTCAGACAGGACCTGTCAAAAGCTTATTTACAGAAGTACGAGTCTGAAAATATACATAGATTTTGTTCATCCCCATTTTTTCAATGCTTATATTTTCAGCACTGTTTTTCCAACAGGAATAGAGGTCACCCTCACTCAGTTTGCAGGTGGCAGCAAGTTGGGTTAGAGCATTGATCTGTTGGAGGGTGGAAGACCCTGCAGAGGGGATCTGGACCAGGCTGGATTGATGGGCCAATTGCACGAGGTTCAACAAGGCAAAGTGCAGAGTTCTGCACCTGGGTCACAGCAACTCCAGGAAAATCTTCGGGCTTGGGACAGGGGGGCTGGAAAGCTGCCCAGAAGAAAAGGACCTCGGGGTGCTGGTCAACAGCAGCTGAACATGAGCCAGGTGTGCCCAGGGGTCCAAGGCCAATGGCACCTGGCCTGGATCAGCAATACCATGGCCAGGGGCAGGCATTGTATCTCTGTACTCAGCACTGGTGAGGCCACACCTCAAATCCTGTGTTTGATTTTGGGCCCCTCACTACAAGAAAGACATTGAGGGGCTGGAGTGAGGCCAGAGAAGGGCAACGAAGCTGGAGAAAGGTCTGGAGCACAAGTGTGATGAGGAGCAGCTGAGGGAGCTGGGAGTGTTCATCCTGGAGAAAAGGGGGCTCAGGGGAGACCTTGGGGACCTTATTGCTCTCTAGAACTACTTGAAAAGACTTTGTAGTGAGGTGGGGTTTGGTCTCTTCTACCACGTAACAAGTAATAGAAGAGGAGGAAATGGCTTCAAGTTGTGCCAGAAGAAGTTCAGATTGGATATTGGGAAAAATTTGTCACTGTAAGGGTTATCAAGCACCAGAAGAGTCCGTCTAGGGAAGTGGTAGTCACCATCCTTGAAGGAATTTAAAAGACCTGTACATGAGGGGCTTAGAGACCTTGACATTTGTCAGTGTTAGGGTAAGTTGGATTCGTATTTAGGTGTTTTCTCCAAACGAAATGATCTATGATTCTGTATCATAAAAGTTTCTTTTCCAGGTACTTCAGTGTTTCACAATTTCTTTTTTTTACCTCAAACCCATTTAAGGCGCTATATTTTATGTTCTGTGGAGGTAGTAGGTAGCAAATAAAAATGAAAACAGTGAGATAGGAGTTTTGCCTGGGATCAATACTAGGAACTGCTCTGATAAACCAAAATGGGAAGGAAACACAGCACCCTTCTTGGTCAGGTGTTTAATGAGATAAATCAATAACACAACCCCCAGTGCTTTCATAAATATGAACAGAAGACAATGGGTAGTTTTAAATGAGAATTTTGAAATGTCTCAGAAAATTAACTTGAGGATTATTTTATTTGTAAGTGAAGCTAGGTATTTGTAAGTGAAGTGTTATTACAAAGAATACATCAAGACGAAATACAGATCTACAAATTCAGGCAAGCCTTCGGTAATTGCCAAGCAGTAACTGCCATCTGAAAACTGTCAACATAAATATTTTCTGTTGGACCTTTCTTAGTGTTCATTCAGGAAATTCAAGGGTTCAGGTTTGAGAAGTGAATTCCTGTCCCAAGATCTTAATGAGTTTATGAGCACTTTCTCAGTAAACAAGATAAAGGAAGAAAACTTTTCTTGAATTTTAGCAGAAAAACTGCTATTCATTCACCTCTGGCATTTGAAAATGCTTCACTGATTCAACCAGAAGTGGTGAAGCACTGACCAAACAAGAAGGCACTGAGTGAACAGGTTTGCAGAGCAATGACTATCTTTTAATTTGAGAAAGGTCACAGTTAAAAAAAGCAAAACTTGTCTGGCCACACTTTGCACAACTGAAATACTAGGTCTTGCAAGTACCCTCCTGAGTGACAGAGTAAGAATTCAGAATGGAAGGATGAATTTGAAGGCACACATGTCGTGAAGCTACTAGGAAGAGTGAAGATAGGGAAACTGAAGTGAAATGTGACATAAAAGAATAGACAAGGGCAGAAGATAGAAGAGAAAGAACTTTGACAAATGATGGTGTGAAAGGCAATGTTATTCCTTCTTGCCAGTATGGAGCTCGAGAATCATAGTTCATATCTCTTACAATTTCTGACAACTGATGTATGAAGCAAGTATATGACGTATCCAAAGCCATATTTGGTCAAATTTGCAGGATCATGATCAAAATCTTTAGAAAGAGGACTTATTTAATTATTACTATTTTTTTCAGAAGTTATAATATTCAAGTCCTAGAAGATGAAAGTTTGCAAAGATTGAGAAAGAATGATTCCATGATTTCAACAGAAGACCAACATATTGTGTGAAAATTGCTTCTCCATGACAGCACCATGGAAACTGGCAGACCAAAATCAACTAAATCTAATGAAACTTTTCTTTGATAATTAGACGGAAATGAGAGTCAGTTTTCTAAAATTTACAAAATCGAAGAGAAAAAAAAAATACTTGAATTGCTCTTGATTTCTTTCTTGCAGTCCCCTAGAGAAGTAGATTTTACTGAAAATCTTAAGGCAGTTGCAGTATTTTTAATGGTACCCAAAAATCATAATACAGCTGGCAGAAAATTGAAAGGCTACTAAGAAATGAAAAAGAAATAATATTTATTTCATTTAGTTAAAATAGATGGGATTATTAAGTTATAACTCCTCCAGGTATCTGAAGAAAAAATTACCACCTCTATTTTATATGAATTATAAACTTGTTTTAATAGGTAGATGACAGCTCTTCAAGAAATACATGGCTGGAGGCAAAAAATAATCACTGGCTAAGAACTGAATTCATTGAATTGGCATATTAATTGCTATTATTTGCAATTCAAGTTTATCTTGATTATAATGAGATTGTCTGGTGGTTTTCCCAAAGGATCCTTAAGTGAATGCTTTCCATTTGTTAATATCTGTTGCGGCTGTAGCACAATTTTGTCCAGATTCTGGTCAGGTATTCACATTCTGCCAAATTGGTAGAATTATAATATTATTTTATTAGTTATTGCATGCAGCTGTAGTAGACAAATCTTCCAAATTCAGGAAGATGAGATCTGCAAACTGGAATGCAAGATGAGGACTGAATAATGGAATTATATTTTTTTAGCAAATTTTAGCAACCATGCTTTGTAGAAATGAATTCATTTATTTCAACTTATACATTACTCTTGATGGTGGAGGTGCTGAAAAAACCTGCAACTGATCACAAAAAAGTTCCTGAAGAAAATAAAATCTATCCTATATAATAACTTCCCATTACTCTAAAATATCTGTATAGTGTCTAAGGAGAACAAAACAATTACAATAGTTTTAAACACCTTGTTTAAAAGCTGTGTGAATCACCACTGCAACACATTTGATGTTAAATAATGGAGCAGGGTTCATGCTTATAGGCACAGGGTTTCTGTCCTGGAGTGTTTAAGAGAAGTCATTATTCAATAAAATACCTGTCACTTGAAGAGTAGATTTGAAAACACGGTGTTGAATAAAAGTATAATTTTGCAATAGATTTTTAGATGTTAGACAGAATTAAGTACCCAGAGGCAAACTCAGACTGTAGCGCCACATATACACAGATCTTTTTTCCCCAAAGTAATAAAAGTAAAGTACATTGCAGTACACAATATGACCTTTGGGTCTCGTACTTGTCAGAAGTTATAAAAATTCAACTACTGAAATTCTCATTATAAAGATTACTTGAAACAAGTTTTATTAAACTACCACAGCTATTTAAAAGTGAAAAAATAAAATAAAATAAAATAAAATAAATACGTAAAAATCAAATATAACCCCCCCCCAACCTCAGTGCCAGCAAGATGCCATTTGTGATAAAAATGACCAACTGCTGTAATCTAACAATCCAGGGTTAAATTTAATGTTTGTTTCAACTTTTTTTCCAACTACAGTAACCTTCTAAGAAATGCCATCACTTACTATTTTCTTTAATAGGAAGAGGTAGAAAAAGAAAGAGAAAGCCAATGGCTCTTTTTTTCTATAACTAAACCTGAGGCCAATAATAGTAATAATAATAATATAATAGATGCCAAATATGGCTTATGTTAGATTTGTTCTTCTAATACTTTTTAAAGGCAATGTATGTACTATTTTCAAAAATGACAGAACAAAGAAATCTATGATTCTAAAACAGTGGTGTTTGAATGTTAATCATCCCCTACAATCAACACAACAGCTATTGTCAGCCATGCAAAAATACACAGGAAACAGTAAACACTCGACAGAAAAAATAATGGAAAAAGCAGGCCATTAAGATCAGGTAGAAGCAAAATGCACAAGCTCTTTCACTCCAAGCACAAGCTTAAAAAAACAACTCTCTTAAAAAAAATTACAATATTGACAGACCTGTGGAGGAACCTGCCTCCTTTTTTGGTCAGGGGATGTGACATACACAGCTTGTGCATATGCGTAACTTTTGAACCGTGGTTTAGGAGAAGGCGAAGGTCCCTGGGGTACACTGACTGTGATCTACGAATAAATTAGAATGGACATATGGGTAGGAGCATGGATTGTAGAAGTAAAGTATTGGTTTTAAGAGTAACTGAAGAAAAAGAAGCAGGAAGGTCATTCCCAGTTACATTTTTCAAGGACAGTGTTGGTATTCAGCAGGCAGAACAGAATGGTATTAAGGAAACCTCTCATTTAATCTGACACCCTTACAAAAAGCAACAAACTGTCAGGACTCAACACCAGCAGAATACCAATGCAAAGTGAAGCTTCTTTATAATTTACAAGCAGAGGCTCAAAAAGCAAGGGATCTTGTGTCACATCTCGAATAAACAGAGCCAATATCTGCTCAGTACTCTAAAAGAGAGTGAGCATCCCAAACCAAACATACAGATTAAATTCAGGCAAGTACACTAGGTCTAAAATGTACTAAACACTTCAGCAGAGGCTGTCTGGTGATATCAGTAAAAAACAAAACTGACATTGCAACCATAAATTAATTCCAAGTATTAGTTAACTTTTGTGAGAGGACAACTGTAAACTGAGAAGAGATTATTTTAAAATGAAAGTCAGTGTAAATAAAATGCTAAAAAATTCAAAAAGTGTCATGACTATGGAGAAATGTCAACAGCTATTCTCTAAAAAGGTAAAGATGCTTGTAAATGCAAAGCCTCCCCAAATTTCTTTGTTTTTTCTTGAGGTGGCCTGCCACAATCCAAATGCACAATGCTGTACAAGAGAAGTTCAAAACACTTATTTGCTGAATAGTAATTTTTGAAACAGTCTGGTGTGAGATAAAAACCAGAATGAAAGTACATGCAGACAAGTACAACTGACTTGCCTGGGGTGAAGAGACTTTGTCCATTATGCCCATGGGTTTTTTTGCTTCCACTGGCCATTTGACATCAAACTCATGGGGTAGGCAGGGAAACAACCACTTTAGAGCAGCAAGATGAAAGCAGAAAAGTGAAACTCACTTCTTGTGAAAAATGCTGTTCATGTACCTCTATGTGCTCTTCTCTAGTGACCCTTGAGTGTCGTGGCAACATCTCCACCTCCTTGATGGCTTCCATGGTGACTTGCTGGGGCAGGACTTGAAAGAGCGAAGTCACATACGTTAAGATGGACTTTTTATCTGGACAGGCAGTTGCAACATCTGGAAGGCAAATTAACATGTCATTTCAGTTTCCACATTAGACAGAGAAATAGCCAATTAGTTTCATGGAAAGTTGATAGAATAATGAGCAATCTATTGTTCACATGAATTCTCTAGAGACTAATTAGAACCTTAAAATCAGTTCCAAAACTTCAGAACAAACTCGCATATCAATGAGAAGGAGCCAAAGTTTATAAAGGTAATTTTATCTCATTCAGCATGAACTTTCTGTCTATATTTCTTAAGTCAAAATGCAATTTGACACTGTGATACCCATAAAGCAGGAGTAGACACAGGAAAGGTCTATTTGCTTGTGCTGTATAAATATTGCAATTACAAAAAAGTAAGCACAACCTCATTTTCCTAGTCGTGCCTTGTGCATTGTCTCCACATCATTTAACCACTGAAAGCAGCAATGATGTAGGTGAAAAAAAAAATTACCAGTTTTTCTAGTGAATGGGTTAATAAAAAACAGCTATTGAAGTCAAACTGTAATAAAGCTACGTAGCTTTTATATTCTACTTAGTCTTGCATTCTTCATGAAATTTGTGGAACATCAAAGGAACATGGTATCCAAAAATACATAATAGAATAACTCCTCGAAAAAAGAAAAAAAAAAACCCTGTACAATCTCTATGGTCTTTAGCAGTCAGTACAGGAAACTGTGTGAACACAAAGACTATTCCAGATTTTGCACATAGCCATGTTGTGTTATACATCAGCAGGAAAAGAAGTTTCCCTGACTCAACAATTCAAGTCAATAATGATTTGTAAATATGTAAGGCACGTGGCAGCTCTTTGAAATAGAGGCTTTGTTATTTGCCACTGACGCTTACTTCCTACACTCAGTCTAGCGAATCAATATAAATATAAAAAGGACAGTTGTACAAGAAATCTATCATTAATTCCGTAGATGTTTTAACATGAGTGCTGGCAGAAAGCCAAAAGCTATGAGTTTTTACTGTCTTAGATCAATCCAATTTTAGCCAAAATTTGAGTTCACAGAAAAAAAAAAATCAATAATTCTACAAGGTGGCATCTCATTCTCTCTTCCTAGAATGAGGGAAGGCGCCTTACATTAAAAGCTTCACGTATATTTGGAAATTAAGAAAAGACATTCTATCAATAATTTTGGTTTGGTTTTCTGACCCATCTCCATCTCTTTGCTTGGTACTTTCTGAAGGACAGCTGAAGGTTTAGTTCTACTTAGCACTGGCTGGAAAAATGGCACAACATCCCTCTAACAGTCCCACTTCCATAATATAAGCATTTTACTGTAACCATCTTCACGTCTTTAATGTTCTAACACCATTTTTTTATACTTAGTGTCCACTAGTAATTGATGTTTACATGCATATCCATGCCTTCCTACAGGGAAGAGCACACACTGGATGAACAGACATCAGTACCAGCTGTGACTTTTCTATTGTTTGTTCATTATTTTCCTTTTCAAAATGTCCTGTTAACCAAATGGGAAAATACCTTATCATTTATCTACAAAAATATATTACAAAATAAATAAAATTAGTATCTAGTGAATAACATACATGCCAAAAATTGTTTACCCTTTCTATCTGACAAGTAAAAAGTACATATGCAGCTGCCAAAACCCACTGGCAAATAGGAAAGGATTTAATTATTTAATCACAACAAATAGCTAAACAACCATAGTTACAAAGCCTGGAATATCAGTCTGTCTCTCAAAAGTCTTTTTTACGGGCTCCTGAATTATCAGAGCAGGAATGACTTCTCCTATATTATGCTTTTGTCTTCATATCTTCTTCTTTTGAACCCTAGTCCAATGTACTATCTTTACCACCTGCTGAGTTTGATGGCTGTTTGAAATCCTAGTAGCTAGGCAGTAAATAAATTGAAATTCAAGCATTTTCATGCAAGAAAGTTTACTATTTCTTTGTAAATATGTCTACGTTCATTTGTGGGGCATAAATATCTGTCAAGCCAATCTACACCTCCTAAAAACTAATATCAAACTGTTGGAAAATACAGAAGACTTTTAATAAAACTAAGTCAAGATATGTAAACTATGCCATTTTTCCAGTCCTAGTTTTTAGAAAATGATCCAGGTTGTTGGTTTTTTTTTTTTTCCCCAGACCAATTCGTTTTCTCAAATTCAACTCAGAGGCAATTCTTTAACAATATTTTCATCAGTTTTCTTGACAAAGACTATCCATAGTAGGATTGAAAGGAACAAAAAGAATGAAAAAATATTAGACTACAAGTCAAAAAGGAGTTTAAAATGGGAAGCGTTTAAGGTTAGATTATTAACATGTTTAAATTAGATTATTAACATGTTTATCAATAAAGAATCTGAAAGGCTTTGGAAAGTTCTGGAAACCATTCCAGTTCTTTAATATGATACAGTTACACAAAAGTACTGGAAAAGTTTCCAACATGAGTGTTCCAGTTATTGAGAGGAAACTTTTTCAGTACAAAACTTTATGATGACAGATTAATATTTTTCAAAAAAAAACAGCGACTTACACTGAAATGTGTCACATGAAGCATATGGTTCAGACAACTATTCTTGATACCTTTTATGATCCATGAAGTTACTTATGAAGACACGTGGTTTCTTTAAGCACTCTTTATAATCAAAGAAACAAAACTACCTTGCAAGACCCTGACTTTATGTGCTTCCCCTGAAAACATATTCAAACCCTGACCATTTAGAGAGATTAGTCTGTCCAGGGAAGGTCTCCAGTCAAATTCACAAAATACAGAGAAATAAAACAAAACACTTATTTTGATATATGGGCCAAAAATGCCTATTTAAGGAGACACCATAAGAGCTCATTTTTGACCATGAATTTTAATGTACAATAAGATTCTGTTCATCTAGAAAAGCAGTTATTTGGTGACAAGTACCAAAAGAGCAGAAAGAATCTGAGTTCTCCTCAGAACATTAAAACCATGAAATGTAACGCAAATCCACTGCTGTTTAAGTGCAGATGCCTTTAAAGGGTTATTACAGGTTTAATTTGGGAAGCAATTTGCCTGATAGGTCACTGCAGCTCGATTTTTATTAGCAAATATTATTTGTTTTCTGATGAACATAACTACAAGCCTGATTGTTTGTTAAGGATGAACACAATTAACCTGAAGCGTTCTCAAACAAATTATTTTCTAACAGTGCCAAAAGAGTAAGTAAGTATGTCAAACTCTTCAAAAAGTAATCCAGCAGCCAATTTTTATAAGCCTTGCAGTCCACAAGTGGTTTGGTTCTTCCATCCCTATCTTTGGTCAATGAACAAATCCCTGTTAACATTCCCAGTTCAGGTGCAAAGAATCCTTTGTAAGGGATGTGTAAAAATGAGGGTGATATAAAACACCTAAATAAGTTCAATACCAAAAACTACAGATCTAGCAACATAAACAAAATCCAGCATTTTGCTACACAGTATTGCATTATGTATACAAAGCCACACACAAAGCACAAGTTATAAATGTTTATGAAAATGTTTCTTCCAATTTTCAAATACACAGCTACTTATATAACTATTCCTTTTTAATAATATTTTGTTTTCTCCAAGCTCTGACCAAGTAAAAGTTCTGACAGTATTTGTGCTGATTCCACTTAGTCTTCGTATCAAACTAGTAGCAAAATAACCTTGAAAGAGGAGAACTTAAATGTCTTCTGCATTGCAAGAAAGATTACATTTCTGTACATAAATTGCTGATCTGGTTTCTTTAGATTGAGAGAGAAATTCTGAAACATATTTTACCTTACATAGTGCTGAGAAGCAAGATAAGACCCGAACCCTAAAAATACAAGAAATCCTTTGTCCTTAACAGAAGCAGCTAGGATTTTCACAGAATCACAAAGTAGAAAACATAGAAAACTAACTTCTAAATCCTATACATCACCTAATACTGTTTCCTTCTATTACAATAGTAATAAAAAATCACAATATTTTAATATTATCTGTTTCTACCCCAAACGAGATTTTAAAAACTGTGCTAAATAAAAAACATTGCCTTCCCTTCCACAACAAATTTGAGATTCTCAAAGCTGATTTGAATTTTCAGAGATTATGCAGTTGTTCCCTCTGATAAATGAAGGCTGTTATTATTTCTTCAATCAATGTGGGGTTTGGGGTTTTTTTAGTCTTTTTAATGATACTAATACAACATTAATACTTATTACAAGTTCTGAAACAATTCTACTGGTATTTCCAAATTCATCTGTTTAGAAGGCAGAAGCTCTCAGATTGCTGAGACAAGACAGAAATCTAACTAATACATAAATGATTTCTTTTTACAATGTAAACTCATTACAGGAGATATTTCCACATTCATCTGTCTACTCCTAGTGTGACACCAGCCTCAGCCACAGTATCTAAGATGAGGGCACAGAGAAGCATTTATAAAAGTGCAGCCACAACTCACATGTAACTTTTATTTATTTTACCTTTTAGCCTCAAGGACAAGGGTGAACTTTTCAAAGCATGTTCAAAAATCTGTGGTAATCTGTCTGACAAGGCTCACCTAAACATTGTGAAAGAGTTTTCACAAAACCCAGTTTTGTTCTCATTTTGATTTAGATGAATCTAAATTTGCAATTGAAACTGTATGAAAGTGCATGAGACTGTACTAGTAGAAATGAAACTGCCTAGGCTTAAATTGCAGGAAAAACAAGTAAGATTTCATTCCCAAATGGATTCATTAGAAACCTAGGTAAAAAATACCTTTAAAGCATGACCCCCATAATTAAGGGGGGAAAAAAAAAAAAAAAAAAAAAAGAGAGAAGAAAAAGGGGGGAAATTTTAAACTTGGTAACTTGTCCTCCAAATGCATACTTTTGGTCATTTAGCAAGTCTATTTGCAAACATTAAGCTATGACAGAATCATGAGGCCTGTCTTAGATTCGCTTTTACTGGTGATTTGATTCCCTGAGTGTGAAAACATGAGCCTATATATAGTTCATTTTTATTCAAATACCAAGAAACAAGCAAGATTATCAGGCAAAGATGATAAAGTGTTTTGCTTAAATGTATACAAAATTCTGCCTCAGTTTCCACTTGGTATCAAATTGACATTTTCCCACAATCCATGTTTATACTAATGATATGATAATAGCAAGAAGAATAGAAGTAGTAATGGTTTACTCTACTGACACTCACTGCTGCCACTAAGACCTTGAAACAATAAACTCCACAGTCTCTGAAAAACCAGCCAGTAATTGCAGTGTTTACTCACAATTATTGACCTTTTTTGCTTCTTTTTTAAACTTGTCATTATTTTCTTCCCTGTTTTTTAATCCACCAGTAGATTGCATGTTAAATTCAAAACAAAAGCAATTTTCACCAGTAATCTCAAGGAGTAGCCCTGGACTTGCAGACAGACAAAAATCAGTGTATGAAATACTGCAGAACTATAAATATTGAAATGTGGAAATCAAAACTGATGATTTTAAAATTTTATTTAAAAAAAAAAAGTTCAAACAAAGGTCAATATTTTTCAAAGGCTATTCAATGGCCTACATGAATAAGCATAGTGATCACAGTACTATTTTGCTGAATAAAATTAACATTTTACAAAATTAACTGCTGGCAAAAGGCACCAATTGCACACAGACAATTAAGTGAGAGTGGAAGCCTGTAAGACAGATCACTTACACATAGTGGCACTGTTTTTTTCTTCTTTTCTGTAGATATGAATAGCCATAAACCTAAACCACTATGAAACTCCCACAGGAAAATGTTAGTTTTTAAACAGAGATTTCCTTAAGAAAGTAAATGTTTTAAACCTGATGGTTAATACCCACAGAGTACATTGAAAATGCTGACCTTTACAGGCTGTATTGAATAAGATCACAACAGCAGCATGAAGAAAATATTTTCAGAAGATTAACACATTTGAGTCTGCCTTTTAGAATTACAGAGACAGGTCCAGATTTGTGGGATTAAAGTGCTGCAGAATTTAGGTGTATCTGGTATTAAAATATTTGGTGGCTGAGAATACCTTTAGTCTATCTGAATGTCTGTTCTGATTTGCTGCATGAGTGTGGAGGAATTTTGGACTAATATGCCAGCACTATCCTGGCTAAGTGAACTTGATGTTATCTCTGTTTATTGAACCTGCAAAATCAGACTTAATACCTCTGCTGAACAGTAAAGGTGTTGCTTATTCTTTTTCAGGCTCCTTACAATATTAAACATTGATTCAGTAACACCACAACCTTTGCACCTTAAGCTATATCTAAAATAACTGTCTTCTTAGCAGCAAAGACAGAGATAGAAAGAAGTGAAGTCAAAATGGCAAAGGAATAAAACACTGGTTTTAAAAATTTGGGGTATGATGTTAACATTTTTATTGTATAATATTGTATACTAGTATTTTTGTCATTGAGTAGGAGTGAGCATGTCTCTCAACAATTTGCTGAAATAAAAAATAATAGTCAACAGTTAATATACTCACAAAACTGTTGTACACTACTGAATGCTGCAGTTTGATTTTTCAAAACCTGGAAATGCAGTGAGTGGTGGGGTGGGGGCGGAAGTGCCACAGCAAAGAAAACTCAAATACACCCTGTCACCTACATCCTACTGAAGAGTCCTGAAAATGAAGACAGATCAAGGGAGGTATGGTGTCTGATATCAGGAATATGGTGTCTGAATCAGGAATAGTGTTCAAAAATGGTAATATTAGCAGTCACCAAAACAATAATTTTCCTAAGAGTATTTGAGATATTTTCAAGCAGGCTAATATTTGAGAAAGCAAATGGGAAAATATTTCAAAATACTGTACATTCTCCACTTTACTTTTATGAATATTTAGTCTAGAAAAATTGCACAGGTAACTATGAAGAAAAAAAAGAAAATTAGAGACTGAAATTCAGTAACTAAAGATTTTATAGCTTCATATGGAGATAAATTCATTACTTTTATTTCATTGTAAAATCTTTCATAAAGATAAAATTATATAAGTGGAAAAGGGCAATTGAAACCTAAACAGCCAATTCCAAACAGACAATTGAGAGAGCTGCGTGCATAGTGGATGGGTGATTCCATACTTGGAAAGAGAAGATAATATTTCTTCAAGTGCAATCAAAAAACATTGAGAAACACAGCATTCTTCTGAAATAGTACTGGGAAGTACAGGGATTCTGCTGCTATGGTGTATATACTTTCCTTTTATTCCCATCTGTAATGTGCTATTTCTGACATCAAGGCAAGCTCATGATCACCTGAGGTTAACTCCTTCCTGAACCAACACAACAGAATGCTGAGTGTTACTACAGGTAGCTTGTACTTTTCCCCTCTAGAACCTTAAGGACAACTAATTTTCTACGAAACCTGAGAACAGCAAAATGGAAAAAAGATTGAAACCTAAACAAGAAAGTATCCAAGATGGACTAATTTCATTGTAAATCAAAACTAAGCTGTTATTGGCTTTGTTTTGATGCATTTAAAAAATGTAGCAGAAGGTTTAAGGAACATAGATAAAGTTCTGTGCAATAAAATTCCTAAATTTAGGTCAAGATCAGGTGTAAAATTAATTCTCAATATCTTAAAAAAATTACAACATTTATGGCATATAATAGTACATTCAATGATAACTCCTGTTTTCCACTAATTTAGGCCAGAGTTATTGTTTGCAGATACAAAATACTTTTTGTATTCATAGACCATACATCCATAGGGTATGTGAGTTTGATTAACTGCAGCTAAAATAAAAAAAAAATCAGAGAACTTTCATTAGCATTATGAGAGACTGGGAAAATGTGTAGCTATTAAGGTTTGGTTACATATAGAATATTTAACAAAAAAAAACCCCCACTGACAGGAATCGATATGTACAAATTGATTTGATGTGCCAGCTTTAAATTCAAAGATGTTTCTTGATGAGTCTTATGGCTACATATGTTGAATTTTCTCACTGCGTGTGTTGCTCCTACATCTAAATGAAGACCAATTACCTGGATAATACAGGCTTCTATATGTATGACACATGAACAGTATCAAAATGACAACGACGTCTTTAAGAATTTTAACTGTAGCAGATGTAAAAAGCATCTAAATTTCCACTTTAAAAGTATATTTTTAAAAAAATACATATACATCTTGAAAAATTTGAAACTCATGTGGTAAGAATTTATATATGCTATGATCATTCCTGCATTGACATGCTAAAGAAAAAGGTTAGAAGAAATCTTATAAATGTTGTAGGAGACAGATTTTTAACATTTGAGGGATTATTTCACCAAGAATGCAGAAGATAGATTAATGCGCTGATCTTTTTCCTGAGGTTGATTATGAGGAAAAGCAGTCTACAATGTGTCATGCCAATACTTTTTAAAAATGCAAGCTTTGACTGGAAGGTTACTACCTATGCACCTTCCATTTTCCAGGAAGTTATTTAAATCTACCTGTCATGTAATTTAACAAAAAAAACCCTTAAATTTGATTATCTGAGGAAGAAAACTGCTCATGCTCAACAGCCAGAACTTCTTAAGCCCATACTCTGAGGCATTTAATACCTTTTCAGCTGGAACCATCTGCTCACGTTTTGCAAAAATGTAAGCTTCCATTCACATTTCTAAAGTTTTATACATGGCTAGAGTTGGAGAAGCAGAGAAATAAATCAAGGGCAAAGCAGGATGTCTGGTAATACATACTGTAAAGTCTTAGAGATCAACATTTTAGTGACTCCTATTTAAACAGGCAGCAGAAAGAAGGTGTCTTGTCTTTTCTAGCCGATGTAAGCCTCAGCCTAACTGATTAAACAGAAGTGTGTGTGACACTGATGAGTGTGGAGCAGCATGTGAGAGCCCAAAGAGAAGTTAAAATGCTACAGCTTGGTGGAATCAGACAGGATTTGAGGACATCATACCTGTTACATTTACTTCAAAATTCCCTGCAAGATGGAATAGCTGTAAGTATGCAACAACAGCAGCCAGGTGTGACTGGGACGCCAAATGGTATTTTATGTGTGTATCAAACAATATTAAAATAAATATAGCAAATTTCAAATGTGCAACACAATACATTAAACTTATTAAATATAAGGAAATAGAAAAACCATAAGTATTAAAACATTACAACAATTACAATCTAATGGTCAGCATAATAGCAACAATGTAATTCTTTACTGTGTGCTCTGAAAAAGGGAATCCTTCTTAGTACTGTATCAGAAAAGCAAATTGCGAAAGAAGGGCCTACATGGGATACCTGAAATCGGTATTACAGTACCAACTTATTTATCAGACATGTTTCTGACTTCACTATTTAAAGTTCCTCTCACATTTTTCTCAATTCAGAAGTATTAATTTTCTTCATGGTCTTCTCTCACAGAAACAAACGGATAGCAAAATTTCAGTACTCAGACAGTTAATTCCAGGAATGTTTTATGACAATAGCAGTATAGGAGCAATTTAGAAACAATCACAATATTTTCATGTTGGCTTTATTAAATAACTCTGACAAATTTATGTTTTTAATGCTTTAAATACACTTAGGACCTAAAGAAGCATTGTAGTAGTTTGTGAATGAGTGCTACGGCACAGACTTGTTGAGTCTGCCTGGACTCAAGGATTAGAGGTTAAGAAATGGTAATTTTATCTTTTTAAGAGTTTCCAGAACTGATAAAAATTTTCATGATGAATGTAACCACCCTTCAGGTTAAATCGGAATCCCAGTCTAAATAAAGCACAGCTCCTTTTGAGGAGGAGTTGAGCATTTCCAGCTGTTGTTCAGCAAATGCAGACAAATCACACAAGATCAGAACCAAAGCCTGTCACATTCACCAAAAATTGCAAAATTGCATTTGTCAAACTTTGCAGAATAGCTGCAAGTATGTCAAATATGTATAGTTTTATGTAAAACAGCACATCCTGAAAATACTTCATACATCTGAGCATTCAAGGAACAGAGAGATCACAGCCTTGAAATGTTATTTTTTCATCCAAATATCAATTTTGAAAGATAAACCAAATTCATCTTCAAGAAAAATAATATTGATTTTATTCTGCAAAGCATTAACAAGATTGGATTTGGAATTCCGTCATCTGATCAGACATGTCCAAGAATGATAAACCACAAGCAGAAGAGAAAAAAGTTGTTAGTCTTAAGTAGACAGTGTAGAGAAGAACAAAACCCTGCTGAGAGTCTAGTCAAAGAAAGGCTTAGAAAGCTATATGAGTGTTCCTCATAAATATATCATGGGGTGAAAGCAATCAGAACAAAAAGCATCAAGCTCAAGGACAATGTTAGCACAAGAACAAAAGAGAACACGACAAACCTGAAGAAATATAGTCTAAAACTGCAGAGAAGTTTATTGCCTTCAGAAAGCAAGGTTCTGAGCAAGCCAGAGGAATAGAAGCAAAGCATCCTACTGACTACAACAAAACTTGAGGAATTCAGTAAAACCTTTATAATGAGACATTTACCTGAAATTGCACATAACGGGACTTCAATGAAAAATCAGGTCCTAAGTGCTTTGTTCCTCCCTTCCTTTTTCCATTGTACTTAATGCTAACTATTTTTTAGCTATGCTATTTTAATACAGGCTATAGTTTCACGTTTTTCTATGAACTCCACTCCCTTGCTTGTTTTTATTTAATGGGGAAATATATCCATACAATAACCTGGCCAAAATAATGACAAAAATAATGTGCCATGTCTGACTATTCTTAGAAACTCTGATAAAGCATGAGACTAAAGATGTAAAAGAGCTTTTGTATATATAGCATACATATACATATTTAACAGCTAATAGTACATCAACAGAGCATGTGAAAGAAAGCTGGAGATTAATCAGTGCTGTCAGTACAATGTAAATAGGAGTTAGGAATGCATTAGAACAACAACCAGTTTTATTCCATATTTATCATGCATTATGCTAATGAAGAAAATGCAAACAACCCTAAAAATGTGTTTAGATAGGACTATGAAGCAACACAAAATTAACCAGGATAAATCTAAATATTAGTTGGTGAATATTTTAACAAGCAGAAGGATTTGTAAATACGGAGCAGGGGCTAAGCATAAAAAAAAAGAACATGTAAAAGTTTAAGAAAATATGTACTCCTGGAAAGAGATGGTAGAACTACTAATTCCACCATTAGTATATTATCCCTTGATACTTAAATTACAAGTATTAATTATATTTTCTTCAATTGTCTCTCTTTAAAATGAAATAAATTACATAAACTTCAGATTCACCAACTGAATCTGACAAACACATTTGTCCAATTTTCACCTAAATGTCTACTTAATTCACTTCTCTCACAGCCAACTGCATAACTCCCCAATGTTGTGTTTTGTTGTTTTGGTTTTTTTTTCCTGGGACCTTGCAACTCACTAGCAGAAACCCATTAGAACACAGCGCTATTCCCTCCTTTTTTCTTCCTCTTTCTCCTCACCTTCCTCTAACTTCTATTTAGTCATTCCAACTCAGATTTGAAAGAATGGTAAACTTTTTCTCTTATTTCTAAACTTTTTAAAGACCTAGTTTCTAGCAGATGATGAACTAATTGCAGACTTTTTGCCTAAAGTCGAGCTACCCAGCAGTTTTACTGGTTTTTTGCTGCTTTTGAAGCAGTTTTACATCTTTTCCTGACTTTTCATTATTTATTACTTAAGAGGTTATGTCATGCCAGGCCTTAGTCTATGCTTTTTGAACCAAAATATATTTTTAAAGTCAAAACAATTTAAATACAACCTTTTATTAGCATTTTGATGAAAAAAAATAAAAAAATAAATGTTGGAAGATGTGCTTGAAAAGTTCCACATTTAGTTAGACTTTTCTGGGCTGAGTAATTAAACAAACAAGCAATGCTGCAGGTACAGGACTCAAACAGAGCCATGATGAGAATAAGAAACATTCATGACTACAGTCATGGGAACAGAGTCTGGGATTATAAACGAGAGCAGTGGAGGCCAACACTTTTTTCAAGTCTTTCTTTAATTACCCAGTGCTAGAGAGACTGACTTTAGCCCAAACATAAAGAGCGGATTTAATGGTTATTAGCTAAGAAAACATACATAATCTAAAAATTATGCAGGAGAGGTCACCTTCACAAAGGACTCAGAATGTTCTGAAAACCTGAGATTAGGTTTTGAAACAGGGCCTAGAATATCTAATATATACCTAAATACATGAAATACATGTCCAAACCTACTGGGAAATTTTCAGTCTTTAAACAGAATACAGTCATGTAGTAAGCTACAAACAGATTATAACACAAAGGTTACCAGTGCCTTCTCTCCCTTGTTCCCCTAGATTAACATCAAAGCCAACAAAAAACCAAAACCATAGAACTGAAAAATCTTCCAAAACTAAAGGAAAAACTAAACAGCTCTCCAAACTACACTAACCATATACAATACTTTTAAAATTACAAATAATATAGTAAATATACCAAAATAATCCTAAAATGGACCTTATTCTGCTTAGCTACACTTTGCTTTGGGTCTTTATTTGACAGGCTAACTCCTGAAAAATCTTTGGGCCTGGTTGTGCAACCATATTCCCCAAGCAGGTTGTGCAAGCTGGCCCAGCACTCCAAGAATTTAGTCCATCTTACGAAAAATATAGTAATTACACTGAAAATGAGCCTGCAGGATTAAGACAGGACAAGTGAATGACACCAGTCACAGAGAAATGGCATGTTTCACTAACTTGCAGCATTAATAGTTTAGTAATATATACTCTGGGCCCTCACAAAACGCTTTTCATAAAACATGGAAAGTTCTGATAGCTTAGAAATGGCAAATTTCCAAATCCAGAGCAATAGATTTGCTGCAGTCTGAAGCATTCAGTTTGTCAAGGACAGATACAGCAGCAATGGGGAGCAAGTGCCTTCCTCACACTATTCTTCCACTGAGCTCCAGCTGACCAGAGACCTCAGCATGAGCAGAAGACATGCTAGGATCTTCTCAGTTCTGGAGCACAAAGATAAGGAGTGAACTATATTTCAAACCTTTGGATAATAATATGAAATCTTTATGCCACCTAACCAGCAAAGCTATTCAGCAGATGTACTTAAAACAGCAAAACCACATTCTTCTACAAACCTGAGTCAAGGGATACCAGCAGACAAACACTATAGTTACACCTCCCAAAACTTTCCATAATTAGATTCTTCCTTCCAATCAGACTGCTCAGGTAAGTGAAATTAAACTTAAAACACTGTAGCCACAGCATTGTGAACAATATACAGTGAACAAGTTCCAAGTGTCTAGAGCTTAACTGTATTTCTGAAGTCCCAGATGGACGAGTACATTGTCCTGTTAGTAAGGCACAATGAATCTCACCTACATGATTATTTTCAATTCAATGGGATGCACCTGTTGTATACATAGGTCCTTACCCCCTGTGTAATTTCTTACAACTTTCACCAAAACATTGGGCTACAAGGATACCATTTAACAACACAACTTGCAAAAAAGCTACTAACTATACAGGTAACACAAAAATGAAATACCCTACATCAGGATAAATAGAGGAGGATAAAACAAGCAGAATCTAAGCAAAATACTTTAAAAAAACCTCCTTTCTATAGTGTCTCTGTGCTCCTGGCATATAACAATTGACAGTGCATTATTTCTGAAACGTGTTCAAAGATTTTACAGTCAGGCTCTTTTTGTCATGTTTGTCTTATATCATTTATATCATTTATCATTAAGATAAACCCAAATGTTACAGCTTTCTGAAGATCCTCCTAGAGAAAATATGGAAGAGGCAGATAAGTATCTCTGGGTAATCTCTTAAAACAAGGTTTTTACGTATGTATTTTTATTGCCTTCCTTTTATAAAATGCTAATATGCCATAGACAGTTATATTTCCTCATAAAAATGTCCCAGCCTTAGCAAGCTAACCAACAGAGAGTTATTGATTTAAGACAGAGTTTGATTTTTTGAAGTATTAATTATTTCTGTTCTTAGTGTTACACCAGTCATTGCAACAGATATTACTGAGAAGTCAGGAATGGACTATTAGAAAATTATTAGTTAAATAAGAATTCAAAATTCATAAAAGCTTGTAAATTTCCTGTTTCTTGTATGTGGCCAGAGTAGTCAAATAATAAAGCATTCATAATGGAGATCTTAAGTCTTTTAGAAACCATCAGATAACTCTGGGATATGTGGTGAGGTGTCTCACCTCTAGGTAATTTTTAAAAAAAACCCCTCCAAACAGAATGGAAAATCACTATCATCTGAACATCTCACGTCTGGTGGGTAGTCAATAAGCAATATGTCAGTAGTATCAATTCAATTCCTAGGGAGTAAATGAAAAAATAAGTTCTAAATTTTCAGTCCATCACTCATAAAGGGAATCTCAGCAGAGGAATATGGATATAAAAGAACTGTGATTCACACCAATGTCAAAACCTCCCCAGGTTACATACAGAAATTATGTTGCCTACACAATCTAAAGATAAACTGGCAATCTTCACTTCCAGAACAGTTTAAAAAGTTAAACATGCACAATGATAATATTCTATTTAAATTGTTGAAAATGCAGTGATGCTACATTGGCTGATCTATTTCCCTTCCCAGCATTTTCTCCAGCCCCTATTTTGCATAGGACACAACCTCTCTTCCCCACCTTCTGGCTCCGTGTTTCCTTCAGCACCCCAGTCATGAAAGCAGTCCCAGTGGCTGGACTCTCAGTGAGATAAAAACTTTGCAACTGTGCACGGACCTCCAAGTCCACCTTTCCCACTTCATGTGTGTTTGTGTACTGTTTTTTACATAAGGAAGATGAAACACCTCATCGCAGAAGTGTTTTTGAAAAACTTCATTGTCCTATGTTCCTGCCCCTCTCTTCAGCTTACTGCACCCCATCTCTGACACAATTAGGTTAAAGCCCTTGTCACAAGGTCAGAAGCTTGTTGTCAAAGATGTTCTTTTTCCACTTTGACAGTCCTGGTCCTGTTCAGCAGGCATTGTTCCTCAAAGAGTTCCCCACAGTGAAAAAAGCCAAAATCCTCATCTGTGGCATGAAATACACAGACAAATGTTGATCTGAAAATTTGCCCAGTCCTCCTTGAGCTGTTCCTCTTTACCAGCAGGACAGAGGAGAGCACCCTGTAGGCACCATGCCCTTCCTCACAAGAATTCAGCAGTCACTCTTTAGACACACAGGCACTACCCATTGATTAGTGCCCAAATAAATGAACGAGGGGGAATAGCCTGAGGGTCAAACACGCTCTGGGAGACTCTCTGAAGTCTCTTGGATCCAAGTGGCTGACAAGCAACAAACCTCTCAAGACATGGTCAGGTTTGCAGAGGAATGCCTCCATCTCCTGCGAGAGACACTCTCCAGGAAATATCACCCTCCTTTTCTTCACCTTGGCCTGTCTCTGATGCCTCCTGGGACAGGGAGTTATCTTCCTCACCTGTTTCACTGGCTCTTCTTCAGGGGATAACTTTTCCAGAGATCATCTGCAAGCTGTTGAGGTTAGTTTGTGCGAACCTCTGCTGCAGGCTTTTGCTGTTGTCAGTTCCAAAAGAGCAGCCAGAGGTTGATTGCTATCAGCTACCCCTAAACATCTTATCCAGAGCTGCCACTCAGGGAGCATCAAGCACCAACTCAACTGCTTAAAAAGGATTGATATACCAGGGGTAGGAGCACAATAAACAGAGGCAGCCAAAAGAATCACAGCAGCACCCAACCTACTTCAGAAGAATTTAAGAGTAATAAAAAAATAAGTAGGGAATAGTAATTTTCCTCTTACATGAGCAACCAGAGTTTATACTGATGAACACTATGAAACATTTCCTGAACAGATAACGTGTACCTGAGAGTACATTGATTATGCTCCTTACAAACATTAAAATTCATTCATAACTTGGATGGCATCTGGTTTAATTCTGAGTAATGTTTTGAGAAAATGAAGCATTACATAAAATCACAGTAGCCTCCCATAAACAGTTTAATCCATAGGTCTTTAAAAAGAAAAGTATAGCCATCCAGTTTTCTAGTAAGGTTTCAGAGGTACCCATACATAGACAGGTGACAGATATATGCCTCCTTAAACCCAAGCCATAGGTCAAGTCAAAGTTGGGCTTACCTGTAAGTTACCAAATAAAGTTCTTTTATCCATAGTATACACAAAGTCAGACCATGTTAACATTTCAGTTTGGCCACACAATCTGTGAATCTACAAAATAACTGCAGTGATATAAAACATGAAAATTTCAGCATATTGCCAAGATGCATAAAGCATTAAAATCAATGAAAATACCAAAACATTTCTATTATTATTCTGTACACTATATAGTGATATAGTGGCTAACAGTACTGATTATATTCTAAGAAGTATTAGCTAAATATATATTTAAGTGGAAAAATAAAGACTAATAAAGCACTCTGATGTGGACAGTTTGTCCCTATGATCCAAGGAATTAAGAGTAAACAAGTCATGCATTGACTTCAAAGTGGATATTAGTAAGCACCTCTTGCAACAGGAAAAATCAAGAAAATGTTCTCTTAATCTACAGCTTGCTTTCTGAGTAAGAAAAATTCTGTACATGTATTTGTGGGAAGTAAACCGACAGACTGAAAATTTTTAAACATAGCATGCAGTTTCACAACAGTTTTATCTCTAAACCTTAGGTTAAGGAATGAAGCTGGGACAGTTTTTGCAATTCCTACCTTTCAAATGTTGCACTATCCTAACTGTTTGCTTTGAGAATTCACTAGCATGTTATCTCAGTCCGTAAAGAGGAGATTCTAAAGCTAAGCCGTAATAAAACCAATGCAAAATAAAACCCAAACCAAAACCAGAATAGATATTTATCAACCAGTTAAGGTCTCTTAACCATTTCACTGTGGAGAGGAACAGTGCGGAAGGAAGGAACGAGACTGTTTCAGAGCTGAGTGGCTAAAAAATGCTGTGAAATCTTCCCTGTGTCTGCAACACCACTGTCCAGTTTCTGACTGAAATAGAGATACCATCAAATCAGATTAACACCAGAAAATTATACTTGTGATTCCACTTGTCTAAAACCAATTTACCAAATTAAAACCAGCTATCACTAAGCTACTGATCAAAGCAAACAAATTTCTTTTTAAAAAAAGGTATATTTTCTCTAAAATAAGCATTTCATATAAGTTAATGGTATACAAATAAAGTTTTATTTGTTCATCTTGTCTCCAAACATAGCATAGAAATGCTGTAACAGACTGAAATTGCCAGATAGAAGGATACTCTCATTTTTGGGTTATCAAAGATTTTATTTCTTCCTTCATCACATCAACACTTTTTTTTTCCAATTTCATTGTGCACTATTTCTATTACAATTCTGTGTGACTATGAATGCAATTCTTCCTGTTGCACATCCAATTCTTTAAACATAGTGAAGTATTAAATTACTGTAAACATTTTTGATGGCAGATGCCGATATTTTGAAATGGCACCTGATGGACCTGTTTCACAATTATTTATAATGAACAGGAATGAGGAAGAACTGTTCTAAAGGGATTTCAGTACTGCAGCTTTCCCACACTCTATGAAAAGTGGTTACATTCAATAAATCACCAAACTAAGTTCTTGTTTCTTCAAGCCCAGCTTGTGATAAGGTGTATACACCCCCTAAAGGATTTATGCACTAAAGGTGATTTGCTGAGTTAAAAAGCCATCAAAATCAGCATTGCTCTGAGCTTGTACCCTCCCACAGACTTATAAAGCATTCTATAAGAATACTACTGGCTGTTGAAGTAATGCTCTCTTTTAATTTCACAATACAGAAAATTAAAATAAGGTAACTAAACCAGAAGGGAAAAGAGCCTTGTGGAAAAGAGGAAAAGTAAACCATCACACTCTGCAGTATATTAACTGCTCTGTTGGAGCAAGTAGCTCAATTTTTCTTAATTCCTTATAATCAACAAGCAAGACTCTTGACAAATAAATAAGCCATTATAGTCCCAAAGAGATTGGTGGCAGCTTTTTCAGAGAGAAGTTACATCTTGCATTTATAAACAGCCCCCAGATATGGAAACCCACTGACTTGCAAAGCCACTACACAAAGCAAGGAACAGGTTCCACACAGACTAAGAGCCTTTGTTTGCAAAATAGTAAACTCTTACTTGAGCATTTCTGCTGCCCATATTTCTATATGTAAAATGCCTATTTATATTCAGCTAACTGGATGCTCTTGGCATAAGAGCCTTGCTGCAATTTCTTCCTGTATTAGGCTCTGCTCAAAAAGCCATTATAGAGGTCTGTGTTATGGCTCTCTAGGCACACAGTGCTGCTCCATGACCTTAAAGAAATGAATTTCTCTTTTAGTTTTATATTCTAATTTTAGTCCAAGGAGCCAAGTCACACATCATGGAGCTGTGTAAAAGGCTAATAAAAAATTAATAATCGAAGCCTTTCTTCAATTTTGAATGTAGACTTACATTAGTTGCAATAATTACCTAGGAAAGCAAGAACATAACTGTTAACGACCATGCCATTGCACACATTACAAGAGAACAAATCAAAATAGAATTAAATCCTAAAATGTTTTGGTTCCTTTTAAATAACACAGTTTAGGAAATAAGCAGAGAGATCTAAAAATATATAAAACAAGGTTGACAGCCACCCTAAAATCCTTGAGTTTTAAACAAAATAGCAAAAAAGTGTTAATTTTTTTTCTTTACTTAAGTCATAACTAAACCAGATTATCATCTTTGCTTTACTATCTCTAAAGGGCTTAGAAATGGATCTGTGGAAGAATCCCCCAGAATGGTACAAATAATAGGTAGTGAATTTGGAATCCATCCTTATGTGTTTTGACAATGTCTTCTGGGAAAGCATTCTGTAAGTATGTCTTACATATAAGTCTTATAGACATAATAAGTAAGCTCCATACAGTTAATGGCTGGCATTTTCCCAAAATATTAACATACACTGGTACACTGAATTATGCTTACACAACTGGTTAAGCTTTTTTTTTAAAATTAACTTAGTTTACTTAGCCCAGGGTGTTGTCAGATATGAAGCAAAACAGAATCTTAGAACATTCCCTTAGCATTAGGATCAAGTGGCACAGAATCTGATTATTCTGTTATTGCTGTTAAAACAAGCCAATGCAGGGAAACATCATCAAGAGTCATATTTACAACTACATGTTTATTTGCAACTGAACAATTAAAAACAATTTCCATGCCAAGCTGTAGGTTAAAATAACGTGTTATACAATATTACAGGCACTGAAGCCAAGTGTCTGGTTGCTTCAGTAACAGAAATGTGAGGGTGAATTCTGGCACTTGTCAGCCTCTGATAAGTTTCTAAGAGACTAATACTTGTCAGGGGAGTGATAGTTGATTATACAGTAAATTTATACTGGAGAAAGGTGATGAACACACTGTGAAGGAAAGATTTAAAAGTCACGAGTCACTATAGCTCATGGCAGAATAATTCTGCAGTTCCTTGTTTTAATTTATCACAGAAAACTTTCCAATACCAATTGTATCCAACATTTCCCAGTGCAATACCTGTAATACAAAAGCACGGCACAAGCAAATGTACATGAAGTTTGATATATCTAATAGCAAATTAATTATAGTAACCTTGCTACTACTGTCAGTCTGTATTTAACAGGATTGATGCTCTTTCATGCCAAGCTCACAGCCCGTACAACTCAGAGAGGATGAGTGCCTTCAGGAAGCATCCTATACCCATCCATTTTCCATTTACACCTGACACTTCAGAGCAACCTGGAGTCTCTTTGAAAAAGGGACACTTCTTCATAATCCTGAGCGAGCATCTGCCCACTGAGAGCAGGATACATTTGAGAGAGTGCTTTGTTTTCTTATGCTCCACGCTGCAGCAACACTGAAACACATGATCTGACGAGGCACTACAAGTGTCCGTCTAAGCAGAGGTAACAGAGCCAGAGCCCATCCTTCTCCTCGTGCTGACTGACAGGAGAGGGACAGCATGGGATGAGCAGATGTCACAGGACCCATGAACAGCAGTTCAGCTGGAGCAGCTCTCATTGCACACCACTGAAACACAGCTAAAGGACCCAAACTGTAGGAATTAAAATAAAACAACACCTTGGTTTTCAGCGATGCTGAGCACCTCCAGATGATGTGCGAAGCTCTAGTTATAAAACACCTTCCTTCTTCCCAACAGATACAGAGCAACTTAACTCAGGTAGTAGTGATTATTATGTATATTTAACTCTCACAGAAAGCCATACAGTAGATCAAAGGACTAGGTCCTATAAAAAGTTAGAGTTCCTGGACAAGAGCTATATGATCAAGTACTGTTGCCTTATGATGGCTGGTTTACTATATTTATCATTAGCATATAATGTAAGATGCATCTCTATTAGTTCCACATTATTATAATATGCAAATGGAATCAGATTTGATGTAAACCAATCTCCAAATTAAATTTCTGTCCACTTTTAAGAAATATTCTGAAGAGCCTGATTTAAAGCAATACAAAACATTAAAGAATAAATAGCTTGTTCATAAATTTCTTTGCAACTTTCATACGCCTATTTTATAATTTAATTTTCAAGTAATTTAGACATTTCAAGAATGCATATCAAATAATATTTTCCACTTTAAATGCCAAAAGTTTTCCATCCTCTGATACTTATTTCTAAGCAATTTTAAGCTACAATTTTAATTCAAAGGATGGCTGACTGGATCAAACATCACTCTACTGTTTTATTAAATCATGTATCAAGCAGTTTGATTCTGCTCAGCTAAACAACAGCCCATGTTCAGAAAACTAGCAATTGGATTACAAGTAGCTCATCCATGACCAAAACTAAACTCCTCTGAAGTTTGAAATAAATCATCTTGAATTCAGAGCAACATATTAGGCAAATGTGATACCAAATTGGAAGTATGTAGATATAACTGCCTATTACAATCAGAATGCTTTTTCCACTTCACAGCTATCTCAGTGATGATAGGCTTTAGCTGAAAAAACAAATTAACAGAACTGGACGGACTCCTGGATAAAAAGTTCTCTAACACTACTGGAGAAATATTAACTGCATTTACCATCTGTGAAAGAATGATAATGCTTGTGTACAGTCCTCACAGGGATTTTTACAAGGTTTAATTAATATTTTAATGAGTTTTGTAGATTAAACATTCAATAAGAGCACAGCTCACTATTCATCCAATTTAGGAAAAGTAGTTCTTTAAAACAAAACCAAGAAACAATAATTGCAATATCATTACGTAGAAGGAGTAAGATTATAAAATTATATACTTAAACCCTGTGTAATAGTTAAATTGTAGCTCTTAATGAAAATCCCAATGTTTTCCACATTTCTGGTACTTTGGATGTTTGAAAGCATCTTTCATTTTCAGGCATAATTTAGAAGTCAGGCCTAGTCATGGGTCTTTCCCAAAACCTGAAATCCTCATTCAGCTTTCTTCTAAACAGAAAAAAATTATGTTCTTGACAAAATGTGTTGACTTCAGAGCAAGAATACTCTTTCAATTCCTTCTATATCAGAAAAGTACTTACTACCTGTTGGAACCCTGGGTTCAGAGAATGTCAGTCTTTCAGTGCTGACAGGCAGTGATCTTCAAAAGCACACTGCATTTGACCTGAGGCCTTGGGAAAGGCTTCCCAGATTATGTAATAGTACTGAGATTGTTGCTGTGTAATTAAAGTTATATCATTGGATGGAATACGTAGAGATGTAGAAAATTTAGGTTTCTGGGTTATATGTAACAAGATGGAGGATTTTGGGCATAGGTTTGTTCTTCTTTCCTCCTTCTTCTTCACAAATCTGGGTGTTTTGGTACAGGTTCAAAAAACCCGCAGTACGGAACATGAATTATTAGTTACTGGATTATAAGTAAAAATAAATTAGTTGGCATTCCATAATTGGATAGATTGGACTTTAAAAGATCTTGGAAGGTAGCACTCAGGGGCCATTTCTACCTTTTTAACTTAGAGGCACATCCTGTGCAGCTGTGCTATAGATAAGAAAAAATAAACATCAATTAGAAGAAGAACCCTGCTTCTCCTGCATTTTAATCCGACCTCTGAGTAAAAGAACTCGCGAGGTAGAGGTAAAACAAAAGTAGAGAATTTAACAACTACCTTCAGTGAGGCTGGTAAAAATCAGGGGCTTTTTTCTGAATAAGTCTCAAGAGAAGATTGGATTTGAAAGAATTATTCTTGCAAACTGAGAAATTCTACCTGCCAAGCTGGTATGAGACAATTGACATGAGACCATCATGCCATGAACAAGATCTTCCTATCTGCTTGCACTACCTCTTACTGCATCTGATCTATTTCACGTTGATAAACATTGACTGATGTCTGTGTTCTCTGCAGGGGGTGCACTAGAAAAGAATGAGGTTAGCACCATTTGAGATGCTGTGTCCTGCTACCTGGAGCTGGATTCAGCTTTTCACTGATGTTAGAATTACCACTGGAAAAAACTGAGTCTTCTAACATTGTAATGGATGACGAACAGAGGATTTCCCCCTCTGTCTAATTCTTAGTCAGCACATGGCAGCATGAAATCTTGTACTAATGAAGCATAAACCCATGGCAATTCCTTAACTCTCAGCATAAGGTGAAGATCTTCCAACATTTTAATTGGAGCCTGGGCTCTTTCTAATCCTGGTGACATTCTGTTTAGATCTGTTATATCAATTTAGGATGATTACCTTATATTTTCAGTGGCCCAGGGACAAACAAAAAACCTAACTCTACAGGAGTTGCTAAAGGTAAGACAGATGAAGAGAAAAGAGGGGCAGAAAAAAAATCAATCTGTCTTTATCTACCATTGTTCTTATAAATTTAATTCAGAAATTTTTAGAAACAATATTTCTGCATTTAAGGTAACTAATTACTGTTTCACTTCTTTAAAAATATTTAACCATCCCCCAACACCCCCAAAAGGAACAGATTAAAAATAATATTTGAGAGGAGATAAACCATTACTTACTGAATCTCATTAAGCTAGCAAGCAGAAGAGTGGCAAGAGAACAATTTCAGAGAGCGAGTGAGAAAGAGAAATTACTGTAGAAGACAGAAGCTAGGACTACAAATAACAGTTGCTAAAGAAACAAAGGAAGTCTAAATGTTTCCTTCCAGCTCGTAACTCCTGTCACACAGGCAGCACAGTGCCCATTTATCACTTGCCAGATTGAGATTCAAGAGAAAAAATCCAAAAGCAGATCAGGGTTTAATCACAAGGGAGCAGGGAGCATCACCTTGGAAAGTGGAGATGGAAGGGAGAAATGAAGACATAATAAGAGCAAATCAAGAGGGCTGAAGAGCACTTACCAGAAGTATAATTCAAGAAGCTCATATGTCCAAATAGAGAAAACAGAATGGATAATAAATTCTGGCAGGCTTAGTGTAAAAAACCAGAAAGACTGGCCCAGGAGGAACAAAGAGCAAAACATATGAAAACTACTAATAAATCTTCCCTCAAATATCTCAGGAGTCAGATCCCTTCTAGAGGTTTTGCAGAATGAAAGGATCAGCACAACAGGAGCACGTAAAGACAACAAAGCAATTGCTGAGAACCTAAATGACTTATTTGAATTTGTATTTGATACAGTTTCCCACACTGAAATTGTCTGTGACCATTACCAGCTAGAGGAAACAAGGCACAGTATGCTCAAATGGGACTCAAACTCGGAGCAGAAGTGAGCAATTACATCCCTCAAACTGCTAGCTACATTCTCACTCTTACAGCTGAATATGTTGTTGGACTTCATTGCTGCAAGTGAGACCTGCTGACTTGTATTCAGTCAGGAATTATCTGCCGACTTGTTGCCATGCAGTTCCTCCCATCACCCAGGTAATGATCATAAGACACTAAAACATTATCATCCCCCCTTGTCCACCTTTGAGGAGCACAGCCACACCAGCCACCTGTTGGATTTTGTACCACTGATCACAACCTTTTTAAACCAGAAATCTAGCCAGTTTTCTACCCACATCTCACTGCTTTGGCTTTAAGGATACTATGAAATGTCTTGCTAGAATCAAGGTAAAAAATATTCATTGATTTCCTCTTATCACAAGCACTATCCATCTGATCAGAGGAGAACGTCCAGGAATAGTGTTTCCAATCACTTTTTGATTATCCATTCATCTGGACAGTTTCTGGGAGAGCTGGTTCCATAATCTTCCTGATGACAAAGTAGAGGCAGAGGAGACTGTAGATTTCTGGATCATCTTCCTTGTCCTTTCTGAAGACAGCTGTGACATTTTACATTTTTCCAGTCACAGGGAGCTTTTCCCAAATGTCATGAATTTTTGAAGATGTTTATGACCAGCATCTCCCTCTGAGCTGGTTGTCTCCTAGAGCTAGAGGAGTCCTTAAGGAAGATCACTGAACAACGAGGAATCCTGGGCTGATATTCCCCAAATCCTCAAAGCTCAACCCTTCACCCAGTGAAAAGATGCAAAGGCATCCAAAGAGAGTATTTCACTGAATTTGAGGGGAACTTTTCACAAGTACCACGTACAGACTCCTTTTTCTATGTGCATGCAAGTGTGCATATGCTGTATCAAATGCACTAGAAATGTTGTTCTCCTAGGTTCTTATGTACTACTTCAGATTTGTAAATTAGGCTTGCAAGTAAGGTATTGTTGTGCTATGGTAAATACTTAATCTATATGAATCCCTCACTAAATTGTTTGACTTAAGTGATCGGTTAAGTTAAATGCTGTTAAGTTAAAGTGCTGGAAAAGGAAAGGAAACATGACTGATACTGAGTAGGTGTAGCTCTAAAGGAATTCTCCTTGGAAAACAACAACCTTCTGTGGCATGAATTTCGTGGATATATTCAGGTCAGAAAAGATTTCTTGCTAGAAAAACATGTCTGCAGGCAATTCCATGAGGTTTTCATTTCAGTATATTATTTTATGGTCAGTAGTAGTACTTTTTATTAGCCATCTACAATTTTATGAAAGCTGCAGCCTCCTAGCATTATTTTTAAAGAAAATTAATTTTATCTATCAATTTTAAATGGAAAAGATCACTGAAAAGAATAAAAAAAGCTTCACGCCTGCTAATTAACTTTTCATCAACATAATTTTCACATATGTACCACCCCTCAGCATCCAAGACTGCTCCCATTTAGAAACAGGAATTTTCTAGCTAGCAATTTTAAAACTAGAACAGTACCTCTTTGCATTTGGCCACATCATATGCAAGAGAGAGAGAAATAAAAGGTTACTCAGGCAAGCACTCCCAGTGTTCTTTACACTATTTGAAAGACTGCTGTTTTCTAAAGTTAAAGGTAAATTGTGCATTCCTAATGCAGAAGAAATACTTGTCTCAGTTCATTGAGCTAAAGCCATGGTTCAATAACGTTTCACCTATACAAATATACAGTTCACATACACAGAAGGTCAAAAGAGATGAGATCAATCTAAATTTCAGAGGTCGAATATGTCAAATACTTATTTTTAACTTTACATGTAGTAATTCTGAATATTAATGCCAAAGCACATAAGAACACACAATAGGTAACTTTGGAATATTCCTTGTATTTTCTCTATTCCTAATATTTAACTCCCAGAAACTGTTTTAAGACAAAAGCAGTGCTAAGCTATAGAAAAAATAATCAAACCCACAGAATATTAAGCACAGAAAAGGTATAATTTATACATTTATGCATACAGTAAAAAATATTATAGAATAAGGTACAGCCAAAAACCAGCGCTAGAAGTAGCACATGTAAGCTGGGAAAAGCATGGTGGAGTTCTGCTGTGCCATCCTGGATACTTTCTACGTGATAACCATTTATGACTGAGAAGAATTCAATGCATATTGATATTTTAATGCTGTGTGTTTCCTTTGCATGTGATTTCTCCTTAAAAACTCTTTTAAGTTCTTTTCATTTCACAACAGAATCTGTTCTTTTAATAAACATGCAAAACCCCCTTGATTAATAAAACATCATTAATTAGTGACACTGGGAGAGTGATTATGCAGTTACTGTAGAGGCCATAGAGCAGCAATGCATCTGAGCTTTGTACAGACTTTCAGGTGTCCTCGGATTACAACTGATGGAATTCCACTAGCTTATAGGGTAACTTTCTGGAAGTTTGCTCCTGTCAGCAATCACTCTTTACAAGCAAGAATATCTAACACATCAGTTTATAAATATTAAGCTTGTTCTTCTAAAGGACAATTATCTTCCTGTGTTGGAATCCTGGGTTCAGAGAATTTCAGTCTTTCAGTGCTGACAGGCAATGATCTTCAAAAGCACATGGCATTTGACCTGGGGCCTTGGGAAAGGCTTCCCAGATTGTGTGATAACACTGAGATTGTTGCTGTGTAATTAAAGTTGTATCACTGGGTGGAATATGTAGAGATGTAGAAAATTTAGGTTTATGGGATTTAGTAACAAGATGGAGGATTTTGGGCATAGGTTTGCTCTTCTTCTTTCTTCCTTCTTCTTCACAAATCTGGGTGTTTTGGTATTGGTTCAAAAAACCCACAGTGCAGGTCATGAATAACTAGTTACTGGATTATAAGTAAAAATAAATTAGTTGGCATTCCATAATTGGATAGATTGGGCTTTAAATGGCCTTGGAAGTTAGAACTCAGGACCTTTCCCTCCTTGTTAACTCAGAGGTACATCCTGTGCAGCTGTACCATAGATAGGAAAATAACAAACATCTCAGTCTGAAGAAAAGCCTGGCATCTCCTGCATTTTAATCTGAACTCTGAGTAAAAGAACTCGCAAAACAGAGGCAAAACAAAAATAGAGAATTAATATTCCTGGAGGCAATCTATTGGTGTGCGTAGTCACCCAGGAGAAGCAGAGGAATGCAGAATTTACAAAAGTTAGATCAGGAGGTAAACAAAGGCCACATACACACCATTCCCTCATCATATTCAGTATAACTCACTTAAATAAATCTTATACTATTATGGCCTTGTAGGTCATGAAGACATTGAAAAAGCAAACACCTTCCCAGTTATACAAAATTGAAGCATAAATGTATTTCTGACTTTGGTCCCAGGTGCAACAATGCTGGTTTTATAGTTCTTGACCTTAGGAGGGCATTGGCAATTACAAATAGCCCAGGCACTGGCAGCCATCACACCTATATGACAGCTTCCCTCAGGGATGGGGAAGACAAAATAGTTTTATCTTTCAGAGGCCAAATAAATCCTGAATTATCACCTGAGCAACGAAAGAGTTCAAAAAATAAAAGTCAAGGATAGAGCACTAACCAACATCCATTTTGATTTGGATTACACTTGTGTTTAGTTCCATTTGCTATGTTTGGGGGTTGTGGGTTGCCATGGCTGGCAAACAAGCCCCATCCATAAGCAGGTTCACTGCCCATGGGACAGGGGAGAAAGCAAAGTACAAAAGTGAGAAAACTTATGTGTTAAAATAGACAGTGAAATCACTTACCAGTTACTGCTGCAGGCAAAACAGACTCAGTTCAGGCCATTTGGGTTCATTTATTGCCATATAGCAAAAGCTAAATTTAAATACTGACTTAATTATTGAGAAACAAAAAATTACATGTAGCTATTTAGGGAAATACAACTTTCCCCCCAAAATACCTTTGCCAGGCCGACCTTCACTTTCAGGCTCACTTCATTTCAAACACCTTGCTTTACTTCCTTACCGTTCCTATTTTTCATTCCAGACACCTCTCCTCAGTCGTTATTGACACAAGTTCCACCCAGTTCCTTCACTGAGGCAAGGAGGACACAGGGGTCAGCAATTAATGATTTCTCAGTTCAGGTAAATTAAAATACAAGCAGAAACTTTGAATAGAAGCTACTTTTTTTTTTTTTTTTTAAGTAAATTTAAACTTCAGATTTATTGTTTGTAAGTTCTGAAATTGCCAAACAAATACAATAATTTTTATGAGAATTAGGTTGGCAGAGGATTTTTTGCAGGTTTCTCTATTATATAGAACCTCTACTATAAAGGGCATATTAGCCCTAAAAAAATATTCCTTCTACACTCATTTGTGTATTTAATGTTGGCAGTCCAGCTTTTCTGTCACCATTAAGAACTTCCAAAAAAATTAGGAAGTTTCATCACTTAAAAAAATTGTAATTTCCATGCAAAAAAACTAAGAGCTGTTTCAATAATTTTCTACACTGTCCTTCACAGAGATAGGTCTTTCAATTAGGACACCTTCCTGTACAGCAATAGCTTTAAACAGCATTATTTAAAGAAGCATTCAGAATATGTCTTGTTTATGTTTGCTCCCTGCACACACTGATTGATGAAAGGTGGTCAATTTTCCTGTTTTGCTTTGTTTGTTTTTTTCTTCTCCAGCATTTAATGCAATTTTCAATTCCATATTTTCCAGAACTGAGTCATTGCTGCTTGCAAAATGCTTAATCCCCTGACTGCTTTTCAGCATCTGGGTCCAAGAATACGCTCTGGGCACACTCTAACTACATGTATGCACTTCCACGTGGAATCTGACCATGGAGAACAGAAAGGACCCATGGTGATTTCTGTCTGGAGAAACTAAGAAAAAGGGCAGCAAATTACAGTTTGCAGTAGCTTTAATTGCTTTGAGCACAAGCAATGCTTTTCAGCCATGTAGGAACGCAGATCACCGACTGTTGTTTTTCCATTGCAGCTCTGGAGTCATGGTTGTGCGAAAATTAAGGAGGCTGTCACAGCAAAACACCACTATAATAATGAGGGATTTCAATTATTCTCATTTAAATTGTGTATTATAATGGTAAGTAATGGAGAAATTTGAATAATTTTTAGGCATCGTTTGACAGTGATTCCTGGAGAAGGTGTTCAGCAAAGACACAAGAGCAAAAGTGATTTTTTCATCAGGTTCAGAGCCACATGCACGCTTTGGATAAAAAAATACCAAGAACCACTTCATATGGCCTTAACGTACTCAAATTCAACATGATTGATGATATTCCAGTTTGGCCATTGATACAGATGTTTTTATTAAATCCACTATTATATTTAAGTGACTTTGTTACAAGAGACATCTTTGCTTCCAACGCTGAAGTCTTAATCATGTCAAAATATTAAAGTAGAAATATTAAATATTTATAACTTTGAAAATTTTTGAAAGTTTCCAATTTATTTAAGGAAAGCTGTGTAGTCATAGCATGGCATAGTCAAGCACATTTCCAGAATGCAAACAAGTACTATTTCCACGAAGCGGATAAAATGGCCAGAAAACATACCAGAGAGCAATCATCCCTTGCCCACTACCAATGCACATAAGCTTTGTTCCCTTGCTGTTTGGTGATTAACAAGTAGTTTCAGGAGCATCAGTCCATTTGCTCCAAAGTCAGTTTATTTCAAGCACTACAACTGATTCACACCATTTTATCCCTGCTTACAAACCGTGTGCTTTTAAAACATACTGTGGGTTACTGAAAAACCTCCTTCATTCTCTCTTTAAGCCCACCCTCCACTCACATTCAGAGGTTTGCTTTAGTTATGGCTCACGTAGCTTCTCCTTATTTCAGGCTGATTTTTAAGGAGTGACTTAAGCTGTTTGACAGAGTAATCCCTATGGGTCACATCTCAAAAATATTATTCACACAAGACATAATACACTTTACTGATACAAACCTCACTAATTCAAAGCAATTTTTTTCCCTATATTGATATTCTTGCACTAAATAACATATCAATAAATTTTATGATAAACAGAGGAATCAAAATGAGTAGAAGATAAATCTATAACCTGCTTTCTGCAAGACACTATACAAAACAAAAATCTCCCGACAAACTGAAGCAAACTACTAGGAAAACAGAATACACCTTCTTTGAATGTAATTCCATAACCACTCTAACAAAATATATCACTCTCTTGGTTGGATTCCAGATGGAAACTGTGGCAGAAATTATTTCATAATTTTTCATAATCATTTTATAAAATGAGTACTTCCTATATCTACCAAAAATAAAAAAGATGTTCTAATTTTTATGTCAAGATTGTCTTGTCGTACTCATTTTCTTCTGTTTCTTTGCACCAAGCCACTGCTCATTAAGATACCAGTTTAAAAACTAATAGATGGAAATAGAGGAAGAAAGAAAAAAAAAAAAAAAAAAGGAAAACAGAGAAAGTATCGTTCCCCAGTGTCTTGCTCCCTTAGTTTTAACTTTTTTTTTTGTAAGTGCCACATCAGTGACTGCCATTTGCCATTCAGTCTTTCCATAAATCGTGTTTGAACTTCAGTATCTGTGCCTGAATCAAGGTTATTCAAGTTATGTTGTTTCAGTGAAGCCACTGAAAATCACTCACAACAAAAGAGTAAAGAGCAATTTAGAAACAGTTTTTTCCCTTATTTGCAAAGCAAATAATTCCCAGAAAGACCAAAAAACTGAATAACTTCACCATCTCCTATGAAGATTATGATAATACAACTTCTTTCTCTTTTAACAGTGAACGCCATGGCTAAAAGAAAATGAAAAGGAACTGAGAAAAAGTAAGCGTCTCTTTCAGGTTTCTGTAGTCCTGCTCTCAATACACTTTCATTTTAATATATTAAGAATGCAAGAACTGCCTGAGGGTAGGTGATTCTTTTTTCTATTTCCAGATTCAATCATTTCAAGCATTACTTTTTGTTCTCTTTGGAACCAGTAGAAAATAATACTCATTTTATAGAAAAGAGAAAATTCTTCTCTCAAGATTTTTTTTCTTCTGATCAGATATCTGTACAGGAAAGCTATTACAGTGGCCAGAATGTCTTGTCTGCAGGATTAACACTGACACACTGAGATAAGGAAATTAATTTAGGCTTTAGATATGTTTCTTTGTTATGGAAGAATGTCAACTGAAGATGAAAATCATTATAGAGAGAATTATCTCTCTTAGGGTCTTTATAAATTTTTTTATCTCAAGAACAGTCATGCTAAAGGTTAGCATACATCTCACAAAGTTGGATTTATGCACACAAACTGGTTTAGACTTGCTCAGAGTCAGAGCCAAAACATTTACCTTAGAAACTCAAAAAATAGGATCTTCTACGACTATATATTCTAAGAAATCAGCTCAGAGGTCAAATTCTGATCTAGAAATTAAAGTTCAATTATATTAATTCTACCCAAAGATTTGTATTAATTTCTTCCTTCCATTTCTTTTCTACAGGCTTCAATTCAAAGGTATTTCTTCCACCACCTGTGGATAAACACGTTTCAAATGATCTTCAGATAACAAGAACCAGAAGGAGAAAGTCCAGCATTTCCACTTGGGGCACAATAACTAAGATTCCATATAATAGAGGGTCAGTGGGAGTAGCCTGCCTCAAAGCAAGTATAAATAATTAACTCTTATTATCTCCTATTCTATTTCAAATCCACAGATTTTAATCAAATGCCCCCAGTTAACATGATTCAATTCTAGCAGGTAAATATCTTAATCATCCTTTCATTTGTGACCTAAACAAAAATACAGAAGTCTTAACATACTTGTAAGAGTTCTTGCCTTAAATTAGTAATCCCTTTAGCAGCTTTTCAAATCAGTAACAGACAACTAGGAGTATCTTCACAGTTGAATGTGGGCTATGGGTTTTCTAAATAGAGCAAATTATTTACTTTAACTACAACAACAAAACTAAAGGACATTAAGATACCAAATCTGGGAGGGGGCTTATTAATTTTAACCAAAGCCCTCCTCTAGATTTTTATAGAGTAATCATCTCCAAGTGTCATCTCCCGTACTCCACAATTTTTTACATGAACCATCTCTATTTTCAAAAAGCCTTTTTAAAATTATAGATATATTTGTACATGTATTACAGTGTTGAAGGTACAGATTATGGAACATTTTTGTAGGAACTGGTATTTTAATATTGAAGCATATCTGGCTCTATTCTTAGTTTGAAGAACTGCTTAGTTACAATAAGTAGACTATAACTTCTTGTAGCAGATAAATCTCCTTACTTCAGCTGAAGTTTATTTAAAATCTAATACAGAAATTTTGTTGGCTAGGAAAATATAATGTTTTTACATCTTTTTTAAATTATCATGTGCAAAATATCCAATAAAGATACATGCATTGCTATGCACCAGCAGAAACTTTTCAGACTATATGCTGGACATTTACCCAAATAATCCTCCTTCCTTTGTGATTTTAAAACAGGCATAAACTAATTTCACTCTCTGCCTTGATGCATCAGACAAAATAATTCTAGCTGATCTCTTCTCAGTTGTCTTCCATCAGTGATTATTTTGAGCAACCAAGAATTATGTATACTGTTCCAAAGGGCTTAATTCATCAGTTTACAGAGTTTAGAAAAGCATGCTTAATTCTAGCCTAAAGCATGGATTAAGGACATATCAAGTCCCAGCATAAAACACACATGAAAAATTTGGCAAAGAAAAAAACACAAGATTGAACCTAGATTAATATTTGAATCTTAATATTTTAACATTATTACAGAAGAGATTTATCTAGGGGAAAAAAAAACAAGCTAAAACACAATATTATTAGTGACAGACTGAAAACTACATACACTGTGATGTAGTGACAAAGAAACATATATGATTGTCAGAGTAGACCAACTACTACAATTTGCCAGTGTTCTGAGGCATTGTAATTGCAGAATATTAACACAGAAAAATTATTTTATTTCTTCATGTTCTTTATAACAACAAACCAAAAAAAACCAACACAATAAAACAGAAGAATAAAAAAAGAACCACCCTATCAAAAAAAAAAAAAAAAAAAAAAATCAAAGCAAGGTGGAGAACTGTAAATTTCCATGTAGCTGAAAGACAGTGCACCAAGAAGGGAAATGATCTGCTTAAGCAAGACCAGGAGGCCACTTATAAAAGCAGTATTTAGATGTAAAGAAAAGGAGTATTTAGAATATTGCTTTTTTTGATGTGTCTCCATGCCTGGGGGAACGAGGTGGTAGTGTGCTAAATCCAAAGCTTTTGAAAAGCAAAAAATTGACAAAAAATAGGCTCACAGCACTAAGACCTCTGTGTTCTTTGCAGTACATGCAACACCCAGTTTCACCACTGAGTTCAGCCTGCAGACTCATATTGCTGCCCATCTTTCCCTTCTACTCCAATTCCTGCTGTAGCTCGATAGCACAGATTCATTCTGCTCCTTATCGCCTTGGAAGAAGCTGGGCAGGAGATCCAGGTGAGAAATGACTCAAGTCATTCCAGTACCTTGTCCACAATTCTCTCAGCATCATGTGATGAACAACAGCTATGGTCACTGAGGCTTATCAATCTAAATTACATTGTTACAAGCCAGGACATGGTTTTACAGAAACAAGTAGTAGTATGTCTGAATTACACCATCACTAAAAATCCAAGACGAATATGACAATCATCTGTAAATATGAGGATACATATTCTCTCTTCATTATACTAATACTATCCCTACTTTTATTCATGAAACATTTTATATGTATCACCCCTGTTAGATTCTGCACATATTTTAACATAGCTCCCATTTCTATGCATTTATACACAGCTAACCATTGCTGAGCTACTTACAATAGCAGCTGCAATGCAAGGTTACTACAGAGGTCTTTATAATTCCAAGTTCAGTATTTCAATTATATTATAAGCTGCACACCCCTTGTAATAGAAAATCTTATGACTTCTTTTGCAGTGTATGTGCCCTGCTCCAAAATAAATCACACTTATTTTAGATTTTCCCACTGATAAGAGGAAGGACCTATTTTGTCTTTCAGTCTCTTAATGCAATACCCTTCAAGCCATTTATTTCCATGGAAATCTGTAAAAGTTACTGATTGTTGAGTCATCTCTTGTTAATTCAACTGCTCACAGGCCAAAGAAACAATAATAAATCTACTCACAAATATGGGAGATGAAGTGGTGTTAGATGGTGTCTAGTGAATTTACTATTTTTGTTGACTATTTCTATTTGCTCAAGACTTCAAAGAAAAAGCAGAACTTTCACCTTAACAGTGGGTAAAGAACAAATGCAGTTTAATCTTGAGGGCAAATATTTATCAAAAGAAACTGCGGAGTGAAATATTACAACAAGAATATAGATCAAACTAGTAAGCATTTAGAAAACCTACATATAACAAGTTCATTCATATAAAAGTTTACCTATTCCACTGTTAGCTTTGAAGGTACTTCCACAGACCTGCTCTCGTTCTGCCATTCATAGCTGTGCTATAAACTAAAGACAAAGCACCTGATGTGACTTGATGGCGTGTCCAGAATTAGAGCTGAAATTTGTGCTAACAAGCAGTAAAGCAAGGGTTGTGCTGTTAATGCTGTACTTTTTATTGTGAAACCTGTAGACTTTTCTCTTATTTAACCAAAACCATTACTGGCTTTGAGAACCAAAAGAAGTCTTAAGAAAACAATACTTTTTAGATTTTATTTTCTAATTGTTATAAGGATTTTGTGCAACTAAAATAATGATTTCTAGGCTTGAGTCAGCATTTTTCTTGGCTATTCTCAAAAGCATGATATCAAATCTTGTCAAATTACAAATCTCTTATGACTTGTATCTCTCTTGCATTAAAAAAAAAAAAAATTAACACCCCCACCCCCCCCCTCCCCAACTTTGACACTGTACTAGGCAAAACAGTGCTAAATTTTATGGCACAATAGAAAAAACCCCAAATTTCTCATTATCCCTTAACATAAGACATATCAGCAAGGGTATTAAAATGAACTGAAAACCAGTATTACAACTGTATATAATTATTGAGTGCAGACAGGGTTAATAACATCATGAGCTACAATACTGACAGGTTTTTTCCCCCCCTCTTTTTTGCACTCCAATATGGTAGAATCCATTACTGTTGAGATACAGAAGTACAGGAAGTCAAGATCAAACAAAAAAGTTATCAAATGAAAAACCGTCTGAGTCTCATTATCACTTAATAATGGTGCCAAAACCTCACGTCATCAGTGCAAATTAAGGAAAAACATAGAAAATGTGACTGGGATGGATTAAATGAGGTTTTTTTATCAGGCTACACAAAGTATAAGAAACTGGATAATTACCTAAAAAAGGACAGCAGAAATGCCATTATATAACTTCAGAGCCTATTTATTATTGGGCTAGCACAAACAAGCACAAGTCCCACAAAAATGACAGCAGGGAAAAGTTCATTAAACCAAGAATCAGATGTTCATTGCTAGAAGGAAGCACGCAAACACTTCTGCTGCTACCACACGAGCACTCAGTTGTTGTAAGGGGAAAGAGGACAGCTCAGATCTATTCCCAGATTCACCTTCTGAGAGATAACTCCCTACTTTTCTCAAAAGATCCTTCTGCTCCAATGAGGCATTATGCCAAAGTAAAACATAAAAGCCATTATACAGCCAATAACCTGTAACTATTATGTGTTGCTGGCCACAAAAAGTGAGCTGTTTGCTCATCCTATTCCTCGCTTGGTGAAATTTTTAAAGATGCTCTAGAAAAAGTGGACACACAACGAAGAACACAATAGCCTTTAGTATATTTTCTGAAGTTTGTTTGTGAAGACTGGAATCATGTTCCTCCACAAATTCAGTACAGATAAAATGTTTACGAAGAACCATTTAACTAATTAAAAATGTAAACCCAGCTTGTTAGACTTTCTTAAAAGGTGCAGACTAATCTTAACAGCTTGATCAATCATTTAAGCTTTAAGGCACACAAGTTGAAATTACAGATACCATTATCATTTGGTTAATTTTCTTGAGATATTTTAAGTCAATGGCAAATATCTTCATCACAAATTGATGCTGAGACATAAGAATAGCTTAAAATAATGGGTGTGAAACATAGGCAGTTTATAATTTGGAAAATTGTTCCAAATTATTATAAATATAATATATATATAAATATATATATTATATATAATATAGATAAAATTATTTATACCAAAAATGCTCTAAATTCAAGAGTACAAACATTAACAACCTCAACTATTTACACTGAAAACAGACAAAATCTTTTTGTCAAAATTTATATCCAGAAAACCACAGTTATCAGAGAAGTGTGACAAATCAGTCAGAAATTTTCCTTAGTTGTATCAAAACTAGAGGTTTTATTTTTAATTAAAAAGAAAAAGAGCAATAAAAGACAATGCACATGACTGTAGTAGAAGGTTTCCATATGCTAGCTTTGCCATTCAAATCTGACCAGAAATCAGTATTTAAATGATCTGGTTTGGGTAACTAATATTTGGCAACAAATACTAGTTTTGAACAAGCAAAGCAAAATAACTATTTATTCTTTGAAAGGATCACAGAGAGCACTATTGAGATTTAAAATATCTTACCTGCATAATCATAAATGTCTTATGACAGGACGTCATTAGGAATTACTTAGGGATACTTTGGCCTAAGAAACTCCATTTGCAAATACATTTTTCCTTTTGAATCCTGCCCACTAAAATATAGGTCTTTAACAACTTTCTTCTAAATAAAACTTCCTAACATCTACAAATTTCCTCTACCTGTTCTTATATTTTCCCCTTGTTATCTTTCATACTCTACAGTATGAAAGTGCAACAGTAATGAACAGATAGACATTTAAACCTACTTACATTTCACTCACTGACAGGATTCAATCAAAAAGTTCACAAATATGTTGAATTGGAAGGGACCCAAAGAGATCACTGCAATTACCAGCTCCTTGCAGGACTACATAGACCCTGATACAAAAAAAGCATTCCTAGTAGCCAGTGTAAGTAAGAACAATAGCAGGAATGATCATCTCTGTATGAAGCCAAATACAAAAGCTTTAACTTACACAACACAGCTTTTACAAGAAATATGTAGATGTAAACTATCTTTACCACTTTGATGACTGAAGTGGAGGCCAAATCCTGAAAAATGTTTTAAAATCTGCTCCTGGGATAGACTTAAAATATCAACAACCTCAGTAATAAACTGACTATTTCTCATGGGACAGACTTTAAATATCAGCAACCTCAGAAAAAAGAAAACTTCATACATAACCTAGAAAACCAAAGTTTGGCTGAGTATAAATATTTACTTTTCTAAATTTAATTGCTAAGATAGACTCCCTAAACATCTGTTTCAACATGTATCAACCATCAGTAATTTCAGAACACAAATAACTCCAAACCCTTTTTTTAATGACTACTACATAGGTTGCAGAACAGTAGGCCTTTACTGAATAGTGGCTTCCTTTCTACTTAATGTTTTCAAAACTGAGACAGCAGATATTTAATGAACAAAACTAAATTTTAAAGTGCTCACAAATTACACATGTGCTGTTTTGAAAGGTATTAAATTAGACGAAAATAATGTTTCACCACTGCATACTCCCTTTTTGTTGTAATACAGTTGCATTTTGCAGCCAGAGAAGAGGGTATTGTTACACAGTATGGTGTTAGGAGATATTTGAGTACCTAATTAGGAGACTTGATAAATATACAAAGTAAAATTACGAAAATAATATTCTAGAACCTTCAAACAAGATTTCTCCCTTGCATACTTAGCAGAAATTCTGGGTTTCAATCTAGAAATAAATTTATTATCACAAAAAAAACCAGTTTAGTTCCACATATTTATACTTTCCAATAGGTACAAAATGTACTTTTCCTTTGGAAATGTTTACAGAGGGGAAAAATAAATAGGTGGCCAGCACTGTGATTTACAACACTGAATAGCAAATAATTACAGCAGAGATTTGGAAAACCACCAACGTTTAAGAGTATTTCAGTTGTTGGCTAAACAACCGCAAGCATCTTTGCCAAAACCAGAATAAAGTGTCTAATCAGAAGTGACTCTTGCAAACAGAAAATAACTTATTCACTAATCTATTTTAAGAAGACAGTTTAACCAATTATAGAAAACACTGTGACTACATCTATTAACTTGCACAATTCAGTGTTCAGTTCCAATCTCATTCAGAGTTTACAAGATCAATCCCATGCTTTAGCATGTAGAAAGCCTCTTCTTCCCCCAGTGGTTCACCGAAACTGGGTTCTAGAAATGAAAGAGTGCACTAGGCAAGAAATGCTGTGACATTAAACTACACATATTTTCAATATTTCTCCTAGGGAAATACATGGGATACAAGGTTGTTACTTAACAATTGAGACATGTCCAACTATATTTAAACATTAAGAGACTCAATGCTATGTTTTAGATTCCTTTTTGCATTTTGTTAAATTCTAGTTCTTCCCATGAAAAACTCACCATGAGTGAGTCATTGAGAACAGCACAAACATATAGAAAAGCTCATTTATAAGTGGCTTAATATGAAATTTCATGAAAATACAGTAAAGGTATCATTGTATGGAAAAAAAAAAAAGAGTATGTCTGTAGTGTGTGTGTGTATAGATAGATAGATAGATAGATATCTACACACACACACATATATATGAAATACAACAGCTGTTCCAATAGCCTTAGAGTAAAGAATGCTTTAGGAATATCCTCTGAGGGAAAATTACTAGTCTATCAGCAATGCAGAAACTATGTCAGAGAATATATAGAAATGTACAAAATTCAAGAGAACATGTGAAAAACAAGGAACCTTTCAAACGTGACTACTTAAGGATGTATAAAAATAGTCAAGGTAAAAAAGGTAACTCTATTACATGTAAGATTAAATTACAGTGATATGAGACATGTCATTCTGATAAAATTTCAATATGCACATAAATATAAGTCATACTTAAAAGATATGAGTATCTAGAGCTTGAATGCATGTTTTAGATATACATTAAAAGGTAACTTGAACTCAAGATCTTTCCAGAAGATATAAAAGCTGCAGATGCTCTAAGTCTTCAAAACAGAAATCAACAGCTTCCTGAGATACGTCTAATTCAGTGCATGCACATTAAAACTCTGGTCCCAAAGCTAAAAAAAATTGCTTTAGAGCATGTACACACTGGCAGTTTTACACTATTTCAATAGAGCACAAAGGTAGCACTAAAAGTAAAGGATTTTGCTTCAGTTTATAATTTATCTTGAAAAATGTTAAATTCTTTTGCCAAAAAAAAAGTCAAATTAATTTATCATCAAATGCATAGCAAAACTCTTTTTCCACTTAAAGAAGAAAAGAAAACAAACACCAAACAATATAATTTATACTAACCTTCAGGATCAAGGAGTTTCTCTATTCCCAGGTGCTGCCTGGCTATGTTGAATGCATGGTCTAATCGTTGCACAGGTGATGGCTGAGAAGCAACAGCATTCCAATCAAATAGGTCCGGTCTACAGCAAAAATAAAAAGGAAAAATAAGTTTCTTATTTTTTAATCTTAGATTTATTCATGTATTTCCTAAAGCTATGCATCAGTATCAGCTTTTTTATTTTCATCATGTAAGTTCGTATTAATTGGCACTGGGACTAATGAAGCTCGGTTTCTAATGGGTTTGCATTCTGTTCTCATCCATGTCCACCACAATCACATTGTTCATATTTCTTATTCTCCACCAAGTCCCAACAACCTATAACCTCACATCCCCAGACCACCTGCTCTCCCCCACAGCACTGGGCTCCTGTCACTGCCCACAATGCCCACAGCATATTAGCTCTTTCATTCCAGTCTCAAATAGCACTTGGTTGGGAAAGATCAGGTGCTGTGGCCATGCAATGGGGACTGGCATGTGGCAGGACAAACAGGACAGAACTGCTGATGCCATTTGGGAGCCTTCCTCCTCTCCCCAGTCACCAGTTTTTAATTTCAATTAATATTTCTAAGAGTGCAATTGTTTCTGAGATTACCAGCTCACTGTTATATCAGATTGAAATTCATCAATAGGTTAAAAAATTCATAGAATCATAGAAACATTTGAGTTGGGAAACACCTGTAAGAACACAGAGGTCAACTCTTATGCTAATACTGCCAAATCACAATTTACATACTCTTACAGGAAAAGACAGAAAGACCAAAACTGAATTATAGCTCAGATGCCCAACCTGGGACCTTGTATTAGCAGTTGCACCATTTGTGGTATAAATGATGTTAATACACCATGATCTTTGGCCTTTCATCTGAGAGTTATCCATTAGGAAATCAGAATTTGTTATCAGGCACTCTGGAGAAATAAAGTTTAATCAGATATTCTGTAATTACTGTGCATGTAATATGAAGAAAAACAGCTATGCTATTTGTGACTTCAATACAGTGCTCTAAATCAGAAGACATTTAAATGTGTGATTTCAACTACAGATAAATCAAGCACATTATTTACACAATTTAAATTTTGCAATTAGTTATGACAGATTTACTTACATTTTTTATTAATTTTAGAAGTTTATTTTAAATAGTCTCCTGAGTTATAATAAACAGAAAAAATGTTCACTACATCATATTGTAATAATGTCAAGAGAGTAAAGGAAAAATGCCATTTATCTAGCAGTTATTCCCCAGTTACGTACCTTTGCTGTTCAATTATTTTTCTGAGAGGGGAGACATTTACATAATAACAACTAAGTTACTCAAAGTTATTTTGCTTCTCTATGCAGAGATGCTTAAATATTAAAAGTGGAGTTTTCTCCTTCCCATATGCAAAATAACTCCAAAATACTAATTAATATTAATTTAATATTAAATCTTCCTGGGGACAGGGTAGAGAAGGGAGAGGAAACAGGTAGTAATCTCTGGGTTTACTCATGGATGGATGAAGTCTGTGATCCCATAGACTGGTTTGTGTTCTAAAACACAAGCATGCAAAATACAGACTATGTGTGCATAATTAGTAAAAAAAAAAAAAATATCTTGGGCCATCCTTCTTTAACTGAGGATGGAGTTACCATTGTTCATAGCAGCCTACATGATGCTGTGTTTTGGATTTATAGTAAAAAGAGTGTTCAGAGCAAACCAGGCTTTACTGAAGTGTGCTTACAACAAATCAAGACCCTCTCTTTTTCCCCTTCACTCTACCTTCCCCAAGCAAGTGAGGGATGGACATGCAAGAAACCAGAAGGGGGCATAGCCAGGACAGGTGACCCAAACCAGTAAAAGGGATACCCCATGCCATATAACTTGCTCAGCCATAAATACCTCAGTAAAGGGAGAGAATGGGGTGTGGGGTGTTTGTCTGTGTCATGGTTTAGCATAGTTTAGGTTTCAATCAGCCATGGAAGTGATTCTCTTGCAAAGAGGTGCTTACAGCTTCCTCTGTGACCTGACAGAACCAATCAACTGACTAGTCTGAATATTGGCAACTTTTTTAAGCCACTTAAGAAGATTGACACGCCTCTGTGATCCACATTTAAGAATGGACAAACCCTGGGAAAGCTCTCTTGCTTCCAGCTTTTGGACAGGTAACTGGGGGGCCCACTTGGCCCAGTGGGGCCAGGGCAGCTGGGAGACAGCCATCCTGGAGCTGTGAAGGCAAGTGAAGAAAACACCATAAAGACACCAAAGTCAGTGAAGAAGGAAGAGCTGAAAACCCAAGAGACGAGAAAGAGGAGATGCTTCAAGCTTAGAAGTTGAAATTCTGTTGGAAAGCTATGGTGGTGATGGACTGTGATACATCAGAGTACCCATTGTAATTTCATGAAGCATGGGGGTGGAGCATTCAAACTGCAATTGTGAGCAGAAGTACCTGTGCTGAAACAAGCAAATGTTGAAGTGGCTGTAATTTGATGAGAATTTTGAACAAAGAGAAATGAAAGTGATTAGGACCCTTGCTCTCAGGGGAAGAGAAGACCTATTCCTAGAGATGCAGATGCTCCCAGAGATGAGTGAAGAGAACCTTTGCTTCTGAACAGCTCATCCTCAAAATGGTACCCCAGTAGCTCAAGATTGGACCCTCAAAAGCAGTTGTGGGGAAAGCTGTAAGTCAAGGGAAGGGACTTTCACATGCGAGCAGAGAACCAACCCGGGCAGCTGTCTCACTGTGACACTGAAGCCATGAGAGAACTGTTTCTTGTGGAGATGTCTCCATAGCATGAGCAAGAGAGACTCCTCTCCCTAAGTGAACTGAAAAAGATTTTTATAGAGGTGGTAACCTGACCGAAAATCTCAAGGGTTGTCTTTTTATGTTGTCAGTGGGAGAAGGGAGAAAGGTGGGGGGGAGGAAAGCGTTCTGAAGGTTTAGTCTGACTTTTTTTCCCTTTCTTTTAGGTCTGTTAATAAACTTCTTTATATTCTTTTAAGTTTTGTGCCTGCTTTGATTTTCTCCCAATTCTTATCTCACAGAAGGAAAATAAGTAAGTAATGGATATTTTTGAACCAAACCAGTACAGTCCACTTTAAGAGTGGCTGGGCATCAGTTACTGCCTTTGCAACACTTGTTTTTCTATTCTTTTTTCCTCCACTCATTAAAACAGTCTATTTTGACTCAAGAGCTTTCTTGCTTTTACTTCTCCTATTCTCTTGCCTGTCCTGGGGAAACAGGGCAAGAAGCAAGCAAGTGGCTGTGTGGGTGTGCCGCTACTGACTGGGTTCAAGCCACCACACCTGCACACCTTATTCTGCGACCACACAGATATTCTTCAAATCCTTATTCTCTCCAAATAAAACACTTGGATGCATAAGCTCATACAGCAAATTTAGCTAAGAGAACAGTGTAGTAACCACAAAGCTGTCTAGTATGAATTTCTTAAAAAGCTTGGCAAGGATGTGTTACATAAATACTAAATAGACTAGAATGTAAAAAGATTATTTGGTAAGAAAAGCTTTCAAGACAAGGACAGGAAAGAATTAGATCCAAGGGACTACCGCCCCCTCAACTTTTTTCCTTTTTTTTTTTTTAAATTTGGCTTAAAGCCTAAGTATACCAGCAGTGCTCAGAGCAGCACATTATCTTCAAATAATCATGACTTGTTTGGTGATACAAGATTTTATATACAGGAGCATACTTCTAATCAGTCAGGACTGCACTGGGCAAGAATGTGAACATTTAAAATTGTTCATTGAGGAATATCACCATACTCCTCTTGAGAAAACCTCTGTCATCATTAATAATATCTTAGATGGTCAATTTCACCCAACTTTTCAGTTGTATAACCCAGGAGGGTATTTTCAAGTTAGCCTACCAAGATAGTCTAAAATTATTATCAAGACATCATCTGTAGAAGTAGGATTCTCAGTATGAGACACAAAGTTTTTGTTGCATTTTTTTTGTTGTTGTTTGGGTGTTTGTTTTTTTTTTTTTTTTTAAACAAACACTCCGGGCTTCACAAGAGTTTCAATGACAGAGTTTCAGACAACATCATGTCTTAACACTTGGGTTGAATTTGCATGCTATGTGTGCCTGTGTAGAGCACACACAGCATCTCTTTTTCCACTCACTACAGATGGCAAAAAATTTGAGCCCTCTGAGACACAGACAGAAGAGAGCTAGTAAGCTTTAGTAGGTCACTGACAGGTTCCTTATCAATTTTCTTAGTATTGTACATAAAGCAGACAGCACAGATTCCAAGCCAACTTACAAGTATATGGCCACCTACTGCAACTCAGCTCTGACAAGCACCAACTTAATTAAAAGAAAAATAAATTCAAAAAGCTCTCCCCACTCCAATAGCAATTTAACTTTCCAGATTTTCCCTTTGTTGAAAGATTATGTCACTATATACATTTCAGTAGCTCTATCACAAGAATAATAGTGTCATAATGTCAGCTTGAAGCATCAGCTTCTCAGTGCTATGTGTCAGGGTGTTTCACTGCATGTATTGATGTGGCAATACTGCTAAGTGTGATTGTGGGAGATATTACAGCCTAGAAGATTAATAATTGTGGTTAGTGGAAAACAGCTTTCAAAAATCCCCGAAACAACACTTTTTCAAATTACAACTATTACTAGCTTTCTAAGGAGTTTTAAATACAGGAGTGAGAAGGTATGAAATAGTAGAGGAAAGAAATGAAATGGAATACTGATTCTTTGCCTTCATTTGTCCTCTCCATAGTGCTCGAATAATACCAAGGGAGATTAAATTTATTCTCCTATCTGCAACATGGGTCTTGTCTGAAAGGGAGCAAACCCAAGGAAAAATAACCAGCATTCCTTACTCCTCTTTCTGAACAATACAACCCTTATGCACGTTCAAAGGAGTTAGAATTAAGTAGAACATGCTGAACTTTATCTAGCCATTCACTGATCAGCTCAAACAGCAATGGTCTTGTATTAGCTTATGACAGTTTCATGGAGAGCCAAAACTGAAAGGATTGAAGGCTTCAATGGAGAAGCTTGAATTGTAAAAATCAAAATTTATACTGAACACAAGGTAATTTCTCTACCAACAGCTTTTTCCTATAAGTAGCAGAAATACAAATAATAAAACCAAAAAAAAATAAAGAAAAGGGGAAAACAAACCTGAATTTTTTCCAAACATATTTCCACAAAAAATAATGTACAAAAGGGACTCCCTACATCCCCTCTGATCCCCAGTTACTTAATTTACAACAGAACTAGTTGACTCAGGGTGAGAAAATTTAATCTGGAGTATACTATGGACAAACCAATCCTGACAGATCTCTATGTAGAAATTAAAGTCATAGATAAGACAAACCACAGTTTTCCATTATTGTAGACAGAAAGCCGTCACACTTAAATCATAAAATTTACCATCACCATTTCAAGAGAAAAGTTGTGGGTTTCTTGCCTCAGCCTTTTATACAAGAAGATCTTGTATAGGTCTTCAGAACTCTCACAATTAAAAAAAGTCAGGGGAGAGTAACTGACACATATCCTAGTGATTTGCTAGAATAAGATAATTTTCATACCTCTTCATCCCATTGTTTTTACTTTTCCTGTAAACTATTGTAGAAAAACTTTTTTTTGCTTCTATCCAGGACCTCTTTTTGATGTCATATTCCTTCCCTCCTAACTCTACCACCCTGAAGCAGAAACAGCTGCAGCAAAGTGCTCATTTGTAAGGCAGTCACCTGGCCTAAGTTCAAGAATTTTAAAGAAGCAAGGAGGAAACTAATGAATGCCACCTGTTCCCACTTCAAAATCCTGATTACAGCCAGGGGAGAAAAGAAAGAGAGCCCCAACAAAGTCAGAGGAAAGCAGTAAAAGCTCTCTCAATATCCACCTGGATGAAAAAGATTACAAGAAGTAAATGGGGAAAAGGTCTTTGTGATCTGGAGCCTGAAGATGGGAGAGTTACAACTATGGAAGGACTAACCTCTCTTCCTCAGCAAAATATTTTAGTTTCTGTATATTCCTGGGGTGATGATACTCCAAAGCTGCTGCCTTGTTTTTTTCAGTTCAATGCAGAACATGCCATTCAAGAGATGGTGTACCAAGCCTATATCCTGAAAATTCCCACTCTAGGCTCACTGATGTGCCCTTGGAGATTTGCCAGGTGACCTGTGCTCCACTGCTCCTCACTCTCAGTATTGAAAGCAATTGCTAAAGAGTCTAAATGTCCACGGAGGCATGGTGATTACAGAGATGGGAATATCTACTTAAAGTAACCCCTGTATAAAATGATGGAGAAATGGCATTAGAAAAATTGATCCAACCAAAACAATCAGCTGAAAGCAAGGGATTGGTGGGTTAAAAGACTATGAGAAATAAAGCTTCCCACTGCTCTCACAGTACACTGTGTGGTTAGGGCTTCATGACAGTCTCTTTATCTCAATCCCTTTAAGGAGGTGCTTAGGAAATTCATCCAAATGCAAATTTCACATTACTGTCTGAACCTTTAAAAAAAAAAAAAAAACAAAAAACTACAAACCAAAACAAAAAGCCACCTGTTCATCACTGAAAACACTATATAACAGAAACGAGAATGTCACCATCCATAAAGGAAAGAGATAGGTTTGAAAAAGAGATAGCTTCAATGCTACCATGGAATCTACCCTCAGTTTCAGAGAGTCAAAATACCATGGGAAAAAGTTTGGGTAGCATCATTCTTTCAGTTTCGGAGATATCTTTGGAGTTTGGGGTTTTCTATTGGGTTTTGGAGGTTTTTTGGTTTGTTCTTGGTAGGGTTTTTGTAGCAGTCTAGGAATAGTGCTAAAATTGGCAAAAAGTACACACACCTGGCACCAGGTTGACTCTATGAGCTAATTATCACCTGATTTTCAAACTATAGTCATCCTTTCTTATGACTAACTCTGCTTCCATTCCTGACAATGCAGAGGAATAAAGACAGAGGATGAAAGGAAAAAAGAGTAGAACATCTTGATGAAACTTTATGGAGAACAAGAAAGGAAATAAATCAGAAAGAATGGAACAGGAGAACTGCAGAAACAGGGAATTGTGGGAAAAAAAACACAGAAAAAAGTGAACAGGGAAAACAGAGGAGCTAAATTTAGAAGTGTTGGTCATCAGAGTGCTTATCATTCTACGCAAGTAAATCACAAAATATTTATAAAAAGTATAGGATGTGTGAGACAACAGGTTTCTCTGAGAATTCATGTAAATCACTCTTGGACAACTTTTCTTCAGTGTATATTCAAGCTGTCTTCTTCAGGCACTAAATTGAAGACACTCTGACACCCAACAGGTCTGTAATGTACCTGCATGTTAGAGTGACCAAATTAGGCTCCTTAGAGAAGGTTTTTTATTATTATAGGATAGATTTAGGAGCTTCTGAATGCTGAATGTCTTAGCATACCTATTTAATTGATTCCATCTGGAATCTTGAAGGACAATTCAGTGTTCCTTCAAACTGAACATGAAGTGCAAAGTCAAAAAAAATCCTACATCATTGGTTCATCTTAAAAATGACTGCATCAGGGCTTTGGAGGAAATGACAAAATGAAACTTTTGCAGAGGAACTTAGTGATTGAAGTCCAGAAGGTGACTGGAGTGTCTTGGAGACTTGCCTCCGGGAATCTGACTGAGCACTTGCCGTTTCCCAGATAAGTGCAGTAAGTACTGGGCAAGAGACAAGACTTCTGTGGAGCAATTCTTCGCTTCTATTGAAAATAGGCTCACTGTGCAGAAAGCTATGCAAGATTTATGGCAGCAGACAGAAGAAGAGTAAAAGCAGGCTTAAGTTTTTCAGCCCTGAATTACAAAACCTGAATAAAGCGCATAAATTCCAGTAAGCAGGAAATGAATGTTCATCTGGTGAACTTTGCACTGAACTGAACACAGCAGTGCATAAAGTCTGACACACAACACAGAGATTTGTCTAGACAATCCCAGTGTGGTTTACTGGCAACTGCACACCCCAGCCAGGAACTGATCCTGAATAAGTTCCTCTTTTCAGACTTCTGAAGCTATTCCCACAGAGAAGGACAAAGAGGAACTTCTGATTACTGATTTCAGACATCAGATATTCCATGGTCCTGCAGAGCACGCCATCTGAATATCTGAGTATCAGATACTCTAATGAGGAAACAGGCAGTCTGATACTGTCTCTAGGTGGAAAGATGTTGTGGAAAGATGACTGGGGGTAAAATCAGAGGAAACTGAGAAGTTATATTCACATTCTAACAGAGCTTACAATGGTATGGAAATTTTAGGGAAAAATACAGTTGCCTCTCCCTGGATGGAACATGGTTGGCAGGCTTGAAACCTGTTCTACGATGATCCCCACACAGCGGGGTTGTTTGTCAGTGTTTCCCATTGTCTTGGGATTTGAGATCCCCCCTCACGATCTCGCCTTTGCTCCCAGCTGCCACAAGGAGCAGCATGTGGGAGCAGTCACCATCTTGTCTTTGTCGGGGAAAGCTGCATGGACATCACCTGTAGGGAGCATTCATCATCTTCTTGTCCTGGCTGCCACATGGAACTAAGTCGAGGGGTAACCATCTTTTTGTGAGAAAAAACACCTGCTCTTTCTGTATACTTTTGTTGTTAATATTGCTGTTGTTGCTGTGCATTTCTTATTCCCTTACTACTTCCTTTCAATAAATTGTGATCCCAAACCAAAATCTCTGCTTTTGTTCTTCCCTTGCCAGAGGAAGAAGAGGGAAGGGAGTGGCTTATGTAGAGTTTGATTTCTGAATGGTGTTTAAACCACTACACAGCTAGAAAGTTCAACTCCCTAATAATATGAGCAGTCAGCCATCTTGCAGGATAGTCCCCTTTAAGAGAGAGGTATAGTAGTAGGAGAAGAGAGGTTGGGAGGCTTATCACATTGGAAAAAGCAACACCTCTTTAAAAGCAGCAGTGGCAAGAACTGGGCCTTTTAGGTAGATTGACTAGCACATCTTCCTTAAGCCACGTACACAGAATCCCCAAAGAACTCCGAATCTCTAGAGGTAGAGTTTTATGCAGCATAGACTAGAAGAAGGCAACTTCTGAGAGAGGCTAAGAACTCAAATCAGCTGGTGGAATAACATGAAAGATTTTGAAAACAAAGGCTGTGTCCTTGTGAGGCAAATCCATACTTTCAATTCAGCAGCTGAGAGAGGCTTTCAACAAACACCACATTTGCCCCCTCTAAGTCTAACACAGGAAAATCTCCTTCTCCCCCTAGGACAACCTCACAGGCTTAGTTTTGGATCTGCTTCTTGCTCTTCTCAAAAGCTTGCAAGCCTATACTCCTTGAGACTATCTACTTGGTATACACACTGAAATTCCAAAAAAGGATCTGAGCTCTGTATATTTGGTTGTGCTGTGAAAAGCTCTCCCTCCATGAGAGGATTTAGTATGACGCAAAACGCAGCACCCAGGTCAAAGCAAACAGTCAGTCATTTAAAAGAATGCTGAAGCACCCACAGACGAAGAAGCTAAACCCTGTGCATAAAAGATACACCATCCTCAAGCCCTGTTAAAGCCATCTGTCACAAGTTTACTGAAACAGTGAAAAGCTACTTTTCCTACCTGTGGCTGTGGAGGAGTGCGTTGAAAGCCAATCCATCAGACCAGCTAGTGGTGAAATTGGTAACGTTGACCTGTGGATAATTGCGAGTCGATTGACGGACCCAGCTCAGCAGAATCATCTCACTGTTTGTCTGCTGCAGTCCAGCCATGATGTTTTTCATTACATCTTTGACCTGCAATAAAAGACAGAATTTGATCGATGATTGAACTTATTAAAAGCTATTTCTTTTTTTGACATGAAAAACCTTCAGTTGCCTAGATTACAACCTTAAAAACTCCTAAGTAATTAAAGAACACATTTGTTTTCACAATGTAATGACAGCAATCAATTCTGAATGCTTAAAGACAGCTATTGACATGCACTGAATGCATTCCTCCCTGTGCCCCAGGTGAAGCAGGGACAGAGAAGACACATCTGTTAGCTCACTTGTGGGAAGCGAGTTCATTCAAATTATTTCTCCTTGTGGTTTTCTTTGATCTGGAAATATATCCTTAGTTAATATGATACATTACAGCAAAAGTTGATAAAATAATGAAAAGCACTCTTCTCTCATTGACGGAGTTGAAATAGTACTGAGGCAAAATAAATGTGCTCAGTACACAGTAGATAATGTTTCTGACTTAAAAGTGCAAACTATATTTGCATACATGCAAAATGGATGAAAAGTCAATTTCATTGCATGCATTAAAAGAGTATTGTATATGTTTCAATTTTATTGGTTTAATGAAGTTAATATGCCTTTTTCACTAGCAAGAGTTTACCAATCTACAGTTATTATTTTACAAAAAACCTAAAGGCTTTTATAATATTTATAATTTTGACATAATGCAGTAGATTTTTTTATTTCCAATCAATTTCTTTACTAGTGAAGGATCACATAAAACTTCTATTAAGAATTACTTACCTGTACAGTAACACCTTTTAAATCATTGCTTTCTCCATATATCTTTTAGAATAACAGTTCTTTTAAAATATTCCCTAAGCTATAATTTAACTATAAAGTTGCTTATTGCTTCTTATTCACTTAGGGAATATTGCATTCCATTATCATTTTCCCCTTGAATTGCAGCCAGTATCAGTCAGTCAAAGAATAACATTGAGGGCAGGTGCTACTTTATGATAAAGGGTGGACCACTTTAAAACTGTAAAAATTGTAAGATAATATGCAGAAGCTGTAATCTGAAAGAACAGTCAACAACAACAACAAAAATTAATTACCATGATATTGTAGAAAAAACAGAAATAACCTTTTACTGTTGGGTATGGTAAGTTGCTCACTAGTTTCACAGTAATTAATTCAATCATTTTGCTTCTGTGAAGATATGAATTTCTGAAATAATATCTTGGGTTTGCATCTCAGATGCCCAAAGAGTATCAGTGCCTTTAATTTTCCTTTTGTGACTTATGTATTGTCCTGGGGTGATTTTATGATAATATTGTATTTCCCTATTGTCTGCTTTATGCCCAGAAATGGGTTCCACAGCTTTAAGTTGGATCCAGGAGAGGGGGGAGAGAAGCCGGGTGAATTCTTCAGCACAGTTTGTGTTCAAGGACTCACACACACTTCCCCACGTTCTCACTGCTGCAGAGGCAAGGGAACACCTTCCTGCTTTTAGCCAGCCTGGTAGCTGAGGCAAGAACTTTTTCCTGGGACTGTGGCTTCTTCTTCTTCTTCTGGAGCTGTTCAGCTTTGTTCCAGTCCAAAACACCAGAACCTCGCCAGGAGCCCCACGCCGCGGCCAGATGGGAGGCTCTGGGGCGCCGCACCCTGGCTCTGGAGGACCTCGGGAGAAGCCAAGCAAGACTCTAAAAGTCCACCTTCTTTCTCCACAACGAGAAGGTTTATTATCTAACATTTTTCCTTTTTTTTTCTCCTTTGTGCCTGTGTGCACCTTGCTTGTTAAATAAACAGAGGTTTTTTTCACTTTCCTCCAAGAAATTCCTTCGGTACTTGTGGGGGAGGGGCTGCCGAAATCGGCCTTCCATTAGAGGACACGTTAATCTCAGGATGTTTCCTCCTAATTTGTCTCAAACCCAAACAGGTATAAACTTTACTTTACATGTTATGAGCTTTTAAGATGGGAGGAGAAATTTATCCTCACTAGATTTCATGGGATATGTTCCTGACTTTAGTCTTAGACTGTAATTTGTACAAATGAAAATCAATATAAATTCTGTCAGATAAGAACAGAAACTTTTTATAGTTGTCTCCATTTCTGTCAGGAGACAGAAAATAAAGTGTAAGAAAATTAGGAAATACAGTCTTTATTTTTTTCTTTATATGTCTGAGTGGGTGTTTCTTGTCAATATTCTTATTGTCTTCATTATTGAGAGGTGCCAAAGTAGATATACATAATGTAGCAAGAAGCTGAGATTTGGTCTCTGTATTCCCAGGCAAAAGACCCCTTCACTACTATAAAAATATAAAATCCTGGTGTTTTCATTAATCTGGATGCTAAAAAGAAAATTTTTGGAATTAGCATCTATTGCACCAAACAAACAATATGAAAGACTAGAAAATACTGAAGTTATAGTTAAAAAGACGTGTCCAAGCTAAGGTTTCATTGTTCATTTTGGGTTTTATCACATGCTTATATTTACAAATGAAGATTTTACTGAATATTATAAGCAAACTGTAACTTTATAAAAATGCAACACACATTTGCATTAAAGGATAGCTGAATGAATGCAGGAACACCATATTTAGAAATATAAAGGTTTATAACATACAGAAATGATTATGTGTTTGAGCTGATATCAAAGAGAAAGGAGCTATGTCTATGAACAGAGAAGATTAGACAAAATTAGAAAAAAAATGGGCCATCAGGAAGACAATTATTCAGAAGAATCCAGGCCATCGTTTTCCTTTAGATCTAAAGAGATGAATCCAAACCCAGCATTTATTTTTGCTTTTCAGTAAATGAATACAAAACAGTTTCAATCTCACCTTGTTGAATTAAAAATGCTTACAATAGATAAAGTTTTACTCTCTTTTTCCTGCATTTCTTTGCAACAGTGAAGACTGTTAAATTTATGATTTTTTTTTTTTGCTACCTCCTAGGGAAAGTCAGATATTTAAAATAACAGAGTAAAAAAAAAAAAAAAAATTCATCCTGGATGCTGAGGCCACTTCCTCTTCAATGTAAATTGGTGGATAACTCCACTTCTACAACTGGAGCCACCTTGTCCCCCTGAGTGTTCTGAGGGGCATTGTCATCCCACCCCACCTGGAACCTTGGCAGCACCATGCCACACCACTGCAGGCACAGCACCATGCTGTCTGCAGGATGCCTGGGTCCTGAAGAAAGGTCTGTGCCTGAGCACAGAAGTGCTGGCTGACATTTGGTGAGACAGAAGCTTTTTGAAGGCTGCTTGGTTAAGATGTACTGCTGGGAAAGTGGCACACAGAGATGTGTTCATGTCAGCCTGAAGAGCTTTTAGGTAGACAAACTCCCTTTGCATCCAGGCTCAAAAACTACAGCTATTTCAAAGTGTCTCTGGCTCATGCTGTCAGGTGATGAGTTGACCTCTGATACTCATTTCTTTGTTACCTCTCCTTTCTAATGCAGTTTATCCTGGCAGGACACAAAGCTTTCGGGTGCAGGAAACTCTGACTTCCACAGAACAGATATACTTGCTCTTCCTGGGGAATGGACACATATATGGCAATAAGAAAAGATTAAATTTTGATAGAAGAGAGGGAAAGGACAATACAGACATCACCAAGATGGTTTCTGAAATGCCAGGCTGCCAAAAGGAGATCTGTGGCCAGAATGGGAGCACTGCTATTCTTGTCACCACATGAAGAAAGTGGCCAAAAGTAGCACAGCCAGCCCTGGCTCACAGCAGCGAACCTTTGATCTTCCCACTGCATGACCATGTCCTGGAATCTGGGCATGTGTTGCTGTGTGTGTAAGATGACAAGGAACACAGCATGATCTCAGGCTCAAACTACATCTCTTTCACCTAAAACCAACACTCAGGCATGTAACATTTTGTAAGATTGGCACTAGGCTTCAGGATGCCAGACCCTAGAATAGAGGGAGGGAAGAAGATAATCTAAAAAGAAAACCATTCTCAAAGCAAGAACTTTTCGTTTTTCTTAATAAAAGAGGAACCTTACATCTCCCTGACAGAAAAACTTAACATTTTTTACTTGCTATATTTAAGGTATTCTGACTGCATAGATTACATTTTTATAGCTAGAACCATTAAACTCTTTCCAAGTACATTTGAAAGAACGCTTTTAAGGACATTTTCATAGATATTCAAGACACCTATCAAAGTAAAGGATATTCTTTGTTCATTGATTCAAGGTGGATTGACAGAAGCGTTTCATTTCTATAACTGAAAATAAAAATTAAGTGAAATGGTAGTTTGTATTAAAATACTGATGTGCACAATAACCCTTATGTTTTTAATTAGTCTCCAAATGAGGCTGACAGGCTGTTGAAATGCTCCCCTCTGAAATATTTTCTTTTTGTATATATGCATTCTTTTGTGATTTTTCCCAGAGAGAGTCAAGATTTGGGCCAAAAATTTTTGCTACAGGGTTTCTTTCAGGCTTCACATGAAAATAAGTTCACTCTTAAAAACATAACAAAACAATTTATACACTGCCTTACAGAATGTTAAGAGAAAACTCTTAAGAGAGTTTGTAAAATATAGCAGTTCAGAAATTAACAGTTTTGCTCTGTTTTTACTTAAATGTTAACGCTGCAGTGAGGCTGGGATCACAGAGCTGAGAGAAAGAGGGCAGCAGCTTCAAGGAAATAAGAGTCTGATGGATTTAGTACCATAAAGAGCTTTGGCAGCAGGTGCTCAACTCAGTATGATGGTTCAGTTTCGGGAAAACTTTTAACAATAATCTGAAAAAACAGGCTAGATAAGAAAGGACACAATCATCTCAGGGGATACAGAAAGCCATGATATTTCCACCGCACAGAGATGAGAGTGGCAACAATGTGTCAAATCCTGTCTGCTGCAGTGCCTCTACCACCTCTACTGCTGATATCCATTTGGATTGGTACTGACATTATTCCTTTCATGCACCTTTCTTCTACCATCTCTTTTTTTTCTATTATTTTTACACAAAGAGATTAACATTTTTGTAAGAGACCATCATGTTGTCATATATAAATACAGGTGTGTCTCTATGTGGTCCTGGCTGCAGGATGTGAAATTGGAAAAGCTTCTTGCCTGTTCACCTACAACAACACAAGTGTCCACACAAACAATAATCTCATATATTTTCTTCTTGTTGTTGTTTTTTGTTTTAGAGGTAGACAGATAAAATTCCTCTAAGTGACTCTTCTCAGGGTCTGCAAAAGCAGGATGGCAGCAACAAACACAAACTACACAAGCATGCACTAAATCAAGCACCCTGTGTAGTCCTATTTATTTGTTTTCAGGCCTTCTCACAGACTACAAATAAATATAGTAGTCTCGGTATTTTACCCAGCTGTAGGCAACTGGAAGAGAAGTTTGGTGGCCCTGACACTGTATGAACAACTTATCATGTTTCCAGCTGCTTCTTGCCAGGGACAATCTGTGATAGGCAAACTGGAACCAACAGGAAGAAGAATTTCTTAAGAAATTTAGAGCCGTGTTTCACCATCAGTTCTGTCAGTATGTAAGATTGTACCTGCCTATAAACAGGGCAGAACAATCACAAACATATTCTAGATCATGCAATTAACTTCAAAACTTGAAAGAAAATCTGGGAAATAACAAAGACTTTCTCCACAGAGCTGTAAATAAGCAAATTTACTTTGAACGCTTCCAGTACTTTGAGGAAAATAGGCAGCAAATGAATGGCTCCCGAGTGTGGCTTCTCTTCCTTTTTTTAAGGAGAAAAGCCCAAATATAAATCTGTTATTACATTATTTTTTAAAAAAAATATTCATCATTAAGCAACAGCAACAGGATTATTATTTAATAATGGCTTCTTGCTGCCAATCAGGTTTTAGCTACTCTTTAGAAAAAAACCTAAAATTGAACTCTAGCCAAATTAGAATCTTATTTACAAAAATTTGAATAAAAAGAGAAGGCCAGAAGATGCAGATCACTTTCAGTAGTTCACAACTAGAACAAACTGAAACACAGTGATGCCAAACTGATTTTTGCCTTTTTACTTCTATATATTCTTACATATTTGTACCTCTGTAGCCTATTATTGTATAACTACATAGATTCATAGCTAGCATTTCACCTTCTCTGTTAGACAGAAAGACAAAATACATTCCCAAAGGCCCCAGTCTGGGGATCAAGATTAAATCCTCTGGGAACCAAGGTTAAAACAACATCTTTAGACATAAACATTTGTTTTCCCATAAACAAAGTTTAGCTAGTACCTAAAGGCAGAGGGGGACATAGGGCTCTGGAAAAGGGTGGAACCAAGGGGGGGAATTACTTTGTTACTTGTCCTTCTGTAAGAGACGGTCCGAAAATCCCTCATCTGCCTCACGATCATCGCCGAAGACAGAGACTGAACACAGCAGTCCTGGCCTGGCTGAGGTGGGATTGTCTGCCAAGTGTTGCCTACGGGTGTGCCCACTGGGAACTGGTACGCATTCCTGAGGAAAATTAGTGCAGGTCACAGTGGACTGCGCCGTTCTTGCTGCCCAGGCGGGAAGGACTGCGCCGAAGCAGAAAGGAATGACCTGTCCTGTACACCTCTCCGGTACACCTGTCTTGTACGTCTGTCCTGTACCTGTTTCCCAAAGCAACGGACCCCATAACAATGGCTGTAGATTTCCCAACCTCTTGGCCAGTTGCCCCTCGCTTCTGAAAAGGACTATAAAGAGACTTTCTGAAATAACCGAGTCTGAGATCTCCCCACGGAAAGAAGACGAATCTATTGGCGGAAGACCACGAGGACTTCGTCTCATCCGTTGGTAGCTATTGCCCCTCTTTTTCCCCCTCTCTACTTTGTTTCTCTCTCTCTCTCTCTCTCTTACTCTCTTCTATTGCATTACTGTGTTGTGGGCACTTAATAAAGGTGCACTGTTTTGATTAAAACTGAAATCTCTTGTGTCCTTTTACACTCTGAGATCGATAAACGAACCATCACGACCCCCGCTTGCATTAGCGGATCGTGACACCTTCTAATTGGGAATTCCTGCCAATTATGCTAATTTGCTAAACTTATAAAACTGTATTCACACTTTGTGGGATGGGCATTTTTCCATACTTGTCCCTGGAGGTCTCCAGTTAAAGACCAGCTTTTATATTACCTCCTACACGAATACTGTCTCCAAAGGGTGTTGTTTCATTTCTAGATCTTTAAGGCATCACAGAACTCCAAGTATAGACTAAACATGGACTGAATCATTATGACTATGCTGACAGAGTCACACTATAAAACACTGCTTTGTAAATATGATCCTTGGATTTTTCATCCATGGGTAATTCAAGCTGAAGCCATGGGTACCATTGCAGCTGCCATCACAGTTATCACTAGGCTTAAGATGAAGCTTGAAATGAACCACTTTTGCACTGAAAACAAAGGGGTTTTTGTTTTTGACATGTCTGCTGTCAAAAATCTCATCAGGCTGCACCAGAACCTCTGTCTTCCATGTGTCTGTGCAAGTGCATGTTAAGAGGAATGGTGGGAACAATTGAAAAGAAATCAGTAAGTACACAGCTAGTACTAAAGCACACCTTTAACACTTTGCTTCATGACAAAATATGAAGAAAACAAAATATTAACACGAATACTCATCTCAGTCCATAATTTACACAAGTTAAAACACAGTGATTCAAGGATTATTGGTAAAAGTTGCATAGCTAGGTATCATATTCCATCTGCTCTTAATAAGTAATTAGGAAAAATTTTATGCAATTAGACCAGGAATATTGAAACAGGAGGCAAAGGAAGAAGTGAGTTAACTATTTGCAGCTTTTCTCTGTTGCTGTTGTCCTGTAAAATTAGAATAAAAATATTCCCTCCTTGGATGAATGATACGTATCTGATTTTTGGTAGGACTGTTTAGTTTTTAAAGACTTTTAAGCTTTGTTTCCTACCACCTTTTCTTGTTATTCTATGAAAAACTTGTGGATTATTGCTTGAGGAACACAGTCAACACTAATGGACAGACTCCTAGCTGAGATTCATACAAACACATGGATTCAGAGCATCTAGATGCTAGATCTTTTTGAATTTTGATTTTACTGCTATCTCAGAATTTGTTTAGTTAAGTGTCCTCATCTACCATGCTGGTTTTTATGAGATCCATACCACAAACCCCCCTTTCTCTCTAAAGAGAAAGGAAGCTAAATGAGCCACATCTGTTTCAATAAATAGTCAGTCTAGCAGCTTTTTAGTGTTCTAAAAATAATTCTTGGCAGGATGGGTCAGCAGCAAAAAGCAACAGATGTGATTATTTCATTAAAATCTAAAAGTCATTCTTTCTAAGATACTAAAAAGAAAAGTGACTATGAGATCTATGTATCCACATTGGCTTTGTCTATCCATTTTTGTTAGGATAATTGTTACATATAATCATGTTACAATATCTGACTCTGATATTACAGTCAAAAAAGTTTCTGCTAATCCTGTAAAGACTATTTTATCTGCTTAATATTTTCAATATTCTTGATAATATGTATGCAGACTGCCATAACACTTTCTGATTTACCACATTGGAATGCCTATGTTTACTTTCTAGGTTGTTGCTGGATAATAATGGGGAAAAGATCAGTGGAATAAAGGTATTTCATGGAAAGTAAGGAGCAGTGCCACTCACCTGCCAGTGGAGGATTATATTCCAGATCAAACCAAGGGTCAGCTTATGATTTCCATCCACAATGTCTGAGCTCCCTATATTTACCAAATCAACCTATCACAGGAACAAAAAATAATTGTAAAAGATTAATAACAAGCATAAGAGATTGGAGGGAGAAGGCATAGGCTAAGGTAAATCTCCCATTTGCTTTCTGTTGTTCCATAAACTTAAAACTCACATTTTATAAATGGCACAATTAATGTTCTGGAAAAAATCCAGCAGTGATCTGGAGTCCCAATTATTCCAGTTATAGCATGTTGTGAAACATAAAATTTAAAGTAATAGTTTTATTAACTCAAATACCTTTTAAATTAAGCTTCTACAATTACAAATCACACAGACAGAAAAACTCCTGCACTCTGCTTTATACTACCTTACATAATATAATTTTCTGGAAGTAACACACACACCTCTAGACACTGTAAGAACCTACAAACCCAAGGCATTACATATTTAGATTAAAACAGAATTGATTTTTCCTTAATTAAATGCTAAAATGTATAAGGAAATACACAGGATGTGTTCTGGCATACAGATAAAGCAGTGATTGTGATCCAAGCAAGTCTTTTCCACAATTGTTCACCCAGTAATGTTGTTTTCCATAATTATCTCATGAATTTGCAATTTCATAATGCATCAGTATTCACCATCCTGGAATATTCTTTCCTCCACATGTGAAATGACACATCACCCCCCCCCACCCCCCGCCATTATTTGTGCTATCTGAATAAGGAAGCCAAACTCAGGGTTATGAATGCAAGACTGTAAGCTGTCCTGCATATTTGGATAGAACTATGACTCTAAAATTGGCATCATCGCTGTTTCATAGATGCAAGTTTTCATGGTGGAACTGATGGGTTTTTATGGCAAAGTACCCCATTCCTTCACAAACTACATTCTGCACATCTCTACTGCACTTCTGAAGTTATTTGAAGTCACATCTGCAAACTGACTGAAGTTTTACATGCTCAAAACAGGCTGCTATATTTTCGTTTTTTTTTTTGTTTTTTCAATGCATCTATGTATAGGTCATTTTTACAAACCAGAAATTAAATATTTTATCAAGAACTTTAAAACTCTCAAAGAGCTCCTCTCTTTAAGAATTCCACATTTTGTACTAAAAGTATATGAGACTGGCAATTTATTCTAACCAACAATGTCCTGGAACATTTCCCAAATGGAACTTAGCCTTTATATACTAAATTTCAAATGGAGTTCCATGCAGGAAGGGACACCCTACAAAGTTTATATGGGCACTGCCTGCATATTCTACAGGTAAATCTTCCATCCATTTTTGCAAGTGGAAGCCTGAATACACAGGGATCACATCTGTTTTACTGAAGCAGAAGAACATTGCCCAGTTTGCCACAGGGAGGTCTAAACATGATTTGAGACAATCTCCCACCCCTCATGTCCCCCATGCTCCCCCCTCAACACTCTCACTTTTATATGGGAACAGAAAAACCTGTGAAACAGACTGACTGGAAGCAGCAGCATTTTTCAATGTTACCACCCAGATGACTACAAAACCTCATAGCAAAAATGGAACACACCAGCAGAAAAATCTAGACTACTAACAGGCTTTAGTTCACTTTAGAACCATTGATTTTGCATTCCTGAAGTCCCACAGAAATCACTCATCAAATTATTGAAGGTTAAGGAAACTGTTTCAGAGGCAGGTCTTTCTACTTCATATTGACAAGATACAGCATATCTTTACATATACTATCCTAATTTTTATACAGTTTACAAGGTTTTCATTACATGAGTATGATGGCCACTGGATGACCACTTCACATTCTAAAACAATGTTTTTTCTTCTATCATCTAAAATTGCAATACTCTCTGTTTTTTTCCCAGATTTGAAAGGGACTATTATTGTGTTCTGGAAACTGAATGGAAAAGCACACCAGTGGATTTAGCTGATAGGTATTAAATACTTCAAAAAACATTTTCTACGATCATTTGTAACCAGGTATGCAATCAAAATCTTCTTGTGTAATGTGAAATAATGTATTGATTATTTTTTTTCTCCAATAATGTCAAATGTTGCAGATTTTCAACAATTAAAAGCTTTTTCGTCTCTATTTTTACATTAAATTCCATTAAATAAAAAGAAAAATCAAGCTGGAGGTCTTTACGTCAGTCTTACAAGGTCACTTTCATTTATGTACAAATCTTTAGATGGATTACCTTAGATTTATAAAACCAATAACTTTATTCAGCGCTTGAACTCAAGCATTAGTGACCTCCTGCAGCTATCAAGAAATCCAACATAATATATAGCATAGAATACATTATCTTTGTTCTGACACCTCTTACTGTTAAGTTTAAGCAAGTGTTATAGTTTATTTGAATTTAACTCTCTTGAGGAGAGTTATGATAAAATTAGTTGGCCAGAGGAAATGTCTGCTAAAATTATGGGTCTGTCAGAATGCCTGCATAAGGAAGATAATATGAGAATGATGCACAGAATACTGGCTTGAAAAATCAATCTTTACAAAGTAGAATTGAAAGTGATATTGGTATGATTAATGTTTTGAATCATGAGGGACAGATGCCTTTGAAACTTAACAAAAAAAAATTATTGTAGGAAAAGCCTCAGGTTTTCAGACTTCATAATTTTTAGAGATTTTGAGTAAGTATTTTGATAGGCAGTATCTTGTAACCAGCTATGGATGACTTCTTCTATTTAACTTTTGAAAATTTATTTTAAACACCATTCATTAGAATAAAATCGTGCAGGTTGATCTGTCTTCAGAAAGCATCTGTTATAGATGTATTATCCAAAATTTGCTGGAAGAGGATTTTAAACTCCTTAAAACACATTTTACCCCACTGCTGAATGACAACATATCCAAGTCACAGTAATAAAAACTGCTTTGACTCCAGTACTTTTACACTATAGAGCAAAGGTGTTTGATTCAACACCTAATAAGCATTTTGTGTGCTGTCTACAGGCTGTTCTGAGCATGTCGGGCTGAATACTTACATTATTTCTCTGCAAAATGTGGATTGCTTTGTTGACATTGTTCAGAGCATGAACTCTTGTGGAGCCCTTTTCTTTTGCCTACAAAGGAAGAAAACCAAACTTGACTGTCCAAAATCAGAATCTTGAGTACACTATATGTAACACAAATCTTATACTATGTCTGTAGTTTTCTGTTGACATATTAGCATACACTGGGCTTATGCAGCTTCTCAACATGAAATAAAGTCAATTGTGAAACAAACTGGATCCACAGTTAGAAGGTAATTTGTTACCTTGACATTTTTCAGGGAAGGAATCATTGAAATGCATATAAAATTAGATAATTCCAGATTCTTTTTATCATGATTAGTTGCCTTCTGCATGGCACAATTTAGGAACATTGCTATGGCAACTAAACAGATAAGCATCAGTTTGTTTAATATTTATGTACAAGTATATTGTCTCTGGATTTTGATTCTCAATCTCCCAGCCTTCTAATGAGAAAGTTTCAGGGAAAGATGCCAAATTTACAAAGCCCAACCAGGAACACAAGAGAAGACATTAAAAAGTGTGTATGACTGTGTCACTTTAGAATTTCCAGGTCAATAAAAGCAAGCAGTTCTCTCTTTTCAGACAAGTACAATTCCAAAAGATTCACCAGATGCATAACAATAGAAAAAAATTCTAATTCTACACATTAAATTCTATTCCAGCTAAAATCTAGATATCTAAGTGAACTCTGCCTCAGTTTTGTTTCTCTGTGCCACAATTAATAAGTGTATAAAACAAGGTAGAATATTTTCATTTCAAGTATATGCCTAGCAAAGTGTTAATGTCTAATACAACTCTCAGTCACAATGTTTCCTCAATTTCAAATGAAACTGAAAACTATTTAGACTCCTAAAAATAGCTTCCACAGGTCCTCATCAGTGGCAGAAGTCAGTGAATATCACCTACTACAATTATCACAACATTAAGACTTCAATACACAGTAAATGAGTTAAAAAACACATACAAGTTTTTGGCCTGTAAGGCATTCCAGGAGCTCCAGAAGTCTTCGTCCATCTCGAAAATCATTAAAAAGGTCTTCAATGTAACGTCTTCCAAACTGAAATGAAACAATGGCTCTGGTTAGTCCCAATGCCAAAAATAATAATTAAAAAAAGACCAGAAAACTGTAAGAAGCCAGTGTCAGAATAAATATGAAATGTATAACACAAGTAAAAGTAAAAGATGAAAATACATTTAAACTCACAAAATTCTTTCACATACATCTTTTAAACAGGGTCTTGCTGTTTAAGAGAGATTGATGCTTACTTCAAGTACATGCCATTATTTCAAACAAATAAGCCAGAACGAAACACTAATATATCTAGAAAACAAAGAAGACTTAGCAATTAAGGTGCAAATCAGAAAGGGAAAAAAATAGGAAAAATAATTTGGAAAAAAATCCCAAGGAAACAAACAAACCAAAAAAACCCCCAAACACACAGGAAGTCATATAAAAGTTAAGTGCCTAGTAGGTGCTCCATGTGTCAGAAAGAAACTTGGAAGTACACAGAGAGAGATGAGTCAGACTTATTCTAGTCAGGATCTCATAAATATATCTATGTTAATAGGGCATGGAATTGTACTGGAACGTGGCCTCACTTCTGTAAGTGGCTGACACACAACTCATATTTTGTACTCAGCATCAGTGAAAGCTGAAAGGAAATACTTGGGATTTTCCCCCATGTGACAGTGTTAAAAAGATTCACTCTTTCTAAAATTCAAACCAAGTTTCTGATCTCATACTTTGACTAATGCATGCAATATTAAAAATATAAACATATAATTTTTTATAGTCTAGTCACTGAGCAAGTTTTATGTGCACCTATGATTTTTTAGATTTTTTTGTATGAGAGCTGTTGAGAACCACAATAAAAAGCAGTGATTATTTTGTGCAGTGCAAAATAGTTTCACATATCCACATTTTTTCTAATTTTTGAAGTTTGACAGATGCTTTGATTGAGAGGAAGTATCTGTATTTTAACTTTCTAGAATTGACTCTATGCTGACCTACATTGCACCTCTTCCACATTTACCACAGAGCAATGTAAAATTGGGAATCCATATCATACAGAAAACATTTGCTTTCCTATCAGCAATGCTGTTCTGGTACTCACTGCAACACTCATTAGAACTAGCTGGGAATTTCATGAAAGACATATCTTGTTAGAAAGTACCAATTCCTTTGGGAGGTTACTTAAACAGAGGACAGAATTAGGGAAAGTATCCAGTGCTAAACTAATTTTTCCACATCGATACATATTAATGAGTACTGCACAGACTTCAGTGCTATTAGCTACTCTGCCATGACCTTTCTCTCTGACTGCTCTTCTGAGGCAAAAGTTCCTTTCAATGCCTTAATTTTTTGGTATGGTCTTGTTTCTGTTTCACGGAACAAACAAATCCACAATGTCACAAAATTTCTACAGCAGTAGGAATCACTGTTTTCTAGACAGTTTTCCTACCGTGCACAACTCAATCCAACTAAGCTAATTTTTATTTAACACACATGATGCCACTTTATTAACTAAAATATCTGAAAACCAGTACTGAACAGCTTCACATATGATTTACTCATGCTGCTCAACACCTTGAATTATCTGTTTAAGTAATAATACCCAGCAACTCTATTTCCTGCCTCACATGTACGAGAAATAGTTTTAGAAAAATGTTTTAAACTATGGTATGAAAAATCATGTGCCATTATGTGAGTCAAGTCTTGTACAGAATTCCTGCAGTTGTAGGACAAATTTAAAATTAAAACATGCAACTAAATCAGAGACCTTATTTTGTTCCCTAATCTTGCAGAACAAAAGTCATTTTTGCGGAGGGGAAACACAAGATCTATGCACTTTAAGGGAGCTTTTTCACATTCTTTAGAAAGCTGGAGTGATCAATAGGCCCTTCTGTAACACTATGAAAGAGCTGTGCCCATAATGCTACTGAATCTCTCTGAGAATATGAGCACAATGACACTTTGACAATGGAATATAATTATACTGGTTTGTATCCTACAGGAAAAATAGAACTAGCCTTCATAACTACCTGTGTCTCTGTCTTTCCTCTGTTTTGCAGCATTTAAGCTATTCATAATGTTTATGTTCCGACCAATCTAGGCAGTCAAGAATTCTGCTTAACAAATAATATGTTGTTTTGTTTGGTTTTTTATTTTGTAAAGCTTTTAGAAAGAAAACAAAGACACAGCACAGTAGCATCCACAGCAGGACATATTAATTACAAACGTATTACAAGTAAACCTTAAACCAAAAGTTCCATTGATTTTTTTAGGGTCTTGGAAGTATACCTTCCATTAATCACAACTAAAAATACACTAAGGCACCCTACATATATCATTGTAAACCAGAAGAAGGGTGCTGTTTTTCTGGCAATGAGGTAATTATGTCTTCTTCCTCAAACAGATTGAATGCCTTCACTGGATTGGCACTGCAGTAAGTCTTGAGATACAAAGGGCTCAAAGTTGCATCAGGTAAATTTATCGTGTCATTGGAAAGTGCCTGTTAACTCGAACCTTTGAAAACTATAAAAAACCAAACATGGCTAGTCAATGGCTTGCCAAACAAATGTCTACCCATTTGTTATACATTCTTGCTGAAAATAACCTTTCTAAAAAGCTTTTTTGGGTTGTGACCTAAAACCACTGCCCTTTACCTAAGAGGTATGAAAATGTTCAGAAGACTCTCCTCCACCATTTGTTATGCCTGTTGATTTGTTACTCACCCTATATTACAAACTTATCCAAAAACTGAATTTAAAAAATTCCCAAATAAGCTGCAAGCTGAATTGTTTGTTCTCAGTTAACTGTCCTTCTTCAAAACCACAGTGATGGAAGAGATGGGGGAGACAAGAGAGAGTGCAAAACAGAGGAAGGACTGAAGATACCGGATGGAAACCACAAAGTGACTTTTCACCAGAAGCAGAAATTCCTTTCTAGAAGTAGAACAAAAGTAAAATCTCAGACAGGACTTTATTAAAATCTTAATGACTAGAAAGATTAGGGATTTAAGTATATGACAGTTTTATATATTATTTTTACATACTTAGTGCTAAATAGAGATTAAAACACAAACTTTCTTGGTTTAGCTGACAGGGGTGTTGCCTGCAACTGCTGATCTTTATACAACACCAGAGGACCTGAAGGAAATCCAAGTAATTTATTTTAAAAGGAAACCACTCAAAAATCTGATATGTTGGGGAAAACAAGATTCCTGTTTTATCATGGATCAAATTCACCCTCCAATTTAAATAATGACTGAGGAAAGGAATTCACAAATTACATTGGTATGGAAAAAAACCAACTACCATACACTACACCATGGTTACAAGCCTTAAAATTAGTCTTAGAATTATGGGGTACTGTACAACTAACATGTGAGGAAAATGTGGAATTTGATGTAGGGTTTCCCCCCAGGTGCTGTAAGGGATTGAAAAATACTTAAGAGTATTCCATGTAATAACTCAACTGCATGTATATACTCTAGAATGCTCTGAATATTAAGTAGGCTGAAATGGTATCTCCAACATTTTCCAAACTCAGACAGCAAGTGAAACAATTTTATGCCAAAGAACATTACCTAAAAACACAAAAGCTGCTGAAATAGATTTTAAAAAAATTAAAATCAGGAAATTGACTGAAATCAAGTGTTAATAGATACCTGTAGCTGCAATTTTTTTTTTGGTTTGGATACCAAAAAGGTATCTCAAAACATCAGGCTTTATCCTACTTATCTCACTGCTGTCTACTTTCATTGTCATTCCTGTGCTCATTCCAAAGACTCTATAATAGACCTCACTGTCCCTATGTAAATTTTACAAATAAATTTTATCAAACAACTAAATTATTTAATCAGCTCATTCATCACATACATTATGGAGGAAGTTAATATTGTGGGAAGTATTACATGAGAAGCTGGTATTCTATGAAAAGCTCTCTATTCAGAGCTACGTGCAAGTCAGTAATTATTAAAGAAATACAGAGAACGTCATGAAATAATTAAAAAAATAACTTGTCCAGAGAAGGCATAAAGACATCTGTTCATGAACATTGGCTCTCCAATGAGTTAAAGCTCAAAAAAATTCTGATTAGCATAAAACTGTTAGCAGTTACATTTTGGAATAAATTAGCACTAATTACCTAATAAATTAGGCAATTCTTCATTAAAGGAAAGTGGAGCAAAGGGAAAGGAAGTAGGAAGGGAAGAGTTGGGAAAAGAGGGCAAAGCAAAGGAGGAGATGATGATTAAGAACAAATGTTGAGGTTTAAGCGGGGCCATGTAGAGGACACGAGGAAGTGGGATTGAAGACGTACCTCAAGCCTAGAGGCCCAGATGTGGGAAGGGCAGGGAAAAGCAATCACAGATGGAAGTTCTTTAAGGAAAGTTGTTGCTCCAGTTTCCAGCGGACAGTTTCCCAGGGAGAATGGAAGGGCTGATTATACTACTGACTCTATGGAAAGAAATCCTAATCCACTTCTACGAGAAAGAAGTTGGGTATCTTGTGATCAAGGTTAGAGGGCCCTGCCCCCAGCCAGGTGGAGAAGAGGGATAACTAGGATTACTGGACTGTGTGGATTCAAGGGCCTGGCACGATGGCCCCAGACTGGGTACCAGAAAGGCCTGCTGTGTTTTAAACCCAGTTTGTAACTAAGCTCCACACAGCTGCTCACTCACTTCCCCCACCCCACCCACCCACAGCCCAGGGGAATGGGGTTTGGCATCTGTTAGCAGGTAGTGAGCAACTGTATTGTGCATCACTTGTTTTTCTTGGGGTTTATCTGTATGGTTTTCAGGCATTTTTTTCAAATCTGCATTATTATTATTAGTAGAAGTATTAGTATATTTTTATCTCAACCTACAATTTTTTCCTTTTGATTCTCTTTCCTGTTCCACTGGGAGGAGGAAGGAGCGTGGAGTGAGCAAGCAGTTGCATGGTGCTTAGTTACCAGATAGGCTTAAACCATAACAAGTCATAAATTTTCTCCAACAAACATGAAGGGTAGAAATGTACTTCTATTTCCTAAGATTCATAAATACTCCAAATTTCAAGCAATGAATCCATAATAACAGCTCCAGCAAAATACATTATAAAAGAAGATGGAAACACAACAATTATTTGAATTTCTTTAATACACATATATTTTTTCTGTTTTCTAAAAATGTCATGTAATAGATACATTTTCTCATTTTTTTAAGAAAAAATTACAAAGGGTAAAACCTTGGCTCAGGTAGACATCTCTGACTTTTCATTTTCTTTTGCAGACAAGTATGCACTTAGATTACACTTTTCATTTGAGGCTAGACTGTAAGATTATTACAGTAAGACAAGTTGGATGCTGTTTCTTATGCATTTTACAGTATTATTGCCTTATTATTATCAGTTCACATGGGAAATCTAGCAAACGAAACTATCAGCAGATGGAGAGAGAGAGAATAAATTAAAAGAGAAAAGGCACTGTAAAGACAGAGAATTCAAGGTTCAGCATGGCAGTTGACAAAAGATTTAAGGTTATATTAGGTGTACACAGGAAAGATCAGCTTACAATAAAACTAGCAGACGCAGAAGTCCTTCTTACTTTCAGGACAGGTAAATAACTGAGATCTTATCTTGGTACAAGACCTTTGACTCCAGGAGGGATAGGAAACCTGGACTGCAGAGCCTGGAAGGGAGCTGCCCTGCATTCAGCTGTGTCCCCAGCATGCAGGGCTATGGAACAAAGAGGCAGAGGTGCACTGCAGTTTGGCTGGGACCTTAAGACTGCTGACTGACAGCTGAAAAAGTTAAAAGACAAGGTACAGTCCAGAAAGGCAGAAGGACATAAACCATGAATCTTATATAACTTTTTCAAGTAATTGTCTCCAGTTCAGTTTGTAAATCTGTAAATTTTGCTGAATAGATGTCAGTATGAAAGAAATAAAAACTTAGTTGGCTCACAGATGTTACCCTTAGTAAGACTTTAAAGAATCACCCTTTCCTTGCAGTCAAAATATTTGATGTCTCACTCTGTGATACAATAAAGAAATATTGAACTAATCTCAACAGATCTTTTTAAGACAGTTTTAATAAAAGAAGGACTATAAATACCTGTTCTTGCTCTGCTAAATATATTAAAAGTTCAATTTCTCTCCCCAACATCCTTGCTTCTGGTTTGTTCAATTCTGTTGGGAAGTTCATCAAAGTGACTGACATCTTCTTTCACTGATGCTGGATTACTATTACAGCAGAAAAGGATATTGTTCCAGCCAAGAGGGAAGAAAGATGCACCAGGCATTGTTTAATCAGGCCTTAGGTTCATGGACTCATGGGAAGCATAAAACAATAACTTGCCAGCCACGCCATCCTTTCTCCCTTCAGCATTCTTTTCCCTTTCAGAATATGGATGCATTCCTTCTGCTGCAGCTGAAACTCTGTGTTGGTCAGTTGGAGGTCAAACAGTGCACAACCACTTTGCTTCCTTACTGTTAGGGATCCAATCTGTTTCCCAGGCTTTATGGTAGACATCTCTTTTTTTGCTCTCTAACTTAATTTTTCAGGGAATTACATAGAGGAGTAACTGATGAAAACCAGTATTTTAGAAATGACTGCTACTGACCAACTGAGAGGAAGGTGTACGACCTTTCTCTAAAGAAGCCATGTTCTTCTCCCAGTCAGAGAAACAAATGTTCCTGTGCCTTTCAACAGAGGAACAATCACAGCGCCTGCAGCAGGCCCAGAACACCCAACACTACCCTTAAAGAGGGATCTAGGGGCAGATCCTACCAATTGTCTGAAGGCAGTTCGTGTCTTTGGACAGGACACACACTCCTGGAGTAGAAGTTCCATATACACACCCAGAAGTTAGGGAATGATACCAGACCTTCCTGGGACTTCAGTGCTTCTAAAGGTGTATTTTCCCCTCAGCACAGTCATTCTATTTTTCTAGTGTCATTACAGAGAAGAACATTTGGGCATCCCCAAGTTTCCAAGGAATACAGTGTTATTTCCATTCTAAAATAAACCAGACCATCCCATTGGAGGGGCCATACATATCCAGAACAGAAATACTGATGCATTGACACACACGATTATGTTAGTATATCTAAGCTGTTTCCTTAGCTCCCAGAGACTCACCTCTAAATTAAAGTAATAAATGTGTAATTTAAAATATTTTAAAGGGAACAAAATTTCTTTTTAGGTAAGCAGTGGGTATTCAATGTTGGCATCTACTGCATTTCTTTTAAACAATACAAAGCTTACAGGGATACACAAAACAAATCTGGCATCTCTCTTTTTCACCAGTTTAATCTAGTTAGAGAATGTCATTGAAGCATTTCTTATTTTCCAGCATATGATGTTCAAGGCCATTAAGGACTGGAAGACTGGCAATGGGATCAAAAGAAACCTTCTAGAAGTGGGAATGTACATACACTCAGAAAGTTCCTACAAGGTTTGAAAAATGAGATATGAATTCAGAGTCAAGGACAGGGGCTCTTTTGACAGGACAGCCAGCTTCATGTAATCTAAAAATTGACCACAATGAAGTTTTTTTTTTTTCAAGTATAAATAAAATTATGTTTCCCACTCTGCAAAGAGAGCTATAAAGAAGAAAACTACCATAAACTAAAAGCTAATTTTACTTATAGTCTTATCTCAGATGTAACTTTCAGTAGAAGATGGAACATTAAGTATAGTTACATGTTCCAGAACACTTGTATTGTTTTAATTTACGGTATTTAGTTATTTTTTGAGGCTCTAGTGGGTAGAGTCTTATAACAGCATTTTTAAACACTAGGAGCTGAAAAGATTAAAATGCAGGGTTTTCGAAAGGAAGAGGCAGCCCACTTACCAGTGGAGAAACACAAACTGTATCTAGCAGGCTTTGGCTAAAATTCTCATTTAATAGAGGAATAGTTTCACAGCAGAATGTTCCATGAATATTTGTACTCAAGTAACTTATTTTTCTACACATTATTGTTATTAGAAAACAGAAAAAATGTAGTATCTTCAGTCTTGATGAAAATAACAAGCTTTAGTGCAAAACCTCAGAGAGCAGAGAAAGATTCTAAAATTTTTGCCTTTTGTCTTACTCATGTTCTGAGTCTTAGAGAACAGCTTAATTATTACACAAAGAAATACAGGATACTGCATGTACTGTGTTTCCTCACATATGAAGATGTCATTTCTGAGTTAGGATTCTCCTCTTATTGACAGATATGCTTTAGCAGTACTTCTTTCATCAGCTTAGAGCTTAAATCCTCTCTACACAGAATATATGAGGTATTTAAAGGATAAGTGGAATTTCAAAATTTTACTTTGGAATCCCTTCGGGTACATAATCTCATCTCTGAGAATAAATAAAACAGACAAACCTCTTCTTCTGTCTATACTTGTAATAGGCAAATAGTCAAGCTTCTAAATAGGTGCAACTGTAATCAAACAAGACAAAGCAACAGTAATTTTCATGAATAAGAAAACAAAAAAGAACAAACCCCCTGATTATAAAGCACTGCTATTACTTGAATTACAACTGTTATATAAACAAGAGACAATCTAGATCAGTTCTCCTCTGACTAGGATGTGAAACAGGCAAATTTGACGTGTCATTTGCACAAAAGCTTTAGAACAAAACTCAGTTTGACTCTACACCACGGCTCACTTGGTAGCTCCATTTCTGTGTTTGCAAAGTGGTGGCACTGCCCACCGAAGCAGAGAAAGTACCTTAACTTGGACAACTGGGTAAACTACGTCATTGTGGCATATCATCCAGTTTGTTTGAGTTGACTTCACCTATGGAGGAAGTGCGAAAGAGTTCTGGCATTTCTTGTCATGCTTCTATTCCCACTAATTCTTGTATTTTTTTTGTCTTTCATTGAGGTCTTGATTAGGAACAACCTGACTATTATTTTAATTTTAACAAAAAATACAAAGGAATGATGAAAGAGAAGAGGGGCATCATGAATATGTAAATAAATAAGTAATGGAAGTATGTACTTAGTCTTCATCAGTGAGAAGTCATCCTCAAGAGCAAACACAATTTGGCAGCCAAATAAAAACCAAACTTTTAATATATCTGAGATAGCACTGCTTGCAAACATTTTTTTTTCAAATGTCTTTTCATTGATTCAGCTGAACCTTTAGTACTGACTATTAGTGGATGACTCACGCTCCATCCTAAAGAATCACAAACATTTAATCAAACACATTGCATTTTTTGGCACACACACAGTCACTTCTTGTCACCTTGTTACATGGAATAGTTAAATTAAGTAAATAATTATTTTAAATATTGCCATTTAAATCTGTAGCAATGGTAAAATCTATGCCACCACATCTGAGTTGGCTGGTGATCATTTTCACTTGGTGAAAAGTAAAGGTCAGTATTTATTTATTCAGAATGAAGGTTACTCCATTAACTGCTGTTCTGTGTCAAAGCCCAGCTGAGCAGGAGGACTCACTGCATGCACTACAACCCAGAACTGTTCTGGCACTTCCCCTACAACCACTGTTCATATTCCCAACAAGCTTGTTTGCAGTAAATGGGATACTAATTTAAATGACTTGCTTAAAAGAGTGAATATACGCCCTCTGCTTGAGCTCAGGCAGGAGTTTAAAACAGATTCTTCCACTTTTTTTCCCACCTGGAAAAGTCAAGCATAACTTTAGAGACTGAAAATCTGCCTGTAAAACTACATGGCTAAAAGGATACAGTTTTCCAATGCAGTCCATTCCTTGCCTTCCATTTTTTTATATATCAAGATACATTGCTCATTATCTAAATATGAGAAATTGGTTTCTATTAAAAACCAACAAAACAAACAAACAAACCCAACATTTTTTTCTTGAAAGCACAATTTCCACTTGAACTACAACTAAAAATCAGTAGTCTGCTAAAGAGCAATTGTCTGTATGTAAAAATTTAAGACATTCAGAATGAAATCATAGGGAAAAAAAGCACCAAGAGGACAGTATTTTCATGGGAATAGCAGAACATTATAAGACACAGTGAAACAGCAGGATATAAGGACATTCAAAGAAAACTTCTATTTCTTTTGACAAATTCAAATTTACATGTATGGAAGCCCTGCTAGCCTGACAACAGACCACCCAGGATGAGCTGTGAGTGTGGCACTACCATTGCGCAAGGTTGAAGTAATCCTGATCTCTGTGACTGCCTTTCTCTTACTGCTGGACAGACCAGTCTGCTCCTCATTTCACAGCCATTCTAGTTCACACCTCACATAAGTCATGAGGTCCATTTTCAGATTTTATGAATGGCCAAAAGCATGTTATAGTTGGGTGTTACATTATCTGATGATATATGCCCATTACTGTAGCACTCTTTAAAAACTCAGGTTTTATTCCCCCACATCGGTACCAATATTGTGATCTGGTATACTCAGGATGTTGGGAAGAAGGAAAAAAAAAGGAAAAAGGATCTTTATTTGTTTTTTCTGTTTATATTTTTGTTCTCATTCTCTTGGAGTGCTTCTAATGTAAATAATGTATGCAGGTAACATATCTATTACATAATTTTCTTACATTGAAAATAATATAAATTTTCCATTTTTCTTTCTCCACAGCTCATCAAACCACACGTAACTGTTTATGTGGCAAATAAATGAAATGATAACTGGTCACAATATCAGAAGACCTCTTGAATAGATCCTGAGTTGATATTTCTATGAGTTCTGCACATTATTTTCTGTAAACATGTTCAACAGATTTGTTATGTTTTACATAGTAAGTTGCTGTGTTTAAGCTACCAGCAGGTAGCATGCACATGCACCTTAAATCACCACAACTAATTATGGTAGGTTACTGCAAATGATTGGAATATGCTTCTTTTGTAATATCTGGCTATAAATTAAATAGAATCGCAAAAGAATTTATGTAACAACTTGAATTTGTGAATATGGATCTCTTTTAATAATTAATAAAAATAGCAACATAAGATGAATTTCTCTTTAAAAGCATAATTAAAAATTGACTGTAGTAAAGTGAATAAGGAAGAAATAATTAACTTTTAGCTTGCATTTTCATTGCATTTTTTGTGTTAACAACATATGAATGGCTCCAGAAATCTGTTTATCTATCTATATATATACACATACACATATATATATATGACTGATAATGTAAGGTTTAATTTTAATGTTAATTGTTTGCATGTCATTCTTATAAAAACAGTGTAGAGAGTAGCCCTCAGCCTAAAACTATTCAGAGGAAACAGATGACCACCAACCAGTCTAGAAACACACAACAGTAGCCTGAAGACAGTGGAATAAACCAGCACCCAAGAGGTACCACCCATCTGAACAAGGTAGAACAGAGTGGTTGTCACATATGAAAAGAAGAAATAATAGAAATATGGAAAACCATATGCAATACCAGAGCTTGGGGAAGATGGTATTGGCTTCCTGAATCGAAGCCCACATAGCTCAGCCTCAAAGACTCAGAACAGCAGCTATCAGGGCTCAGAGTGTGACATGGAACTCACAGTATCATATACTGAAGGCTTGCCCAGTGGAATTCCACATATGCACTGCAGATTCTGCCATCTTCCAAACTTAGAACCAGTTTCTGAAACTGAGAAAAGATTATCCCCAAAGACATACCAGAATTCATAAATCAAGGGACCAGAAGAGAATAGACATGGGACAATTCTATTTTTCCTTTCAAAAGTTCCATCCAACAACTTTTAAAAGAAAACTTAGACGTGAAAGAGTCTTAGAAAAAGACTTAGAGTCTTCAAAGACTGCATCTTTTTTAGAAGAATTCTGGGCAATACCCCCACTGCAGATGGCACCACCTTGTCCCTGCCTTCTGCAGATACAACAGTATCTCCAGGATCAGTGATGATGTTTTGAGTCATGCAAGTCCTCACACCTTAAGTGCCCTGGGTACACAAAGAAGAACCCCTGTAGCATGGGCACCCTCTGATTTGCCTAGGCGAGTTTCCAGTGGCTGGTCCTGAACAGCCTGCAGGCCCACACATCATTCCTGCCAGGATTAATGCATAAGGGGACACAGCATCTGACTCAGCACACTCTTCTCAGAATTACTGGGCCTTCGGGAAGCAGCTATGCAAATATCAGCGCAATATATGGATCGTGTACGGGCAAGATGTATATAACACTGAGAGGTTACTGCAGGTTACACAATGCATGGGCTCACACAATTCATGAAAGTCACTCAACTGCTGCTATGAATGTTAATCAGATATTCAGTCTCCAATCCACATCAGGACTAATTAAAAAGTGTTATTTACTGTAGAGTGTAGGCTTGCTCAGGCAACTGCCTGACATTAATCAGTCCTTGAATGCTGGAATTTAAACCAAAAAAATGCAAAAAAAATTATGAGCAATGCCAGTTTTGTTTAGTGTTACACACTACTATATCAATGAGAAATAAATGAGCCTTTATTCAAAGATACTTACAAAATAAACAACTGGTTTTCAGGAGTTCATTACTGCTTTCAAAATTTTCTGTTACTGTCAAAGTCAGGAATTTTTTCATGAAAGTTCTAGGAAATGTTGCTGGTTTACAGCTGCTAAATTATTTAAGCTCCATAGAAAGACAGATATTATGATCTGGGGACAATTGTCACCTTGAGATTTTCATTTTTCCTGCAATGGAAAAAAATTTTGTGCAAATTCTGAAGTATTTACAGCAGTTTTAATAATTTTCTTGAGTAGTGTGGTATTTCTAGTCTAAAGCTCTTTTGTATGAGGACAAGTATTTTAATAGGGTCTATAGCAAAAGGACAAGGGGTAATAATTTTAACCTAAAAGAGGGAACAGTTAGATTAGATTTAAGGAAGATTTTCATTTACATTTATGCTGCTAAAACACCAGAACAGGTTACCCAGAGATGTGATGGATGCCCCATCTCTGGAAACATTCAAGGTCAGACTGGACAGGGCTCTGAGACACATGGTCTATGGAAGATATCCCTGGTGGGACCTAGACGTCCTTTGAAGATCCCTTCCAACCCAAATCATCCTATGATCCTACAGCACTGGAACAACCTGAACATAAGTCTCATCCTTGGAGTTCTGCTATAACAGTGTCCTGGTTTCAGCTGGGATAGAGTTAATTAATTTCTCCTCAGTAGCTGTTACAGTGCTGTGTTTTGGATTAGGAATGAGAATGGGGTTGATCACACACTGATGTTTTGGTTTTGTGCTAAGTCATGTTTATTCTAAGTCAAAGACTTTTCTTTTTGCCTCATGCTCTGCCAGTGAGAAGGTCAGCAAAAGAAACTGGGAGCGAGCATAGCCGGAACAGGTGACCCAGAAAGCCAATTGTGTCCTGGGCTGCACCTAAAGCAGTGTGGGCAGCAGGTCAAGGGAGGTGCCAAAGAGATATTCCACACCACAGAACGTCATGCCCAGTATATAAACTGGGGGGAGTTATCCAGAAGGGTGGTTGATCTGGGTTCAAGAAGATGGGATCTTTACAGGACTTTCATGTGCTGTAATTCTAAATAAAGTTTGTGGAAACATGAACACATATTTAAAATAGATTTAATGCTTATTATTTTTCAGTTCCACTCAAAAGAATAAAAATTTGTGCAATAATGAATCAGAAATAATTTGTAGAATGCATAAAAATTATCATAAAATAAATAATTAAAAGAGCAAAAATAGATTATATAATGAACGCTATTGCAGAACCACAACTGTTTCCTACTTTAAAATCATGTTTTGTGTGCTTTTAATTAGCTCAAATGAATCTACAATAAATTGAAAAGATATCAGTAATCAACTATGCATTTTAATTTTTTTTTTTTTTTTTTTTACTACAAATAATTGCTTACTATTCATTCAAATATGTGTTCTCCTTCCTACATTTTTTGGTTCACTGACATTTCAGGAAAACTATTACAAGAGTTCCAGTGAAAAGTAACTTGATTTTGAGTTGACTGTAAATCATTTAAAACTCATACATTTAAATGCAAGGGAAACAAGTCTTTTGCAGTAATCTACCTAATGTTAATTAAGTCCTCCATTAAATGACCATAATGTTTATAATCAAAGCTCACAATTTTCAAAATGGAATGGTCCATATGTGCTGCCTCAGCTAAAAAATTATGCTGGGTATACTTCTATTTAGACCACTATGAGATCATATAGTGCTTCAGACTCTTAAAGTGTCCGTCTCTATGTACAATCTTAAGATCTCCTTAATATCCTTGTGATTTCACATCCATGAAGAAAGCATGGTAAGACTCACTTCACGGAAAGTGGAGAACGAATAACTTTCCACTGTAGCAGAGTAGAATCCAGAAACCAGAAGAACAAGGGGCTGGTCAGTCGTCCTCCAAGAAAAAACAACCTTAAAGATCATCTATTTCCAACCCCCCTGCTGTGGACAAGGATACCTTTCATTAGAACAGGTTGCTCAGAACCCAATTCAACTTGGCTTTGAACACTTGCAGGGATGAGCCATCCACAACTTCTCTGGGAAACCTGTTCCAGTGCATCACCACCCTCACAGTAGTTTTGTTTTTTCCTAATATCTAATGTAAATCTACCCTATTTCAGCTTAAAGCCATTCCCCCCTTGTCCTATCATTACCTGCCCTTGTGAAAAGCCCCTCTCCAGCTTTCCTCTAGGTTCCCTTCAGGTACTGGAAGGCCACAATTAGGTCATCCCACAGACTTTTCTATTCCAGGCTGAACAATTCTCTTAGCCTTTCATTGTGAGAGAGGTGATCCATCCCTCTGATCATCTTGGTGGCCTCCTTTGGACTCCCTCCAGTAGGTCCATGTCCTTCCTGTGCTGGGACCCCAGAGCTGGACGCAGCACTGCAGGTGGGGTCTCACCACAGCAGAGGGGGAGAATCCACTCTCTTGTCGTACTGGCCACAGTGCTTTGGATGCAGTCCAGGACATGTTTGGCTGTTTGGGCTTCAAATGCACACCATCAGCTCATGTCCAGCCTCTCACTCACCAGCACCCCCAAATCCTTCTCAACAGGGCTGCTCTTGATTTGTTCATCCCCAGCCTTGATTGACATGAGGGGTTGCCCCAACACAGCTGCAGCACCTTGCACTTGGACCTGTTAAATTTCATGAGATTCCCTGGTCCCGCTTCTCAGGCTTGTCCAGGTCTACCTGAATGGAATCCTGATCCTCAGGTGTGTCAACTGCACCACTCAGCTTGAGGCCATCTGCAAGTTTGCTGAGGGTGCACTTGATCCCTTTGTCTGTGTCTATAATGGAGATATTCAATATCACTGGTCTACAAAAAGAAGCAGGAGGGGCCTGGGATAACAACAGCATGTGGCAGCTACTCATGCAGGAGGATGTGGTTCTTCACCCGGTAGTTAGCAAAGCTGTGGAACCTGCTGTCAACAGGAGGCTGCCGATGCTAAATCTGACTTGAATTCAAAGAGTTACTAAGAAGTTCACAGAAGAGAAACTCACTGAAGCTTATTAAGCACCAAAAGCAAGTGGTGGATCAGAAAGTCCTTGAGTTGCAACTGTTGGAGACTGTCAGGTTATGGGGAAAAAACCAAATAATGATGTGCTTGCTCTCCTGATATATGTTTTCTTAATCTTCTGCTTTTGGACATTGCTGAAGGCAGGATACCCAGAACAATAACCTTTGTTTTTCCATATGGCTTTTCTATATTTGTAAAGACCTTTTCTATGTTTGTAAATGAAATCTGCAGCTGACTGTAGTTTTTAGTTATGGGTCCTGACGTGGTTTTGGCATGGCACACCTTACTGTGTCCTTCAAAATGCCTTCTAGGATGATACATTTAGGGACCATATGTAGCTTTTTCAGTACATATATTACAGTACCCCAGCAAAATCCATCTTGAATACTGCATTCACTTTGACAAACATCTAATCTGTCAGAACTTCTAACATTATCACATTTCTTTCTAATTTCTCAACATCTTCTGCAAGTGAAAGAAATTGAGAAAATTCCTTATTTTTAATTTTTTAAATCAGTAGTTTTCAAATAGGCAACCAAATTAAAATAAAGTTTCACTGCTAAATCTTCAATATACACCAGAGTAACTCATTTTAACATTCTAGTTATTTTGCCTAATGGAGCCAAAATGTAGCCCTTTAAAAAAAAAAAAAAAAAAAATCATTTTCTTAGCTTACTAAATATGAAACTGTAACATGAAAATGACATCTTAGAATCTGAGTATACTCAAATCTGTAATACTAAACACTCAGAAATTATAAATATTCACATTTACATAACCATTTGAAAATCTTTTACAGCAAACTACTGTGCCAACCTCCTTCTTGAAAGCAGGAAGTTAAAACTTGAGGTATTAAGGAGCTGAAAATAGTCAAGGGTGAAAACCCTAAGTTTTCATGGCATCCCTCTGATGCCATGAAGATTTTTTGCCTTTTCTTTTATACCCCTGTTATACCTTGTTTACAACTTCTGTATTCTTAGTGCTTTTGCCTACAGTATTGGACTTTGTCAAGCTGAGAGACTAAACATTTTAGAAGCTTCGTAGCTAGGGATCAGTGTGCACCAGACCCCAAGGTCCTCTTCAGAACACATTCTGTAAACCAAGATAGAACCATCCAGGGGAAGGTTCCTTGGGGAGGGGGGCTCACTAGAGCCTCTCATTGGGGAATCTTTGATAGATATGCTAATTAGTAAAACCTATAATGTTATACCAGATCTTTTGGGGTGGGCATTTTTGCGGGGTGCATTTCGGTGCATTTGACCTGGATGTGTGCACCTAAGGATCCTTAAAATAAATACCAAGGTAAAATCCCTTTTCCCCTTCTAACTGTGTATGACTCTTGATTTTAAGACCAGGAAAAGGCATCACCTCCCATCCTGGAATTACCTCAAATATGGTATCTGAGTATCTGTTCTATTCAACAATCATTCAGAGAGAAGGAGACTATGAAAGAGGTTTGTTTCATTCACCGTATGAGTTCTAACAAATTAGTATTACCTATTATGAGGCTTTGAAGAATATAATTATAAATTTCAACTGTTTGTGCCAATGCCTCTTGAAGACCAACTTCCCTCACAGCTACTAATTGGCAATATCAAAATGCTTCAGAAGAAAGCAAACTCATCCCTTCTACACAAAAGCACTCTCCCCCTCCAGAAACCACCTACATATCACAGTGCTCATCAATCAGTGGAAAAGAAATATATTTTAACTTCTACAAGAAACAGCCCACCAACATGCAAAAGCCAAACAAAACAAAAAAAGAAAAAGGCGTAAGAAAAAAAGGACCAAAGAGAGTTTGGAAATTACTACAACAGAGGAGGCTCTCCTGGGCACAATGTGATACCTTTCTGACAGATAATCCACTAATGGAAGGATAGTGTACTTACAGTACTTACAGGCATGGTGCTACAACATTATAATACAAATGTTTATCAGTCTTTATTAGTATTAGCATTTTCTAGTAAGCCTCTGGCATCTGAAGACTTCAGAGAGTACAACCATATTTTCCTACGCTCAGAAATGTGCACAAGTAGTCATCACTGTCTTGAAAAGTCCAAAATCTAATTTCAAATAACATGTGGGTTTCCTGCTGGCTTATTTTTCTTTGATGGCAGCATATGTTCCTGAAGGTCAAGCTTTGTCCTTATGTTCCTGTCAGTACTGAGAATACTGTTTGCAAGTAAGAGGCCTACTGTGATGATGACAATGATTCCAAGCCAGATGCATGAAGGATCCTACCTCAGTAACTGCAAGAAATCAGGATGTTTTTTCTTGCATAGGAACTCACTCCAGTTTGAAATCCAAAGCTTGCACAAAATATTTGTATGAGAGTTACTTTTTAAGCAAATGTATAGCAATATCTTTAAAGTATTTCACTCATATCTGAAGACACTAATATAGTCTCACTAATTTTTCTCTCATTTTCTACTATGCTTAATGGCTTAAACATTGTTATGAAGGACTTTTGGCCCCTTATGGTAAAACTGTATAAAGAAGCTGCAATGACCAAAGTCCACCCCTACCAGAACATGCTTCCTGACTGGAACTTTGGACTGTGAGTTAAGCACCTAATTGGAACTTGAGATAAGATAAAGGTGATGTTATTGTTCAATTATCTCAGGTCTAGGGAGAAGTAAACATGGCTGAGGGAGAAGAATCTATCCACAAAGAAAGCCAAACCCAGGAGCTGCCCTGAAAATCAGCTGTGGCTGAGTTCACAGTAGGGGAAGCCAAAACCCACAGACTGAGGCCAGGCTTGTGCAGACTCCCCTGCAGCCAAGGCAGGAGGAGGAGAGTTCTGGGGATGTGGTGTACATAACCTCTGGTCAAAGGCAGTGAACACCCATCCCTCCCTTACACAAACTATCTCAGTTATAAAATTCACCACTCCAGGAAGGCCACATCCACAGGACAGTCCCATGAGAGGCAGCTGAGCAGGTGTCATAAACCATCAAAGACCCCCAAAGCATCCCCCAGACCCATACCTGAGGACTTGCACCAGAGCACTGCACATGATGCAAAGTGATGCAACAGACCCAGAGTCTGTTGCAGGAGACTGTGTCAAACTTCTCCCCTGGGGACGCACCTGAGCATTCCCACCTTGCCTGAACATATATTAATCCATTGAACTCCAAGTTTTGTAGGGTCCTCACCACAGAGAAGACCAGAAAAAGAGGATCAACAGGATGCTGTCAGGATCCATGGAGTGGTGACACTTTCTACTTAATCTGTCTCTGTCACTCTCCTTTCCTCCCCCTCACCACCTCTTTTTCCATTGCCTTCTATCTCTCTCTCTACCTCACATATACTGTTAAATATAATCCATACTATTGACTTCAGCATGTTGTCTCCTTTGCACTTGAATTTGGGCAGAGGCCAAAATAATTTTAATAACCAGATCTTAACAACCTAGAAAAGTTTTGACCCTGTAAAGGATGCTACACTTGTTTAACTATATAATTTCCTGTAGAGGAAGGGGTGTACCTGCCTTTAGAACTAGATACCACAACAAATATTATTTTTCAGTTTGGTAGACAAAATAATGCCAAGGTTTTATACTATTTTCAATAGTAAGGGCTTATCATAAGCTTCTATGTTGTTTGTACATTGCTTCTGCCTAAAGTTCTCTCAAATATATCCCACATCCTACAGCTACTTCATTGTGCCTTAATGACATAATATAAATTTAATTCACTGCACAGATAAATTAAATATTATTCACTTTCCTCCTTTTTGATTCAGCTTTTTTTTTTTTTGTGTCGCTTGCTTTTTGACTGAAAAAACTCCATGCTATTTTTATGGGATATAAATGTTTAATAGAGATATAAACTGAAGCCTGAAATGGTTTTTTGGTCTGATTTTCTTTTTCAAATGTTTGCCAACTTCTTAGTATTGCTACTAAAAGAAGACAGCATTGTCTCATTCTTAAGTTTACTGAGAATAGATTCAAAAAGCAATGATGAATTAAATAAAAATTCAAAATGCCCAATTTCACAGATGTTTCCTTACCTTAAATTCACATTTTTATGGTAAGACATTAAAATGCACATAATATCTGTTTATGTCTTATACTACAGCATTAAGACCCACCAGGGTATATTTTGGAAGAATGTTAAGTCTACATCTCAGATACACTGAAAGCCTTCTTGGTTCATCAGCATGTGTAGTGTGCATTAAAGGACTAGAGGCCAGACAGCCCTCATAGCATTAAAATATATTAGAGGAAAAGTAGGTTAAACACACACAAAACTACACTTCTATTACTAAGGCCAATTCCCATATCACTTGAAAATAGCATAATATCTTTTCAGGTCAAGTTTCATTCTATAAATGGAAAGTGAAACCTACCCTATTCTCAATGGGGTGCTCTTCTGAAGATAACACAAATTCACCCTCACATTTTTTACTTCAAGACTATGATGGCCATAAAACCTGAATCTGTAAATTATATAGCAAAGTCTCAATATGTATGGGTATCTTAATACCATTTTTATGCACTTAACAGAGTTTATAAGCTGTGTGTTTGGTTCCCTGGCAGAGGACTATGTGGATAAAATGGAAATGCATTGAATTGTAGAAACCCCACCTTCAGGGGATACAGATGATTCAAAAGCTCCACACTAATGTCTTCTCCCACCAGATACCTGTCATAGCCTGGTCCCCAGACCTTGAACTGAGCTGCCTCAGCAGCTGGGCATCTCAGACTCCTAATCTGGCAACTCTCTTTTTAGATAACAGAATAGAGAACTAAAAAAAATTAAAAATACCGGTAGTTCTGCAGATAAAAGAAAAATATTTTAGGGGTCACCACAAAAAGTGGGAAGGGAATGAATTGTGTGTAAATAAACTGAAGAATTGCATGGTGAAGCATTTTTAAATCATTGAAAACTGAGTATGGCAAGGGCTTTTAAAATTAAAAGTGGTTTTGGATCATTTTCTTCCAACATTTCTTTAAATTTCTGAGAAAGTATATATATCTTAATGCTCCAAGTATTGTTTCTTCCTCTGTTCCCATCCATGACAGTTTATGAAGCAAATATCCATTATATGAATACTCTGCTTCCCAGTAATTCAAAATGGTTTAAAATTCCTTCTGTGTAAAACCTGGAGGTAACTGGGCCTTTAAATTCAGGCCTTAAAATATTCAGCAAACTGAAATTATGAATATTTTTGACTAGGTGAGGAGAAAGGAATTTTCCCTATTGTTTGGCTGAATCAAATGATACTTGTGACGGTGATAACACTTCTTAGAAAAATATCTGAAGAAGATCCTTCAGCCTTCTCCTATGCGCTGCAGTTACTGTCAGATTGGCCTGTTTGTAACTTCTTAACCTAAAAAGTTAACTGAACAGTAAACAGCTACAAAGACCATTTGTAGGCTTGCCTCATTTTTTTTTTAAGACACAATAAAATTATAAAAGTCAGTTGATTAAGAAATGATACAGAACACAATGGTCTGTTCTTTTTAAGTGCAAGGTGGTGGTGGTGCTGTTGTTGATGTAGTACAAAGTCTGCAGCAGGTATGGAGTATTTGTGCCAGTATGAAGGACCTCTGTTTTCCCTTAACTTGTGCAGTTGTCATACTCTACAAGTTGTCATCATACACTAGACAATTTTCAGTAGCAACAAATCTTTTGAGAACGGAATGAGAAGCAGTTCTTGCTTACTCAGCATGTTGTGGCCTACTGAACAAACCCAAGAGATGTGAGAAGGTCTCAGAAAACAGTCTTTGGCTTTTTTTTTTTTACTTAAAGTCCTTTAATATTTCATTAAGAATAAAAAAGTGTGGTTTACACACATACATGTGAAGTAGTTTATGAGTGGTTGTCTATGCCATATACGACATTAAATCCACTCACTTGAAATGCACTGTGACACTGCCAGGAAAATGTCACATCTTTCTAAGTCAGTCAGTATAAAACACTTGTGGATCAATCACCCCCGAATCATGATTCAATCTGGAATGTAAAGAATCTAGCTGAAGTAAAGGTGCAAATATTTGTCGTGAAAATTTTGTTACTTAGGTTTAAATTTATGCTGGATTTCTTTTCACAGGCAAGTAGGAAAAGCTGTTTGGAATGTTTAAGCTGAGTCTTAATACAAATTCATGTGCCTCTGAGACATTCAGATTGAACTGTGGCAGTAAGTAACATTTTAAAGGTCCTTAATGAATCAAAGATTCTGGAAACTGCTTTTGCAAAACTATGTAGCCTGGATACAAGGACTTAGCTTCATTAATTCAAATGTCGAAGTTCTTTCATATTTTAATGGGCAGCTATCAATGGAAACTTCCAAAAGAATGGAATCAAAAGGATTATTTTTAATAAGACATGCCATTGGCATTGGTAGAGGTCATAGATAATCACCAAGCAAGCATGCAACTAACACTATTTCCAGGGACTGCAACAATGGTATGTCTCAAAAAACTGTACTGGAAACACACTGGAGTCTCAGGCAAAATCCTTACTGAAAGCACTGAATATAGATGCAGGATAAAAATATTTAGGTGAAGACTTCTGGGAAGTCCATGGAAGATCTGTCAGCAAAAGGACAGATCTTTCACTTCTTCATTGTTGGTTATTTCACTGCAGCAAGGAACCCTCTGGCCCAGACAACCAGACAAAAAAGTTACTTTTCTGGTAAAAAAATCTTCCTTACCTTAAAGTACTGAAGGCACCAGATTGTATGAATTACAAATTAGGCTTAACCATTGATTTGGTCACCACATGGAAACAAAACTTTGCATTATATTTTCTGAAGTCTTACAGTAAAGTCAGCTCTTAATGCACAATCCCCCTCCATGTAGAATCAACACACTTTGCTCCCTCAGTACTTTGCACGAATTTCAGTGACATAGGTCACATTCTAAGTACTGTCCCCTAATTTTAAAGAGTCCTGAATAAAATCACATTAAAATTCCCCAAACTAAGTTAATGATTTCCACAATTCAACAAATGTATCAAAACTAATGTTTTCAAAAATTGGAAGAGTCCTGCAGTAATATTCCACCGGCCAAGTTTCCACCGACAGAAATTCAAATTTCTAGATTATAATTAAATCTCTCTGGAAAAAAAACCCCAACAAATGACAGAATACCATATAGTAGCAGGGCTGTCGTTATGCCAGTTTTCTCAAATGCTAAGTGTAGGAACCCAGAGTGCCGAGAATATTTCTCTGCCTGTTTTAAAGGGTTCTTACTCCCCTGAACAACACTGCTTTAGCCTCCAACCTTGGAAAAAATTACCAACGGTCAGACAAGAACTAGAAAATACAGTGGTGTGAATTAGGTGATAGACTACTATGTAAGATTGTCACAGGGTGAAAAATTTAGAGGTTTTGGGCTTCTCTCTGTAGTAAATAGATAAGAGCAAAAAATATCAAAATGGAGGATTGTTGTTGTTCTCTAAACCTTCTCCTTCTTCTACTACTCCATGTTCTGCAGTAAAAGTAGTTTGGAATGACCGGATAGAAAATTCTGCCGTTCCTGGCCGTGTTACTGAACAATTGGTAAGAAAGTGAAAATAATGTACGTTTTTAGTAACTATTGGTTAAAATATCTTTAAAAGGCTGTGTAAATCTTGATAGAGAGCCTTCACTCCTGCTTTCTGAGCTCTGTGCTGTACCTGGGTCACGCTAGTGGCTCTGTTCCTTTGATAAGACTTAATAAACAACTATCTGGAAGCATTGAAACTCAAGGAAAAGTCTCAGTTTATCTTTGAAACTCCTCGCAAGGACTTTCAGAAAATTCTCTCCCATCAGGAGGGACTTGATTTATGGCATGGTTCAGTGTCAGCTAAGTTACCAAAAGTTCCTTAGGGATGAGTCCTGCCTTGGCAATAAATAATACCAAGCAGATAACTGTGTCTGTAAAATATTTCTACATTACTACTACATTTACTGTTTCATATGACTGTATTACACTTATACACATTTATTATAATTTTTTTTACTTCTATTACTTTATCTCTGAGTGTTACTGTAGGCATTCAAATACTTAGTGCTGCTGATATCAGAAAATTCTGCCAACCACAGAATGCATATTCATCGATGAGAAGCTAGTCAAGAGTCCCAATATGCCCTCAGCATGAATGTTTTATTGGTGTAAGAAAAAAATTATTCTGTGGTGCATAAACTGTGCATAGCACAGACCACGGATGCAAAGACCAAACCCTTATTTCATAGGTATGCCCAGAGGAGCACCAAGAATGGAAGCAGTTGCTCCAATAAAACTGTACTTTTTACAAATATTGTTAGGATAGCTCGGGAAGAACAGTTTTCTACACCAACACTGAGAGGTAACAATATCTGAAGAATATTAAAACCCTACATGTGACCTCAGCAATTTCTTTGCCCATTATGTGGAATTAGAAACAAGTAGTCTTTGAATTTAATGTGGGAAAATTTTGTGGGAACATGTGACCACACAGATGGAAAGTATCTGAGTATTTGAGTTGCATTTTGAAGTTAACCCCCTCCCACCAACGCTTTGACATGATGTAATATTTATCTTCTTTTTTTCCTTATTCTTTGACTTTTAAGACAAACATTCTATCTCAGAATTCAGTGAAGCTGAAAGAGGCCTAACTTTCAGGAAGTTAATTATTTCAGGCTAGGAGCTACTGTGCCTTGCAATTTTTTTTTCCTGATTGCAGCACTACAGAGCAGACTGTGTTTGGGAACAGACACAGCGAATTTAACTTGAGTATGACAAGCAGTAATGTATGCATGATAATACGCTCACCTAATATCCTTCATTTAAAATGCACAACACTGTAAGGAAAATGCAAAACACTTTGAAATACAATCAAAACTATTCATATTTAATACTTCAAACAAGAGATCTGAAATGTTGCAGAGGTGACAACATATTACAGAAAACGCCACCATTTAGTCTTGTCAAATTATAAAATAATAAGCTTCTATTTTAAATTCTCTGAAAAGGCAATTAATTTTGAAATTATTTCACAAAAGAACTTTGTGCCTCTGTCAGAGCCTAATGAACAAAATAGAGATATGATACATTATTTGTGTGTTTTCCAATAAGCAAGTGCTGCACCACAAACTGCAGAGCTTTCTAAGATGACCTCTCCATATGTCAGATACTGTAAGGAAACTCAAATGCTTTATCCATCATCCATTTAGAAGCACACTGAAAATATCATCATCATTAATATCCTCTGATACATCACCAGCATATCCTACAGTTTTGTCTCTCAAAAAATTATGTCTCTCAGCAAATTATCCTCCATTATTTTGCATACGGGAAAGAGTAGGTAAATAAAAATAAAAACAACCAACCAGCATCAAAGACCATTTGCATAGTAAAACATTTTTGTGTTTTCACACATTTAAAGATATGTTTGTGAGTAAGTCTCCAAAGACAGCATACTAACTACATTAACCTTAACAATAATTTTCATGGTCTGATCAAATTCCTGCTAATGAAGATTTTTTTTGTTGTTGTTGGTTTTTTTGTGGGTTTTTTTGTTCTTAGAAACCTAAGAGGCAATAGTCTCTCTGTAAATTACTAACTTCTAAATATGTTTGCAACTCCATGCACAGTGGCTGCATCTCTGTATTACACAAAAGCCAGCAAGAGGTTTTTTTAGGGGAGCAGATTCCACAACAGTAACAGGAGAATCTTTGTTGAACCATGTACAGGAATTTCTACTCAACATGCTAGACCTTTAAGTAAAGCACAGCCAAAATAGAAATCTCCCCGATTTGTTGCCAAGATTTTTCTTCTAGAAAATTCAGAATGGAAGGAAAACAAGACTATTTCATTGTACCATGCTTGTAAAGACATGCTCCTTTGGAGCATTATTTATGGTTTAGCATATCAACTGACTTTGCCTTTGAGCAGAGTATAAAATCACTGTAAATGAAATTCACTAACAAACAAATTATTAATCGAGTGAAAACCAATAGTAAGCTAATTCAAATCTAATGTTAAAATCCAACATAAAGTTGAAAGTATCCATTAAATTTTAGTCTTCAGTTTAGCCTCCAGGTATTCTCCCAGTCTAGATTGCCAGTATCACGGACTAATTTAACTGAAATGTATTTTAATATAGTCAGAAAGATCCTAAACCTATAAACTGGAGAACTGAGAAATCCATGGACATTAAAGAATTACTTAGAACTTACAGTACCTATGTGGTTCCTACATGGTGCTACAGCTAAGACAGTGAATATGATCACTGACTTTGTACATGAGATAATGCCAAGGAATAAATAAACTCTATTAAATCTGCATTTGTTATTATTAAGACTATTATGGGACCAAAAAAGACAGATCTGTCGGAAGTGCTAAGGGTGCTATTGTCTTTTCTCTATTTCAGCTACACACTCTTGGATGTATAGATGAAAAGAGACTTTTTAAACATCACATCTGGACTGCAGCTGCATCCATCTTCAAGGCTCCAAACTCAGTTTAGTTTTTGAAAAAATTACACTGTCAAATTGGAAAAGACTTGAGGAAGTCTTATGACAGCAAGACACCTTGAAAAATCATCTGACAATGACAGATGGAGATAATAAATCTATTTAGTTTATTCAGTACAACCCAGATATTTCTTGATTCTGCTACTTGTATTATTTTCTGTATTCAAAGCCTACAATACCAAAAAGCAACAGAGTACTGTCCTCAAGTGTAAAAAGCACTTGAGAATTTTTTTAAAGCTTTCTGAGAGAGAATAAACATGTTCAGCTGTAGTTGCACAGCTGTATTTCAATACATGAAGTAGCTCTACTGCTCTGAAAATGAAGTATTTATGATAAATACCCTTTAATTTTCTTTTGCTTGCATTCAGAACAGCAGCTCAAGGGCAAAATATATGTGTGCTTGGTTACAGACAGCATGTGATTTAGTAACTCTACAGGTATAAATAATCATGGACATTTGTGCTTTGAGATCTTTCATCCTTTTCTCTGTCATAATTCATATTATGAATTTAAAAATTTTTACTCTTAGTTTCCTTCTCTCTCACCAGCTTTCTTTACCCACTCTACATATTGGATCAGCACTGCTCTTGGGATACATATATTTTATCTCCTAACTGAGAATATAAATGCTGATACAATCAGCATTTATAATCTCAGTTAGGAGATAAAACATATGTATCAGAGGCAAAAAACCCCAACATTTTCCATGTCAATGTCTTTCATATTTTGGAACTCTGAAAAACAATTCTACTTCAGTGAGGCCTGTAGAACATAGAAAGGAGTAAGAATCAGTAAGAAAATGAGAGCTCAATGAGAAAGTGGCAGATGTGTCCACTGCAGACATCCATCCAATAAACAGCCACCTTATCCACTAGATCATGCCATGTATCAATTTGGGGGCTGTCACATTGCATTTCCTACAATTTATTCATGTGACAAACGAAAGGGAGCAAAAAGTAAATAATTTATAAGAACTTCAGCTAGGAGAACCTGTTAGTGCCTTTTTCCCTCTTACATCAACTAGTTTATTTTTCCAGGAAAAGTAAAAATCTAGTAGCTGAGAAAATGGAATAAAGGTAACTGAAAGACTAAAAGTCATGCATTCTGCAGTAGTGGATTGTAATGGGATTCAGTGACATACCAATTTCTGCCAACTTTTTTTCTTTCTGCACAAAAGAGCATGGAAAATGCAGAGGAGCCACTGTATACAGTGCCTTTATTATATGAACAGCCTCACATTATTTGGGATTGCAAATACCAACATATTCACAGCCACTGATATAATGGAAGCATTATCGTGCTTTGGGTTGTAAGGGACCTTAAACAAGTAGTTTTAAAACCCTTTTATGGGCAGGAAGAGTTTCCACCAGACCAGGTGGCTCAAAGCCCCATCCAGCCTGTTTTTGTACACTTCCACGGATGGGGCATCCACAACCTCTCTGGCAACCAGTTCCAGTGTCTTGCCAGCCTCACAGTAAAGAATTTTTTCCTAATACGTAATCTACACCCATTCTACTTCATCATAAGGCCATATCCCCTTGTCCTACCAATACATGCCCTTGTGAAAATTCCCTCTCCAGCTCTCTTGCAGGCCCCTTTTTAGGCACTAGAAGGGGCTCTAAGGTCTCCCTGGAGCCTTCTCTTCTCCAGGATGAACCACCGAGCTCTCTCAGCCTGTCTCCATTGAAGAAAGGTGCTCCAGCCACGTGATCATCTTCCCTCTTCCATCTCCTCAGGAATTGATTCCAACAGATCAACATCTTTCATGTTCTGGGGGCCCCAGAGCTGGACACAGTACTCCAGGTAGGGTCTCACAAGAACAGAGCAGAGAAGGAGAATCACCTTCCTGCATCAGAGGTATGTAAAGCACAGATAATGACATGAATTGCACAGGAAAAGTGTAATATGCAGCATCATATGATACAAAGCCTCTTATGCAAAGGAAGTGGTAAAATCTGTAAAAAGATGCTAACATTACCTTTCTGGCTATGCTTTCTAAAATTTCTACTCCTACACTTTATTCTGAATAAATGATGCAACTGAGGGCTCATGTACTGTGAGTGCAGAGTCTGGACCCCTCCCTCCTTCAGAAGTATTTTAAATATGATGAAAAGTGCTTGCTCTGAATTGTTTTGAAGTAACGGTTTCCTGGACAGGATTACATTGACAGTTTAAGAGACTTATCTTCCACAAAGCAGATTATACCATTGTAAGATTAAATATTTCAAGCATGCAAACCTGATAAAAGCTCAAACAAAACCCACAAAACTGAGAGTAAGGCAACCCATGTCATTGTGGTTGTTGTTTTCGTTTTTTTTTTTTTTTCCTTCATTGTTACAGTATCCTCACACTAGTATTTTTTTACTTTTTTATTTTCTTAAAATACCATTCCTCCTTCATGGAAATTTCAATTTTAGCGTTCAGTATTCTGGACTGAAGTGGAACACTTCATTGAGCTTGTTTTCTCTGAACACACACCTTGAAGTCAGACAACTGAATTATTATTTCAAAATAATGAATGCCTTATAAAAATGTACTTTGACATCAAAATCAGCAAGAGCAGGAGCTCAAACACAACAGAGTATCTTTCATAATACATAAATAAAGTTCATGAAACTACAACACAAAACAAATAACCAATTAAAGGGTACTTGCTAGAATATGAGTGTTTGTGAACATCTGCAAATATAAAATGTATTGAAATTCAGTGACTCAAAGTAATAAAATCAAAAAAGTTTTCATATGAGTTTATACCCAATGCTTTTATTTAGTATCTTCTTCTATAAGACAATGGTTCCCATATGCCTAAGTCCTCATAAGACAGGCTCACCAGACATTTCTTGCCAGCTCACAGTTTGAAACATAAAGCTAAAATTTTCATAATGGGTTATTTTCACTGAATTCACGTAATGTTAAACATAAGCAGACATGCCTGCAAGATCTCCAGTTACATGTACTACTTACAGGAGAAAAGGAGCTTTCCACTTTTCATTCCAACGCCTCTTGCTGATTTTACAAGACTTGCAATTTTTGAAAGAGGTAGTGTGAACCAATTTGTGTGTTATCAGCAGAGGGATACAGGACACAAAAGGTTCAGTTCAATATTAAGCACCATAAAATTACAACTTTGTCCAGGCATCTGGGAAGATCATAAAAGCAAAAGGATGGAGAAGGAAACTCAAGCACGTTCCAGATTAAATCAAACTAGTGGCCCCAGACTGAAAAGGCTCACCAGTGTGGTTTAAAACTGCCTGAGAGACCTGACATGGATTTAGACTTAGAGGGCTCCTCACCATTTGGAATGCAAGAATCTTTGATGGTACCTGGAGTGGAGCTTCCAGTATGTTCCACAATGAAATCTACTTTAAACTCCCCAAACCCACACTCTGAGCTCAATCAAGAAACAGCAAATAAGAAGCACTAAGGAATTCTTTAAAATAATATTGCTGCTTAAAAGCTAAACACTAATGAAGACATAGACACACCTGGTTGGAATCCTGCTATCCAAATGCTCAACGATTCCTTCAAAGAATTTGAACAGAGTAATGAGGTATGGCTTCTTTCTGCTAAAACTGCATTGCCTTCTATAATCATATATTTCCATTAATTTACCAGGTCAAGCTTTTGATACGTTTCTCTTAATTTTCTGAAAAGTCACTTTTTGATTCACACTTGGAGCCATTTCAAAAAAACATCACATTTACCACCCCATGGTCAATTTAAGTTGTACATTATATAGTAAACCCAGCAGTCAGTAATTTCATGATTGAGTTCCTTGAGAATTTTGGGGTGAATACCAATGATCTGTACCGTGAAGACTAGATGGACCATTGCTGATTTATTACTATTAATTTTATCAATTCTGCTATAAAATGTCCTGGTGTTTCTTATTAGAGAATCTTCACATATGTACCCTATAGGTGCTACCAAGCTTTTCATGGAAAAATTCAGAATGGTTCATTAAACATAACCAACTTTTAAGATTCAAATGCAACAGACAAAATCACTTTCTCAGCGCAGTACTGTACACTTAGCTTCTCCTCTCAGGCTTTTCTTCACTGCTTTCTAAAGCATTTATCAAAGTTTATGAAAACCAGATTTGCATCACGTTAACTTTTAGATTCTACAAAGGCCAGCATGGAGTTTCTACTCATATTATGAAAGAGAGGCAGAAAACTGGTCCAGATATTGCTGGTATACAAAATCATGTCTCCTATTTTTCCTCATCTTTATTTTCTTACTGCTTTAATCTATGTCTCTGTGCCACTACACTACTGCTCACTGACACCTGCCCACCTTCCTTCCTCTCTTTTTGGTCCTTTTTTTTTTGGAGTTACTGTACAATTATATTCAAAGCCCCCAGTCACGATGAAAGTTCTCTCACTTCTATAAACATGTAATGAAAAGCAACCTTTCCTATATCAGCAGATATCAACCACAAGAAAAAAAACAAGAAAAAAAAAGAAAAAAAACAAGAAAAAAAAAAGAGGTAGTGTAGTAAAAAAATGCAAGAGGTGTTTCACAGAAATAGTACAGAGCTTTATGATCCTCATTACAAGTGAATTACTGAGTTTTATAAATAGTTCAACCTCTTATAGGAAATATAATGAAACATTTTTAAATTAGCCTTGTGTTTCTGTTGATATACTTCAGAGCAATATTGGCCTCAAGATCCCTTAATGCTTTTTAATAAAGCATACAAGATGAAGTAAGAAAAATTAAAAGTCAATTTAAATACACTTAAAAGATTTCAATTTGTACATGTTAGTGGAGTAAATTACAGTTAATGTGTTAAAGTTCTGGGGTTTGTTATTTCTAAAATGATGCAATTAGCCTCCAAGTTCAGACTCAATGTTACAGTATAACTATTTTTAGCAAGTCAAAAATCACTTTACATCTACAGTTAATTGCAGTTAATTTGGCCTTTGAGATATATCAGTTCGAAAGCAATAATGATATTTAATGACAATGACAATAACAAATGCATAAACTACTGAGAGTAAAAATGAAACACCCATGGAGTCCAAGAGTGCCTGTCTACTTTTTTTGTCTTTCTCATCGAATTACACTGAGGAAAGATGTTTCAGATTGATGTATGAAGCGAAGGTGAAAACATAAAAAGGAATCTTTCAAGCACTTCAACTGCTCATAATTACCTTTATTATTGCAATCAGTGAAGTATGTGTCAAAAGCAAAACAGTTTTTAACACTAAAAATCTTGTTTGGTAACTAATGAGGTCAATCAGTCAGTCATTGTTCTCCACATACACACACAGCCCTGAAGTAACACTATTGCACATGCAGCAAGATGATCTCTGGAGTCCCTTCCAGCCTCAGCCACTCTGGGCTATCCAGCCTGAATTATGCTTTTACCTTTTACAGAGCCCACTTCTCCTCTTGCTCCACTTCCAAGAAAACAGAGATGTATTTATACAGACTTAAATGCCTTAGAAGAAGGAATAAAAAGTACTCCTTCTAAATAAAGAGAAAATACCTGGTTTTGTAGCTTATTTTTTTATAAGTTTTTGTCACTTATTACAATTTATGCAAAGTATTTAATAAGTGAAATATCTAAGCAAGCATTTAAACAGCTCATCAAAAGTGGCTACGTAATCACCATCACTCAAACATCTTCAAAATTATAATGACTATAAAAAAAAAGAACAATAGGAAATACTTTAAACAAGCTTTTGGTACAAATCTCTGACTAAAAGTACAGTAGGACACAGATGAGATGTTTGTCCTTTTATCCTTGCCTTCTTGTCACCCCTTTGAAAAATTCTTTTCAAGAGTAATGGAAGTGTAGGATTCCCATTTCTGTCATCAGCATGGTCATGGAGTGAACAACTTCCCACAAAGCTGTATTCAGATCTCCTGTCATTTGGCTTCAGAACCACTCTGAATACAATAGGATTTTTATACTCTTCTATTCCAACACACCATATGCACATAAGGAAGTATTCTGGATTTGAGAAGTAGACGGGGATGGCTTTCACTGTATTATCTCACTTATTATATTATTTACTCCCCTAGATGACACTTTACAGGTATTAGACATCGGCCTTAGTGAGGGCAGTACACTGAAGGGTGTGAGTGTGCCCTAGCCAGTAATTCCCATCAGCTCTCCTCTGTTTACTGGGGAAACTAAAATGATACAAACTTGAAAGGTTGCTTAGTGCAATTAGGGACATGTATAGATAAGCAACAACACATTTACAAACATTTGTTAAATCCTTACAGAGTCTATGACACAAATCATGAATCTGAAATGTATATGCACAGTGGAGTCAAAGCTTAGTGATCAGGAGTGGCAAAGCTGACACAATACAGTATTAAGGAAATGCATTAGAGGAGTAGTTAATCACAGAGATTTCTTGATAATGATGATGACATTGGATTGAATAATTATATTGTGGATTTACGTATTTTATATGAGAAATCTGTTGCGGCTATATAATGAAGAGCAACCCAAGGCAGAAGATAGGGTAAGCAGAATTCCCATGTTAGCTACAGTGTCAGCAACAGAAAATATGATTGATACAGGTCCAGATTCATGACATTTTCATTCTATTTTAAGAAAATTATACAAAAGAAAATTTTCAAATCATTCAATAGTTGCAAGATGTAAAAGGAGAAATGTAGATTTTTTTTAAAAAAATAGTATGCTTAGAACAACACAAAAAGATGACAGTCAATACATTTATGTGCAAAATATGTTGAAAACCCCCTTCTTTTCTATGGTAAATACTGATTGTCATCAATTCCTAAATTAAAATGTCAAAATATGTGTTTGCATGACCATTTTCATCAACACAACATGATACAACAGATGAATGAACAAAATCCTTATCCTGGGAAAAAAAAAAATTGTCTCCTCCACTGGAGTAATTCCCTGTAAATTTTGCCAGCATTTTCCAGTTGTATATTCCACTACATGAATTTCCCCCCATCCTAGTACTGAGAATAATAATTTTAATTTTTATAACATCCTTTACATGTTCTCTAACAGCTCAATGTCTTTTTGACATGGTGCCCAAAACTGCCCCCAGCACTGGAGGTGAGGCCGCCCCAGAGCAGAGCAGAGCAGAGCAGGACAATCCCTCTCTTGCCCGGCTGGCGATGCTGTGCCTGAAGCCCCTCAGGACAGGGCTGGCCCTCCTGGCTGCCAGGGCACACTGTTGACTCAATTGTGTTGAGAAATTTTTAAAAAACACTGGGTGTTGGAACTCTGGGTTCAGTAAAAGCGATACATGGGTAAGTGAGAAATTAATTTTGCCCTTATTTTGTCAACCACAGGCACTACTGGAATTGAACAATTGCCTAAAATAATTAAAGCAAACTAAACTAGCCAATATTGAGCCACTACTTTGACTTCAAATTGATGAAATATATTTCTGGAAACACAGACATTATTTTTCAAAAGTTCAAACATATGAATGACTTATAAGCATGTTTAGATATATGTTAGCTGTCTTAATGCTAGCTAATTTACCTTCTAAAGCCAAATCTCTTTTGCCAAATAGTACAGCTTTCCACATGAAATATCAGGAAAAGCTACATTCTAAAAATTAAATGGTACATTATGACACTGTTAAGTAAAATCTACCCCTAGAAGATAAAAATGTATCATTCGAAGGACATAATCCCAATTTTGAAGGGCCCAGGTTCAGGGAAAAATATACTTTAAATCATTATTTATTCTAAGAAATCATACACCTTGTGTTTTACGGTTAAAAGTCAATTAAAACTAAAACATATGTTCCTTATAGTTTGTCAAGTCTTTATCCTGGTATTATCGCAGAGTTTCAGAAATAAAGAAACCCCTTGCTACTGAAAGAACAAATGAGTGGGTGGACAGGAGGTACTGAACAACTAATTGGATGGTTTTAGAAAATGTTTTGATCATTTTATATCATTAACTTGGAAAAAAATTTCCGTTCTTACCAGCCTATATACATAAGTTGTCTTGTATTTCTAGGAAATCACTGGAGTTTTATTTACTTCTGTGATGTTTTTCAGATAGTAGATTATTAAATATATACAGTGTTTTAAGGGATAAACAGTATCCACTACCAAGAGTTTAAGACATACACAGGCATTTTGTATCCATAATATCCATAATAATGGGCTCCAAAGTCAGATAAACTTTCCTTAAGAAACCATCCATTACAAGAGAAGCGCACACAAAATAATACCAGTTCTTTTGCCTCCTATTATCAACACCATCCAAAGTCACTTTCCCCTATCTCCTGGGGAGGCTAGAAAGACCTAAGGCTCTAAGAGGGAGCCAAACCCTGGAGTGGTGCTTTTCCATCCCCAGTTCTAGGATGTGTGAATACCCATTCTTGATGGGCACAGGGATGGACATGCACATGCTCATGAGTTTTCATGTGGCCAGCACCCAGACCTACCAAGACAAAGAGCAGAACCGTTTCCACCACACACACACAGCCAACACTGCTGTAAACGTGAAGCACAGGTGCTACAACACTGTCCTTCCTCTCTGACCGAGAATGTTCTGGCTTTTAGATGAGAATAATGTTGATAACACACTGATATTTTAGTTGCTGCTAAGTAGCATTTCCTTAAGTCAAGGACTTTTCAATTTAGCATGCTCTACCAGTGAGCAGGTGTACAAGAAGCCAGAGTAGGGGGAGCATAGCCAGGACAGCTGATCCAGAATGGCCAAAGGGATATTTCTTACCACATATCATCATGCCCAGTAGATAAGCTGGGGGCAGTTGGCAGGGAGAGGCAGATCACTGCTTGGAGACAGATGAGTATTGTGCATCACTTATCTTTCTTGAATTTTACCTCTCTCTCCCCTTTTGCAATATTATTATTATTATCATTATCAATATCATTATTATTTATTATCATCATCATCATCATTACTACTACTACTAAATTTTACTTTATTTCAAATATTAAACTGTTCTTATCTCAACCTTCTACTTCTACCTTTTTTTTCTGATTCTCCTCCCCATTCCACCCAGGGAGAAGAGTTGTGAGCCAGTGGCTGTGTGGTATTTAGTTGCTGGCTGGGGTTAAACCACAACAATTAGGTTTCCCCCTGTTGTGTGCACAAGAACAATGGAAATGCTGGTAACATATATGAGTAAATACTGTCAAACAGAAAATAAAAATGGAGTAGTGGATTCCTTCTACTGCCTGCTCCAGGCCATATTAAGGAATAATGGACAAATACACTGTAGGAGCTGTTGCATCCTGTGCATTAACTCTATGCTTCACCAGAAAGGTCTTAAAGCCTGCCTAAAACGCTGGCAGAAGTCTTAAACTGGAAGTAAGCTGACTTCCTTCCCCTTTAACATTCTCTACATAAAATTGCCATTTCTTTTTCCCCCTAAGGGGAACCTCTTAAATACTTTATGTTAGTCTGTTTTATTAATAAGATTCCTAGATAATTTGAAAAATCTTATTATTCATAATTGCAACCTTTATCTGATAACTGCCTTGTTGTATCTTCCATTAGTTTTCAGAACTTGTAGTAAATTCATTCAGTTATATACCTGAAGAATTGCAAATTAACTTTCTCATCCTTTTTATAAAATTTAGTAATTTTTGTGTATTAATGAAAAAGAAATTTCATTAAATGTCCTAAAGTTTCATAAAATAGGAAGCATTAAGGTCGGTTCAGTCCATTAAATTATATGATTCATGAATACTGTACACAAAAGTCATATTAAGTAGGAAGGCAGCAAGTCTGCAAAGCCCTTGCACTTATTCCTCTGTAAATACCAATGTTCTTTAAAGGCAAAACTAATTTGACAAATACTGAAGAACAGGTGGGAAACATTTGTGATATCTTAGGACTGCTATTAAAGCATGACAACACTCTATTATTACTAGACATCTGTTCACAATTCCAATAGAAAGTAATTAATGAAAAAAAATTATCTTCCTAGGTCATTATATTTATTATATTATTATCCATTTGGTCTAATGTTGATATAAATGGAAGGAAATTGTGGAGTTAATTACTACTAAAGTTTCCAGAATCTAGCAGTACAATATTTGACAATAAATGGAGAGAATTCATGCTTAAAGGGCAAAGTAATAACTGTTTTCCTTGTGCCAGGAAAGAGGAGCTTGAGAATTCTGGGGTGATGATGACAAGTAAATTGCACAAATAAAAACCAACATAAAATGTAAAGTAGGTTGTGTGAACTCTGGAAGACAAAGCATGAGAAAGAGCATCTCTGTTGACAAAGAAAGATATTAATTTTGCTGTCAGCTGTGATGTTATTGCAACTCAGGGAACAACTGAGGAAGACTGAGTAGATAAAGGATCTAATTCTATCAAGGGTGACTCTCTGCAAGTAATCATAAACTGCAGTAAGGAACAGTCAATCAAAATCATTGCTGTACATGCTTGGGGATTGTTCACCCAAAATATAACATTAGTGAATTTGTAACAGGCCAGGCTGCACAAGGTTCATAATAAAAATGACTCAAGTTTGGAACTGTAAGACAGAAACAGAAAACTTATAACTGGATAAAATATGTTCACACAGAACACCTTGAGGTTTTTTCCAGCAATTTCATACAAATTCAATGTGTAGATTCTTCCTGCATGATGAAAAAAGAATGCAAAGGAAGGCTTGCTGGGGTCTCACAAAAGAGGTCAGAAAGCTTAGATATAGTGAAAAAATCTCAGAGATGTCTGTTAAAATTAGCAACTAAAAGAGCTCTAGTAAACCTAAAGACAGTTCTGGAACAGTGCTGAGAGACTAAGAAATGCAACTCATCAGCTCCTTCCATCTAGAAATGCAAACAGAAATTTGTTATAAGCTAGTTGCCTTAGCAACAGTACTACAAATTAAATGCTTCAAACACTTGAGCAATAACTGAGGTTGTAGCCTGGCAACATGTAGCACGTGAGAAGCTCCTGACCTGAACCTCAGAGGCATAATGACCTCAGAGCAAATGGACACATGCTAGAGTATTAAAATTTGTCCACTGCAGTGAGTGAAATAAACTTTCAAAGCACAGGTCTATGCACAACTGGGGATTTTCTGTCCAAACCTTTTCTCTATATGGGACAGTGATGAATACCACAGCACTAAGTCAGAATACAGTGGTTGCCAAAGGTGTAAGGTGATAGAACTTGATTTATGATCTCTGATGTCAAGTCCTATGGTCACTACTCTGAGCTAAACCAGTACTCAACAGATCCATCCTGATTATACACATATTAAGCAGAGAAGCAACAGAACAAATAAACCAGTAATTGCTATAAATATATGTGAGTCTGTGTATATGCAAGTGTGCATTTTAATGTAATGAGAGAAGTAGTCAGGAGGAAGCAGAGAATTCCATCGCTTTAGGGAAGTATTTCAGTGTTACTGCAAATTTTATACTACTTTATTATGTGTATCCAAATTTATGTCTGTACCTCTGGCTTGTGTATAGCCTTTCCTTGCCTCTTCAAAAGCACTGAGGTTACACCCAATGCTGTGAAAACTGAAAAACCGAAGAGGAAAAACCCAAAAGAAAACCTTTCATATACACCCCTGGAATATAAAAATTCTCCATAGACAAAGACACCCAAACTGTATAAATATCTGCTAGAAAATAAAGAAAAAGAGACTCTTGCAATCCTACCAAGAAGCCAGCTCCTGGTCAGTAATGCAACCTGACAGCTCATTTTGTAAGCCATTTTACTAAACTCTAACAAGAGTTATCAAGCCATTGAAACTTTACAGTACTTTTGACATCTTTATAGTATTACAGATATCAATGAGTTTAACTTCTTTTTTCCTCTTTTCATCTCTTTTCAACTCCCTTGCTGTCTATCTCAGTCCTTTAGCAGGGAGACTTCTGTTGTAAGACCTCATTCAGCGCTGGTATGGAAATGGTGATGGTGTCATACCTTAATCTTTATGATTAGTTTCCAAAAAGGAAAAAAATAAAACTTTTCTGCCTGAAAATCTGCTTTAAAGACTGTTACTTTTGGCTTTTCATAACAGTAGCATAAAAACTCTTTGAAAGATATATTAGTCAGAGTAGCCATATCAAACTATTACTGATAAATGAGGAAATCCTCTAAAAGTTCTTCTTTAATGTTTTGTTTTGTTTTTTTTTTTCTAGGAATGACACTCCTCTGCAGTAGAGCAGAGTACATTAGCTGTGTACTACTTGTACATAGAAACAGAAAACCCATTGACTCTGTAACGTCTGCCTAGAGATTACAGAAGACACCATCACTCCTGAAAACTGCTATTTTGAGACTGTAAAAGGTTGCAAGCTATAATTTCCATGTTTAGCATAGTGAGAGGTGATAAAAGTGGCTAGGTAGAATTTATGGAGTTTGTTCTGACAGTCTCTGTGCAATTTCCCATTCACATTATTTTCAATTATTTCCTATTTCATAAGATAAATTGTACAAATTTATGGGAGTCGACAGAGCACAAAGCTGTCTTTGCTTCAGATCACAAGGTCGTGTTCCATAATTACTTAACATTACTGCTTCTAAAAGGACCTATATAGAGTTTGTGAAAGTAGTAATTCTCACTCCAATGTTTCCTCAATAGAGAAAAACTAGAGATCTTATTTTTATTGAGACTGCCCGCAAAACTTCATAGAAAGTAACATTTTCTTCTAATAAACTACAATAAACTAGAGATTCTATGTAAAACTTGGTACTCTAAGACTTCGTTTTTCTTAATGCTGTATTTTTGCAAAGAAAATGCAATTTTACAATCTTTTTAAATCAGGCGAGGTTTCCAATGACCATACCTTGAAAGAATCAGATAAAGTAGATGTATGAAATGGAAAGAAAGTAATCTGCACACTTATTCAATTAAACAATAAATATTATATAGATAACACTCAAATATGTACCTCTGGCACTTTTTGAAATCAACATATGTAGATTGGTTGCCTAGGTCTTTACATATACCAGTAAAATATCACTTATTTTAAGCTGACACTTCACTATAAATCCTGCTTAGGTAAACAGTATTAAAGAAAAACCAAAAAACCAAAAATCAACCAACCAAAAAAACCACCTCTAAAAATAATTCTAGTGCTATTTATCCCCATTTTTGTCAGCATAATCATGGATTACCTTATGTTAATTTCCTGTGAAATGTTTACCTCCTACATCCCTGGCATTTAGCAGTCTGAATTTTGCTTTAAAAAGACTCTAGAAAATATGCCTGGAAAGCAAAGAAACATAGAAAGAAATTGCCATGCTACAAATAGAAAGTAAGATGAGGTACAGGGTAAGGGATTGAGTTGTCCCTCATTTATGCCAATAGCCACTAAGAGCTCACACCCTGACACTTAAAACTGTGCCATTCCACACCGGGGTGCAGAGGCAAGACGAAACAAAAACCACGGGGGTTATAATTAAACTTAAAAAAATATATAGATTTCCTGAAAGTCATTAATATTTAAATAGTAATATGAACCACAGAAGTCATCACACATACTTTGACACACATCTGAGTCAAAGAGTACTCTTTCATCATCCTCACACATTAATCACTTTCTTCTTAAAACAGCTTTAGAGAAACTGAACTTCTCTTGACTGGAATGTAGTGTATCCATGCCACACACAGAACCAAAGTAACTGGAAAGTTGCCAATTAATTGTATGCAACATCTGCCCTTAATGGTGATGTATAATGATGTTGATAACAAAGTCTCACTTGCTGAGACTCAGCACTAATTGACAGTGTGTTCCTTTGAATTCCCTATTACTTGTAATGGCAGACATTCGTGTTGAAAAACACCCTTTTAAAGTCCCCAAAAGTGGCTGTGGATGCTAAGAAAGCTACCTGAGACCAAACTGACTGAAACACAGATTCCATCTCAACTAGAGACTCAGCCCCATCATCAGGTTAATTTAATTTGTGTTGTTTTCCTTACTGCTGACTGGGGAACTGTGAATTTCAAATGGCTCTAATTTGTTTATATCTCAAAGTAATTTGAAAACAAAATCAGGGGAGATAAACCTAGTCTGACTGTTTAGTGAAAAGCCTTATTGCATATACCACATTTTTAATAGAAAATACATATTAGTTGCAGCATTGCATAGACACCAACAATAGTTTTAGGGGAATGCAATGGAAATTATTTCACCCCAAAGGTAATGAATGGATCAAAGTTAAGATGTGCATACAGCTACTCCTTAGTCAATATTTGCTAAAACCCAGTTGTTTTATCTTGGATCCTCACATTATCTGTTGCCCCAGATGCTGTGTAGTGACTGGTTATCATGTCCTCCCCACCTCATCCTAAACTACATGTATCTATGCAGTTATAGTCATTTGGCATAAAATACAAGCTTTCATGTAGAAATTAAAAAAAAAAAAAAAAAGAATATGTCAAGGAGACCCACGTCTATGCTCTTTGATGTATCAGCATTCAGCACAGTAAAATCTGTTCTTTTGAGTACACTTCAAGGCATTGCTTATTACTAACATAACTGGAGATGCACTTCTTTTGTAAAGCACTAATTGGATGTTACTTCTGACCAGACTTTTGGTTGCACATAAATTATCGAGTAATCTTGTACATTCATACTTCAAACATGTATATTTTGCTGTTTGAAATATTTTATATCTCCAAGCTTAGGTCAATTGTTTATGCTTTACTCTCACTACTTGTTTCAAATGTAGACATGTCTTTACCCAACTGCTTAGCATTTCTTAGCAACTAGCAAGGGTTCCCAGTAAAATTATTGTCAGTTTTAACAGTGACTCATTGTAAACCTTTAAATGACTCCTTTCAATTTTGCCAGCATTTACCATTCTATTCCTGTATCTGACAGACTTTTTCAACTGGAACTAAACACGTTTGAACCTTGACTTGTAATGTCTTCTAAATTTTATCAGAAAGTATTAAACAACTGGATGTATTTTGCAGTGCAGTCATAAAACAGACATATGACATAAATGTAGTAAAAAATATTTATGCTTTATGTGACCATTTATTTCCAGTTAAGCTGAAGAAACTTTTCAGAAAAAACCCAACTTGTTGCTTACCAAATTTCAGAGAATAAAAGCTTTAATCAAACAGTGTGTAAATACATCGTCACAACAACCTTTACTTTTGTTATTAAATGCATTACAGTGTCCTAAGATCCTACTCCAAATAATACTGGACTTTTCATATGAAAAACTGTTCAAGAATATGAGAGGGCTACTTTGAAAATTCAGTCTTTTGTCCTTGGTAAAGAAGATTATTACTTGGATAATCACCTCAAATATACAATTATTTTAATTTTTGCAACAGAACAGAAATGAGTGGTATTTTGCTCTAATTTACTGGCACTTGCAGCTTTTCAAACATCTCTTTAGAAAACTGTGTATAAATAATCAATGAAGGAGGAACTAGAAAGAAGTAATTATTTAGAATTTTCAAGTATAGGTGTTATGCCTCCCAAGAAAATTTTCAAACGTGACTGTACAAAAGTAAGTGCTGATGTTTTTCCTCAAGAAACAGTAGGATTTGGTTTTCAAGTTATTGACTCATCAAGAAACTTCTCAGTTATTCAGGAGGAGAAAAGGTGCTAAAAGGAAGTATGAAAATTTTACTTCCTAGAGAGAGTGCAACAATAAAAATATATTGAACACCGTAAAAACTTTTACATGATTCCACATATATTTACTATGCCAAGCCAAATTTCAAATGTTTTGTGAGGAAAATAAAAAACCCCAAACAAACCCAAACCAAAACCTCACACTGTTGTTTGTTTGACTGTCTAAATATTCTTGCCCAAACAATTTTGTTGAAACTTCTGTAATTGATGCACGTGCTTACTGAAGCATTCAGCATAAGACTGGTCAAAACACTATTTTCATACTTTTGATCAGAAATGATGAAATTTTAGGGATCAAAACCTCAGAAAAGAAATAAAACCGTCTTCCACATTTATCTTTGGTTCAAAGGGACTGTTTGTTAGTCTTCATTAATCTCAGTACTTAGGCCTAGCCATATCAGTTTCCCACTCACCTTCTAGTCAATTTTTCCAGCCCCTATATCACCAGTCTATTTTGACAGAGGAATCCATGCCAAAAATTTTGCTAAAAATTAAAATAAACTATATTCACCACTACAATTTTCTTACTTTCATATGGATTCATGAACCAATTTAATAATCTTATTGGGACTTCAACACATAGATAAAAAAGGCAGATTAAAACAAAAAAACCCCAACTCATTAGGAAGAAGAATTCCTAAAAACAATTTTGAGAGCATTCGATGTTTTGGGCAATATACACAGATATTTAGGAAGAATAAGAACAAAAATGCAATAGAAGGAAATGCATCACATACGTAGAATAAACCTATTCAAGGCTGTGAAGATGTCAAGACAGAATCTTTAGAATTTATTCTGAACCCACAGGAGATTAGCATATAGTTTTGTGTTTTAGTGGAAATACATGCTCAGATATTGCAGTGAAAGTGCAAGGTCGTGAGCTATCTGTATTTTGAATAAAAGATATCTTGGCAGCAAAACATGCTGGAGTCTCAGAAATCCAAGTATGAAAGCTGGCCATGACATAGTGAAGATATGAAAATTCTTTGTTCTTGCTAAATATCAAGAATTTATCTGGTTTTAACTTAGTTTTATCAGTTTTATCACTGATAAAACTAAGTGTAGGAGACATGTATCACTGCAACTAGAACCAAAAATTTTAAAAGATAATTAGACAAAAATAGATCATCTTTTAAGAGGCCAGTGATATTTATTGGGAAATTAAATTAAAATGTTGAAATCTTTTATGCACTTTCTTCAATAAATTAATAAATAGTGTGTGGTGATAACTGAGCAAAACTAAGACCTGTATTTTTCATTAAACTACCTGCTGCTCAATTGATGTAGTTTAGAAAAATAAGAAGGCAAAACTAAACTTTTCATTACTGGTTTTGATATTAAATTAGCACATCATCTGCTTTAAAACACAGTTGATATTCAGCAGATTCATTACTTTTATTCAGTCTCAGCATTTTATTAATTGTTCACTGAATTAAATTATAGAACAGTCAATGCATTTTCTGTCAAATTTTTAACTACAAGTTAAGGGCTTTTACTGCTGTTTCAGCTGACTGCAAAAATTATACTGTCCAACAAGTTGAAGCAGAGATAATTCCCCTTTTAGCTTTTATATAAAAACTGACCAGAATTGCAGTAACTAGAACTCATTACTTCTGCATTTTTTGTTTCACTTGCATTCACCAAATTAAATCTAATCAAACCTTTGTCTCGGGTGATTTCACTATAAACTATAGAATAAAAAAAATTGTACCTTCATGCAGACTTGGTAGTCCTAAGAAATTATCTATCCAAAAACCTCATAAAAATTTCAACAAAAAAAATACAAGGAACAATAAAAACTAAGCACTGAAGCAAAACTCATCCCTGGAAAGTAAAGAAGAAAGTTCTATTAAAAATTCTTTGTATATTCAAAACTTTGATGGATATGACCCCAAGCAGCAAGATCCAACTTTGAAGTTAGATCCAACTTTGAGGTAGGCCCTGCTGTGAGCAGGAGGTTGGACAGGCTGACCTCCAGAGGAAGTTTCCAAACTAAATTATTCTGATTCTAGACTTGGGGAAAAAAGTACACAGGAAAAAAAAATCAGAACTAAATTAGAAGAACAAGTGTATCCTTATTAAGCCTTCTACCAGAATATAACAGGAATTTGTATCAATTTCAGGAAATAGGACAGAAGTTTATACACCATGGGCTTAAAGAGATTGATGTTAGAAATAATTGTCTACAATATTTCCCATTCAATATGGATTTCTTAGCATGAGGTTTATCACATATTATTATCAAGCTGTTTTCTGCAATGTGTGATTGATAAAAATCTTCTATCCAGGCTAAATAAAGATTGCTGGGTCATGAGTCCTTGCCTGGGGCATATTTTTATTTTCACCTACAGACAGAGTATTTCTGTCAAAATAGTTGGCTTAAAATTTTCAAACATGGAGAGAGAAAGCAAAGTCCCATGAAATGGAAATCACTGACATCATGAAAACAGAGAAAACTCAAACTGAGAGCTCAAACATTCAGCCACTGCTGTTTACTGAGAGTACTGTAGATTCAATTAAAATGCAAGAAAAGTTTCAATTAAAAACTTGAAATGTGGATTAAAAAAAGAGTATTTTAAAATTATTTATCCCACAGAAAATTTACATAATAAAAATTTATCCAAATGCTTTAAAAATATTTTCAAGCCTGCAAGAATGTCTAATATAGTGGATCAATTCTTAATATTATTGAATTGGAAATTCAATTTTACCATTAAGTAACTCAGTTTTGGAATTCAGCTGCATTAGTCACCATGAAAAAGGCCTCTACAATAGAAGATACAATAGATACAATAGATACAACAGATGATACTTATTTCAATTATAAAGAAAGTTGGTAACTATAACAAGATAAAGACTGGATGTTCAGGATACTCTTGTGTGTTGTAAAAAGTCGTAACATTGACACATTTAATTTTTGTTCTCCTCAAGCATGGTTTGCAAAAAGCTTTTAAACATGATGCCAACTCCACTTGGGTTGCAAAAATTCACCAAAACCTGAAAGAGTGGAGTGGTTTTGTCATAGCTTTTCTATAGAGTGTTTATCTTAGTGTGTAGCTTGTTCAGCACACACAAGCTTAGTTTGCTCCAGAATCACATAACTTACTGCTTTTCCCAAATATTACTGAAATAATAGCAAGTATTTTGCTTTTATTCCATAATATTCACAGAAACATCTTGGTAGGGATAAGAATGGTTTCTTTTCAAATATGTGATCTCCTGCTCATGAAAATGCTAGTCAGCATTGTAATGATTATGACTGATGTCCTTTATATAGACAAGACTCCTAAGTGTAATACAAACACAATACTACAAAGATAATGCTTCCTACCCCAGTTCACCAGACCACAAAACATGTTGAGAGAAACCTTTTTGTTTTAGCTCTCATTACAGAGTGATAGTCACACAGCTTTGTTCTCATTGTATCCTGGAAAACCTTGGTGACATAACCTCAGGTATTACAGCTGGGTTGAATTTAAATTATTTAAACCAACTCAGTTCTTCCCCTCAGAACAGCAGACTCTGGCAAATACCCCTCTTTTGTGAGGGAGAAGACTTAATTCCTATGTGATCATTTTTGACCTTTTCCACAGTTTCTAACACATCAATAACCCTTCCATCTCTGCTGTTCGATGACTCTCCATCCCCTACATCCACAGAGATTGCAGATCAAAGCACCTCACTTGTACACTGTAAACATTATTGTGCTGCTCCCAGGCTTTTCTCTAGTGAGCCTGGTTCATCCTTTTCCCCATTCAAAACCCATTTACAGCTTTTCCATTCAGTCCTGCTAATCCCTGCACAAAGATCTTTTTTCCCATTTGAGACAGGTGTATCCCACCTGTTGCCAGCAGGCTCAGTGTTGTGTAAACTAACACATGATCAAAAATCCAAAATTCTACTGGTGATACCTAGCTTGGAGCCAGGTATTGATCTGCTGTTTCTTCCCTCATCATTCCCTGTGCCTGAAAGGATAGAGGAAAAGATTTCTGGTGCCCCTGATCCCCTGTTTAGTCATCTCAAAGACCTGAAGTGTCTCTTGATTGCCACTGGACTTTTTTTTCAGTTTCATCACTGCCTACCTGAAATGTCAATAATGGATAGTAATCTGAGGGCTGTTCCAGGGTAGGAAGTGTTCTTCTTCACTTCTGTAACTCAGGCCCTAGAGAGGCAACAGACTTCCTTACAAAGTGGGTGTTGTCTGCATTTTGGACCTTCTCTTTCCTGTCAGAAGTGAGTTTCCTATGACAAGGACCTGTCTTTTTTTTTTCTTTATGGAAGCAGTTTGGACACAAGACACAGACTGACTTAACCTCGGTGCCACCTCCAGGCTAGATGAACCATTGTCCTGGTAGCCACTCCCATTTGCAGAGCCTCATACTGATTACACCAGGGCACCTCAGGACGTGGGGCAGTTTCCAGGGTGCTCTGCCGTGGATTGTGCCAGCACCAGAGCTGCTCACCTTGATGACTGAATTTTTTTCACTAAGATTCCTATTAGTTAACCACTTGCTGAGTTTCATTTACAAACCACACATTTTTATAGGGAAGCAAATTTAGTAGGACTGGCACAGACACTTGGAATAAAAAAAAGCATTTGATCAAAGACACTGAATTCTGTCACACTAAAAGACACAGAGGGCTATCCAGAAGTTTTAATATAGTTACTTCAAACTAGTAACAAACCATTCCTTTAATGATGCTCATGAAGTGAACATCTCACTCTCATCTGTTGCTGCTGTCAGGGAATATTTTGGTGGAGACATAGCTCAAATACACACCCTGTTTGTAAGAGAAGAGTAAGAAATTGCTGTTACACCTAAGAAACATAAAATACTGTCTTGTGGCCTCACGTATGTTTAAAAGCAGCTATTACTGCTTTGACACACAAATATTTTCTGCTTGTTTTCTTTGGGGTGCTTACATTTCAGTGCTTAAAAGTGACATATGCATCTACTCTCCTAGGTAAGATCAGAGTTAGTGGGAAACACTATAATAAACAATAATAAATCTGTCACATTTATTGTTATTACATTTTGAGGCATGTTATAAGTGAGTTTTTCATAGTCTCGGGACTCATTATAGGTCAAAACATCAACACGTGTAATCTCACAGTCACTCTGACAACATATATGAGGGTTTGTGTTCTGTATAGGGATTTTATTTCTCTTCTGGAGGCCATGCTGGTGAGCGTTTACATTTCATATGTTATTCTACCAAAAGTGTATTGGGGGAGCATGATCCCTGAACTTATATAAACTCTCTGTTGCTGTTGAGAGCAATATCAAGAATAGCAGTGGTTCAGTTTTAAAATTTTTCCAATACAAGATGCCAGAGGGTTTTTCAGATCTCAGCTACTACATTTGCAGATACATCCCTTTAATGTTATTGTTATCAACTTTCATAGCTTTTTAATCAGCATACCTAAATACTCATAAGACCCAGAGCTACTTCTTCCCATAACAACAAGAGCTCACAAGCAGAAAATGACAGGTGTTTTTTAGAACCCTATGATTATGTTAGGTCAGGTATGATTTGGTGTCCAGGTCACTCAGTGAAACCTGTCTGACACCTTCCTAAACTTAATATTCAGATTATGTACCAGCTGCACACTCTGCTACATGACATCACTCTGGTAGAGAAAACACATTTGTCATCTCCAAGCTGACCATCCCTTTTTCATTCGAACCTCACCTAAGTCTTCAGTTTGCAGGACTAATGTTTTATTTGTAATTTATGAACACTTGTTAATATGAAATTCACCTAACTACTCCATAGTAGTTGATTTCCACACACAAAGCCCTTCTGTGCATCTCAAAGGTTTATTGCACTTCTTAGTATTGTAAACTCCAAAACCCCTAAATTTACAAATCCCACAGTTTAAAAATAGTCTAATAAAAACAAAAAAAGAAGTCTATTGTTAAAAGACTGGGGGGGGGGTGGGGGGGTGGTCACTCTCTCAAATTATTTCTGTTTGATTTTTTTCTTTAAGAGGAAAGCTAACATAATAAATCAATATGATAACATTCAAGGTTAATAATATAAAATGTGCCTCATAAACAGCTTGATTAAATGGGTGGTTTTCAGAAAATATCCCATAAATACCAAGGCTGCAGAAGAAAGCAACTTTGCAATCTCAGGATTATAGTACACTCTCTAAAATGTATTATAGCCCTACACTCTGATATTTTTACGAGTTCTCACAATTCAGAATTATGGTGAGTATCCTGAGTATTATATTTTTCTTAGAATTATAAGTTAGTATTTCTATCACTTTTTTAGTCTTAAAAAAAATCTGGTCACAATCAGTAAGTCATGTCTGAGATAACAGCAGAAAGACCACAAATCTTACTGTACTCACAAACTTGCTAACACTCAGAGAAAATATATAGATTTTATAAAGGTCACAGAAGTGAAAACAGGAGCCCTTGCTGATCACTATTTCACACAACTTGTTCAAACATTATCTGCTATAGTATCCATGTAAGGTTTTGAAGTGTGGTAACTGAGCAGAACATAAGCTACTGAACATTATTTAATTAGTCAACGAGCTGAAAAGCAGGTATTCCTCTTGACGTCAATTTCTTAAAAAATTGAGTCAGTTTTTCATTAAGCACACCTAAAAGAGAAAAATAAAAACTGAGTTTCGACTACAATATCTCAAACCATTATGATGCTGTGAATGAAACTCAACTTTTAACTACAATTGAATAATTTAATTTGTATTGTACTATTCTTTCTAAGTTTATGTAAGATATTATAAAGGATATTATTCAAGAGTGATCATGTCCTGAAAAGCTTTGTTTTTTTAAAAAAAAATGTTCTGTATCTTTAGAGTAGTCTTTTTGTTTCAGTGGACTACATCGGACATCTCTAATTCTCAAATGAGAAGTTTAGTCCTTAAATGTAGAGCTGTTAGTGAACTAGTCTGAAAATGCTGTATTGGCCCACTTGCTCAATCTTTACCATGAGCAGAATGCACACTGAGAATGCAACAAAATATGACTGTCATTGCTGGTAACTTCCATTTCACTGAATGTGTTTGAATGGGCCTCAGAAAGGAACATTAAGGGATGATGACAGCTCGCAGCTGAGAGTGACATGGAAGTCACCTCTGGAAGGCATGTCAGTAGGGTGAAGGGAAAGAAGAAGCTGTTACAAAGGCCAAAACAGTTTTATGGATACTAAAATGCTAAATATATATATATATATATATATATCAAAGAGAAACAGTAAAATTTGTGTGAACCATACAGCAATTTTGAATAGCAATACTGAAAACCAGTCTTAAGAGAAATGTAAGTTTTCTGGAAAACAATTCATGCTGCAGCTGGTATTAGTATTGGCTCTGAATCAAGCCACTGATAACAAAATAACATATCCCTAAAAAACTGACTTCAGCTCTGGGAGAGAAGTGGAAGGAGCTACAAAAAGAGGCTGCTATAGAAGATGCACAAGCAGAGGACATGAATCTTAGGTATTTTGTTGACCATGGAACTACCCTCCAGTATATTCATTTACTAGATCCCAGCTGATCCCTCCAAAATGTTTCCCCATCTTCATTAACTCTCTGACAGCAAAACTTACTTTCACAGACTTCCCATCAGACATAAGTAGGTGCTACCTTGGGTGCTGTGACACTGAGTTACAGCGTTCATTTCCTCTCTGTGGATCAGTTTCTCACACAGAACACCTTCCCTTAACTCCTCTCCCCCAGCCACCTTCCCTGTCTCTTCATTATGCTAGTAAGAGATGAATTCACATCTTCTTTGTACCACAATCTGATGAGCTCTCAGCTCAGTCTTCCTACATCTGAGGCAATCAATTTGTATTTCTTCCCTAAATCCCAGTCCCAGTCTACCTCAACATTATTTCAGTTGGCATTCCAATCCCTCTACTCCCTTTGTTACTGCACCTTCTGGTCCATCTCCAATTTTCTTCAGTGACAGAAACAAACTGTTCTTTTTTAAGGTGATGGTTGGATTCACCATGAGCATAGAAAAGATATATGCACACACTGACACAGTTCATAGCAGTAGAGAGCTGTTATCACAAGCAAACAGCTACTGAAAAAGAAAAAAACCCAACCAAACAACAACAACAAAAAAAGAACAACAAAACAAAAAAGAAAATGTCTTTTCTTCCTGGAAAAAAAAATGTGTTTGCCAGCAGAGTTTTTTCAAAGTTATTCTCTATAATTTCAGGTGTTAAAACAGTAAAAACACTCACTTAAACTATCTGGAAGAACATTCTGTTCCATAACTATCAGTTCCATAAGAATAAGTGGTTTAGCTTTTCTGGGTATGGAGTCCTTCTGTCCAAATTTTCAACACTGCTCTACAGACACAACTTTCCTGCCCTTTTTTTTAATGTTTTTTTTTTTTTTCTTTTGGCCAATTTTCTATTCCTCTCATCATTTTCTGACCCCATAAACAAGCTGTTGGTTAGCTAAGTGAGGCAGACCAGCCAGATGACTGTATGTGCAAGCATTTTAATGATGGGTACAAGTAGCAAGCAGTGTCGAGTTGCCACCTAATTAGCTGAGCTCTTAACTCCCCCCTACATTTGTTTTGAACCCCATGCAGAAATCGGCTGCATTCTCATCTTTCACACTGCACCTGACAAAGACCACACAACCTGCCTTTTTCCCTCTAATCCCTATACCAGAGAGGGTACAGCAGTTTTACTTTTCAGTTGGGAACCTGCTCCTTTTCATAAGATTCTCAACACAAGCTGCACTTCAGTAGGGAACAAAAGCTTCATAGCATCCTGCATCCTAGTGAAAGTCCAATGCTCACATATGGCAAAGCATGACGTGCAAAGGACATGTAGAAAGCACTCCCTGTCAACAGTAATTATTAAAGAGAAGATAGACATGCAATTTATTTAAAAGGAATGAATTGAAAGAGAACCATATTGCTCACTGCCTAGTGAATATTTGGCAATATTAATATGTAAATTCACGGATGTCCACTTCACTGAATGTTACTTCCTCAGATCTCAGTAAAGCACCATGGTGTCCACTGGAACAAGAAAGGCCAGGAAATTTGGCAGTGGCTGGACCATGCAATAAAGACAGAGGCAATTTTATATCTGTCAAAGCAGCTACTGCAGGAAGCTTGCCAATGAATTATATGGGGGGAAAAAAAAAAAAAAAGGAAAAACTGCTTTCCTCAGATCATTAGTTAGATTGTGTTTTGGCCAGCTGCAAGAGAAAATCTGCTGCTATGGATCTCTCAACTGTTTTCACCTTTTTTTCTTCACTTCCTAACTAGAGATCATATTAGCACTTTACAGATAAACTTTAAATAATTTGGAAATTGATTCTGTAGCTATGGGATAAGGATTCTAATCAAGCTGAGTCTCAGGGCTGCAGTTAAAAGCTGAGCTAGCTCAGCTAAGTTCAAATTTCACAACATAAAGATTTCATAAAACTGAAACCCAGACATCAGGTCAGCTGATCCCTTAGGGTTTGTGCTCTAAGCTTCTATCTTTTTCTTCTAATTCCAAGGCAGCCAATTCCTAAAAATTAGATAAATTCAAAGCAAAAGTGTGAGTTTACTGAATCCCTGGTAAATCTTAATCCAAATGTGCTTTGGTTGATACAAAAGTAATCTTTTAAATTATAAAGCATTTCAAGGTATAATTAAAGACATTTAAATAATACAAGAAATGCATTACAGGTACTAAAAAAAAAGCAAGCAGATTAAGGAAAAACAACCGATGTCAATTCTTTAGCTTAAACAGAAGCAAAAAAACAAAGCAATATGCTTTCCCCCTCTCTTATAATGGTTGTTCATCACCTTAACCACCATGTACAATCATACAGAGATGGAGCCCTGAACTCTACAATTTTGTTTGAAATGCTTTACAAAAAAACTCCAAACCAAAACCCAAACCAGAAGTCATTTGCATTGCACTACATTCACTGCAACATTCAAAGTATGGAGAGAGACCAATTAGACAGAACAGAATGACAAACTTTCGGCTTGCATTTCCTGCACTCCTTGGATTTGGCGTATAAGGACACACTTTCCCTCTCCCCTTCAGCCTTTACCAACTCCAGGTACATTGGTATGGTGCACTTATGTTAAGAATGAATTATAGCAAGAAGCAGCACTGCTATAAAGCTGCATGGAAACAGTACTGCACTCATTGGAGCTATATTTTTTTTTTCAAGAGGGAAAGTACATATTTTACTAATACAAAATCTTCCATATCTTGCAATGCCTCAGTATCCCATGTGTTATTATGCCATGTATGGTTTACATAATCTTAGATAAAAACCTCATTAGTACTATATATAGAGAGAAATGGTTATTTTTTAAAGATTTTTTGACATTTCACATCTTTACCCTTTTTTAACTGCCTTTAACTACAGCTGATCATATTTTTTCCTATCTTTGACATCCAAGGTGGAGAATGTGTGGGGTTTTATGGTTTTGTTTGTTTGCTTGTTTTAGAGCAAAGGACTTCCTTTGATCAGGGCAAAATGAAAGGGTAATTATTCTGCCAAACAGCTTTGCTGGTCTTGAGAAATATCTGGTATGTGTTAAAAATGCCTGGCAAACAGCTCTGCTATTTCACTGATCTGGAGCAGGGAGATTAGGCAGGAGGGAGTTGCACACCTTTGTATAGCAGATGTGGCTTTTCACATACCTAGGAAAACTGTTCAAATTTCCAAAACAGAGTTTCAAAAGTACAAATTTTA